>NC_080539.1:330717739-331362739 GCF_028640845.1 Ahaetulla prasina | reverse complement strand
CTTTTAAGGACCGTGTGCGAAGGATGTGGCATGAATGGATGACATCTGGTCAAGCTCGTCTGACAAAAGTTGGAAATCTGAGAAAGCCAGACATAGAACTAATAGCACAGTGGGTTCGTGATGCATGGGAAGATATTCCAGAGGACATGGTGCAACGTGCCTTCAAGAAATGTGGCATTAGTAATGCTATGGATGGCAGTGAAGACAGCGCATTGTATGAGAGTGACAGCAGTGATGATGACGACTGTGAACTCAGTGATGACGACAACGTATATGCGGATAACATCACAGAAGCTGAAGTAGCTGAAGCTCTGTTTGGACAAACAGATGATGAGGAGGAGAACTCCAGTTTTGAGGGATTTTAGCTCTCGTTAGCTTGGTTGCTGTTACTTTTAAAGATACTGTATTTTTGATACCATATTCTTTTTGGGGACCCCCTTTTGCACTTTTATTGTTTTTCGTTCAAATAAATATTCATGTTATTTTACTTGGCTCTATCTTTATTTTTTACATTGACCAGTAGCTGCCTCATTTCCCACCCTAGGCTTATACTCGAGTCAATAGTTTTTCCCAGTTTTTTGTGGTAAAATTAGGTACCTCGGCTTATATTCGGGTCGGCTTATACTCGAGTATATACAGTAATTAAAAAACCTATCAAATATGGCCCAATTTAAGATACATATAAAACAATAAAACCCAATTAAAATTTAAAACCCCAATAATAAAATATTAAAATTCTAAAATCCTATGCCAGTCCTGCTCGAAGAAATAGGTACGTCTTCAGCTCGCGGCGAAAGGTCCGAAGGTCAGGAAGTTGACAAAGTCCCGGGGGAAGTTCGTTCTAGAGGGTAGGAGCCCCCACAGAGAAGGCCCTTTATTGTTTTTGTGCTATATGCTTTCCATACACTATTTGACTTTATGAATATAGTTGGTAAATTTCTGGAATTGTTAGGAAAGATCAGTGAAACAATGTAATTTAGCTTTTAAAGAAGATATCAGCATCTTTTTTTTAAAAAAGCATCAATAAGTGATAGGAAATGAGAAGATATACCATGCTATGAAGAGCTTTTTCCAATATTAGCCATTAACTAGTAGAAAATTAAGTGATTCTTACTTCAAATTAATCTCATGCCAAAATCTCCAAAGACTTTCTGACCAGTGTAGGACCAATCAAAAACTCAGTAGCGATTCTCAGTCATTCAGGTCATGGTTGTCCCAAAGATGTTTTTTAGGAGGCAACTGGACTTTTTGATTTTTCTTTGAAGACTTCCCATCCAAGAATTTTCTTCAGCTCTGACTGGATCCCCATCATTCAGTCAGAGCTGAAGAAGCTTCTTCGATGAGACGTGAAACATGTTCAAAGAAAAATCAAGAAAGTCCAGTTGCCTCCTGAAAAAGCATCCTTGGGATGACCTATCGAAGAATACCAAACATTTCGTTGTATTCTGTATGAGAGCATCTAAAGTAGATCAAAATCTAAATCTCATGACATTAGAGTGAGGCACATATTCAACTACATCAATTAAGCAGCTTGGAATATTTGTTCAGAAATGGCAAAAACTGCTAACAAAACAAATGTAGCTTATCAAATTAGCAATATTATCAATCTTTAAGTGCATATTCACTATTTTCACATATTGTATATTGAGTTTCATTTACAAGATTAATAATTTTTAAAAGCCACTGTTCATCTGAAAGTGGCAAGAAATGATGACTTTGTTCAACTTCACATGGCTAATCAGAAAACTAACTGCCAAATTAGAATGCTGTTATTTTAGGAATGTCAATTTTATTTACAACTAACGATCTGGGATGCAAAAACTAGACAACTGCTAGAGGAGAGCAAAATGATTTCTATATCTCATTGTATCTCATCTTGTGTTTCATTGGATTTCTGCAGTTCAAGTAACTTTAATGTTATTTCTTACTGAATTTTTACTTCACTGAAATATCACTGAAGTTAGAACACTCAGTTTCTTGTACAGTTATTGTCTTCTGCAAATGGTTATTGTTTTAAGAACAGAAGCTGCCTAGGAATAGTGGACTTCTTTTGTGATCTTACTTCTACTGAAAAAAAAAAAAGTTTCCTATCCAACTAAAGATTGCTGTTATAATCCAACTTTTTTCTCCCACTTTTTTCTCGACCTTGATCATCTATCCGCTTGGTCTAAAAATTGGCAGCTCCAAATTTCAACCAGCAAATGCTCAGTCTTACATATAGGAAAAAAGAACCCAAAAACTAAATACATACTAGATGGACATTACCTTACAGATGACCCCCATCCCGTTAAAGACCTTGGAGTTTTCATGTCAAATGATCTAAGTGCCAAAGCCCACTGCAACTACATAGCAAAAAAAGCTCTAAGAGTTGTAAACCTAATTTTGCGTAGCTTCTTTTCCAAAAACACCACACTACTAACCAGAGCATATAAAACATTTGCTAGACCAATTCTAGAATACAGCTCGCCTGTTTGGAACCCTCACCACATCTCTGACATCAATACAATTGAACGTGTCCAGAAATATTTTACAAGAAGAGTTCTCCATTCCTCTGAAAACAATAAAATACCCTATCCCACCAGACTTGAAATCCTAGGCTTAGAAAACTTGGAACTCCGTCACCTTCGACATGACCTAAGCTTAACTCACAGAATCATCTATTGTAATGTCCTTCCTGTTAAAGACTACTTCAGCTTTAATTGCAATAATACTAGAGCAACTAATAGATTTAAACTTAATGTCAACCGCTTTAATCTAGATTGCAGAAAATATGACTTCTGTAACAGAATCATCAGTGCTTGGAATACTTTACCTGACTCTGTGGTCTCTTCCCATAATCCTAAAAGTTTTATCCAAAAACTTTCTACTATTGACCTCACCCCATTCCTAAGAGGACCATAAGGGGCGTGCATAAGCGCACAAACGTGCCTACCGTTCCTGTCCTATTGTTTTTTTCTTTTCTTCTTCCTATATATATGCTTATACCTCCTTATATTTACTCATATATGTGTTTATATACTATATAATCTTTTGTATGATACCTACATATATTGTTGTGACAAAATAAAAAAATAAATAAAAAAATAAAAGTGGAGTTTCCAGTACAGTTCAACAAAGATAACAGATTTAGCATCCAGGATGGGAATCCCGTTTGTCTCTGTCATCAACATGGACTTAAGATAAAAACTTCCTGTACATTTTTGATGTTCACAGAAGTTCACAATGACCTCTTGTCTTCTTCTGTTTGGGATACCTATTGATTGATTTATGGTCTAAGTAAAAGTAAGGTAAAGGTAAAGGTTCCCCTTGCACATATGTGCTAGTCGTTCCCGACTCTAGGGGATGGTGTTCATCTCCGTTTCAAAGCCGAAGAGCCAGCGCTGTCCGAAGACGTCTCCGTGGTCATGTGGCCGGCATGACTCAACGCCAAAGGCGCACGGAATGCTGTTACCTTCCCACCAAAGTTGGTCCCTATTTTTTCTACTTGCATTTTTACGTGCTTTAGAAACTGCTAGGTTGGCAGAAGCTGGGACAAGTAATGGGCGCTCACCCCATTACGTGGCACTAGGGATTCAACCTTTCAATCGACAAGCTCAGCATCTTAGCCACTGAGCCACCATATCCCTGACATCAATACAATTGAACGTGTCCAGAAATATTTTACAAGAAGAGTTCTCCATTCCTCTGAAAACAATAAAATACCCTATCCCACCAGACTTGAAATCCTAGGCTTAGAAAACTTGGAACTCCGTCACCTTCGACATGACCTAAGCTTAACTCACAGAATCATCTATTGTAATGTCCTTCCTGTTAAAGACTACTTCAGCTTTAATTGCAATAATACTAGAGCAACTAATAGATTTAAACTTAATGTCAACCGCTTTAATCTAGATTGCAGAAAATATGACTTCTGTAACAGAATCATCAGTGCTTGGAATACTTTACCTGACTCTGTGGTCTCTTCCCATAATCCTAAAAGTTTTATCCAAAAACTTTCTACTATTGACCTCACCCCATTCCTAAGAGGACCATAAGGGGCGTGCATAAGCGCACAAACGTGCCTACCGTTCCTGTCCTATTGTTTTTTTTTCTTCTTCCTATATATATGCTTATATCTCCATATATTTACTCATATATGTGTTTATATACTATATAATCTTTTGTATGATACCTACATATATTGTTGTGACAAAATAAAAAATAAATAAAAAAATAAAAGTGGAGTTTCCAGTACAGTTCAACAAAGATAACAGATTTAGCATCCAGGATGGGCATCCCGTTTGTCTCTGTCATCAACATGGACTTAAGATAAAAACTTCCTGTACATTTTTGATGTTCACAGAAGTTCACAATGACCTCTTGTCTTCTTCTGTTTGGGATACCTATTGATTGATTTATGGTCTAAGTAAGGTAAAGGTAAAGGTTCCCCTTGCACATATGTGCTAGTCGTTCCCGACTCTAGGGGGTGGTGTTCATCTCCGTTTCAAAGCCGAAGAGCCAGCGCTGTCCGAAGACGTCTCCGTGGTCATGTGGCCGGCATGACTCAACGCCAAAGGCGCACGGAATGCTGTTACCTTCCCACCAAAGTTGGTCCCTATTTTTTCTACTTGCATTTTTACGTGCTTTAGAAACTGCTAGGTTGGCAGAAGCTGGGACAAGTAATGGGTGCTCACCCCATTACGTGGCACTAGGGATTCAACCTTTCAATCGACAAGCTCAGCATCTTAGCCACTGAGCCACCATATCCCTTATGGTCTAAGTACAAGACTTCAAATACAGAAAGACCAAACCTGAGGCAATTATTGCTTATGATATTGCACACCATAGCTATTGTTAGAAAACTGACAACTTTTCCAATGGTAGCCCAAGTTAGGTCTGGTTGAAGAATTGGGGATATTCAGATATGAATTAGACCAACTGCTAGAATTTGGATGGGGCTTGGTTCAAAATTAAAATATAATGCTGAAAAATTATCTACATTTTTGCAATAAGTACATATATATCTCTAGCTCTTCCTTTTCTCATTCTCCTCCTCTGCTCATGTAAAAAAGAGATTGAAAATTTCCACTTAAATTAGGAGGTAAGTGTGGCAGCAGCAATCAAATTTAGCTCTGAAAATATGGCCAAACAACTGATAATTTTTCTTTAATTACCAACACTAAAAGAAACCACCAAGGAGAAAACTAGGAGAAAAGAAAACATTAAAAAAAAACCTAGGAATAGAACAAACAAGTTATAATAGCTTGCTTAAAAGTAAACATCTTGTCCAAAAATTGTTTAGGGTTTTATAGGTCAAAATCACCACCTGGAGTTGGGCCCAGAAATGATTTGGCAGCTGGTGCCGTCGATGGAAGGCTGGTATATTATGTCGACAAAGGAGACATCAAAAATGCTCCATTCTGAACTGGCAGCAGTTTACGAACCCTCTTGATTTCAGAACATAGAGCACTTTGCAATTTCGAAAGTAATCCTCAGGCATAGCTAGATCTGCCATTTCCAGAATGAAATTTAGCAAGACCATCATTTGAAACCTTGTGCGAAGCTTTTATTGTGACACCCTGATGAAACAGGCCCAATGCCAGTGTTTTTCAAATCTGTAATACTGGCATTACAGAATTGCTTTTCAGGATAGGTCAAATTTAAACCATTTTTCAGAGTGTCCCAAAGGTGCTTTTTCACCTAGGAAAAATGAAGTCTAGTTACCTTTTGCAAAAGCATCTTCGAGACAACCGTAACCAAGATGACCGAGAATCTCCATAGACATTTTCCAAGTGTCAGATTAGAATATCTCCTAAGGAGAACTATTCAATATATGTCGTCCAATAAGTATTATTGGATAAATTTGGCAGTGGAAAATGGAGCTACCCTTAGATCATGCCAACAATTCATTCAGGATAGAAGAGCTTGTGCACATAACCCACATTAACTGGATGCACATGTATCCAACCCTGTTCACATCCCTTCTCTTGTTTATTCTGAAAAAGGTCCAAAAGGAATCATTAGTGATTCACCAAGCACTACAGATTTTTAAGCTCCCTTTTCTCTTCTTACAAACTGATACATGCTCCTCAAACACAAGAGCCATCTGACAAGTGTGTGCCATTCCCTTAGCAAACCAAAGTAGCTGAGGCTCAGTGAAATGGCTTGTGCAAGGGAACAAGCCATCCCCTCTGTAGCTGATAGCCTGAAACCCTCATTCAAGAATTAAACGGGCGAACTGTAATGTAAATTGGAGCATTGCAGATGAGCCATTGTTTCTGTTCCACATTCCTGGGCATGATCTGTTCCGCTGCAATCGGTAAGATTAAAGAGACTAAGGGATTACAGTGAAAGTCATCAGATGATCCAGAATGCTGGCAAAAGAGAAGAATGGGTACATATGACAGCTGCCAACTGAGAATTTTAGACTTCTTAATTAACTGAAGTGAATAAATATGTCTCCTGCCAGATTCCCCTGGCCTAGCATCCTAGCTCTCTCTCCTGCAGGTTCACTGCAGGACAACTGAAGTATTTGTCCCTCTGTCACAACTGGAACATCTTCCCACCAAAGACAAATTATTTTTGCTCGGCTGCTGCACTCCAAACATTAAAATTAAGGTCATGGGATCTCAGACTTAAATTTTTAAGGGAAATACAAGCAGAAGTCAGGCACTGTTCTGCCTGACATAAGGCTTGCTATTGTTCTGGAGAGGAAAAAAACCCCACAAAGTGTAATTCAGATCGTATGTGAGTAAAATGGCCAGAAATTTATTATGTTCAACATTTTGCATTGTTTACATATTACCCACTGTCTACCTCCATCCCCCGACAAAATCATCTTTGGACTACCTTTTTGTTTGTTTTTTTCTTCTTCCAGACAGGACGTTACCATATTTGGATTGAACAAATCTGGGTGGCCACTATATAGCAGAGAGGAAATGCAGAAAAATCTAAGTCTTTGCTGGCTTCTAGTAGCCACCTAATGTATTTTATTCTTATAAAATCAATCAGTTTATTATTTTGACCACTATGGTAAAATAACAAATAAAATCTTCCAAAAGTGACCAGACATTACAAAATACAGAAAAATGTGCAAAAAAACAATAAGCACATTAAAACATTATTATTATAGCAAATAAAATAATGGAGAATCATTAGGAACTTTTGATAAATTCATCTCTCTGTTTAGCAGTAGTCTGTGCAAAGCACATTAATTAATAGTGGTGTCTCCTTGTCTACATTTATTAAAAAAATAATTTTATGTGAATTGAGCCAAAATGATTTTTCTATCAAGCGGAGCTCCATTTTTTTCATATGCTAAAGTGGAAATGGGACAATAAAATAAATATGGTGTAAAATCTTCTATATAGGTAGTCCTTGAGTTGACCACAATTGAGCCCGAAGTTTCTGTTGCTAACTGAAACATTTAAGTGAGTTTGCCCCACTTAATAGTAGACAGTTTTTGGTTGATTTTGAGTTATGTATCTGAGCTGTGTGTTGCTTAATTAAATTGAATGGAAAGGGGAAAGTGCCCAGAGTTCCAAGTTCAAATTTGTCAGAAATGTTACCTGGCTTATGCAAAACACCAATACTTCATTTAATTCAGAATGGTGAAAAGAACAGGCATAATAGGTAAATGTAAGACAGGGCACCCACAGCTCTGGGAGGTGAGCTGTTCTGTTGATTAATCCTTCTCACTGTCCGAAAATTTTGAATGAATATCAGGAAGGATTTCCTAATGGTAATGGCTGCTGAACAATGGAAGAGAAAGTCTTGGAAGATGGTGAATTCTCCCTGGCTAGTGGCCCTGGGTTGGGATGCTGCATTAGTTCTGCATGGGTGAAGAGGCTGGATTAGATGATGTCCAAGGTACATTTTGATGCTAGGTAACAAAGAGGACAAAAAAGGACAAAACCACGATGTGGGCATTAGCAGCAAGGACGAAGGAGTTCTTCAAAAAATTTGCCAGGCAACAGAAAATTGCTATCCAGTGCTATAAATTATATGAGTATTAAAAGTTTAGATGTCAGTCTGTATTTTATTTCTATTACTTTTTTAGTTAAAAGAATATTATTATTATTTTTAAAATTTGTCACTCCTAATCATCGACTTCTTGGGATATTTCAATGGCCACCTATGTGTGTAAGCAGGATGAACGAGGAGAATGGGCATCTCTTTAACTGACTGCACTTTCCTGAGATATGTATTTCAGAGAGTAGCAGCTGATTTCATAAGAGGTCCAGCATACTAACGGAGAGCCCTGTGACTCTAGCTGTCAGTTTGATATCATCATGAGTCTCAGTTTCATCTGGTGTTAACAATGGTAGAATTCAGCTGCTGAAGTACTTATGATATACATTAAATCAATCATTTTCCTTAATTCATTTAGTATGCGTCATTCTATAAAAAGATTAAAAAGCTATCGTGTTGCATGTTATTTTGCAACACAGTGAATCTGTTGTATGCAGTCCATCCCAGTATAACAGCATCAATCTATTCTTCTATGACCCTTTATCCTGGCTTTTTATCATAATAGTCAACAGCAGTAGCATCACAGTTCATAACTTTGTGTTGGTTGTGCTTATGTACATTCATTCATTTTGTATGGCCATCCATCTCAACAAATGCAACAGGGTGGCAAACAATAATAAAATAAAATAAATCTTAATCTTCTCATCGTTCCTATCACCCATCTCCTTCCACTTATGACTGTATGACTGTAACTTTGTTGCTTGAATCCTTACAATTTATATTGATATTGATTGTTTCCTGATTTCTTATTAGTACCCTATGACTATCATCAAGTGTTGTATCTTATGATTCTTGATGAATGTATCTTTTCTTTTATGTACACTGAGAGCATATGCACAACTCTTTGTGTGTCCAATCATACTTGGCCAATAAAAAATTATATTCTATTCTATTCTAAATAAGGCAAAAATAATAATTGCCATTGCATAACATCCTAATTGTTTTAGCCAGATGAAGACTTGCTATTTGGATCAATGCACATACTACATTATTTAAGACATGGGTATCTTCCACAACTCTTTCGACTCTGGAGAAATACCCGTTGATCCCTTCTCTTAATTCTCTATTGGATATGAGAACTAAGCATTGGAGACCATCCATAACACAAAACAAAATTATTTCAAGATGTTTCCTAGTAAGTTGGCCCAGACAGCCTAACCAAGGCTTTTGATAGCATGTGTGCAGAGAAGAGTTTATTTATTTATTTATTTATTTATTTATTTATTTATTTATTTATTTATTTATTTATTTATTTATTTATTTATTCGATTTTTATACCGCCCTTCTCCCGAAGGACTCAGGGCGGTGTACAGCCAAATAAAAAGCGCAATATATAAATTAAAACAAGACTAAAACAAACATATTACAAAATGGCCAAAAATTTAAAAAAATTTAAAACATTTAAAATAGTTTAAAAAACCCTAAAAATATAAATAACCCTAGATTAAAATTTAATTAGGCCAGTCCCGCTTGAATAAATAGATGTGTTTTCAGCTCACGGCGAAAAGTCCGAAGATCAGGCACTTGACGTAAAGGGGGAAGTTTGTTCCAAAGCGTAGGAGCTCCACAGAGAAGGCCCTGCCCCTGGGGGCCACCAGCCAACATTGTCTGGCTGACGGCACCCTGAGAAGGCCCTCTCTGTGAGAGCGTACGGGTCGGTGGGAGGCGTAGGGTAACAGCAGGCGGTCCCGTAAGTACCCGGGCCCTAAGCCATGGAGCACTTTAAAGGTGGTAACCAAAATCTTAAAGTTAAGAGATTTTCAGAATCTCTTTTTCAGAATTTTTCAGCACACCTATGGATCAAAGAAAAACCACAGCTATGGTGGGATCACAATGTTCTTTCCTTTATTCAAAAAGTTTTTATTAGTCAAAAAAGGTTTATACAAATACATATCAGGTATGGTAAATTTTCAGTTTTCTTATCTAAAATAAGAATTTTACTCAAATTTTTTAACACATACAACAGCCATATGGCAAGCAGGTGACACGAAGTAGCTAAATTTACAAATTTTAAAAACGTAATAAAGAAGAGTCAAGAATAAACAGAATATCGTACAAAAGAGAATAAGGAAAACCAACACAATCCCAAATATCTTTATCACTTCCTAGTTTTGGATCTCAGAACTCTGGGTTCAGCCTGACCCAACTCCAGGGCCGCAACAGCGGCAGCCGCTTCCGCCCCATGATCTATAACCTCCCCTTCTTCAATTCCTGGATCATCTGATTCCAGGAGGGCTTTGTGTTCCTCCACATAGGCCGTAGCCTCCGCAATTGTACTGATTTTTTTCGTAATGCCCTCCCGGAAAATCATCAATCCCTCTGGCATCAGCCATCTGAAGCCCACTCCCTTCTGGTACAATTTGCTTGACAAAAAGTAATATTTCTTTCTTTTTTCACGTACCTGTCTGGGAATCTGCCTCAGAATGGCTATCTCCCTGCCCCTGTAAATCAGTGCCCCACTCCTATGTTTTCTAAGAATTTCATCTCTCGTCTCTCTTCTCACAAATTTGACATGAACCTCTCTGGGAACTGCATGCGTGCGTGCATATTGCGAATTAACTCTATAAACTCGATCCACATCCCAATTCATGAAATCAACACCTCTCCCAAGAAATTCTCCCAACAATTTAGTCACAATGTTCTTTCCTCATGTATTAAGAAGAAGAAATTGTGAAAATTCACCTGAAAACATGAAACATCCAATCTCATTTTAACACGTTTCCTTTGTCCCCAAATCTAACATAGCTGTTGCATTTACATTACAATAAGGCACAGCTTACCTTCTTATTAATGGTTGGCAACTTGTCCTTTGCTAAATTGCAATTTGAAAGAAAGTGCAGAGCCAAGAAAGACTTTTTTTTATTGTGTATGTGGACACAAGTAGTTCAAAGCAAGATGTTGGGCTTGGCATCTAACTTTGTCAAAACGGATGAGGAATGTCTCATTTTTATTACCTTTTCCATATATCCAAAGGGCCTATTTAGTAGAAAAAGGGGCCTTCCTAAGTAGAAACATTCAAACAGTGTTTTTGCAAAATTATTGCTATTAAAATAGAAGGTCCAAAGGAATTTAGAGATGAAATCAGTGGGAAAAGAACTGTTAAGGAGGGACTTGGAGAAGTGATGACATAGAACAGAGATCAAAGCAAGTGCCTGAAAGAAATGCAAACTCTTCCTTGTTAATATAAAAGCTGACAGAAAAATTTGAAGAGTCAGTTACTATACTACAATAAAATAGCATTTCTGGAGCATCTGCAGTGTCTGTTTCTTGATCTGATCTACCTTGAAGGATTGAGAGGATTTGCAATTGAATGGGAGAAAAGGAAGAGAATGCAAATACATTTTCCCCACTAATGTTTTCTGAAGGTTCCTATATTTAGTTCATCATTATCTTTTAAACTCTAAGATGGGATTTTCCTACTGAGCAGAGATCTGGTCACTCCAGTTTAAGAGGGCTATTATAAAGATCTAAAAGAGCAAACAAAATAATTAGTGGGCTAAAAGATGACAGCAGTTGTGATTCTGCTTAGATTTAGAACTACCCTGTTTCCCCAAAAATAAGACATCCCCTGATAATAAGCCCAATCAGGCTTTTGAATGCATGGCAATAAATCCAAGGGTCTTATTTTCAGGGAAACAAGGTAAAGACAGTAAAAAAGAGAGAGAGAGAGATGACCAAGGTATATCTAACCATGCATACGACAGTGTTATAGTTCAACATCTTTTACTGTAATTAAATTCAAGGAGATACAGGACTGGCAGAAGGAAGCACTTTTTCACATAGCAGTTAGCTTAATTGGAATTAGCTATTCACACTTGTGTGAATGGTAGCAATTTTGATCTTTTTAAATGGGGACTAAGCAGGTTAATGAAATATCAGGCTACTGATGGCCTTTGCTACCTCCTGAATCATAGAGAGCTTGCCTTAAAAAACCGGTAGCTGGAAAACGACAATGAAAGCGGACTATTGCTCCGTAATCCAGGGTTCTGATTCTCCCAAATGCATCAAGTGTGCGTCACACAGAATGCTGAACAAAATGGGGCTACGGCCTTTTCTCATTCCTTTTCCTCTGCCAGTTGGCATCATTGTCTTTACCAAAGCCTTGAAAGAGGTAGGTTAGTCAAGGTTAGATTGTCTCTCCACTCCCCAAGTTAGAAAATTTTAAATGTATTTTTAATTTTTAATATATTTTTTTCTTCTTCTGTTCCATTGAGTCCAATTCTTAGAGCTGCCCGGACAAATCCCTGCAGTTTTCTTGGCAAGGTTTTTCAGAAGTGGTTTGCCATGGCCTCCTACACAGTTGTAAATGCCAAAAAGGCAAAGGTCATAATAACATATTGAAGTTTAAGTACCAGTGGAATTTAATTAAACACAACTGCCCAAGTTTGAATATAATCTTTGAAAATCTAATTATAAATGTAGCATTCAACTTACTATAGTTGTTTGCGTCTGCTATAGAGAACTGAAAATTCTTTCAAATCAGAAAAATACAAAAGCTCCAATCTCTTCAAATGTTATTTTTTTATTTATTAAAATGATGGAACCAACCTCTAGGTGATTCCCAAAAAAACCTGTTTACCTGCCCCTCCAAATATAATTTAAAAATTTCCAAAACTACACAACACCATTAAATCATGTATGATAAGAACACAGTTTTAATGACAGTAAAATACTAAAATCTCACAAGAGCTTACCAAACCATATGTAGTTCTTATTCTTACTAAATTTAAGTGTGTTTGGGGATTCACACAAATGTGAATGGTGCTGAATCTTGCAGTGCATACAAAGAAAAGTGTAAGATGAATAGAAGTATACAATAAGATAATGAACGGTTGCAGGAACTGGGCATGGCTAGTTTGTGGAGCTGGGTGGGCGTGGCCTGCATGGGATGTATCCAGCCCGCGGGCCACCAGTTTGACACCCCTAAGCTAAAGCAACAATACAGGAAGATGCTGGTGTCAGGCCTGGAAGCCATATTACCTTGGTGCCTTCAGGATCCAGGCCTGCCACAATCCTACCTTGGGAAGCTGAGGGGGTGGGATTGCATGAGTGAAGTAGAATTAGCCATAACAAAACTTCGCAGAGAAGTTCAAGGCCATGGTGTCCGACAGCTGTGCAGAGAAGAACGTGAAGGTTGTCTTCTGTACATGAAAGAACTGATTGGAGTAGTGGTGAACATGTGGGAGAAGTGGGCAAGGTCTTAAACTTTCTTTTGGGTGTGGAAAACCCGGAAGATCTCAGATTCGGGTTTTTCACAGATGTGCCAATATGACATCTCTAATAAAAGTTAGCTTTGTGGAACTGCAAGCCTCGGAGTTTAATTTCGTTGGGGGTGTTACTTGGAACCCTGACAGCTGAAGGCTTAGGATCACTTTAATGACAACAGCAAAGTCATCATTTCATACTGCATAGGAGAAGACCGTGGCAAAATATTTCCTGTATTTTACCAAGAAAACCACATGGGTGAACACAGTAAGATAATTGACAACATAATGCTGTATGATGTATGGCCTCCTTAAGTCAAATGACACTCAACCTGTTACTAGCAGCTGAGGGTATTTCAGAATACTAATTGAATTTAGGATGCAGCTAGAATAAAGCCTTTTGGATGTCTAGTTGCTGATGCTGCCATGTAGGAAAAGAACATCCAAAGTTGCAAAAACAGAATTACACTGGGAACATGAAATGTAAGAATATGCATAAGGAAAAATTCATCAAATGAAAGGTAAAATGAGTCAAATATGAATTGATTTCCTAGGCATCAGAGAATTAAAATGAACTGCCATTGGACACTTTTATTCAGAAGCTTATGCAATTTACTATACAAGATATAGACACTTGTACACACAAAAAGAGAGAACAGCAACACATTCATTGACATGAAGGACATAGCAAACAGAATGCCTGGGTGCAAGGCAGTTTAACATCAATTAAAACATCAATTAAACTTCACCGACAATGACGGTTGTGCAAGTTCATGCTCCAATCATTGATGCAGAACAAGAGAAGGTTGATGAGTGTTATGGTCAAATTGAATCTGAAATCAACAGAGCATTCAAGCATATGCTGCTTATGTTGGAGAATGGAGTGCCTAAATTAGAAATGGTATAGAGGAAAATATTATTGGACTTCATAATTTAACTGAAATAAATCAGGACGGTAATTTATCAGTTTCTGCCATTCCAATGACTTCCTCATTACTAAGTCTTGAGAGAAACAAAATTATAAATATAGATGTCACCAGACCAAATATACAGAAATCAAATTTACTATCTTATTGTTCCTCAGAGATGGAAGAGCCAAAGCGAAGATGTAGCAAGAAGTAGAATGGAATACAAATTATTCCAATGCAAGTTTCAAGTTACACTAAATAGGAAGAAGAAAATCAACCAATTTTGTTGAGCAATTTTGAGCAAATATCAACCATTTTCAAGGAGGCCATTATGAAGTGTTTGAACTGTTCCTATCCTGAAATTCATGGATAGGAAAGCAGAACTGGGAAATGGACTCAAAGAAGTTGTTAAGGATGAATATGAAAAGAGACTGCCAAAAAACCAAGTAAGAGAAGAAGCCAGGCTGTCAGAATAAATGATGAAAACTGCCAAGAAAAGAAGAGAAGCCAAAGCCAAGAAACAAACAAAAAAAATCTCAGGAAGGAACAACAAAGAATTTCAGAGAGCTATTAGAAAAGCAAGAAACAGTATTACACTGACAACTGTAAAGATCAAGAAAGAAAGAAAGAAAGAAAGAAAGAAAGAAAGAAAGAAAGAAAGAAAGAAAGAAAGAAAGAAAGACGGACGGACTTCTAAAAGATCTTGAAAGTCCAAAGGAGATTCCAAATTGGAATGCTAAAAGTCACCAATGGATAGACAGTAACCAATTCACAGATGATCAAACAAAGATGGGAAGAGAATACAGAAATTCTGTATAATAAGAGGTGCCAATTCAATAGAAATATGGCAAGCAACACAAGAAGGTTCTAGCCAAACTAAGCTAACAAATTTGGGGAATGATACAGTAGCCAATGAATTTGACGAGGTTGTTTCACATTCCATACCAAAAATAATAGGAGATTAAACAGATTATATAAACTACTGTATATTATCCTTAATTGCACATGGTAGCAAAATCAGCCAATGCAGATTAGAGCCCTAAGGGAGATGCCAGATGTTCAAACTAGTTTTAGAAAGGGCCAAAGAACAAGAACCATTATTGATGATGTATGCTGGATAATTGAAAAAGCCAAATAATTCCAAAAATAAGTCAGTATGTGCTTAGTTGATTATAGAAAGACTTTTGAATATGTCAAATGCAACCCAGCTGTGAAATGGCCTTAGCAAAACTGGAATCCTAGACTATTTCATTGACTGCAAGTGAAGCAGCTTTGTTGGCTGAAGAATTCTGAGAATTTAAGTCCACAAGTCTTAAAGTTGCCAAAGTTGGAGCCCCCTGGGCTAGACATACCTAGCTCCTCCAACTGTTTGTCATACAATTTAGCCTTCATACCCTTTATCTTTGCTGCTCTTCTCTGAACACTTTCCAGGGTCTCAGCATTTTTTTTGTATCATAGTAACCAGAACTGGATGCAGTATTCCAATGTGGTCTCACCAGTGTGGTATAAAACAGTACTATCACTTCTCATTGTCTTGATGCTATACCTTTGTTGATGCAGCCTAGCATTGCACTGGCTTTTTTGACAGTTGTAGCACACTGTTGGCTCATACTTAAGTGGTGGTCTCTCAGTTACTACTGTTGAGCCACATACCACCTATTTCATGGGTGTCAAACTCGATCGTGTCATGTGATGTCACGTGACATATTACGATATTATTATTTTTTTGCCTTTGCGGAGCTGGGGTGGGCATGGCCTGTGCATGACACATTCGGCTCACGGGCTGCTAGTTTGACACCCCTGATTATTCTATATCTATGTATTTAATTTTTCCTGCCTGTGCAGGACCTTACTTTTCTCACCACTGAGCTGCACCATGTTGGATAGGACCCAAGTTCAAGTCTGTCAAGATCCTGGACTTCCGCTTTGGCTCCGCTTCGTGAAGAAGCAGCTATGATTTAGCTGCTAACTCCCTAGTCTGTAAAGCTGTCAGGACATCATAAATCTGGGTCCGACAGCTTGGGATTCTTTCCTTCGGGCAAAGAAGGAAAGATGAGCAATTAGGTTGAGGTTGAGATGCCCTAATAAGCTTTTAAAGCTTGCGGGAAGTTCTCCTTCTATAACCTGATAAGCTCCTGGCTGGGTGAGGCATTTGCCTTTATGGCAAACAAACGAAGCGTCCAATTTCCACGGCAGGAATTGATTTATGATGGATTTTAACGTGGACGGAGCAGAAACTGGAGTTCTAGCATTTGTTTGTAAGAAGACTGTAAGCCCCTAAGGATTTATTTGCTGCGAAGATAGGAGAGAAGAAAGCAAATGGCGGTTTTGTGGAATGTGTATACTGAAAACGAAAGTAGAAATGCTTACTAACGGCTAGTGTTGAAATAGAAGAAAGAAGATACATAGAAATATACTGACTAAACGGAAGATATGAGAATTTTATGATTTATATCTTTTCTTTCTCTTTGGGATTATAGTGATTTAGAAGAAGTTTTTTGAATTTTTTTTTTCTAAATATTTTTTTTTCTCTCTTGTCGAAATAGAAGATACATAGGAAGATACTGACTAAATGGAAGAAATGAGAATCTTATGATTTATATTTTTTCTTCTTCCTTGGGATTATAGTGATTTAGAAGATAAGTTTTTTTGAAACTTTCTTTTCTAATTTTTTCTTTCTTTTTCTTGGTCTATTATTAAGTTATCCCTTTTTTTTTTAAATGGCTTTTAAGCAAATAGTGCCAAAAGTCATTAAAAATTTTGAAATTTCTTCAGCTCAGATTCAAAAATTAAAAGAAGAAATCCAAAAGGAAGTAAGAAATTCTTTACAGGAGTTTTTGGAGAGTCACTTTTTAGAAATAGATCAAAAATTTGACGAAATAGAGAAAGAGATGTTGGATTTCAAGGAAGTGGTGGAAGAGCAGAAGAGGGAAATGAAAATGGTAAAGGATGCAATTGTGAAAATATTAAGCTCTTGTATTCAGATGCAGGATGATCTTGTAGAAATTAATAAAGCTAATTTAGAGTTGCAAAGGAAAATAGAAGAAATTCAAAAAAATCAAAACAATTGGAACTTAGATAATAAGATGGAAGATATAAAGGCAAAGGTAGATAGGGCAGATGAAGAAAGAGTAATATTACAATATAGATTAATGGAATATGCTATAAGGGTGAGGGGGTTGAAACAAAATAGGAAGGAAAATTTAAAGGAGATTTTTACGCAAGCCTTTGCCCAGATAAAGGGTGTGGAGCCAGAAGATTTTGAGACTAATATTGAAAGAATTTATCGTGTTAATTCTTGGTGGGCAAGACAAAATAGAGTACCTAGGGATGTGGTTATTTATTTTACAACTAAAAAGGTTAGGTATGAAATTTTGCAAGCCTTTTATAAAAATAAATTTCAGATATTGGGACAAGATATAAAATGATGAAGGAAATTCCTCCTAAAATGTTAAGAAACAGAAGAGAATTTGCTTTTTTGGTGGATGAGTTTAAGAAATATCAGATATATTTTAGATGGGAAGTCCCAATGGGTTTGTCAGTGAATTTTAGAGGTAGAAAGTATTTTCTTAATTCAGTTATGAAAGCGAGACATTTTTATATTAATGTTTTAAAGAGTGGGAATCCTTTGTTGTTAGATGCTAAGTTAACTGGTTTGGAAATGATGGAAAATAGAATGGGAGAGGGGAGGAATGTTTAAGATGTGAATAGGATGATTATGGTTAATTTTTGGAATTGATTTGTTTAGGATATAAATTATAGGATTTTTGTTATTTGCTATTTGTATGGTATAAATCTATGGGATGATATTACTTAATTGTGAAGGATGGAAAGTGAAATTTATGAATTTAGATAAGGTGGATGTAATGATTTTAACTGTTTATTGCTATATTGTGGATGTAGTCTAAATTATTATTTGCTTGATATTTGATTGATGGAGTAGTATTGGAAGACTGAATATTAAATCTTATGACAATTGAAGAAATATATAAGTGATGAAAATTTGAATTTGAGAAGCTGGATTGTAATTTAAGAAATGGACTTATGAAATTTGAAGGAATATACAAGTGGGCGGGAAAATTTTTTTTGAACTTTAGAAGATGGACTAATTTTTAAAATGGACTGTAAGAAGAATGGACATTAAATGTTATGGCAATTGAAGAAATATATAAGTGATAAAAATTTGAGTTCGAGAAGATAGACTGTAATTTGAGAAATGGACTTATGAAATTTGAAGGAATGTACAAGTGGAAAAAAAATTGAATTTGAGAAGATGGATTAATTTTAAAAATGGACTGTAAGAAGAAGTAATATGAGAAGTTGGTATTGTTTCTTTTCTTTTCTTTTCTTTTATTATTCTTTCCTATCTTTTTATTTTTATTGTGAGGGGATCTATAGTTTTAAATTTTCTAAGGTGGGAGGTTATGTATATTTTGTATACTTTAACTTGTGATTGTTGGTCATAATACCCGGTATTTGCTCTGGGAAGTCTGGGGGGGGAAAGGGGGAGGGGGGGAAGGGGGGAGGGGGGGGAAGGGGGGAAAATGAATCAATAAGTGATACATGGATTGATTATTAATGTACAGTAATTTTTGAAGATATGAAATTAAAAAATTTAAAATGATATTGGGGATGCTCGACTGCCATTTCAGGAAGAAAAGGAGAGAGGAGTAGAAGGAGGGAAGAAAGTAGGTAGGAAAGTGTAGAGAAGGAGGAGGGGAATAAGAGGGTTAGATAGGGTGGAAGAAGGGAGGAGTGGAGAAGGAGGAGAGGAAGTAGTAAAGTGAAGGAGATGAAGGATAGGAAAGTAGTAGAGGGTAGAGAGCGAGGTTGTGTAGTAGGGAAGTGGCAGTCGGGCAGGCCTGAATCAGTAATAAATAAAAAAATTAATGATTAATGATGGATAATAGTTTGTACATAAATATGATGTTGAAAAATGGAATAAAAATTATTTAAAAGAAAAAAGTCTGTCAAGATCCTTCTGAACCTTGAGTCTACCTTCCAAAGTGTTTATTTATTTAATTTAAATTTCATTTAGACCAGGGTTTCCTAAAATGGCCAACACCTAAAAGCTGATGGGACTGTCCAAGGAGTCATAAATGGCTGGGGTCAATTGGCGGTTGATAAATGATGGAAGCTAGATTGGAGGGGGTCAGTTAATCTTTTGCGGTCTGTGTAGGGGTCCACACCACACCCAAGCCCTGAAATGAGCTGGCTAATGCAAGACAGTGTTACCGTGGAATAACCTTAAGTAGCAGTTGTTATTTATAATACAATTAAAGTAGCATTTATTAAATTATTTTCATATAATCAATGTTTGGGGGTTAATGAGCAATCTGAAACTTCATGAAGGGGTCAATGAATTGAAGAGTTTGTGGACTCCTGATTTAGACATTGCCCAATTCCCACTGACTTGGTTGGATTAGTTTTAGGCTTAGAGGGTGGCTTGAACAAAGTGGCAAGAGATACACTGTTGAAAGACGAAAATTGTCAGTTTGGGAACGTATCACCTGGAAGAGGTTTATCTATGTGGTCATTAGGAGTCAACACCGACTTGATAGCACATAATCAGGTTGGCCTTAGATCTAAAAGCTCCAACCAGAACCTACATCAAGACACTCACAAGGCAACCTGTAAAACCTGGGCATAACCGGATGCAACAAAAAATGGTACTGGAAGCAGCACATCTTCAAATTGTACTGCATATTTTATAAAGTAAAAGTGAGATTAGATTTGCTTGGAAGAAATTCTGCCTCAGAGCAAGAGTAGATAGACATTGGCCAACAATGCATTATACATACAGCATAATGTGTTCTCTGTTTTAAATAACACACACTGTTGTCCTTTCTTGTAATCGTTGTGTGTATAAAAAGTCTCTCTTCACACCTCACAAATTGTTACTGTGAAGTTTTATTATCAAAATATACAATTTAAGCATAGCATTTTAGTTTATGATGTGACAGGGTTCGATTAGTCTCCAAATTTCAAACTTTAGATATGTAATTACAATACTATAATTCTTTGCTAGTGCTTTTTATCTTAATGCATAAGGATGATAAAAATATCCTAAAAAAGAACTTAGATCTTTAAAATAACAATTGTTTTAGTGGCTCTTAATAAATAGAATAACTGCATTTAAGCCACTACTGCAGTGTTTCTCATGCCAGTTTGGGGGTCTGGGAGTTGAAGCCCACATGTCTTAAAGTTCCTGAGGTTGAGAAACTCTGAAACTAAGTAGACTTACTTGAACTAACAATTAATAAAGATTATCACCACAAACTTCTAGTATATTTTATTTCTTAGACTGCATTAAAAATATACCAGAATATTTTTCGTATATTTTTAATGCAGTCTAACTTTATATTTTGGCTACTTTTCTGTTTTATACCAATTGGTGCATCACATTAGATACAATCCTCTTTTCTGTATCATCTCAACTCTTTTACTCACAAACCATTACCCTGTTTCCCCAAAAATAA
The DNA here is from genome assembly GCF_028640845.1 of Ahaetulla prasina. Taxonomy (NCBI): domain Eukaryota; kingdom Metazoa; phylum Chordata; class Lepidosauria; order Squamata; family Colubridae; genus Ahaetulla; species Ahaetulla prasina. Next base: position 331,342,138 of record NC_080539.1, on the reverse strand, counting down.
GACATCCCCAATAATAAGCCCGATCGGGCTTTTGAGCGCATGCGCTAAAATAAGCCTCCCCCGAAAATAAGGAAATCAGGTAAGATGGCAAAAGGAGGCCCATCTTGCTCTACGCACCCCAAAATAATAAGACCTCCCCAAAAATAAGGTCAAGCGCTTATTTCGGGGTTCAAAAAAATATAAGACAGGGTCTTATTTTCAGGGAAACATGGTAGTTAAAGGATATTTAAATTGTTTTTATTTACAGAATATATTTAGTTTGGTTTTCTACAAGAATATATTCAAGGTGTAGCTAGTGCCGTAGCAAGTCAGATTAGGCTGAGAATGAGCATCAATTTATTAAAAGTCATTAAGTTCATACACCTGAACAGCCTTGCAGCCAATTCAGATTAAAGAAAGTAAGGAGAGAGAAACTAAGTAGCAAATGGAGTGTCAATGGCTATGCATCACTCTGGAGGTGATTAATGGATTAAGGCAAGACCCTATCTGTTCCCTCCCCCATCTTGCTCACTTCCTCCTCATCTTTTTATTGTAAATTATGGTTTATGTCACACAGTCAGCCACATTTTGACTGGATCAGGTAAGATGGCAAAAGGAAGCCCATTTTTGTCCACCTAGCCAGTCCTTCCCAAGGGCCTGGAACAGGCAGGTGCTAAAGGTATCAGCTCAGGATATAAGCTATTTTGAGGGAAGCCACTTTTTTGCAATTTACTGATGGTGACTTTGTCAATGCCAATGGTGCACCAGTTGTTATGGGGTTGCACCCAAGGCGCCTATTACTGTTAGTTCTTCCTTTGCTTTCTTTTGACACCCTTGTTCTATTTCTATTTGCAGGTCTTTGTATCTTGTTATCATTTCTAGTTCTTTTCTATTCTGCTATCTCCAGGTACTGTCACATCCACTATCCGGACTTATTTGTCTTTCTTATTCACAATTGTTAAGACTAATAATTTAAATAATTGTTAATTATTTCTAGTTTTAACAACCTTGATTTTTAATCCCTACAAATAATTTTCTAAATTTTATTTTATTTTCCTTTGTGCCTTCTCACAAACTTCTTCACAGCTTTAACAAGCCTCTTTTGTAAATCCAGCATCGAAAGATTAATCAGATCACCCTCTTGATTTGTTCTTTGAATATCCCTTTTAATTATTAAGACATCAACTGGTTTCTTTTGTATGTCCAGTGTAAATATATTTTTCTATGTCATTCTTGTAGTTTGTTATCTTTAAATCTACTTTTAAAATTTGTTCCTCTTCCATAACTTCTTTTAAACACTATCTACTATATAGAGGTAGAGGCACTGTTAAAATTAACTTGTTCAAAAATATCATTCAATATGTCTAATATTAATATTTTTTGCTTCACTCTGTATTTATATGTCAAGTTTCAGTATTATTCTTTAACTGTAATATTTAGTTCCTTCTAGGGTCCAATTTTTAAAGTCTTATGTTTTTACAAAGAATTCAAAACAAAATAAAAATCGCCATGGAAGGTTTCTTTATAGTGAATTCCAAAATCTTATTTCAAATTTATCTGGATTCTTAGTCCATTTGTAACTTTCTAAAAGTTTTAATCACACTTTTGCTGTTTACTCTCCCCAAAAAACCTTTTTAAAAAGTCCTTAAACTTGTATTTAAAAGTTCTTTTCCTCAAGATTGAAGGAAAATCACTTGGTGATATAAAACCCGTGGATCCAAAGGGCCCTAACAGTTAAATAGCAATTTCCAAGAGTGATTAGAAAAGTATGCCAACTTAGTTTACTTTCAAATGCATTGACTGTGGCTTCAGCAAGATGGCTATTCCCTCGTCTCCCAGAGCTCTAAGCCCCTGGGTCTCCTCCTTGTCTGGAGAAGATTATTGAAGAGATTCACTGGCTATTCATTTCACTGCAGTTCACCATTTCCTCCCTGGAAATCTGTGATTCGTAATAGCTGGCTTGGCTATAAGTTTGAATTCACACCTAATGCAATGGTATATATAATTCTGTTTCCTTCCCCTGAAGTATACACAGAAGTTTCTGCATACCATTTCCTTATATTAAGGATTATCTAAAACAGAGTTTGTCTTTTTTTCTAAGTTTGGTCAGATGTAGCCACTTTACCGAAAGGGGGACTAGGGTTAAGCCTGTCAGGATTTGAAATCACCTGGAAATCAAATCTCAGGTTCAAAAAAGGCAATAGAAAAACACAACTCTATTTTTTGTGCCTGGGAAGGTTTAAGTTTTAAAATCATTTTCTTCCTCCTTCCTTCTTCTTTTTGAAGGGATGCATAAAGAAACATAACAAACATAATCTTCAACCCAAACAAACTATGGTACATACAAAAGCATACATTAACTTGCTCATACACCATCATTTTCCAATAAGAAAGGAAGTTTGTGAAAAATGTATGAATTACACAGACAACTGCATTTTCAAATTCAGCTTCCATTATGACACAATTCGTGAGTTACTGAAGCACTGATCCGCTTTATCATTTGCAGGAACTCTACTGTCTCTAGAATATCTTTATTGGCTCTTTAGATGAACTTGGTGGCTTTCCAAAAGTAGTAGACTGTCCTGTTGAACCATCATATGTTTGAGATTTGATCCTTATCTGGCTTCCCAGTCAGGTCATTTCATATTGTTGGGGGCAATATCCTGACTCTGTAAACTGCTTGGAGAGGATTGTAAAACACTATGAAGTGCTATCTAAGTCTAAGTGCTGTTGCTATTGGTATCATGGGACTTTACCAGGAAAATTTCTTTTTCTCTTAGCTGTTACAAAGAGTGAAAAATTATATTATGATGCTTAGAAAAAAAGCATATCATCATGCCCATTCAGAGACTGACTTGGGGATCAGATTTATGAATCACACTTAATCAGATTTGTTTTAAGTACTCTTTTCTAATTAAATCATAATTAGCTCAGTTACAGGTTGTGCTAACTCATAACTCAATGGTTTGGTCTTCAAAAGCCCTGGGGGCAACCCCCAGAGCCCCTTCAAAAACTAGTACTAAATTAAAATTCCAGCTGTGGCAGAACAGGAAAATTACCCAACATGTGGGGAATAATCAAACTAAATAAATTCAATCAAATTTATTGTTTTATTTGGTTCCACCTTCTTCTTTGTCCTGACTCAATAAATAAATTGGAGTGTAGCCCTTGGCGTGTCAAAGGCCAAGCGTGCTGCTTAATCAGAAATGTTTGACACCCTTTGGTTTTCAAACTACTCAGCAAGGTAGCTCAAAAACAAATAAACATTTGTTTTTAAACATATATGAAGCTCAATATCAGAATCTAGCCAAGCTTTAGTCTAGAATAAAGGTAAAATCTCAGAGCACTTTGGAAATTAAAAAACCAGCAAACATGGGACAGCTTTGAAAAAGCTTCAGCAGTCTATTTGTATAACAGCCTGCAAATACTTATCACAGACATTGTAACTCTTAGTAGTTTTGATTGAACAGCTCCCTCCATCGGTGACTTCGTTTTTTTGCTTTCCATGAATCTGACTGGCATCTTCTCTATCTGTTGTAAAAACTCTTATCCCCTGGAAAAACTAATTTGTGTGTACAAAACGCTTTTGTATCTAAATCTTCTAAAGATTGGGCTTATTTATTATGAACCCAACAGCATTTCAGAGCCTACAAGGCTAAGTAACAGGTATCTACCACATGAGTTGCTTCACCAAAATTATTCAGGAGGCATGGAAGTATATGTTTCTCCCCTCCGTGAGAAATTCTTTATTAATTTATTTACATAATTGATACCCTGCCTGATATCCCATACTCCAGGCAGCTCACATAAAAATGCATTTCAAAACAGGAATCTTTTAAGTAGCACCACATAATGGGTATTTCAAACCTTAAAACACCTCTGCTGCTATGGTTTTGCATGGTAAGCAATGGGTGGCCCAAAGGGAACTGCACTGATCCACCGCTAATCCACCCTACTGCAGGTGCAATACATGATTCAAGCCAGTGGGGGCATTACAGTCAAAACAGCTAAATCACAGGACTGATTGCAAGATTTGTGTTTGGCTAGTCTACAGAAAAGAAGGACTAGAGGGGACATAATAGCAGGATCCCAGTATTTGAGGGACTCAAAGAGGGGGTCAACTTATTACCAGAAGGCAAGACATGAAACTAATCAAGAAGAGAAGCAACCTGGAATTAAGGAGAAACTTCCTAACAGTGAGAACAATTAACCAGTGGAACAGCTTTGTCTTCAGAAGTTGTGGGTGCTTCATCACTGGAGGTTTTTAAGAAGAGACTGGACAGTCACTTGTCTGAAATGGTATAGGCTCTCCTGCTTGAGCAGCAGATTAGACTAGGAGACCTCGAAGGTTCCTTCCAGCTCCATTCTTATTGAATCATGCATGCTTAAGCAGCATTGCTGGGATACAAGCTGCTAGTAAAATAAAAACAGGTTTATGAACAATTGACCTTATGCCCTCCTTCTGTTTGGTCCTCCTGGTAAAACAATAGTGGAATAAATAGCTATTTTGTTTGGCCCAGAAGAGCCCAAAATTTGTTACAATAAAAAAATAACTAACAGCAGAATGAGGATATAATAGTAAACTGCTGCTACAAAACACACACACACACATACACACCCAAATGCTAAGAAGCTCACACGGTGAGCTTCTTACTGGAAAGCAATGAAAGAAACAATGTATGAAAAATATCTCAACTCTTAGGATTTCATGTAGCTCTCAACAGGGACTCTAAAGTTGCTTAGAGCTTTGAAATGCCAAAAGCAAATAGGTTTGCATTTAGAAAGAGGTCAGATCCCATTGCTTAGCATATGTACATTATCCTTGTTGGGAACAAAATTTAATTTGGCTTTATGAAGGATAATTAAGCCACATCAATAAGAAAAAACCCAACAAAAATAATATTAGATGGCATCATTAGCAACTTCATATGAACTGACAAAAATGTAGTTGGAATACTTTCTGCGGTCTTTGTGACTAGTTCATAAAATACATACATAATGCCAGAGAACTTCCAATGAACACAGGTAGTCCTTGACTTACAACAATTCATTTAGTGACTGTTTGAAGTTACAGCGGCACTGAAAAAAGTGAATTATGACCATTTTTCACATTTATGACTGTTGTAGACACATGATAAAAATTCAGAAACTTGGCAACCGACTGACATTTATGATGGTTGCAGTGTCCCGGAGTCACATAGATCAGGGGTCTCCAACCTTGGCAACTTTAAGACTTTTGGGCTTCAACTTGCAGAGTTCCTCAGCCAATCCACAAGTCTTAAAGTTGCCAAGGTTAGAGACCCCTGACGTAGATCACCTTTTATGACTTTCTGACAAGCAAAGTCAATGGAGAAGCCAGATTCACCTAACAACCATGCTATTAACTTAACAACTGCAGTGATTCACTGTGGCAAGAAAAATCGTAAAAAAGAGCAGAATTCACTGAACAACTGTCCCACTTTTAGCAACAGAAATGTTGGGTTCAATTGTGGTTGTAAATCAAGGACTACCCATATCATCAGTGGTAAGTCGAGGACTATCTGTATAATTAGGAAGCAACTTTCCTAAGATGCAAGGTTGCACGGTAAGACAGGAGATATCCAAGAAGGCTACTGTCTAAAGCAAATTATGGATTCATTACTTAAGACATGAGGAAAGTCCTCAATCCAACCGGCTTCTCTCATTTCCTCTACCATCTTCATCTTCCACCCAATAATCAGATAGCTGCTCTCCATCTATTCATTTATCCAGAATCTTCTACTTAGTTGTGGAAGACTCATAGCCTCTAAGCTACTGCCTAGCTTAGATGCTATGAATACCTCCAATTCCATAGGCAAAAGATGAGCCTTACTGCACTTATCTCAAACCCATCTCTCAAAATAGCTGCAACTTTTTCCTTGATAGTATGCTGCCCCAGGTACTTGGAGATTTCTGAAAACTTATGGTGGCGCAGTGGTTAGAATGCAGTACTGCAGGCTACTTCTGCTGACTGCCAACTGCCTGCAATTTGGCAGTTCGAATCTCACCAGGCTCAAGGTTGACTCAGCCTTCCATCCATACGAGGTGGGTAAAATGAAGAGCCAAATTGTTGGGGGGCAATTGGTTGACTCTGTAAACCACTTAGAGAGGGCTGTAAAGCACTGTGAAGCGGTATGCAAGTCTCAGTGCTGTTGCTATTGTGTTTATTCTTGTATCAATATCCTACCATTTCTCTTAAAAAGCATCCTATTGGGTTCTCCCCTATTTTATTTTATTTTTACATTTATATCCCGCCCTTCTCCGAAAACTCAGGGCGGCTTACATTGTGTAAGGCAATAGTCTCATCCTATTTGTATATTTATATACAAAGTCAACTTATTGCCCCCCCCCCCAACAATCTGGATCCTCATTTTACCTACCTTATAAAAGATGGAAGGCTGTCAACCTTGGGCCTGGTGGGACTCGAGCCTGCAGTAATAGCAAGCAGCTGTGTTTAATAACAGGCTTCTTACAGCTTGAGCCACATATTTTCCCCCCCATAACAACCACATTGACTGATGGAGAGGGAATCTGGCCTAGCAGTGACCACTGCAATAGAAACATAACTTTAATCTCCATCTCCGTGGCCCACGTGCAGCTGTACTACTGTGTTAAGGTACAGGATCATAGAATCACATGTTAAGAGATTTGTTGGAGTTTTTTAAAAAATAGCTGTTGGAGTCTGACTCCCCCCCCTTTTTTTTTTTAATACATGTGCTGATTAGGGGTTAATAAAAAAGCATCTTGTTGTCAACATTGGGGAAAAAAACCCACTGGATTGGGTAGAATGCTGATCCTCCTAGCTTTTCTGTACTTAAAATACAGTGACCATATGTCCATTATTATAAAGTAGGGTCTCTTCTTTCAGAAAGCTGCCCTTTTAGATTAATTTTTCAAAACGCCTTTTTGCGCTTTATTCTGGTTGTTTAACTTTTACCATACAAATGGTATCACTTAACACAGTTTTTTACACTCATGTGTACTACATGGAGACTGAACTTTTTTAAAAAAATAAATAAATTTACATCTGCTGTTTGGTTTCAGTTATCTTTTTAGCATATGCATTTTGTAAAATACTGGGTTGTTTTACTGAATTTTCCTTTGTAAAGCAAAGTTATAAACATAAGCAATTAATTTTGGATCCTTGCGCATCTTTTTCAATATCTGCCTCCTTTTTCGGGTTTCTCTTTTGTTTTTCCAAGGAAATATTATCTACGTTAACTTTAAATGAGTATTTTACCCTACAGGCCTGTATGTTGAAGGAAATACCTTTATACTGAATGAAGTTTTTTTAAATGTGATGTAAAGTCTCCCACAGAAACACAAACCAAACCTAGAAACATTTTGCTGTGAGGGGGGGGACTTCTGCATATTTATTACCAGATCCTTTCTATAAAAATAGATTTGTTTAAAAAATCCTGATTAATTCAAATAATTACTGGCTTAAATTCCCTTTGAAGTCTGGGATCGTAAAAAGTTATGTAGATTTTCTGTTTTTAAATTACTTTCAGGATGTTATATGCTTAGCTGTCTCTTGGAAAAAACAATGCACCAAACGATTACATAGAAAACCACATAAAGTTCCCAGAAGCTCTATGTGGTGGTTCCCAGGTTAAAATTCCTGCCTTTTAAAAAAGCATGTTGTAACGTCTGAATACCATGACATGCATGGAACATTTGACTGAATATAGTATGCAAAGCTCGGTTTTTGACAAGAGAACCAAGTGTTCTATAATGGAGAAAAAAACTGGCTATTTCCAGCTGCCTTCCTGGTTCCTTAACATGTACTATTTATACTGAGATTTAGGATAATGGCTGAACTATGGAACCTGTTTAATATCTGAAACTCCTATGCAGCTATAAAGCTCATCAAATGATTTTGGCCTAAGTAACTCAAAAGTGTGGTTAGACTGCTAATTGTGTCTCCAACCATTTTAACAGTTGAAATGTTACAGTGATCTTCTTGGAGAACCATGCAATAAAATATAAGCTGAAAGAGTAATGTTCTGAACTTCAACTAATATGATGAAACATAATAAAATATATAATATATGAAATATGAAATATCACTGCAGATATTAGAATCCAGGACACACCAGTCCAAAACTGAATTGAAAGGCTGTGCTAAATCGTGTTTTAACTATTTCTTGATCATGGTGCATCATGCAACACTATAAACCCGATTATTCATCTGTAGCTTTATTGATATAATATGACCAAAATACATAAACTACTTTCGGGCTTAGCACAACACAACTGAATTACCTGATCACCTTAGCTTAACAATTTGATTAGAAACTTCTTGTAGATCAACCAAGTATTACATTTCTTAATATTCATTACTCCAATAACTCAAGAAAAGCTACATATTTACTAGAGATATACTATTTCTCTTATGCCCACAAACTCATTCTGAAAAGTACCAGGCACAAAAATGTGATCCTGTTTTCCCCAAATATCTATAGAAATTAAAATCAGTGATACTTTAAGTAATTAAAAATAAATATAAGCAGGAGTGTATGGTATACAATGAAAACACATATAACATGGGTAAATCACATTTAAGAAAACCAGTTTGGTGTCATGATTAAGCCACTAAGCTAAAAACTGGAAGGTCCTTGAGATCTAGTCCCATTTTAGGCTCAAAGCCAACTGGGTGACTTTGAGCCAGTCACTTTCTCTCTAGGAAGAAGGAAACTGCAATCTACTACTGAAATGTTGCCAAGAAAACTGCAGGGACTTGTCCAGGCAGTTACCAGGAGTCAACATGAACTCCAAGGTACAAAAGAAAATAACAAACTTGGCAGAGAATAAAAATGTTGCAAAAGGTTCTATGTAGATTGGTTAGAGAACAAGGCAGGCAACAAATGGAAAAGAGGGAATGGAAGAGCAAAAACCTGGACTTAGCAATTATAGAGCAAAGGCAACAATTTATAATGGCCATCATTATGAATGTAGCCATCTTCTACTTGCAGAGTGGTCTGTTTCAAAATATTTTACTACCAGTTCTGTGGGTGTGGCTTGGTGGGAATGGCATGGCTTGGTGGGCGTGGCAGGGGAAGGATACTGTAAAATCTTCATTCCCTTCCCAATCCAGGGGAAGATTACTGCAAAATCACCATTTCCTCCGTATCAGCTGGGACTTGGGAGGCAGAAAATAGATGGGGGCGGGGCCAGTCAGAGGTGGTATTTACTGGTTCTCCAAACTACTCAAAATTTCCGCTACCGGTTCTCCAGAACTGGTTAGAACCTGCTGAAACCCACCTCTGGGTGTGATATACTGTACAGGGCAATCTAACAACATATGTACTACAGATTCAGTCATATTGTCCTAACACAAGCAAAGGCAATCCTGGAAAGGAATATTGTGATATCTATTTATGTAGCCATTGAGGACAGGGCCTCAAATTGTACAAGTGCGAATATCCTTATATATGGGGCATGAAAGTTATAATAAAAATATCTAGGTAGAATAAATAAAGCCTCTGCAAGTCGACAGTAATAATATGAGGGGTTGTTTTTTTTTAAAAAAACTTTTATATTGAGGTTCAAGACTCTCCAGTTAAATTCTACAAAATTTTTATCTAGACCAGTGGTAGTCAACTTGGTCCCTACTGCCCACTAGTGGGCGTTCCAGCTTTCATGGTGGGCGGTAGGGGTTTTGTCCAATACTGAAGCACTTTCCTTTTTTTAAAGTTAATTGACTTTTTTTAAAAAAATCATAGCATTATTTAAAAACATTTTCATTAGGTTTTCATAAAATTCCTCATGACAATTTAAATTTCTGAAAATATAGTATTTGTATCGTCCACACATAAGTTCAGTTCATGTTACATAAGTGAAACTAAATGGCGCTATAGTGCGACCACAAACATAAGAGCCTCATCCCAGAATAGCTCGCCCATCTCCCCCCACACCACCCAGCTGTAACAGACAAGCAGAGCTGGTAGGCGGCGCCCACCCCAAACCCAATCCATGATGCGCGCGAGGCATGTGCAGATGATGATACACGGTGCATTACTGTGGAACCAGTGGGCGGTTAGAAAATTTTACTACTAAAAGAGATACAAAAGTGGGCGGTAGGTATAAAAAGGTTGACTACCTCTGATCTAGACCTATAGGGAAGTAGCACATAAAACAAATCCAAGCTTATTTGCTTTTTTAAGAAGGAGGTATAAACGAAGGTAAGCTCAATAAGAACTTGAAAAGGTAAGCTCGCCAAGAACTCACTCCAGGTTTAGGGTAAAACATAGGTAGGTCAAATCTCAGGTGGATCTCAAAACACATAGCCAAGTTCCAACCAAAAGTGTTTGTTGTTAATCAAAGGACACAGGAAATAGCTTTCCAAAAGATGGATTGAATACTTCCAGAGTAGGAGGGAATGTTGTAGCCAGAGGTAAAGTAAGCAAAATCATTTTGAAGATACAACATCCATTTATTAGCATATGTTCAATACAGTGTACATTAAGATTACAGCAAAACACTGGCAGCTTGCTGAGTAGCCCTCAGCAAAAACATAACCATAACCTATATATTTTAGTCTACTATATTACAAGGAGAAAAAAAGGCAGACACAGTGTAAATTACAGCATGATGTTGGAATGCTTTTGGTAAACCCATCTAAGTGACCTTTCCCCTGGGTCCATCATGTCAGACTTGCACAGAATTGCACACCATATATCAGCAAGCTTAAAGTTTGAATAATTTGATTGCTACAAGCACATTGTGGTGTCTTTGTGGTTGCAAACTTGACAATCTTGTTAGAGGCTCTTTTGTTTTTGTTGAGAGCTTTTCTATTTGGTGATTCCAAATAGTTGGAGAGGAATGTTTAAATACCATTTTTTTTTACTATTTGTATTTGTATTTATTAGTTTGTCAAACATATACAAGATAGTAGGTATAAATATAAACATGGATATGAACAAAAGAAATGAATACAAATAAATGGGAACAGTAGGACAGGGACAGGCGCGCTTATGCACGCCCCCTTTACAGACCTCTTAGGAATGGGTGAGGTCCATGGTAGACAGTTTAAGGTTGAAGCTGTGAGGGTTAGAGGATGTAACAACAGATTCAGATAGAGCATTCCAGGTGTTGACCACTCTGTTGCTGAAGTCATATTTTCTGTAATTGAGTTTGGCGTGGTTTACCTTGAGTTTATAGCTACTGTTTGCCTGTGTATTATTGAATTTAAAGTTGTTGATAGTTAAGATGTTGATTTGATTTGATTTGATTTGATTTGCTCAATAGGTTTATTATTGATTTGTTAATTACAGGAAAACTTGAGACATCTTTTAGTGGAAACTAAGACTTTTGCTTTAGCATAAATAATTTCTAGGGTTTTTTTCTCCTTAAAATGAAAGAATATTATTGCTCCTAAGCAACTGTCAAGATCAACTGGCCTAATGATAGTTGTTAATAGAGGCTCACTAATCATAATGTATTTTCAAGAATTTTGCGGGGAAATTAGTCCCCTCTTGCTGCTTTATCATTCTTTAATTAGGAGATCAATTTTAAGAATTTCTGAATTTGAATCTGGTAACCATTCAGACAACTCAGAAATTGGGATAGCTAGGTTTTCTCCTCTGACTAATGTATGAAATAGATTGTGGTGGTAGTCTATGTGGGATTGAATTTTTAGAGCTGGAACTATCTCTATTGTCTGTATGTAATATACAAGAGTTCAGAACAGATTAAGGTTTGCGTTGAGTGCTGCTTGCTGGAACTATACCCACCTTTGCAAGTGACATCTTAAGAGCTCAAGTTTCCAAGTTGTAGCATTTTGCTACATAGGGAGAGTTGTGAGAAAGTGTTAATTACTTGAAATTTTTCTGGAAAAGCAAAAGGAGATGAAAAAGTTAAGAGGTCCAGTGGTGAGACTTGCCTGTTATTTTAAAGATTGTCTCTTGTTATGAAGTCATTAGTTGGTTTTATTTTATTGTTGGCACAGTGCCTGTACTATGAAGTAGGGAGCAGAAGCTTGACTAACATTGGAAAACCTGGATTGGAAGAATTTGAAAGGAAGTCATGTAATTCTTCATTCTTATTATTATAAGGGGAATTGCTGAAGTTAAGATACTTCAACAATTGAAAGTTAAGTCAGATTTAAGTTAAACTTAAATAGAGTCTTAAGGCTGTATGTATTTAAGAAGCCACCCATCAGCATCCAAGTCCATTTGGGAATTGGGGTGGGAAGGAGCTGGTTCAAGGACAGGACAATTCTTTTGTGGAAGGCCTGTCAATCTGAATGGATGATGTTGTCTAAAATTATAAGTGTTATTTGAGCTGGTTGAAGGTACCTTTTGCTACCTTGGAGGTAACAAAAGAACAGAGGAAGATGAGTTCCTGCTTCTTTGGATTGTGGTAAGTGAGATCTCTGATTAACAGAGGCCAATATATATTTGAGAAGATAATTTGGGAGCAGAAAGAGTGCTAAGATTTTCATTAATTGTTGCTATATTAGAACATATCAAAAATATAATGTCAGTCCTGATTTGTCAACAAATCAGACTGGGAAAGAAGTGCTGTTATTTATACACCTCTTTACTGGCAAAGCTATTCAATTACCAGTCTCAGTACAGAAGTACTGAGATTTGGATCCTGGTTGTTTGCAATTAGAATCAACCTCCCTTTCTTTGCTTCATTTTTTAAAATAATTTTATTATATTGGCAGTAATAAAAACTAATATAACTAAAAAGAAGAAAAAAGAGTAGCAAGAACAAAATGTGCTAAGAAAAAAATGTAGAAGAATGAAATGACTTTCAACTTTAATCACAGATGTAAACGATTTTAGTAATTTTTCTCTTCATCCCATATCCCATCTCTTATCTATAAACAAATCCATAAAATGTCATCATTTCAGTTCTGGAGTCAGCAAAAATCCAGATGTGTTGCCAGAAATAAGAACTTATCTATTGTAAATTTGATCAAGTAAACCAATGTTACATTCCTTCTTTTTACTTCTAACACTGCAGGGACAAATTGCTAAAAGTCAAAATTGATTTGAAGGCACACTTTTTTTCTCTCTGTCACCAATTGCCAAACAACTGATCAGTACACTGGTAGCTGCAATCCAGATCCACATGCACCACCAGCCTCCTTGTCATCTTCAGTACCACTAGCTTTAATTGCTTGCACCCAGGGCAGACACTAATCTACCTCTCCTGGTACACCTGACTATTTTTGCTTACTTTAATGGGTTATGTGAAAACTCAATCACTGGCAACTTCAAGGCTGAATTACTGCAATGCACTCTTTGTAGGATTGTCCATGGGCATAATTTGGAAACTGTAGCTGGCCTCAATGTAATCCTATGAAGAGTAACTCTTGATTCTGCAGCATCAGTCCTAAAATGAAACAGCAATGCTGGTTCCAATGGCTTTCCAAGCCCAAATCTAGATGTTTAATTCAATGTTCAAAAATTTTCAGAGCTTAGGTAAGCTAAGTTACCTGCAGGACTCTTTACTCCTACCCAGTCCATTCTTGTCAGCCCTTTGAGGGTAGCAAGAACAAAGAACATAATGGCAGAAATTCAAGGAATGACATTTTCAGACGCTAAAAGTCTGTTGAAAAGTTCACTATCCCTTTTTTAAGAATAAGATCAAGACAAGGCTGTTCTAAGTTTCTTTCTCACCTTTCTCCTTTCCCAAAGTTGAGCAACTATTTGTCTTTCTTTCCTCCTTCTCTAAACTAAATTTTCACTCACAACTTCAATAGAGTATATGTTGTGACCCAGGTTCCTGGACCCAGACTCCTGGACTCGGATGATTCAGAAAATGAGGGAGAAGACCTGGCAAGCCCTGCTTCTCTTGAGCCCTCTCCCTCCCTGGCACCCACTCAAAGGGAGGGGCCGGCAAGGCCTGATTCTCCCGGGCCTTCTTCTGATTTGGCAACGCCCCAAGAACAGTTTTGGAGGGACGCAAGATTACGAAGGCTTGATCGGCGTGCGCAGCAGCGGAAGAGTTGGGACAAAGCCAAGTCATAATTGTCATGCAGTGACATCTGCAGAGACTATAAATAGGAGGCGGACTTCCTGGTTTTTGTCTTGGACAAAGCAATGAATTTGGCGCAAGCTAATTCATGGAGGGAAGAATATATTCGTGAGTAATTCTGGCCTTATCTATAATTTCCTCGTTATCTCCAGAAACTTGGCAGGCCCGTGGGTAGACGTGGCCAGGACATGTATCTATGTAAATAAAAGGAAAAAAGGAAGGCCTCTGACGGACTCTTTGCTGGGAGTATTGGGGAAGGAAACAGAACATTTTGTCCAAGACCTGACTAAAACATCTTCCACCAAAGATGGATCAGCAGCAGGTACAGCAGCAGTTAGAGCAGCTAGACGCGGCTAATCAACAGCTCCAGCAGCAAGTGGCTCACTTGGCAGGCCAACTTGCTGCCAGGAATGTGCCTGCAGCCCCCCCCCATCCTCCCACCTCCTCCTCGCCGCAGTGCCCGATAACCGTGCGGATAAGTTTTCTGGGCAGCCTGAGATGTTCCCGACCTTCTTGGGACAGTGCCAGCTCTACATGGCTATGAGGCCAGAGGATTTCCCAGACGACCGGGCTAAGGTGGCCTTCGTGATTAACCTTCTTCCGGCTCGGCTGCTCGATGGGCCACGCCCTCTTGCTCCAGGACAGCCCCTGCTGGCGGACCAACAGCGTTTTGGCAGCACCCACGCACCATGTATGAGGACCCGTTCGAATGCTGGCGGCAACCAGGCGCCTTAAGGAACTCCGTCAAGGAAACGCCTGCAGGAGTACATCGCCGAATTTCGCCTTTTGTGCCAGGACTCTGACTGGAATGATGCAGCGCTGGTGGACGCGTCCAGGAGGGACTCTCAGAGGAATTGCAAGACGAGCTGGCCCGCGTGGGCGCGCGGACCCTCGACAACTTGGTGCCCTTTGTCTCCGCCTCGATGCCCGTCTGCAACGGCGACCGTCCCGTCGCACCCCGGGACCTCCACGACATCTGCACCCCACTTCCTGCACCACCAGCACCCAGGGTCGCCCCACGCTTTGTAACCGCTGCGGAAGAGCCCATGGAGTTGGGAGCGCCAGACCTCGCCTAACAGCCCAGGAGCGGAACCGAGGCGCCAAGGGGATTGTGCCTGTACTGTGGGGAGCCCGCCACTTCGCCGCTTCTTGCCCCAGAAAGCGGCGGGCACGACGCCGTCCCCGAATCACAGCGTGACCAATCGAATGGAGCAGGCCCGACCTCGGGAAACCCTAGGTCGGGCACGTACTAAGCCCCCACTGGACGCTATGGAAGTAGACTCTGGGCCCCTCGGCATCTGATTCTGGACACACGGATATGGTTGGGGAACCAGTCGGACGGGCTCCAGGCGCATGCGCTGGTGGACTCAGGGCCACAACAAACTTTATGGACCAGGCCTTTGTGACCCAGTTTGCGGTCCCGTGGTTCCGTGGACCCTCCGATGCGGTAGAGACAATTGATGGACGAGAACTGGTGTCCGGCCCCATTAAATTCGCCACCCAGCCTTTGCGCCTGGCTATTGGGGACCATGAGGAGGCGATCCAGTTTTATGTCACGGCGGACCTTCATTTTCCTTGGTCCTTGGGTTGGCCTGGCGGACCCACGATCCTCAGGTGGCCTGGTCGCGGAACGCCATCTCTTTCCCGAGTCTGCAGTGCGTCGATCACATCCGCCACACCTGTGCCGGCCAGAACGTCCCCACCGCTGCCATCACCTTGCCTCCTGAGCTGACGGACTTCGCCGACGTGTTCAGCGAGAAGGAGGCGGACCGACTACCCCCGCATCGGCCCTACGATTGCCCCGTGGACCTTCTGCCCAACGCACCACTGCCTGTGGGACGCCTGTATTCCATGTCGGAGCCCGAGTTGGCCGCCCTCAGGGACTTCCTGGACAAAAACCTGGCCCGAGGGTCCATCCGGCCTTCAAAGTCCCCTCTCTCGGCCCCGGTCCTCTTTGTGAAGAAGAAGACAGGGGACTTGCGCCTATGCTGTGATTACCGCCGGCTAAACGCCATTACGGTGCGGAATCGCTACCCCCTGCCGCTCATCCCGGAGCTACTGGAAAGGTTGCGGAGGCCACGATCTTCACCAAGCTCGATCTCCGGGGCCTACAACCTGGTGCGGATACGAGAAGGAGACGAATGGAAGACGGCATTCGCACCGATACGGACACTACGAATACACTGTCATGCCATTTGGGTTGACCAATGCTCCGCCGTTTTCAGCACTTCATGAACGACGTGTTCCGAGACATGTTGGATCGGTTCGTGGTTATCTACCTGACGACATCCTGATTTACTCCCGGTCCAGGAAAGCCACCTTCGACACGTCAGTCTGGTTCTGCAACGCTATGGAGCAACAACTCAATGCGGCTGGAGAAATGCGTCTTCTTCCGGACTTCCATAGAATTCCTCGGGCATATCATCTCGCCCGAGGCATAGCCATGGACCCATGTAAAGTAGAAGCTTTGTGTAGCTGGGAAGCCCTCGTCGGGTGAAGGATGTTCAGCGCCTACTGGGCTTCGCCAACTACTACCGGACCTTCATCCCGGCTTCGCCACACTGACAGCTCCACTTACCCAGCTCCTCAGGAAGAAGGTTGCATTCCGTGGGGTCCCCGCAGCAAGAAGCATTCACAGCCCTCAAGAAAGCCTTCGTCACGGAACCCGTCCTGAGGCATCCCGACCCGCTCCGGCCTTTTGTGGTGGAAACGGACGCGTCAATGTGGCTCTGGGAGCGGTGCTGCTACAGGCTCCGGCGAATGGTGGCACACTTTTCCCGCGCTTACTACTCCCGGAAACTCAATCCTTCCGGCGCAACTACACTATCTGGGAAAAAGAGTTGCTGGCTATCAAGGCTGCATTCGAGGCTTGGCGACACCATCTGGAGGGCCCGACATCAGGTGGAGGTCCGAACGACCATCGGAATCTCGAGCACCTCACCACAGCTCGGAAGTTGAACCAGCGGCAGATCCGGTGGTCGTTGTTTTTGCCCGGTTCAACTTCCGCGTGACCTACATTCCCAGCGGTCACAACCGGAGGGCGGATGCCCTGTCCGCAAGCCAGAGTACCTCTGCGCCAAGGACCCCTTCCTCCACGGACAGTGCTGCCGGCAGAAGCCTTGGCCGCAGCACGGGAGCCAGTGGACTTGCGGGCCCAGGTGCGAGGCGCAGCGCCAGGACGCCTGGTCGCAGCAAAGGAGAGCGGAGGTGGGCCCCACGTCTCCTTGGACCTTGGAGGAGGACTTACTCAAGTTTCGGGCGATTATATGTGCCCACAGGACCACTCCGAGCCCTCGTCATGACCCAGTGCCACGACAACCCTGCAGCAGGACATTTTGGGTTCTTCAAGACCCTCCACCTGGTGACACGGACCTTTTGGTGGCCCGAGTGCGGCATGATATACATGCCTCGTGACATCCTGCGTACCGTGCCGGCAAGCCAAGACCGCCACGGGGCCCCTCCCGGCTCCTCCAGCCCTTGCCGACACCCGACAGACCCTGGGGCGATCTCTATGGATTTCCTGACAGACCTGCCGCCGTCCTCTGGGTTCACCACGGTGCTGGTGGTGGTGGACATGCTCACCAAGATGGCACACTTCATCCCATGCCGCGGACTGCCCACAGCCGCAAAACGGCCCGTCTCTTTCTGCAGCACATCTTCCGCCTCCATGGTCTACCGGACAGGGTGGTTTCGGACCGCTGGAGTTCAGTTCACAGCCCGCTTCTGGAAGAGCCTGATGGCGCGTTGGAGGTGCAGGTATGTCTGTCGTCATCGCACCATCCGGAGACCGGCGGGGTACAGAGAAGGTCATCGGTATACTGGAACAGTATCTCCGTTGCTTCATCAACCAGCAACAGGACAACTGGGCCGACTACCTGTCCCTGGCGGAGTTTGCTTTTAACAACTCTCAGCACACCTCTACTCAGATGACCCGTTCTTTGCCAATGTGGGTACCATCCGCGGCTCTTCCTCTGGCACCACCGGACTCTCCTGTTCCCGAACGCAGACCTTCCTGACGGAATTGCATGCGGTCCAACAGTTGGTACGTCAGCAGCTGAATCGGGCAAAGGAGGACTACAAACGGTCCGCTGACCGCTCCCGACGGGCAACGCCCCCGCTGGCAGTTGGAGACCGGGTGTGGCTCTCCACCAAACACCTCCCGTCCGACCGGCCGGTAAAGAAGTTGGACCACCGATTCATCGGCCCGTTCCCTGTCGAGGCAGTCATCAACCCGGTAGCCTACCGACTGACCCTGCCACGATCCATGCGGATCCACCCGTTTTCACGGTCCCTTCTGGTTCCTGAGGCCACACCGAGTCCCCTTGTGCCCAACAGCACCCGTCACTGTCGCCGAGGACGGGTCGGAGGAATACGAAGTCCACAGCGTAAGAGACTCTCGCTGGCTAAAGGGTCGTTTCCAATATTTGATCGCGTGGAAGGGATACGGGACTGATTTCTCCTGGGTAGATGCCCCCGACGTTCATGCCCTGACCTGGTGCAGGCCTTCCATGAGCAGAACCCAGCCCGACCGCATCCCGATCGTCAGCCCGGGGAAGGGCCCTGCGGTGAGGATAGTGTTGTGACCCAGGTTCCTGGACCCAGACTCCTGGACTCGGATGATTCAGAAAATGAGGAGAAGACCTGGCAAGCCCTGCTTCTCTTGAGCCCTCTCCTCCCTGGCACCCACTCAAAGGGAGGGGCCGGCAAGGCCTGATTCTCCCGGCCTTCTTCTGATTTGGCAACGCCCAAGAACAGTTTTGGAGGGACGCAAGATTACGAAGGCTTGATCGGCGTGCGCAGCAGCGGAAGAGTTGGGACAAAGCCAAGTCATAATTGTCATGCAGTGACATCTGCAGAGACTATAAATAGGAGGCGGGACTTCCTGGTTTTTTGTCTCGGACAAAGCAATGAATTTGGCGCAAGCTAATTCATGGAGGGAAGAATATATTCGTGAGTAATTCTGGCCTTATCTATAATTTCCTCGTTATCTCCAGAAACTTGGCAGGCCCGTGGGTAGACGTGGCCAGGACATGTATCTATGTAAATAAAAGGGAAAAAAAAGGAAGGCCTCTGACGGACTCTTTGCTGGGAGTATTGGGGGAAGGGAAACAGAACAGTATATGTTGCAGATTTCCTATCTGGATATGTCTAATATATTTATTTATGAAAGTCTTAAAGTCACATCCTCTTTAGCAAGCTTTTGGCAGATCTTCTGAGGTTTTTTTCTTCTTCTAGCAAAATACTGCTTATACAGTATCTTGATAATCCTGAGAACAATTACAAAGACTAAATATCATGGCACATTGAAGACTAACGGTAAATATGTAATAACATAAGCTTTCATGAGCTACTGTTTACTTTATCAGCACATTTAAGCTTGTCACATAATATATATATATTTGTTTTTTAGATTATCATAATCCTTTCTGTGGTTTCTGTTCCAAAGATTAATCTGGCTACCTCTCAGTATAAGTCTTATACAAATTACTATTGCTGTTGTTTAAATAACATTTTACTCTTTTAAAAGTGTAAAATGACAAATGGAAGGAAGAGAACATTTATCATTTTTCTTAGTTGTACATGCCGCCCCTTTCCATAAAAGGAATGCAAAAAACCAGAATAAATACACAATCACAAAATTAGAAATTATTCATTTGTCAGTTGCATGCCTTTCCTTCAGAAGCTCAAGGTGATGTACTTTCTCCTCCTAATTTTTTCCACAACAACCCTATGAGGTAGGTTGGACTGAAAGACACTGAGCAGTCCAAAAGACCCTGCCAGCTTTGGTGTCCAAGGGTGCACTTGAACTATGCCCTTCCCGGTTATTGTCCAACATATCAACCCACTGTGCCACATTGTTTTTATATTTAGCAGAGAACACCAAACTAAAACACCCACAGGCCAAATGCTGGCTTTCCTTTTAAGATAATTATACTGGAGAGATTCAGTGATTAAGTCATTTTCTTCCAATGTTTTACATTTGTTTCTGGGACACACTGCAACAGCTGATGAAAAGAGCAACAAAAGAGTACTTGAACATTTGAGCTCATGTTGAAATGGCCAATCTGCCTTTCTCCTGGCACTTGAGATTCCAAATACAGCCAAGGAGGGCTTTAGGAAAGATGCAGGAAGTCAAGGTGTATTACTATCCCTGCTGTTGCTACTTCAATCCATGGCTTTACACCTGCTCCCTATTTCAGATGAGCCAGTTCTTTGTTTTTCTCTCAAATCTTGGGCCGGTTTCAATTGTCTACTTTTTAAAGCTGTGGTTAGAAGGAAACAGAAGAGCCTTCTAACCTGCAGAAGATTTAAACTTCATGCTTTCATATTGGCCAAACTGAACTTTCATTTAATAAGCCAGAGGTCCTGAAAGGCAAAGAACATCTGCCCCTCTCCTTAGATGCAGCCCTAAAAGAACTGGTCCAAAGATAGTATCTGAGATAGACAGAACTCCTAATTAGGACAGCCACTTCGGTCTACTGCGGGGGTCTGCAAACTTGGCTCTTTTAAGATTTGTGGACTTCAACTCCTTTGCTGGCTGAGAAACTCTGGAAGTTGAAGTCCACAAGTCTTAAAAGAGCCAAGTTTGCAGACCCCTGGTCTAGTGTTTAGGGCAGCAGGCTAGAAACCAGGAGACTGCGAGTTCTAGTTCCACCATAGAAAAGATGAAAAGCCCAATTGGTGGCTTTGGCCCAGTCACTCTCTCTCAATCCAATCCATCTCACAAGGTGGTTGCTGTGAGGAAAATAGGAGGAGGAAGGCATGCTGTATATGTTCGCTGCCTTGAGTTATTTATAAAATAATAATGACAGGATATAAATAAATAAAATATATCTCTTCACTCCCAACCCCAACAAAAACATTTCCCCCTAATGCAAAATGCCACTTTCAGATTTTCTTCAGAAGGAAAGGGAAATGTTACATTTCTAATTTCCTCTCCATCTTTTCCATTTCTGCTTTATATCTCTGCCTCACATCACAATACATAAAGCTAATGCTATTTACAATTTTCAAAACTAGCATATTAAATGCAATCTCGCAGTAAACGGCAGTTCTCTTTTGGACCTGTGACATTGTTTTGAAACTACCAGCTAGTCATTTTGGATTAGACTATTAAAATGAGCCTATTTCCTGCTTCTCCTTGAATATCCATTCAAGTTCATGTAGTACCAAACATAGCTTGATGTAACCATGCTCCATTAAATCTCTTTGGCTTAATGACCCCTTTCATGAAACTATTCTTACCACAATACAGTGGTATGATATAAACAAAGACATTGCAGGGAAGATCCATTGTCCATACGTATCCCAATTAATGTACCCATAAATCAGACATTTATCCCAATAAATCTCATGGAAACAGCTCCTAGAAAAATATACCTTTTAACCCCTAGCACACAGAGCTAAATCTCTTGATCTTATTCTTTTGTATAAACCCGATATAAAGCAGTGTTAGGTATTTAGCAGCTCAAGGGCCAAATGCTTTCTTCACATAGCTTTTGCCTTAATTTCAAAAGTTTCTAGTTTAGGTTTCTTATAGAGTTATCCTTCCCTTAGCAACAGCCTACTGTCTGCAGAGAGAAAGAATTTGTTCTTGGTCTACTTTTTGCTGGAACCTAATTCACCCCAACCTTCAGGGATGGTATCATGCATTCTCTTATGGATAGGCTGCAGGATACCTCATGAAAAAGGCTTGCCTATCTATTATGCAAAGGATGTACACATTTCAAGGAGCAGTCAAGGATGCATTCTGCATATGTTACCTCTCTGCTAGAAATAATGACTGAAAATACATTATGCTAGCCAGATACATCAAAAATACTGAATTCCTCACCTTGCTTTCTGGAATAGGAATCAAATGTTGGATAAACCATGCAATTAATTGCTTCCAGTAATTTGGAATTCAGTTCCCAAACTGCCCATCTGTCGTGAGATTATTGGACTTGATATTCAAAATATCTGGAAGACACAAGGTTTTCTACATTTCCTCTCCTCCTGTATGGAGAACCTATTTATTTGACAGGAAAACGTAACTGTCTAATTTCTCCATTCAGTTCAGAGTTGAGAGTCTGATGCTTCACCAACTATTTCTTATTGTATGACTCGTTTAGGCTTTCAGCTTAGGCCCATTCAGCTTTAATTGCACTGAGTGAAACTGATTCAATTTAGGTTTAAGTGAACTTGTTCCAGTAAGCTAGTAATGTAACCAAAAGAGGGACCTTGCCCAGTCACCATACAACACCTCACCCCATTCCTAAGAGGACCATAAGGGGCGTGCATAAGCGCACAAACGTGCCTACCGTTCCTGTCCTATTGTTTTTCTTTTCTTCTTCCTATATATATATATGCTTATACCTCCTTATATTTACTCATATAAGTGTTTATATACTATATAATCTTTTTGTATGATACCTACATATATTGTTGTGACAAAATAAATAAATAAAATAAAATAAAATAAAAAATGTATGTGCATATACTGAATAAAAGGATTCATTAAGTTATATATCATGCAGATTTAGCAATGACTTATTATACCATAATGGAAATTCATATATAATGAGTGTCTTTTATTTCATAAGGGTTAAAAAACTGGGCAGCACTTCAAACTCCTGATACATGCTTACTCAGAACTAAAACCACTCAGCTTAAAGAAAAACTATTTTCATTGTTTTGGCCCATTAGCATTTTAAATTAATCAAGAAAATAATACAATTGTTAAGATCCACCAAAAGATTACAAAAAACTCAGCAACCTGTCAGACACTTCTTCAGAATCTAAACGTTAAAAGAAATACAGAAATAAAATGGGGAATCTAATAGATATGACTCAGTATGGTGAATCTTGTAATTTCATTATGCAAACAAAATCATTATTTTATGACACATTAAGACACCCTCCTAGATTCTGTGAGGCAGTTAAAACAATTCTGTTCCATCTTGCTTTCAATTAGGGATTATTGTTTTAGGGTACACATCATGGAAGAATGGAGGCTTTTCTTGTGTAATATAGTTTTAATTGTAGGAGGATTTTTATATGATGATGACATACTCCACTCAGCCTACAGATTGAAATCCATTTTTAAAACTGTAGGTTTGTGAGCTCTTAATGGAAAAGTCTTACAGTGTTGAACTAGCTCCTAAAAGGTATTTATTTATTTATATCCTACCTTTATTGGTTTTTTTAATGAATAACTCAAGGCAGCGAATATATCCAACACACCTTCCCTTTCCTCTTTGCCCCATAACAACAACCTTGTGAGGTGGGTTGGGCTGAGAGAGAATGACTGGCCCAAACAATCATGATGGAATCCTGTATCTGAGAAACCTTTTCCAGAATACTTCAGACATAAAACGAGAGAAGATTTATTCTCAGTAACTGAGAATGAAATGGGATTTGTATGTTCCGCTCAAGGAAAACAAAACCCCAATATTTGTTTTTGTAATGACTGCAGAAGCCTGGAAAAAAGGAGGAATTGGTTATCTGGATCATGTAGCTTCAGAACATTTGTTGCCGAGACTCTAGTTGCCTTTCTTGAAACATGTTTGCTAATTATATTAACAAATACCAGATTTATGACAAAATATTTCTGATATGAAATGTATTATGGAACTTCCAGTTACATTTAATATTATCATTTGTACTGGTTTGTATAACTTGATACAAATGCAAATGCAATGGGACTATAAGTGTCAAAATTCCCAGCCTATGAGACTCTTAAGAGTCATAGTCCGTACTTGTATGGAGGACATCCAGTTAGGATTGATCTAACCCAGCAAAGCTGGCTGAGGAACTCTGGGAGTTGAAGTCCACAAGTCTTAAAGTTGCCAAGGTTGGAGACCCCTGATCTAACCAGTCCTTCCAGAATTCCATCCTGTAGCTTTTTTTTTTAATATCTAGCAACAAATTGTGGCATTGCCAAATAGAACAATCTTTAACATAAAACATTTTGGCTAAAGTGGATTCCTAGCAAAAAAATCCAGAGTTCACTTTTGTCAAACAACACCCAGGCCTTAATGTAAAATAAAAACACAGTCTAACTCTAGTTAATCTTATAATTAGAAGAGGTTTTCAATTATAGCTGTTAAACTAAAGATCAAGAGTCTTAGTTCAAATATTAAGTTATTATGTAGTCAAACTATAAAGCCAGTTTGATTAGTGGTTAAAGCACCAGGCTACAAACCAGGTGACTGTGAGTTCTAGTCCTTCCTTAGGCACAAAGCCAGCTGGGTGATATTGAGCTAATTACTTTCTCTCAGCCCTAGGAAGCAGACAATAGCAAGCCACTTCTGAAATCTTGCAAAGAAAATTCCAGGCAGTTGCCAGCGGTTAACATTAACTCAAAGGCCCATATACACAGATATGCCATCAAAATAACAAACTTATTAAGTCAAAATCAAACACCATTTTCAGCTCAGAACACTGACCCAATCATACTGCATATAATTCAATATTCAAATTGTATACAACATTATATCGTTGAAAAACCATCCACATCCTCTCCCTTCTTCAACTTCAGCACTAAATAAGACATTCAATTGAATACTTTTTAAGTATTGCCATTTATTTAAACTTCAAAATATTTTAGCAGCTGGGCAAGCCATTTAATATCAAGTTATCCAATTGCAAATGAAGGGGACGTTTTCAGGGTTTTAACTAAATCAGCTTCAAATCTTTATCACAATGAAAAGATGTTATCAGATCCAAATCAATAAAGACAGGAATAGTAAGCCAATGCCCTTATAAATACCCTCCAAAAGAATTCCTGTCTCTTTTAAGACTGATGGGAATTTGATATATTTCACAATTCTGAGACTGACTCTTTTTTTGTCTAAATAATTTATATGAATGCTGTACCAGTTCTATATATATTTCTTCCTATTATGAGTCAAAACAATTGCACATATTTATTAATTGCCTGTAAGTTAGTTTTGCTATGCAAGGATGGCTTGTTCTTTGAGAGGAGAAAGAGTTTAGACTACAACATGAGATTGTGAGCCCAATGTCATAGACTATCTTGCCTCCAGGTGCAAAAGATACGTTTAAAAACATAAGAATATCCATGCAGGATCAGCAAAAGGTTAACCTTACCCATCATCCTGCTATCCAAAATGGCTTCAGGGGTCATTCTATCAGAAACCCACAAGCAAGTTGCGTAAACAATATCGTCTCCCACTGCTGCTCTCAATAATTCTTATTCAGAGTCATGTCAACTTTCATCTCTATATGTCCACACTACTTTTGTTGAACCACAACTTGCATAGTACAGGATGCTGAAATAATACAACTAGCTATATTTTGGACCAGTTACCATTTCTAAACAACTGTCATCCAGACCGTGCCCAAAAATGTCTTTACATATCTCAGCACAAGAAGCAATTTATAAGAAAGAAAACAGCAGGCAAATAAAAACAGTTAACTTCGCAAGAGTTATTAGAACAAGATCATGGAGAATATAAGATGAATCAAGACAGGAACTGGCTGCAGAGGGATTTTGTTTTCAATGTTTTTTGTATGAACAGTTAAGAGAAAGATTTAAAGCAGATAATAGGACATTTAGAACTGAGCAGTAGAAATTTGAAACATAAGAAAGAAATTGTGCTATGATGAAATGGGCTAAGAACTTTGGACACAACATATTGACTGAGTAGTGGGAAAATATGCATTTAAAAGAAGTTAAATTCACATTATATTTTAACTTTAAAGATTTTTTTTATAAAATAAGGTACCATTGCTTTACGACTCCAGAAAAATTATCTAGAATTTATAGAAGTACTTTACATTTATGTTGGAAATGTGGACAACATGACACGTCTTTTTTTTCATGCCTGGTGGACTTGGGGAAAAAAAGGCAGAAAATTTTGGCTTCAAATATAGTCCTTGATACAAAAATTTTAAAGATCAAGATAAACTGGAACTTCTCTTGTGCAAAATGCAAAGACTGGAATATCCACGATGGAGGATTACCAGGGGAAAGATGACAGAACCAGCCGAGATGGCAAAATGAACCTGTTTGGTTACAGAAAGTTCAACAACTACTTTTATTAGTGGCTAGAAACCCTTTAGGCACTTTTTACTGAAAAAGAGAAATATAAACTTTTTATGATTTATGAGTTTGAGGATTAGAAACCCTAATTTATGGAAAGAAGGAAATTATGGTGTAGCCAGAGTGAGAGAAAGTGTGTGTAAAATAAAAATGTATCTATAGCTGCTGTCAAGAACATCAGAAGCCACTATTTTATTTTATTTCCTTTCCCTTTTTTTTCTATATCTTTTTCTTTTCTGTATTTTTCTATTTTCTTTTCTCACTATTCACTATTACTTTACTATCTTTATTTTCTCTTATAGCTTTTACTATGATAAACATGTTTAATAAAACTATATATATTTATGGGTTCCAGAGCTGTCATTTTCCATAACACCAACTTGAGCAGCAAAGCACTGCTGGATCATCACCTTCCTCATTGTAGGTGCTTTCCAGTTGTTTGAAATTTACATTTTTACTCAAGATTCCACAGCAAAGTCCACATCTGGAAGTAGCCCAGGCTAGGAAAAACAGTCTAAAAGGGATTACTGTTTTTTCCCCCTTTTAACAATCCTGTAATCCCTTGCAACTGGGTAGAGTCAACGGATCTGAGCATTTACTGGCCGGATGCCCTTCCTGACACCTATGCGGATTGTGCAGCAAATATTTTTTCTTTGTGCCCAGAGAGAGAAATATCTGCCGCTACCTAGGATTGAACTCCGAGGCTCTTATTGTGAGATGAGAGCTCCATCTCTAGGCCATCACACAGGGATTACTGTAAATGGGATTAAATGTAGATGAAACCACCTGATTAAGTTTGTGAGGAAGACTGCTGCTATTTAGCGTATAGCATAGAATATGACTGGTGAAAAATCACCTTCTTGGACAGCTATCACACAAATAAAAGGAAATTAACCACCATGAATGGTAGTTTTCTGCTCTGGTTTCCCACTTGGGGCCTTTTTAATCTCAGAGCTGCTCCTGCATTAATATGACAGATTCTAATCTGCCTACAGTTTGATCCCTAGATATATACTAAGAGAAAAAACAGGTATTGCCCAGGGGTGGGTTCCAAAATTTTTTACTACTAGTTTTGTGGGCGTGGCTTATTTGGTGGGCTTGGTGGTCATATGACTGAGTAGGCGTGGCCAACTTGAAGTCACTCAGGGCAAGGTGGGGCAGCACCTTGCTGTGAATGACAGCAAGTTGGCCATGCCCACTCAGTCACATGACCAATGCTGCAGAGACAGGGCAATTTCTCCCGGGGGACAGCTAGAGCTTCACCGCATCCTCTTTTCCTCAGAGGAGCTGCCTCCAAGTCCTTGCGAAGGGACACACACACACACACACACACATACACCACAAAACAAACACAACAGACTCACACACAATGTAAAAGCAGCTGCACTTCACCCAAAATGGCCCCTGCAATAGCAGGAACTTCACACAGCCACATAAAGCTCAAAAACCAACTTTCACACTTTACACACACACCAGAGGTGAAATGTTACCAGATCGGACCGGATTGGGCGACTAGGTAGCGGAGATTGGTTCTGGTTCGCCGATCCGGTAGCAATCACTAGCTGGCCACGCCCCCGAACCACTCCACGGCCCGCAGTCCAGCCTTCACAAGCTGGACACCGGAACACCGGGAAGGCAGCTCACTACCTGCTCGCCCTTAGGTCAGGGCCGGGGCCCATTCCCCGAGGCCCCAGAGCCACCGCCTGCCCCAACTGGGTCAGGGAATGCACAATTCCCTGACTCCGGCCTTTCCCCGGAGCCACCGCCCGCTCTTCCTTCGCCCACTTGCTGCCCGCTCGCCGCCTGTTCGCCCTTCGCCTTTGGTCAGGGCCCAGGGATACCTCATTCCCCTGAGACCCCGGAGCCACCCCCTGCTCACCACCTGCCTCAACCGGGTCGGGGAATGCACCATTCCCTGACACCAGCCTTGTCCCGGAGCCGTCGCCCACTCTTCCTTCGCCACATGGCATATACTTACTTTGGCTGCCAGAAAAGGCAAGTGTCCAAAAGTTACTGGAGTCCTTCTCCTTGAATATGCCACCGCCATTGCTGCTTGTTTCATGCACCGGCTGTGCAAGCGCACACCGTTTATTTTATTTATTTATCAGCGGCAGGTTGGGTGTGCGCTTGTGCAGCTGGCGCATAGAACAAGGCAGCATATTCAAGGAGAGCAATTCCGATAACTTTTAGACGTTTGCCTTTCCTGGCAGCCAGCCACTGGAGGAAAGTAAGTATATGCCGCATGGCGAAGGAAGAGTGGGTGGCGGCTCCAGGACAAGTGTGAGTGACATTGAGTTGGCCACGCCCACTCAGTAACAGGACACACAAACACACCAAGCCACAACCACAGAACAGGTAGCAAAAAAATTTAGATTTCACCCCTGACACACACAACACAACATAACTGACTGTCTCTCACACACACACATAAAATGCCACATACAGCTTCGTGAGATTCTGTGTGTTTGTGTAGTTAGAGTGAAACACTATAGAAACACACCAAATCTCAGAAAGCTGCACAAATATTTTATTATTTTATTTTATTTATATTTTTTAGATCAGGGGTCTCCAACCTTAGTAACTTTAAGGTTTGTGGACTTCAACTCCCAGAGTTCCTCAGCCAGGAAAGGCACTGAAGACATGGATTGCAAGCAGGCAGATTCAGTTGCAGCTGATGCAACTGATTGCACCAGCCGAATGAAAGCGAGCCTCAAAGGAGCTGGGGAGGGGGGATTGGGTGGGCCAGAGGAAAAAAAGATTTTAAAAGGCTCCTATGAGGACCCCAGCTGAAGTTGCTTAATCGCAGCCCAGAATCTCTTAACTCAGCTGGGATCGCCAGAGGAGCCTTTTAAAATCTTTTGTTTTAAAAAACACCTTTTAAAGGGTTCTGATGATCCCTACTCAGCCGTGCAATCATCAGAGGGTTTTTTTTTACTTTTAAAAGGCTTTTTTTTGGCTGAAGAAAAGATGCTTTTAAAAGTAAAAAAACCCAAACCTCTGATGATCGGGGAATCAGTTCGGGGGCGTGGGCAGCCAGCCATTACTACCGGTTCTCTGAACACCTGCAGATTTTTACTACCGGCTCTCCAGAACTGGAGCGAACCAGGAGCAACCCACTACTGGTACTGCCTAATATTGGTTTTAACAACCAGTTCGCTGCGCTTCCAAACTCGCGCTTCCATTCATGCACATTACGATCGAAAGTTACTTTCTACTGAATCCAGAGTGAGTAAAACAAATGAGGCACAGAAATCCACTCTGCAGCATTTATTAGCTGGACTTAAAACAAAAGAAATATAGGTAGCTTATAGCGCAGGGGTGGGCGGGCAGGCCTACCTGATTGTTGAAGCGAATCAGTTCGCACTCAGCTGATCGTCGGAGGTACCAGTATGCCCAAACCGGTCAGAACCAGCTAAATCCCAGCCCTGGTACTGCCCTAAAAATCTTCTAATTGACTTCTTTATACCCCCCCAGAATTCCTAATACCGCTTTTCAGAACTTCCATTGGGTGCCTAATATTATCAAATGTGAAAAATTTCCAAGGAATTTGTCCTCACTCTAAATGCATTCTCCCACTTCAGGTTTCTCATCACCACTGCCAACTGATTCTAGCTTACCACAAAAATGGTTCATTTTACAAGCACTGCACAATTATCTATTGCCTGAAGCAACTTGTAGAGGAAAAAAGACAGGGTGACAATTTGCTACACTTGCTCAGGGAGCTATTTGAAAGGTCAGGTTGCTCCTTTCCCAATACCTCCTGCTGAGAAAGGAGAAGCTGGTTCAAAATTGTGCATGGAGAAGCAGACAATTCCACACGCCAGAGAACTCGTGACAGATAACTAAAATGACCAAACAGACTGAGGAGCTCAGCAGTCAAAACTACCTTAATGCCTTCTTTAATATTTAACCATGATTCTTAATTCAGTGGTTATGTTCTCAGAAAGTGGTTGTTATGGATTAAAAGGAAACATCCAGGCCATCAACGAAAGCTTAAGTTTAGGCTGGTCTCTGTATTGAAGTATGGATTAATGAGCATATAGTGGAGGGATGTAGAATGTCTTTTCGGCTTACAGTTTCCAGGAACAGTTGAATGAAGCATCATTACCAAACCACATGATATTGAAAACTAGGAAGAGGAAAATTTCTCCACATGATTGTGCCAGATATAAAAGTAAGTGCTGCAAAGATACACATAATGATATAGCTGGAAACTTATATTACAAGACAATTGTACTGCCTTCCATTGCCTTCCATTGAGTACCTGTATATTGCACGAGTCAAAAAGAGGGCTGTGAAAATATTTACAGACCCCTCACATCTTGGACATAAACTGTTTCAACTCCTACCCTCAAAATGACGCTACAGAGAACTGCACACCAGAACTAGACACAAGAACAGTTTTTCCCCGAACGCCATCACTCTTCTAAACAAGTAATTCCCTCAACACTGTCAAACTATTTACTAAATCTGCACTACTATTAATCTTCTCATCCATCACCCATCTCCTTCCACTTATGACTGTATGACTGTAACTTTGTTGCTTGTATCCTTATGACTTATATTGATATTGTTTCCTGATTGCTTATTTGTATCCTATGACTATCATTAAGCGTTGTGCCTTAGAATTGTTGATGAATGTATCTTTTGTTTTATGTACACTGAGAGTATACGCATCAAGACAAATTCCTTGTGTGTTCAATCACACTTGGCCAATAAAAATTTCTATTCTATTCTATTCTATTAATATAAACTATGATTAAAAGCATGGTGTTGCACGTCTCCCTACCCCACCCCACCCACCTTATAAGAAGCATGTAATATTAGCCTGAACAACTGAAGAAACTTCTTGGATTAGAAGTGAAACCTTTTCAAGAAAAAACTAGGAAAGTCCAGTTGTCTTTTGAACAGCACTTTTGGGACAGTTAGCCTCTTTTATTAACTGGGGAAAGCATTGATAGAGCTCTGTCCACCTAGCTGAGCACAGAATCAATCCCTACAACAGAGAACTCAAGTGGCAAGTGTCAACAAAAAAGGGATCAAAACAAGGAGTATGACAGGAGAAGAAATCAATAGCAGCACATTTAGGAAAACAAAAGGTTTGCAGAAGTATTTAAAAAGCTGTTTTAAAATAACAAGGAGGTATCTGTTTTTTATAATGAAAATGCTGATTGAATAAATACGTAGCATGTAAGTGATGCTTGAACAGGGTCCGCAGGATTGTCTAGGATGCTACACATCCTCTTCAAGACCTGAGGAGGCTTCATGGTATCCGAAGCAGAACATCCAGATTCACTCACAGTATATATTCAATATATATGTATATGTATGGGTGTGGGTGTGGGTGTGTGTGTGTATCTATATGTATGTACATGCAGTGCTGGGATTCAGCCAGTTTGCACCACTTGGGGAGAACCGGTTGCTAACTTTCTGAGCAGTTTGGTGAACTGGTTGTTGGAAGAAATCATTAGGGCAGAGAACCGGTTAAATTATTTGAATCCCACCACTGCGTACATGTGTATGTATATATGTGTGTTATGTATGTGTATGGGTAGATATGTACTTTCTTTTGAGAGCAGGCAACAGAATTTCATTTTTAATGTGGGCTAATGTGTTCACAGTAAAAAATGACTATAAAGGTTATCTTATCTTATTTTATCTGAATTCACGAAACACACATACATAGTTTGCAAGGGCTACCATATTTGGTAAACAAGACTCCAGACCAGTGGTAGTCAACCTGGTCCCTACCGCCCACTAGTGGGCATTCCAGCTTTCACGGTGGACGGTAGGGGTTTTGTCCGATACTGAAGCACTTTCCTTTTTTTTTTAATTTAATTGACTTTTTAAAAAAAATTCATAGCATTATTTAAAAACATTTTCATTAGGTTTTCATAAAATTCCCCGTGACAATTTAAATTTCTGAAAATATACTATTTGTATCGCCCGCGCATAAGTTTAGTTCACGTTACGTAAGTGAAACTAAATGGCGCTATAGTGCAACCGCAAACATAAGAGCCTCGTCCCAGAATGGCTTGCGCATCTCCCCCCACACCACCCAGCTGTAACAGACAAGCAGAGCTGGTAGGCGGCGCCCACCCCCCAAACCCAATCCACGATGCGTGAGAGGCATGCACAGACGACGATACACGACGCATTACTGTGGAACCAATGGGCAGTTAGAAAATTTTACTACTAACAGAGATACAAAAGTGGGCGGTAGATATAAAAAGGTTGACTACCCCTGCTCCAGACAATTACAAGATGGCAGCAAGGAGAGTTTTCTATATCTTTCTGCTGCTTTCTAATGGCTATCAATAGCTCTGCAGACATTGCAGATTGAATAGCCATATATTTATGCTATAAATAAACTATTTAAAAACTATTCTATATGGCATTTATAAGGCTTAATTGTGCTTTAGCTTAAGGGGTAATTCAAAGAATACATCAACATTGACCAATTTAGAAACTGTATCTGAAAGTTCTAATAACCTTTGTAATAAAATCAATTACGGCCATCAATGGGATCTTTGCTGCCACTGCCACAGACCACGCTGCTTTTTGTTGGAGAGTAGGAGACTCAAGTAAATAGGTTTCCCAAGCTATTTTAATCCTCTCTTCAAACTTGCCAAAGTCTTTGAATTATGCAGTGTCGAGAGAAGCCCTAAATAAAATAAGAAGCCTTGTTAAAAAAATATATATACTATAACTTTCCAGTTCTGTTTATAGAGAGATTCTGAAAATGAAATGAGTCCCTAAAAATACCATTTGTCAGTGAAATCAGTTACTTGCTCCTATAGAGAGGAGGGGCTGAGAGCAGGTGCTCAAAAAAAAAGGTGCAGATTAGACAACTTTATATTCAGAAAAGTATTTTTCCTTTAAAGAAACTCAGTTTCAAAGTTTATTACCACACCAGTCAGACAATATTCCTAATACCTTTAATGACCAAATTTTCTTGGAAAAAATAAAGGACAAATCTAAAAAGGGGCCAAATCTGAAAAAGATCTATAAAGATGGACAGATGGATGGATGTGTGTTGTATTTATGTCTGTGTATGTGTATAGTATATATGTATGTATGTATGTAGGTAGGTAGGTAGGTAGGTAGGTCGGTCGGTCGGTCGGTCGGTCGGTCTTTGGTTATTCGGGTTTTCTCCCACGTAAAATTGGAAGTGTCTTGGTGATGTTTCGACGAAGTCTCATTCGTCATCTTCAGGCTAGTGTTTACAGCTTCGTGATTCTAGGAGCATTGCTGAAGCACGAAGCTGTAAATACCAGCCTGAAGATGACAAATGAGACTTCGTTGAAATATCGCCAAGACACTTCCAATTTTACATGGGAGAAAACCCGAATAACCAAAGACCTGCGAAAACCTCAAAATATATATCTATCTATATCTATCTATATATATCTATATCTATATCTATATCTATATATATCTATATCTATATCTATATATATCTATGTATGTATGTGTGTGTGTGTGTGTGTGTGTGTGTGTGTGTGTGTGTGTGTGTGTGTGCAGGTTTTGGTATGTTCAGGTCTTTTCCTGTGTAAGATTGAAAGAATTTGGGCAACGTTTCGATGAGATCTCACTCATCATCTTCAGGCTGGAGTTTTTTTGGCTTTGTTCTTATGTGAGCATATATATTTATATATATATATATGTAGGTCTTTGGTTATTCGGGTTTTCTCCCATGTAAAATTGGAAGTGTCTTGGCGTGTCACTCATCTCATCTCCAGAACAATGTCACTCATCTCCAAAACAAAACGCTTAGCTGACGAACAATACCTAAAAACTGAACTACACACTCTCACTAACGTACTAATATCCAATGGATTCCAAAGAAATAAGATTACCAAACTAATCCATAAAGAAACCCCCACTAAAATCCAAGACAGAGAACAAGAAAATGGCAAAGCCCTCCTCCCATATATAAAAGGCACCACAGACAGAATCAACAAGATCCTCCACAAACACAACATCAAGACAGCAGTCTGCACAAACTGAAAAATATCCACCATCCTAAGAAACCCCAAAGACAAAATTGAATTAGAAAATCAAGGAGTATATGAAATCCCATGCACCGCCTGCAGCACCACATACATCGGACAAACCAACAGAAGAATAAGTGCATGCATTGAAGAACATAAGAACTCAGTCAAAAAAAGAGGAACCAACTTCTTCCCTGGTCCAACACCTTAAAGCCACAGGACATAAAATTGACTTTAAAAATACCAGAACTATTGCCAAAACTGAACACTTTAACAACAGAATAATCAGAGAAGCCATCAAGATAGAAAAATGCCCACACAGCATGAATAAACGAGATGATACCTCCCGCCTACCAGCCATTTGGAAACCTGCCCTTATTGACAAACAAGTCCCTAATATGAAGAATGATGCAAGGCCCACACTCACGTGTGCTACACAGCATGTCACCACCACACATCCACGCAGAAACCAGACTCAAACCCACACCAATGATGAAGCACGACCACGGACCAGAAGCCAGACTGCAGCTGATCATTAGCCATTTCAAACCCCTCCAATCCATACATGCAGCAGACTGACACCTACCATGATGATGTAGCACGACCACGAACGTGAAGCCAAACAACAGCAATGCAGCTCACCAACTCAAATACCCCTGCAACTCAGACTAACCTGAGCACAACCAACCCCCCCCAAACAGAACACACCCCCATCCAATCAGAGCACAGCCAAACCCCCAACCAATCAGAACACACCTCCACCCAATCAGAACACAGCCAAGCTCCCAACCAACCAGTTCAAACCCCCACTAGCAGTTAAAAGGAAGAAACAGCTGCGATCACACATTGCTCCTAGAGGCACGAAGCTGTGGACACCGGCCTGAGGATGATGAGTGGGACTACGTCGGGACGTTGCCAAGACGCTTCCGGTTTTGCGTGGGAGAGGACCCGAATGACCAAAGACATATATATGTCTTTGGTTATTCAGGTTTTCTCCCGTGTAAAATTGGAAGTGTCTTGGCAACGTTTTGAAGAAATCCCATTCGTCATCTTCAGGCTAGGTGTTTACAGCTTCATGCTTCAGACACTTCCAATTTTACGTGGGAGAAAACCCGAATAACCAAAGACCTACATACAAACACCCACGAAAACCTCAGAAAACATATATATATGTGTGTGTGTGTGTGTGTGTGTGTGTGTGTGTGTGTGTGTAGGTCGAAGCACGAAGCTGAACCTGAAGATGATGAATGAGACTTCATCAAAACGTCGCCAAGACACTTCCAATTTTACACGGGAGAAAACCCGAACAACCAAAGACCCACATACAAACACCCGTGAAAACCTCAGGAAACAAATATATATATTCTATATGTTTATAACTTTGTTTTACGAAGAAAAATTCAAGAGCAAAATCAAGAGCAATTTTACAAAAACACATATTCTAATAAGTAAAATTGAAAGTAAGCGTAAATTTATCTTTAAAAGGTAATTCAATTCCATATTCATAGGAATGTGAAAGATTGTGCATTAAGAGGTACTGTTTGTACAATAAAAATTAATGACTAAAATAAAGAAGAAAAGTGAGTTTTTGAGAAATAAAGAAGTCTAAAGGTTAGTTTTCTGAGATAAGGAACTGTCCTTTATAACAACAGACATATGGTCACTCTACTTCCACCCTTGTAAGATCCTCAAGAAAGAAATTGAGTACATCCCAGTTGGCCACCCAAGGATGCCTGAATATATGGCTGCAATCTGAAACTCTTTCATTGCAATAGCACTGCATGCCAATGATTCCTTGTTCAATACCTGGCAGCTCTGACTAAGAAGATCAGTAGCAACTGATGTGAAAAGACTGTCCCGGTGACCTTGGACAGCTACAGCCAATGCAAACAGGCAATCATGGGCTATAAATCCTATCTAGTGTAAGTCAGCTTCCTAACTTTTAAGCTTCTGCTCCTTCTTCCCCCAAAGGAAATGCTACTTAGGAACGGTTTGGATTCTGTTCCAAAAAGGTGCTTCAGGATACACAGGGGGATAAATGCAGCATCTCTCTGCAACTCTCTGTAGCAAGAAGGCCCAGACTTTTTTCAAGCTAAAGAAACTGTGGTTAATTAAAAATAATATTTTGGAACCTCTGATCAAGAGGCAACATCCTAGAAATGGAAAACTGGCAACAAAACGAAACTGGTGCTTCTTGCCATTTATTTATGCGCCTCCATTTATGAGCAGTATCAAGTGATACAGGTAAACTGCAAAATTAACATTATAGTAAATCCATTAGCATCATTACTGTAATGCATTTACTATAAGACGTAAATGCAAACATTCCATTTTAAATTCAAGATTAAACCTTGAATTTCACAATAATTTGGGAGGTTAATGTTTTAGTCAAATCAATGTTCAGTGACCGGGAAGGGATTGCTTTTCCCTAGAAAAATGGCTATATATGCTTTTCGCTTCATTTGACTGAATATTCTCTCGCACACACACTCTCTCCATCTCCCTCACCATTAGGTTTTTTTTAATGGAATCCCATCAAATTCTTGCAGAACCCTAAAATTCCATACAGCACACAGTTGAACATCACCACCACTCCACTCCACAGTAGCTTGGCCTGCTTTAAATCTCTTGGGGAAGCAACAACTGTGTTCCCAGGAACTGTCCAAAGTTCTGAACAAAACCCCTTTCCCTTCCAGCAGAGAGCAGTGGTAAGGGCAACTGTGCTGACCATTATTACTTCCATCATGGTGTACAGTATTTGTTAAAATGCCTCTATATATGGCAGATAGCAACTCCATGAATTCTCCGGTTATACTGGAATATAAGAATTCCCAACTGCTTTGACTGGGAGAAAATTCTAGAGATTTTATTTTGACACATGTAAAAAATACCAGGCACAGGTCATATCATAGGATTGTAGATTGGAAAGACTCTTAGTGCAGGGGTCTCCAATCTTGGCAACTTTAAGGCTTATGGACTTCAAGTCCCAGAATTCCTCAGCCACCAAAGCTGGCTGAGGAATTCTGGGAGTTGAAGTCCACAAGCCTTAAAGTTGCCAAAGTTGGAGACCCTTGTCTTAGTGATCATTTATTTTAGCTCTTCTCAGTGTAGGACCTGCTAGAGCAGGGGTCCCCAACCCCTGGGTCATGGCCTATTATTGGGCCATGCCTCTTTTGGAACCAGGCAATACGAGTGGCTGGCTGGTGCACACGCACACATGCATAGCCTGACTTGCATAAGCGGCGGCCCAGTGTGCATGCTCACAGAGCTCAACTTGCGCAAGTGGCCCGGCGCACATACACATGCATGTGCAGTTCAGCTTGTGCGAGCAGTGAGCCAGTTCTCCTCTCCTGCTCCACTGGACGGCCAAGCCGTAAAGAATGGGGACCACTGTGCTAGAGCATCTCTGACAAACGAAGAACTCCAGTGAAGAACACACCACTTAATTTAAAAAAATTTTTTAGTGCATATCATATATAGCCAAGGAAGTTTATCTCTCCGACCGGTCGCAGACGATGTTGACCGGGGGGCAGAGGTCGTCCGCGAGGCGCCTCACTTGTGGGGTGCCTCAGGGGTCGATTCTCTCGCCTACCCTGTTCAACATCTATATGAAGCCGTTGGGTGAGGTCATCAGTGGTTTTGGGGTGAGTTATCATCTACACGCTGATGATACTCAGCTGTATTTTTCCACCCCGGACCACCCCAACGAAGCGGT
This sequence comes from Ahaetulla prasina, assembly GCF_028640845.1. Classification (NCBI taxonomy): domain Eukaryota; kingdom Metazoa; phylum Chordata; class Lepidosauria; order Squamata; family Colubridae; genus Ahaetulla; species Ahaetulla prasina. The sequence continues at coordinate 331,304,394 of NC_080539.1, read as the reverse complement.
CGAAGTGCTGTCCCGGTGCCTGGAAGCTGTACGGGTCTGGATGGGGAGAAACAGACTCAAGCTCAATCCCTCCAAGACGGAGTGGCTGTGGATGCCGGCACCCCGGTACAGTCAGCTGCATCCGCAGCTGACTGTTGGGGGCGAGTTAGTGGCCCCAAAGGAGGTGGTTCGCAACTTGGGCGTCCTCCTGGATGGTAGGCTGTCCTTTGATGAACATCTGGCGGCCGTCTCCAGGAGGGCCTTTTACCAAGTTCGCTTGGTGCGCCAGTTGCGTCCCTTCCTTGACCGGGATGCCTTATGCACAGTCACTCATGCTCTGGTTACGTCTCGGTTGGATTACTGCAATGCTCTCTACATGGGGCTGCCCTTGAGGTGCACCCATGCGGCTGCGCGAGTAGTAATGGGAGCCACTCGTGGCTCCCACGTAACACCACTGCTCTGTAGTCTGCACTGGCTTCCTGTGGTCTTTTGGGTGCGCTTCAAGATTTTGGTTACCACCTTTAAAGTGCTCCATGGCTTAAGACCCGGGTACTTACGAGACCGCCTGCTGTTACCCTATGCCTCCCACCGACCCGTACGCTCTCATAGAGAGGGTCTCCTCAGGGTGCCGTCCGCCAAACAGTGTCGGCTGGCGGCCCCCAGGAGTAGGGCCTTCTCTGTGGGAGCATCAACGCTCTGGAATGAATTTCCCCCTGGCCTACGTCAAGTGCCTGATCTTCGGACCTTCCGTCGTGAGCTAAAAACATACTTATTTATTCAAGCAGGACTGGCATAATAGTTTGATTTTAAATTGGGGTTTTATTAATATTTTTTTAAAAAAATTTAAATTTAAATTTTGATTATCAGCCTTTTTTTGTAATTTGCTATTTTTTAATTTGGTTTTAATTGTACATATTCTGTGTTTTATCTCTGGCTGTACACTGCCCTGAGTCCTTCGGGAGAAGGGCGGTATAAAAATTTGATAAATAAATAAAATAAATAAATAAATTATACTGCTTTTTACACAGAGTAGTTCTGGTAGCTTAAGATTGCTAGTTCATTTTATTTACTCAGGAGCACTATCCACAGGAGATGAACTAGCTTTCACTAGCTGGCTAAAAGTATTCAGGGGCTGTCGGATCTTCTGGTCTTTCTTCTCATGACCTTGCCTGACATTCAGGCAGGTCTGGCGACAGCTGCCACTTCTCCATTGATCATTGCTAGCTTTTCCCACCAGAGTGGTACTCATTTATTTACTTACATTTTCACATGCTCACACTTCATGTGAAGGTCTATTTCAAGGTTCCTCCTGATGTCTTGTCTGAATCCCTTTCCTTTAATGTTAATTTATTGGTTCCAGTCCTGTCCTTTAGATCAAAAAAAGCTTCTTCTTCCTCCATGGGACAGTTCTTAAAATACTTGAATACTATTAGCATATCTTCCCTTGGTTATCTCCTCTAGGCTGGATCTTTAACAGTTTGTCATGGGATAATGGCTTAAACACTCATCTTCACAGCCCTCCTCTGAACTTGCTCCAACTTATTACTGTGATGTGAATTTAACAAAATTGTCTTTTGCCTATTACCTGCCAATACGGGGGCCGCGGTGGCTCACATGGTAAGATGCTGGGCTTGCGCACTGCTGAGGTCGGCAGCTCAGTGGTTCGATTCCCATGAATAGAATAGATTTTTTTTTATTGGCCAAGTGTGATTGGACACACAAAGAATTTGTCTTGGTGCATATGCTCTCAATGTACATAAAAGAAAAGATACGTTCATCAAAAATCATAAGGTACAACACTGTGGAAGCGACAAGAAAGGAGCCTCCCCCAATTGCCTACCGGCATTCAGGAGTCCCGCAAGTAATGACAACACCGCCTGAAAAATTTCCTTTCACAGAGGCAGCCAACCACCTTGGTGATCCCTGGCTAACATGTGCCAGTTTCAGATCCAATGTAGATACATTCACAATAGTTCTCAAACCCAGTTATGGAACTTTTCAGAAGGCTATGAAATCCTACAGTATAAGCAACAAATCATCACCTGAAACAGAATGCCTACCCCAAAATAGTCTTGCCAGGTAACATCTAGATCCCAACTCCCAGCAGCAGCTGCTTCCATAGCCTTTCACAGTTGGTTAAATAAGTTCAACATATGATCAGGAGGAAATTCTATTATCCAAAGAATTTGGAGATATATCTAGTCCAGTGATTTTTCCAACATACAAAAGGTTCATTCTTTCTAGTGAATTTTTTTTCCACATCCCCCTCAAACAATGTTAACATTGAGCATGGATTCTGATGGCATCAAACAGAAGCTAAATTGGAAGCATTCGTTTAAGTATTGCCAGCATTTTCCACCCTTGTGATTATGCATTATTCAATTTTAACTAAATAAGGAATGAAAGCTTTTTAAAATAATTTGTTCAAATATCAGTGAATGTAAAAAATGCTTCTGTCTAGCTCTACTTTCTCCATTTTTTATTAATATTAACATATTTTGGAGGTATACTTTTTGTTTTGTTCTTCTCCATGCCGTCTCATAACTTCATGTTTATATTACCTTTTTTTCTTCTTTTACAGATGAAACTCAAAAAATTAGAATATTGTGCAAAAGTTCTTTTATTTCAGTAATGCAACTTAAAAGGTGAAACTAATATATGAGATAGACTCATTACATGCAAAGCAAGATAGTTCATGCCTTGATTTGTCATAATTTCGATGATTATGGCTTTACAGCTCATGAAAACCCCAAATTCACAATCTCAAAAAATTAGAATATTACATGAAATCAATAAAACAAGGATTGTACATAGAACAATATCAGGCTTCTGAAAAGTATAAGCATGCATATGTACTCAGTACTTGGTTTGGGCCCCTTTTGCATCAATTACTGCCTCAATGCGGCATGGCATGGATGCTATCAGCCTGTGGCAGTGCTGAAGTATTATGGAAGACCAGGATGCTTCAATAGCGGCCTTCAGCTCTTCTACATTGTTTGGTCTCACATCTCTCACCTTTCTCTTAGCAATGCCCCATAGATTCTCTATGGGTTCAGGTCAGGCGAGTTTGCTGGCCAATCAAGCACAGTAATCCCATGGGCATTGAACCAGGTTTTGGTACTTTTGGCAGTGTGGGCAGGTGCCAAGTCCTGCTGGAAAATGAAGTCAGCATCCCCATAAAGCTTGTCTGCGGAAGAAAGCATGAAGTGCTCCAAAATCTCCTGGTAGACAGCTGCGTTGACCCTGGACTTAATGAAGCACAGTGGACCAACACCAGCAGATGACATGGCTCCCCAAATCAACACAGACTGTGGAAACTTCACACTGGACTTCAAGCATCTTGCAGTGTATGCCTCTCCATTCTTCCTCCAGACTCTGGGTCCTTGGTTTCCAAATGAGATGCAAAAGTTGCTCTCATCAGAAGAGAGGACTTTGGACCACTGAGCAACAGACCAGTTCTTTTTTTCTTTAGCCCAAGTAAGAAGCTTCTGACATTGTTTGTTGTTCAGGAGTGGCTTGACGAGAGGAGTACGACATTTGAAGGCCGTGTCTAGGATCCGTCTGTGTGTGGTGGCTGTTGATGCACTGATTCCAGCCTCAGTCCATTCCTTGTGAAAGTCCCCAACACTTTTGAATGGCCTTTTCCTGACAATCCTCTCCAGGCTGCGGTCATCCCTGCTGCTTGTGCACCTTTTTTTCCCACACTTTTCCCTTCCACGTGATTTTCTATTAATATGCTTTGATACAGCACTTTGGGAACATCCAACTTCTTTTGTAAATACGTTTTGAGGCTTTCCCTCCTTATGGAGGGTGTCAATGATGATTTTCTGCACAACTGTCAGGTCAGCAGTCTTTCCCATGATTGTGATTCCTACTGAACCAGACTGGGAGACCATTTAAAGGCTCAGGAACCCTTTGCAGGTGTTATGGCTTAATTAGCTGATTAGAGTGGGACAGTTTGTGCCTAGAATAGTGAACCTTTTCACAATATTCTAATTTTCTGAGATTGTGAATTTGGGGTTTTCATGAGCCGTAAGCCATAATCATCAAAATTATGACAAATCATGAACTATCTCGCTTTGCATGTAATGAGTCTATCTCATATATTAGTTTCACCTTTTAAGTTGCATTACTGAAATAAATGAACTTTTGCACGATATTCTAATTTTTTGAGTTTCATCTGTAATAAATTGCTAGAATTTAAAAGAACTCTTTTGTGTTCCAAAACATGAGTTCCTGAACCATTATTAAGACAAGAATGAAGAAAATACAAGTGAAAGTACAATATTTTACTTCATACCTTTGTGCTTTCAAATAATTTTGAGAGTTTTCCCCACTGGCTTCCCTCAGATTGATAACAAAACAAGCTATTTGAGAGCTTTTAGAATAACCTTCTTTGCAGGATGTTAAGAAACTTAAAATATGTAATGAAGATACAATTAGTGAACTAAGGTCCAGTAAAATATGGATTACTGTAATTATACATTGACATTCATATTCATTCACAATATCAGGAAGTCTGAAAAACTATTTTAATTGAATCATCAGTAAGTGGCAGTAGAGCAAACTTCTTTAAAAAAAAACATTGTTTTGTAGCTCGGAAAAATATTTGTTCTAATATTAATCATTAATTCCTTGAATGTTATTTTTAATTATTGTTGCTTGACTCATAGGTGCATTGTATATATCATATTTGCACTGCACAAATGTACTGCTCATTTTAAGTCATTGTCAGATCTGAGTCATGGCCAAAAAAAGAAGATAGATCAGAATAAAAACAGTTCGTATCATATGACTATTTGTGCAACATGCCTGTTCAAGATGAAATGTACCATAGTTGACTCAAATAATTTAATTTTCTGGATTCACATAAAATACTAAATCACTTGGCCTGGGTGCATTAAGATAAAACATAGTTTATGGCTTAATATGGTAGGGGAACATAGCCATTGATTGGTATTTTAAGCTGCCGTGTTTTTAATTGGTATCTTAGGAGATGTGACTACTTGGCCAACTTGGTCTGTGCTTTGATGCTACACAGGGTCAGGACTGCTTAGTGCTTGGATGGGAGACCACCAGAAAATTCTGGGTTGTAAGCTGGACTGACAAATAAATATCCATACATTCTATAATAATGCAAAGTCAGATGACTTGTATTGTTGCCAAGAACGTGACAAAGGCAGCTGAGCCCAACTCAAAGGCAATTTTACAGGGCTACCAGATTTGGACTACAAAACTCCAGACAACCACTAGATGGCAACACAGAAATAAAGAAAATCTTTTTGTTGTCATTTCATGATCATCCAGGTTGTTGCAGACAAGATCTTTAGTGAAAGGGCAACAAATGAAAATTTATTTATTGAATCAATTTCAGCATGTGATTTTTGGTGGTAGGCAATTACAAAATAAAAATAAAAATCACAACGGATACAAAAATTAAAATACATAGCAGTCAAGGAAGTATTACAGCCCAATCACTAACATATCCAAGAGATTGGTCTCTTCACATATTTAGAACTCCAGGGCTGGCTACAGAACCAGCTTTTTAAGGCTGCATAAAGGCTAGCAGGCCTTGGCCCATCCTGATCATTAGAGAGATAATTTATTTATTTATTTATTTATTTATTTTATTTATTTGATTTTTATACCGCCCTTCTCCCGAAGGACTCAGGGCGGTGTACAGGCAAGATAAAACATACAATGTACAAATTACAATACAATTTAAAAAACTTATTTTAAAATTAGCCTGAAAAAATTAAAATATGCCATGAACTAAAAACCCCATTTAAAATTAATAAAATTTACAAAATTAAAAAATTAAAATTCAATTCCCAATAATATCCCAACAATGGAGCAGCAGAAAAGGCATGCCTTCCGGGCCCTATATATTGGCATTTCTTAATTGATGGGCCAGGTTTGGATGGGTAGAAACAACCAACAACTGACTGGATTGGATGGGTAAAAACAACCAGGCTGAGACAGTCCCTCAAGTAACCCAATCCGAACACATGAAGTCTAAGAAGTCTAACCAATACCTTTAATTGCACTCATAAGCACAATGGCCACCAATCCAGCTCATGAAGTAGTGATGTTACATGTGCCAGATATCCAACACCTACATGGTAATAGGCCAGCCCCATGTAGAACGAATTGCAGTAGTCTAGACAGGAGGTCACAAGGTCACATGAGTGCTACGGAGCAGGGCCTCCCAATCCAGGAGTGGGCACATCTGATGCACAACCTGAAATTGTATAAAGGCCCTCCTAACCATGGCTACCACTTGCTCTTCAAGCAGGAGCCCAGATTGTGCACTGACACCACCATCATCTAGATAACAGGATGTCATCCTATTTTGTCTTGCATAAATAAATGCAGTTTTGTTTTTTTGGGTGATCTACCACAAACTCATGATTCATTGAACTCTTAAGAAGAGACTGTATCCTAATAAGATCCTAAGGTAAAGGTAAAGGTTCCCCTCGCACATACGTGCTAGTCATTGCCGACTCTAGCATTTCAAAGCCGAAGAGCCAACGCTGTCCGAAGACGTCTCCATGGTCATGTGGCCATTGAGTCATGCCAAAGGCGCACGGAACACTGTTACCTTCCCACCAAAGGTGGTCCCTATTTTTTCTACTTGCATTTTTTTTGTGCTTTCAAACTGCTAGGTTGGCAGAAGGTGGGACAAGTAACGGGAGCTCACCCCGTTACACGGCAGCACTAAGGATTCGAACCGCTGAGCTGCCGACCTTTCAATTGACAACGTCCTAGCCCCTGAGCCACCGAGATCCTATTAGGAGACGAATTCAACAGCAAACGCAATGAGATTTGTACACAATATGAACAGATGTAAGAGAAGATAAGGTAATGTCCGTTTCCTAATTGTGTAGGTAAGAACATTTTAGCTGACGCCACCAGTAGAACTACCCATTATTAAAAACATATGACCTCTAGCCTTTTATGCATCTAGCCATACTGAATATAAATTAATTATATAAAAGAAATTAATTTAAAAGTAATTAAAATTAAGGAAAAGTTGCATAAAAAAGTTTGTAATGAGAATCTTTTTTTAAAAAATGACATTAAGATTATCCGGATGTGCAGGAGAATTTATATATACACTAAAAGATATATATATTATTATATATATATATATATATATATATATATATATATATATATATATATATATATATATATATATATATATATATATATATAGGTCTTTGGTTGTTCGTGTTTTCTCCCGTGTAAAATTGGAAATGTCTTGGCGACGTTTCGAAGTCTCATTCGTCATCTTCAGGCTTCAGCCGTGCTTCTGGGAGCAATGTGTGATCGCAGCTGTTTCTTCCTTTTAACTGCTTGTGGGGGTTTGAACTGATTGGGTGGGAGCTTGGCTGTGCTCTGATTGGATGGGGTTTTTTCTGTGCTCTGATTGGCTGGGGGTGTGTCCTGTGTTGGTGGGGGCTTGGTCCAACACTTTAAAGTCACAGGACTTTCCCTGGTCCAACACTTTAAAGTCACAGGACATGATATTGACTTTAAAAAGACCAGAACTATCGCCAAAACTGAACACTTTAACAACAGAATAATCAGAGAAGCCATTGAGATAGAAAAACGCCCACACAGCATGAACAAACGAGATGACACCTCCCGCCTACCAGCCATTTGGAAACCCGCCCTTATTGACAAACGAGTCCCTAACACGAGGAATGACACCAGATCCACACTCACAAGGTCCACACAGGATGTCATCACTGCACATCCACCCAGAAAGCAGACCCAAACCCCTGATCATGAAGCACGACCAAGGACCAGAAGCCAGACCGCAGCTGCAACATTAGCCATTTCAAACCCCTCCAATCCATTCATGCAGCAGACTGACACCCACTATGAAGATGTAGCACGACCACAAAGCCAAACAACAGCTATGCAGCTCACCAGCTCAAATCCCCCTGCAGCACAGACTAGACTGAGCACAACCAAGCCCCCACCAACACAGGACACACCCCCAGCCAATCAGAGCACAGAAAAACCCCCATCCAATCAGAGCACAGCCAAGCTCCCACCCAATCAGTTCAAACCCCCACAAGCAGTTAAAAGGAAGAAACAGCTGCGATCACACATTGCTCCCAGAAGCACGAAGCTGAAGCCTGAAGATGACGAATGAGACTTCGTCGAAACGTCGCCAAGACATTTCCAATTTTACACGGGAGAAAACCCGAACAACCAAAGACCTATATACAAACACCCGTGAAAACCTCAGAAAACAAATATATATATATACACATTTATATCCCGCCCTTCTCCGAAGACTCAGGGCGCCTTACATTGTGTAAGGCAATAGTCTCATTCTATTTGTATATTTATATACAAAGTCAACTTATTGCCCCCCCAACAATCTGGGTCCTCATTTTACCTACCTTATAAAGGATGGAAGCTGAGTCAACCTTAGGCCTGGTGGGACTAGAACCTGCAGTAATTGCAGGCAGCTGTGTTTAATAACAGGCTATCTTACAGCCTGAGCCACACCGCGGCATAGTTATTTCATGCTTACGCTTATATATACTGTGTGACAAAATAAATAAATAAATAAAAATAAACTTGCAGAGAGACTGTGCTAATGGGATTAACCAAAAAGCACAATCCAAAAATGTATTGTTTTAGATTGTGCTTTTTCCTCTTTTAAGAAATGTGAAGATACATTGCTGCTTTATAAATATATTTTAAAGGTTACAATATGATCTCTATATAGTATAAGTACCACCAAAAACACTACAGTAATAATTACATTAATTCATTCAATTAATTCTTGAGCGTTTGTCCTTTGAAAACATCATTTTCAGAATTGACTTTTATCTTACACATCACAGAATACAGAAATGCAGAGAGTCAGTACTCAGAAAAGATTTCTGTCTCTTAAGCTTTCTTGATTGCTCTTTAAGAAACTAAACAGTAAATGGGCAGGGGAAAGACACCCAAGTATAGAGCTCTGGCAAAACCCCAAAGCTGGAATCTGTGCTTAGTAATATTAATGGAACTGATGAGGCTTTCTCTGGGGAGTAAATGCCATTTTCATTTACTGAGGGATCAGGAGTCATTATGCTTTCTTGGTTTTTTAAAAAGTCAATCTATGCTCCGATATATAAATGTTAAGGCCCCAGCCAAAATAATGATTGCAGTTATTACTTTGAGGAGTATTGTGCCTCCTTAAATGTTTGTTTTGATGTTGCTTTTATTACTGTTTGTCACTTTTATTTGGGTAACCTCCCTTGGGAGAGCTTTTCACCATAAATGTAGGCCAGAAATATTTTAAATAAATGAAAATGTCATCTCTTATTATTGAACTCTTTTGAAAAACTGCTTCCTGATTCTTCTTGGATTGTCAAGAATGTTAGAACTGAACTTCCATCTGGCAGGGGACTGGGATGGATGCACTTTATAAAAACGTGAAACCCAAAAATTACTTATTCTCCTCTCAATAGCTGTCAAAAACAAATAAAAGTATAACCATTAAAAGTAGTTACACCAGAATCCGAATTATAACATTAATCTTGCATACTAACAAAGGGCTCCTAAATTCAACTACTTTGAAAAAAAAGTCTGCTTTTTTTTTCAAATATGATACCAATATAATGACCACTTTTTTCTCATAATTCAGATACCTATGTTTCTAAACAGTTCTCAAATTTATGTTTTCATTTTTAAAAATCCAAATATGGAAGTTAATTTACAAGATTGTCAACCCCAATAATACAGAAATAACCATATGCTGAAAAGTGTAGGTGTTTCTTTGGCTCTGTGCAACAAAACAAAGGCATGAAAAGAAAAGATGCACCATTTCAAAGTAATCAACTTTCCTCAGTACATAGATCAGGGGTCTCCATCCTTGGCAATTTTAAGCCTTTAAGCCTGGCGGACTTCAACTCAATGGAGTTGAAATCCGCCAGGCTTAAAGTTGCCAATGTTGGAGACCCCTGACATAGATGATACAACCAAATGCAACAGAGAGTCTCCCTGCAATTCACCATGAAGATTTTGGCATATTTTGTGTCCCCGAAAATGTACCTTTTCCCCCAGCTGTGAGATTTTTTGGCCAGTTCTCCCTCACCAATTTATGCACTCATTAAACCATCATCCTGTCTGGCATAATCTTCCAACTCTGCTGCAGGTCTTGCCATAAGACAGAAGTGAACAGGATCTTAAAGTTCTTTATTTCTTACCTGGCTCTGTGCAGTTCTTTTTGTGTGACTCATTATGGGATGCCATCAATTTTCTATTCCTCCATAATTCTGACAGAACACTTTGGTTGACAACAGCTGACTCTTGTCCTGCACAAAGACAGACACTGTATTTGTAAGGGCAAAAAGGACTTTGGGTTATCCATATATATACATAATTCTTTTCGTTAGAAAACGAAAATAATTTGAGACTAAAATGGAAATTGCCTCCTACTGAATCAAACCATTAACATATCTATCACCATGAATTTTCCACCATATTAGCTGGAAAGGAGTCTCTGATAATTTTTTTGACGCATATAAATTATATCTGGACTGATACATAATAGAGAAAAATCCCAGACAAGAGGAGGGAATGGGAGGGTGATAAGGAAGAAAGACAAAAAGTGTTACAGTGGTTACAGTATTAGCTACAGAAATCAGGATGTGCAATGGAGGGTTTTTTTGTGACCTTGTACTAATAGAATGTAGAATATTCTTTATTGGCCAAGTGTGATCAGACACACAAGGAATTGTCTCCGGTGCATAAACTCTCTTTATACATACATAAGATACAAAGCCCTCTTATAGAGTTGTGAAAAAGTAAGATATGGCCATTAATACTAATAATATGCAGAAAGTTCCATCCTGATCATGTGAGTGCTCAACATGTGAGTAATCATGTAGCTATGATGAGCAATAATGCAACATGGTAGGCAAACATGGAACTATCTACGGCAAGACATGCAGGCATAGAATCATAGAATCTCAGGATTAGATTCTATTCTAACCTCCTGCTCGGAGCAGGAATCCAACTGACAAATGGCTGTTCAACTTTTGATTGAAAACCTCAGTGATGAAACACCCACAACAGCAGTGGCTGTTCCACTGCTCAACAGCTTTCACAGACAGGAGATTCCTCCTTATTTAGAGTTTGTATCTTTGTGTAACACTTCCACACCTATTGGTTTTTGTCCTACTTTGTCAGGCATTAAGAAGAATAATTTCACACCCTTCTTCTGGGAACACAGTCCTCCATGTTTTGGAAGGTCACTCCAGTGCACCCCTTAGGCTTCTTTTCTTTAGGCTAAATACAGCCGCTTTCTTTAACTGTTGTTTACAGATACAGCTTCCAAAGACCGTACCATCTTTGTTGCTACTCTTTGTATTCTTTCTGGTTCTTCGGCTTTCTTTTTCTATTATAGCAACCAGTAGTGGGTTTCACTTACCTTTGCTACCGGTTCAAAACTGTGAGCGTGCGTGCCTGTGTGCTTGCTTTGCTTGTGCACGGCACTTCTGTGCATGCGCAGAACCTTCTGTGCATGCGCAGAGCATCCGTGATGATGTCTGGGAGGGTGGGTGGAGCCTCCCACCGTCACCGCTTCCAGTTCACCTGAACCGGGGTGAACCGGTAGAAACACCACTAATAGCAACCAAACCTGGATACAACATAGGCAGTCCTCATTTATTGACAGTAATTGAGACTAGGAACTTCATCACTACACGATGTGATCATAAGGCATGATGTCATTTGGTCATGCTGACTTACAATGCCAGTTGTGTGATTGCCATTTGTGATCCCCTGCCACTTTCCCCATTGATTTTGCTTGTCAGAAGGCAGCAACGATGGTTGCAAAGGGCAATCACATGACCATGGGGCGCTTCAATGCCACCATTGCAAGCTGGTCATTCAGCGGCCAAATCATGATCATATGACAATGGAGATCCTGCAACAGCCACAAATATAAGGAGTCATCATAAATAAACCTCATCTGGGCCACAATTTTAAACAGTCGCTGAATGAGTGACCATTAAGCAAGGACCAGATTACCTGTATTGCAGGTATAGTCTGATTAGTACAGGGTAAAACTGTTTTATGCTTAATCTGTGGTCTAAAGTCCCAGCTCCCTCTTCGAATACTATTGCTAAAACAGGTACATAGTACCTGTGCACCTGATTTTTCCTACCTAAATGCAGAACCTCACATTTCTCAACCTCACAGTTTTTGGGATGATGTTCAAGACTATTGAGATCCTTTTGAACCTTGAGCCTTCTTCTGAGGTAACAGCAATCCCACCTTTCTTTGTGTCATCTGCAAATTTGTTGAGCATCCTTTTATTCCCTCATCTACAACATTTACTGTATACAAATGTTGAAGAGCCTTTAATAGCATTCCAAAAAAATCAGATATATAGTCCTCAATGATAGTGCCCAGGGCAAACAAATTGGCAGAAAATAAGAACAATAACAACAAAAATAAAAGAATTTAAGAAATGGGAGGAAAATGAACATTTGCTTCACTATTCTCCTTCAGTTCAACAGCCGGGCCATACAGAAGTAGCAATAGCACTTAGTCTTATAAAAAGCCTTGATAGTGCTTTTACAGCCCTCTCTAAGCGGTTTACAGAGTCAGCATATTGCCCCCAACAATCTGGGTCCTCATTTTACCCACCTCGGAAGGATGGAAGGCTGAGTTAACCTTGAGCCTGATGAGATTTGAATTGCTGAACTGCAACTAGCAGTCAGCTGAAGTAGCCTGCAGTACTGCACTCTAACCACTGTGCCACCTTGGCTCTTGGCAATAAAACAATCTATACAAAACTTGTATTGTTTTCAGTTAATAGGTGGTTACTTCAAGAATCTCTTTCAAGTGTACTATGCAGAGACAATTTCAAATAAGCCTTTATTCTAAAGATGCCCAGTAGGAGCCTGCCATTTAAATTCGCATTGAAATGCTAGCTTTAGAAACAGAGTAATATAGGCCCTCTGGGCTCATTCATACAGGTCAGGCTTAGAAAATAAAATGGGAAAAGTTCATGAGGTGGGCTTAATATCTTGTAACTTAGAAAGCCTACAGTTATATAACTGAAAAAGCAAAAGATAAAAAAAAAATACCTGTAATACAATGCATTTATCATGGAATCAGATACAGTATTAGAATCCATGTCATTAGAGATTTTGTAGGGGTTAACGAGAAGTGAGTTTCAGCAGGTTCTAACCAGTTCTGGAGAACCAGTAGTGGAAATTTTGAGTAGTTTGGAGAACCAGTAGTAAAAATTCTGACTGGCCCCACCCCCATCTATTCTCTGCCTCCCAAGTCCCAGCTGATCAGGAAGAAATGGGGATTTTGCAGTAACCTTCCCATGGAGTGGGGAGGGAATGGAGATTTTAAGGTATCCTTCCCCTGCCACACCCACCAAGCCACGCCCACAAGCTATGCCATGCCCACCAACCCATACCCACCAGTAGTAAAAAAATTTGAAACCCACCACTGGGGTTAACTATATTTTTATTTCCATGACCTAAAACATTGCATAGAAATGCAAGCATTGCAAGGATTCTGTTAAGATATATGAGTGGAGGATTAGATTTTTCCCTACACACTGGTATCCAGTAACCTCTAAAACAATTTTTAAAGCTTGCTTCTCTACAGGTATTTCCCCATGGCCTGTAAAGAGTTGGTTGGAATGAGCCCCTAGGAAACATTGGCTTATGAATAGGGAGATCTATCCATATGTATCCACATTAAATAAGACCAACAGGACATTAAATAAGACCAACAGGGTTGATTACAAGAACAAAAATACTCACTTTTTTTTTAAAAGGTGGGGATGGAATATCTGTATGCCGTTTCTAACACACTAATTTAGAATCAGTGGCTGAATTTAAAAAATTCTCTCATAAAAAGGATTTTATGCTTTAAAATTTGAGGCATGCTGGATGCTTATAATACCGTAGTTTTGATCAGCTTTCTCCAGGATCCTCTACTAGGAACAATTCATATCTTTATACCTTGAATTACTACACTAGGTAGTCCTCAACTTACAACAGTTCATTTAGTAACCGTTCGAAGTTACAACGGCGCTGAAACAAGATGACTTAGGTCCATTTTTCACAGTTACGACCTCTGCAGCATCCCCATCATCAGAATTCAGATGCTCGGTAGTCGGTTCATATTTGCGACCATTGCTGCGTCCCAAAGTCATGCGATTCCCTTCTCACCAGCAAAGTCAATGGGGAAACCAGATTGACTTAACCACCCAGTTACAAACTTATCAATGGCAGTGCACTTAACAACTGCATCAAGGAAAGTCGTAAAATGGGGCAAAATTCGCTTAACAAATATTTCACTTAACAACAGAAATTTTGGGCTTAATTGTGGTCGTAAGTTGAGGACTATCTATACGGGTCTCCAATGTTGGCAACTTTACGCCTGGAGGACTTCAACTCCCAGAAGTTGATTTCTGGGAATTCTGGGAGTTGAAGTCCACCAGCCTTAAAGTTGCCAAGGTTGGGGACCCCTGATCTATATTATTCCCTGCTCACTGGGGATAGTAAATTTTACAGTCTAACACATCACATTGGAAAAAGCAAATAAGTTGCCAATGTTTACATGACACTGCTGGCCAAGTGAGCGACCTCAACAACTGACAGCCTCATCTTGTGTGCTGGTAAAGCACAATCTCTGGTGACTTAGTCAGTTGGGAGCATCCATTTTCTAAATTCTCCCAGGATCTAACCAAGGGGGGTTGAGTGACTGCCATTTCTTTTGTTGTTGTTTTAATCAGAGCAATTTTTAAAAATCTACAGTGGTCTGGTGCATAGAGAGCCAGAGAGATGACCTTGAAGAAAGACGGTTGAGAAGCACCAGATGCAAATAAAACAGGTGTTAAGTCCATAAAGGTAGGAGAGCATTACAAAATGACTCAAGCTAGCTCCCCCTTCTTGCTTTCCAGGCTCCTTGGTATAAGAGGGAAAGGAGGGAAGATACAAGCAACTTGCAAGATTCTTTACTACATAGTAGCTTATCTCAGTAGCTTAGTTCTAGTCTTCTGGTAGAGTCTATTTATTTTGATGTGGACCATCTTCAAGGACTGACAAGTTTTTGTTTTGTTTTGTTTTGTTCAAAATTGGTGAGACATTTATTTTATTCCATTTTTTTACCCCATGCATGCTGTGGAAAAGTAAAAAAAATAAGACAATGACAGACATCTAATTCCTAGAAAAGTCTCCTTTTCATAGATCTATCTAGGATTTGGACTCAGATGGGACAGATGATCCCTTGAGCTAAAATCATGGGTTGTGGGAACAAGGCCAGTATGGCTTTTTAAAAACATTCTTCTTTACTCTTAACATCTTTTTCATACAGTATGTGAGAGGGTAGAAATATGTCCCTAAGACTGAAATTAAAAATTGATTATTAAAACATCAGGAAACAATTATAGAATCCCAGCATCTATCAAACAAAAAAGAAAAAGGAAGGAAGGAAGGAAGGAAGGAAGGAAGGAAGGAAGGAAGGTCTTCACAAATATTAATAAAATTCACAATAGGTGAATCTAAATTCTGTAAGGCAGTCATATTTGTATTTAAGTCCTCCGCTTTCCTTTATATGGAAAGGAAAGTTTCAGCATCAATATTTCTTAAATCCAGTGAAAATAACCAAGTAAACAGATAATGATGGGATGGTCAACTTCATTGAAACTCGGGACTACTCTTTGTCTTTGTGCCTTAACTAAACATATCCATTTTGTCCTTTAACACCAAATGAGGGGGGGGGAGGAAACAGCCCAGTTTGATTGGACTCAGTGTTTTAAGGTGTGAAATGTTGCCTCATGTTTTTTTGCAAGGATTAAAGCATCCATTTCATTGTAGGCCTTACTCATAATGCAAAAAAAAAAAGTTGAAAATTTAGGCCTTCCCTACCTCAGGAGGGCTACAGAGGGTACAAATCAAACAATGGCATACGGCCTGGTTTTACTTGAGGGACAGTCGATCTCCCAATTCAGTCTGACAGGGTTGGTGTATTCCAGGTTCCTTCAATTAAACCAGGGGTCTGCAAACTTGGCTCTTTTAAGACTTGTGGACTTCAACTCCCAGAGTTCCTCAGCCAGCTTTGCTTGCTGAGGGAGTCTGGGAATTGAAGTCCACAAGTCTTAAAAGAGCCAAGTTTGCAGACCCCTGAATTAAACAATGTCATCTATCGGGATTCCAAAAGCACATCCTCTTTAGAACAGCACCTACCCTCTGGAATGTGATTCTTCTGAGATCTATACAGCTCCCACTCTGCTGTTGTTTAGACGAGCATGACGACTTGACTCTTCAGCCAGATTTTACAGATTAATAGAGTTGGAAGGGACCTTGTAGGTCATCTAGTCCAACCCCCCTCCAAGTAGGAGACATACACCATTTCTGACAAATGGCAGTCCAAACTCTTCTTGAAAGTCTCAAGTGATGAAGCTCCCACAACTTCCAAAGGCAAGCTGTTCCATTGGTTGATTGTTCTCACTGTCAGAAAGTTCCTCCTTATTTCTAGGCTGAATCTCTCCTTGGTCAGTTTCCACCCATTATTCCTTGTCTGGCCTTTAGGTGCTTTGGAAAATAGCTTGACTCCCTCCTTTCTGTGGCAGCCCCTCAAATATTGGAAGACTGCTATCATGTCATCTTAGTCCTTCTCTTCACTAGCCTAGACATGCCCAGTTCCTGTAACCGTTCTTCATGTTTTAGTCTGCAGTCCCCTAATCATCCTGGTTGCTCTCCTCTGCACTTTTTCTAGAGTCTCAACAAACCAAAACCTTATGCAGTACTCTAAGTGAAGCTTTACTAAGGTCTTACAGAGTGGTATTACTATCTCACTTGATCTTGATTGTATCCCTCTGTTAATGCAATTTAGGATTACATTGACTTTTTTGGCTGCCATTGCACACTGCTGGCTCATATTTAGCTGGTTGTCCACTAAGACCCCAAGATCCCTCTCACAGTCACAGTCTTTGGCAAGGGACAGGGAGACCACCTTTATCTTTTACTTTTAGCCTTTTATTGATTGCTGTGAGCCACCCAGAGCTGCTGGGATTTGGGCAGCATATACATTTAATAAATTATTATTTACACAACAATGTGAAGTCACAGCTTTCAGTTCTTTAGCTGGTGTTGAACTAGTATTGGAACTGCCAAAAAAAATCCAACACAATCCTAGGCTCCATTAACAAAGGAATAGAATCAAGATCATGTGAAGTGTTAATACTGCTTTATAATGCCTAGATAAAACCACAGTTGGAATACTGCCTCTAGTTTTGGTTGCCACGATGTAAAAAAGATGTTGAAACTGTGGAAAGAGTGCAAAGAGCAACGAAGATGATTAAAGGACTGGAGGCTAAAACATATGCAGAACGGTTGCAGGAACTGGGTATGTCTAGTTTAATGAAAAGAAAGACTAGGGGTGACATGATAGCAGTGTTCCAATATCTCAGGGGCTGCCAAAAAGAAGAGGGAGTCAAGCTATTCTCCAAAGCACCTGAAGGCAGGACAAGAAGCAATGGGTGGAAACTAATCAAGGAGAGAAGCAACTTAGAACTAAGGAGACATTTCCTGACAGAACAATTAAACAGTGGAACGCTTTGCCTCCAGAAGTCGTGGATGCTCCAACACTGTTAAGAAGAGATTGGACAACCATTTGTCTGAAATGGTATAGGGTTTCCTGCCTGAACAGGGGTTGGGCTAGAAGACCTCCAAGGTCCCTTCCAACTCTGTTATTCTAGTTTGTTCTGTTAATCTGTCATATACAGAGTATATATGTGTGGCTTTTGTAATTGACAGATGGAAATTTGGCTAATGTAGATTTTCTAAATGCCATCCAAGAGCTTTTGGAATAGCACCCAGTGTGCTGATAATAACTATTAATAATATTATTATTTATGTGAGGCCATACTCCAGTGCAATATAGCATATAGAAGATCTTTTCCTGATAACCTGGAAAAATGTCTAGACACTACCAATAAGCTGTTCATTTTCCTCAGTCTTAAAACCTTTTCTTCTCTAGCAAAGGTCTGATATGAAGAGAAGCGGTGTGGCATTTAAGTTATACCACTGAGAACTGAGTAGTGAGTAACAGTAACAGTAACAGAATTGGAAGGGACCTTGGAGGTCATCTAGTCCAACCCCCTGCTCACGCAGGAGACCTGTACTAGAGATTCAAACCGCCAAACTGCCGACCTTTCTGATCGACAAGCTCAGTGTCTTAGCCACTGAGTCAGCTAGTCAGGCTGAGCCTTGAATGATGCTTTCCAAAGAGAACTGGATCCATAGAATTGGTTGATCCACTTAATTTCCTTGTGAAAGGGCTTTGGGGTTCTTGTTCGATCATGTGCCTAAGAGATGAGAATGTTGCATTATTTCTAGTTCAACCTTGTGTAATATAAGCCAACACATCTTTACTGGGAAGCCAGTTTTACTAGGTTTGACCAAGCATATTCCCTGGGATTGCAACCTCAGCCTGCTCTGAATGAGAGAAACCACAAAAAGTAGTTTATATTATTCAGTGACTACATATACCACATTTTTTTCCCCAAGGCAGCTTTTGATGCTGTATTTTTCCCCCCTCAGTTATTATTAGTGAAATGATAATGGGAGCCCTGGCTAGCCCAAGATAAGAAAAACTGTTAGTCTCAGCTGTACAGGTCATTCCTTTAATAGCCACCTGGCAGCATAACAGTTGAGCAAAATAGTATTTACTACTTCTTATTAGAGTGAAACCACTGTACCTGCCAATTCTCTTTAAAAAAAAAAGTCATTCCATTTGGTGTGTCCTCTTAACAGCCTCTTTTAATTTTGAGGGTTGGCCACAGTGCAGGGATATAACATATCCTTTAGAACAGAGGTCTCCAACCTTGGCAACTTTAAGCCTGGCGGACTTCAACTCCCAGAATTCCCCAGTCCGCCAGGCTTAAAGTTGCCAAGGTTGGAGACCCCTGCTTTAGAACATGACAGTTCATCCTAGCTTCTGATCTCGTAAACTCTCATCAAACTCCATAGATGAGACATCAAAAGCTGGTCATTTCTAAACACTGAATGGCAACCTTACTTCCAACTTGCCCATTGTGGAAGGTGTCCTAAGTGAGCAGCATAAAAAAAAACAGAAAACACTGTTTGGAGTGGTGCAATTTCTGTTCACCAGCTTTATGTAACTCAGTTGGCAAGGGACTCTCCTAAAGGGGGGGATGGAGTGTGTTAATACAATCATCGTTTTCCAGAAAACATCTCCCCCGTTGAGAGCACACTTAAAGGGACTGTAGGCTTTCCTGTACAATGTATCAAGACATGGGACAGTCACCAAATAGCTACCTGCCATAGCATACAACATTATACCACAGATACGTCTTTTCCTCTGCTCTTCCTCTAATTCCTTAATCATTATTAATTCAATTCATTATTATGCAATCATGAAAATCACTCCACAGTGACATCCTAACCCATACCACTTGGGAAAATGTGGTTCCATTACTAAGTATCTCCAGTTTTGATTCACCTTGGTTTAGACATTGCATGCGTAAGTCACACGAATACATGTTAATATGGGGTTTTTTTCCTAGGAAAAAAAATACACAAAATCTTGGTATTACAGACTGCTACTTGTTAAAACAAGTTCTGCAGTATCTGCTTAACAATAAGGAATCCCTTATTTATTGGTTCTCCTTGAGATCAAATGACCCTCCCCCTCCCCAGTTCTTGCCTAAAATATAATACACAGCTCTACACTGTAGATCAAGAAGTAGGACACATCCTTTCAATAAGTGATACTGTAACCCTGAAAATACTTATTTATGAAAATATCAGAAACTTCAAAATCAATGGAAGGATCTTAAGGACTGGCTAGAACACTGCTACCGTATTGACAATAGCTCAAGCACCAAAACCAAACCATAAGGAAGCACTTATTGTGCATAGATAATTTATAAAATTGTTGTGGGTCACTTGCACATTATTCAAATAGATTGCACAAACGTATCGGGCATGGCTACTATTATGACGGCTGCACTGAACTTTCACGGGCCACAACAGGTGAAACCTTTTGCTTGTATGTTTCCCAGAGAGTCCCCCACTGAACAGGAACAGGGAAACAGGCCATTGGATGCGGTTCTCACATCCTCATGCACTGAAATTCAGGCCCCAAGAACCATTCCCTGCTGAATTAAATGACAAAAATCACTGTTACCTGGGCAGATTGGCAAGGATGACATACAAGAGGCAGAGATGCCCTATTTATACCACGTTAGCCGTTTCTCCCAGCTTCCCTCTTCCACAGCCATGGGAATATGTGTGCAACCCACCTGGATATCCTATAGGTCACTGCACGCAAACACACACACACAGAGGACCACCCGCCCACCTACCTAGCTTGGCCATGCACCAAACAAAAAAGAGGATCGCGCAGACGAAGCCCAGCTGTTGCAGCAGCATCTCCCGCCTCTTGCGAACTTTTCTCAGTTTGGCGAGCGGAGGCTTCGAAGGGACGCTCGACGGCGGGACCTCCAGCCCCATGGCGAGCCGGGGCGGCTGAGGACGCTCTCGGTGGGGGGAAGACAGTGCGGTGCTGCGGGGAGGCGGGAAGGAGGCGAGGCGGGTCCTCGCGGCTTGGCCGGAGGGGCTCACTCGGAGGGGATCCCCGCGGCGGGTTTCATAACCAAGACCAAGGACGACGCGCACCTCCGAGAAAGGGAGGGAATCCCGCGAGAGGGGACCGGCAGCCGCAGCCAAAGCCTCCTTGGCGGCGGGGGCGACTTTCTCCGGCCGCGATCTCCGCTCGGGCCGAGCCCTCTCAACCTCGCCGCCACCGGGCAGCGCGAGTGAACGGCCGCGCCCCTGCAGGCGGAGGGCAAAGCCGAGCCAACACTCCCCGCCGGCGGCAGAGAGGTAGCTGGAAAGGCGGCATCCGAAGGCGCCGAGCTCCGGTAGCGGAACAGGCTCCAGGCGCGCCCGGGGCGACTGAGGAAGAAAGCGAGCGATGCAGGAGGTTAAGGCGGCGGCGGGGGGAGCATCCCACTGGAAAGTTTCAGATCCCCTTCCCGTTCTTCCCTCCGCCGTTGCCGCGGGCAGCCAAAGCGGCGGAACCCGCGATCCTGGTCGCTGGAAGCGGCGGCGGAGGCAGCATCTCCCCTTCCACGAATCGGACGCTCAAGTGCACCGTCCGCCCACGCCGCGTCTGCCTTCGATCGGCGTTCCCGGGAAGGCTGCGGAGCGAATTCCTGTGCGGCGCTTTCCTGCGTGGAAATTGCCCCGGCGCAACCTTCGTCCGCCGTTCGATTCCCGGGCAACTTTCCCAACCGAGCACCTGAGTCCTCCTCCCCCCCCCACCCCGCCGCCAATACGCATGCGCGCCTTCCTCCACCCCCCTCTCTCTGCCACCCCACATACACACACACACACACACACACACACACACACACACACACACACACACACACACACACACACACACACACACACAAACCCCCGGGGGCCGTTATCTCCTTGATTACTACACTCTATGATCTGTGTGGTTTTCCCGCGGTGGCCAGGCGGCGGCATAGAGATTAACTGGCTAAATTAATCTTTTCCCCTAAATAGCGCAGGCATTATCCCTTCTTCGTTTAGCGCCAGGCAGGGCTCTGCATGCGCTGATGAAGCGTGCAAAGAGCATGTGCTGGTGAGACAGCGCCGGAGTTATATTCAGAATCACGCGCAGACTACTTGACTCCATCCAAGCCAAAGAACGGGAGTCAGGATTGTACAGTGCTCGGAAACGGTCAGAGACATTGCTTTACCTCGGGAATGGTTACAGATTTTCCAGACGAATCTGCAAATAATAAGACATAATAAAAGTAAAGCCAGGAAGGGGTGAGAATTGTGTGAAGTTGCTGGAGAAAAGGACATGTAATTGAAACATAATTGGAATCTAATTGTTGTGTTCATTAATAATTAGGAGCACTAATGGTGCTATTCCTATGATCCATTTCCTGATTTGTTTTATATATATATATGGCCCGGACTGAACATAATGTTGGCTGAAAGAATGCAAAGGAAATCATAGCAAATTTAATTTTAATATTTCAGGAATGCGGTAAACCTTCACAAAGGATATACTGTAATCATTAGAAAGCATGCTATGAAAATATTAAAAACCTGACTGCCTTGATACTAAAGTTATGTTTATCATTTACAAGTGTATGTTAAATCCGATATAGAATTTTAAAGAAGGTTTCTGCTGTCACCAAGTTTAAAAAAAAACAAACCCTGCCAAAAGGAAGACTAACATTATTATCCTTGCTTGGATGAAAACTCTAAATGGCTAATCAAAGTTTTGTTGTTCAATGCTAGATATAACAAATTCTTTAATAAAAATATCAAAACTGAAATAATTTGTTATCACTAACTGCAAGATAAGAGGCGACCCAGGAGCAACCTTCCCCAGTCCTGCAGATTTATAAAGCTGAGATGCTTTAGAGTTCAAGTTTGAATCCAGACCCAGGTTGTGGAACTGATTCTAGCAATTAGTTAAAGACATTTTGCATATGCTGACTGCCACTTCATTTTTCCTGAGCTGAGTTCTGGCATTGAAAACTGATTCTGAAACTGACCTTTGGCTCTTAATCAGCATTGCTTTTTATGGAGAGAATAGCCCCAGTGTTAGTGCCATTTAGCAGCTTAAGATGATGCCAGTGTGGTGACATATTTTTGCTGTACCCTTTTGAATGCCTTTGAAGAAGCATTACCCAGATGC
This sequence comes from Ahaetulla prasina, assembly GCF_028640845.1. Classification (NCBI taxonomy): domain Eukaryota; kingdom Metazoa; phylum Chordata; class Lepidosauria; order Squamata; family Colubridae; genus Ahaetulla; species Ahaetulla prasina. The sequence goes on along the minus strand of NC_080539.1, from coordinate 331,281,666 downwards.
AAGCTTTTAAGCGCATGGGCACATTTAAGTAGGGCATCTCAGAGTGCCTGTGCCAGGGAATGATACCTACCATCAGCCTATCCTTGGGTGGAAGTCTGACCTTATTTGGTCTGAGTGGGTTAATAAACCCATATGTGAAAGTTTAATAAAGAATTAAGTGTTTTAAGAATTTTGAGGAGTGTTTTCTAGTCACTTGTAAATAACTTTAGCAAGTTATTGTACCCCTAATTGTTTCAGATGCCCACTTTTAATGAGCTTCTATGAGCAAGGGATTAGGAGAAAGAACAAAAATGCCTCCAATTGAAAGATGCCCTAGTATTTGCTGACATAGAGAAGAGAGTCATATTAGTCTACGATAGCCCCAAATCATCCCCTTTTCATACTAACATATGAAAAGGCATAAACATCTGAGGAGCAGCTATAGCTCACAAAAGCTTATCTCTTTTCATACTGTGTATTAGTCTGAAAAGATGCTTTTAAACCCATTTTGCTTTCCAGTAGTTATTGAAGAACCTGGAGCGCTGTAGAAATGATCACCATCTAAAACTACAGGAGACAATATAAATCAACAATAGGGATGCTTAGTTTGACCAAACAGGTCAGGAGTTTGAAGAACCTTGAAAATGCCACAGATGCATTTTGTTCAGCCCCAGCACTTTAAGCAGAATACATTCTCAGAAAGATGGCTTTGACACCTGATTGTGTGCCAAATGAACTCTAAGGCCTGATTGAATCATGTTGATATCCATTTTGCTTAATGTAAAAATATCTGCAATAAGCTGCTTTGCAGTATCCAAATAATGCGGTGCTCAAACATCCTGGTTGACATCAGTTATTCCCTGCACCAACAAGAGAAAGCAAAATGATGGACCACAGTGCACTCTTGAATAAGAAAAACAGTCAGATGTCCTGGGGCTGAGGAGAAGTAGGTTCCCTGCCCTGTTGGCTGGCTCTCTTTCTTGTTGGTTGTGTCATTTAAATACTGAAAGCCCTAAATATTGAGGAACAGATGGCTTTATATTTCACCTTTCTCAGAAATGTTTGAGCCATGTCACCATGGAAACTCGAATGAGGCAGAAGAGCATGAAAGCACCATATTCCATGTGAAACTACCTAGAGGTGCTCTGGACTAACATCAACTGGGAAATAAATTATTATGTAATTGTGCTGTCAATTATTTTATTTTTGTCACATAAAACTTCTCTATGAATCAGTTGCTCAGTATAGAAAAAAATGTATTCAACAGAAGAGACTGTACTGCTCCTGAGGAATAAAGTACAGTAACAAAAATCTACTATTTTGGAAAGATGTGGTTATATTAAAAATACATTTCCATCCTTCTGTTTGTCAATCTGCAGGAATTTGAAGGCAAGTTTTCCATAACAGCTGGAGAATGAGAAAGCATGGTTCCATGAGAAATTATCTTGATTCTGGTTTGATATTTTAGAGCAGGGGTTTCCAACCTTGGCAGCTTTAAGACTTGTGGACTTTAACTCCCAGAGTTCCTCAGCCAGCTTTGCTGGTTGAAGAACTCTGGGAGTTGAAGTCCACAAGTCTTAAAGTTGACAAGGTTGGAGACCCCTGTTTTAGAGCATAATTGGAAATTCAGAAAGCAAGACTACAAAAAGATAGTAATACACTGGATGTATTCACACATCATACAAAGTGGTTTTTTTAAAAATATTTTTTATTAAACAGATTTTTTTAAAAAAACCAAAAAAGAAATATTAACACTTCCTTCTTTTCAACAGTTTCACGTCGGTGATCAATACTTACACATTTTCTCTCTCTTATCCTAATATATATTTTATACATATATTTCTAATATATCATATGTATATAACTATAATATATTATTCTATTATTCTATATATATTCTATATATATTCTTACATATATACTTAGATATACAGGTGTACCCAATTTCCTTTCCACAATTTCTGTTTCTTCCTATTTGTTCTTCTATTTCTACTCCTAGTTTATCCATTATTTAATACATCATCATACAAAGTTAATGATGGCTTTTACTTTTTTTTTTAACATTTTATTTTTTATTTTCAAATTAAATAACAATAAACATTTTTCAACAGTACTGTGTCATGTTTATACCACTTATCAAACACCTCATAAAATTCTGCTTCTTCCTTGCCTTTCATTTCTAATGTGAGCCTATCCATCTCAGCACATTCTAGTATCTTGAATATAATCATCTCATTGACTGGTATATTTTCTAATTTCCAACATTGCGCATAGACAATTCTCGCTGCTGTTACTATGTGTAGAATAATGTATTGGAGTTGCTTCTTGACCTTTCGGTTAATCATTCCTAATAAAAATAATTCAGCTTTGAATTCAATTTGTTATCCTGTTATTTCCTGCAGCCATCCCCTTATCTGTTCCCAATATTTTTTTCCTTTGGGACATTGTCACCACATGTGATAAAGTGTTCTATCTTTGTACTTACACTTCCAGCACTCCGGTTTCATATTTGCATACATTTTAGCCAATCTCACTGGTATTAAATGCCACCTGTAAAACATTTTGTACTGATTTTCTTTGTATGCAGTTGACAATGTTAATTTATAATTTTTGCTCCATAATTTTTCCCATTCCTCTAATTTTATATTACGGCCTCTATTTTGTGCTCATGCTATCATTGGACCTTTCACTATTTCTTCTCCCATTTCTACCTCTAACAAGTAGTTATATGCTTTTGTTATAAATTTTTCTTCTTTGACTGTCAAAATTCGATCCAATTGTTGTGGTGCCCCTTGAATTCCATATTCTTCCATATCCTTTTTGTATCTCAACTATGACTGCAGGTATGGCCACCAATCTATAATTATACCCTGTTCTTTTAATTCTTCATTTGGTTTAAGATTCCCCTGGCTGTCTAATAATTCTTTATATCTTATCATAATTTTTTTATCCAAAGTGTTTGGGTAAATCATTGCCTCCATGGGCAAAACCCATCTTGGCAGTTTCATATATTTTAGTCTTTTCTCTATTGATTTTTAGTCCTGCCACTGTCCCATATTTTTCTATTTCATTCATTAGGTTGTTTTCTGTCTCTAGCGGTTCTTCTATGAAGAACACTAGGTCGTCGGCGAATGCCTGTGTCTTATATTCTTCTTTTTTAATCTTTAATCCTTTTATCTCTCCATTGCGTCTAATCTGGGTTAGCAGCACTTCTAATGTCAAGATAAAAAGCAGAGGTGACATTGGACATCCCTGTCTTATCTCTTTGTTTATCTTGAATTTCTCTGGGTTATCTCCATTAATTATCATTAATAATGGCTTTTACAATGGTCTGTCAAATAACTCCTGATGATTGGGTTCATACATTGTATTTAGCTGTAAATCTTAGTTAACAAATTGCAAGTACCCTGTTTTCCCCAAAATAAGACAACCCCTGATAATAAGCCCAATCGGGCTTTTGAGCACATGGCAATAAGGCCAAGCACTTATTTCAGGGTTCAAAAAAATATAAGACAGGGTCTTATTTTCAGGGAAACATGGTAGCTAGGCATATACAGTCAAAAAACCCCAAAATAAAACAGAACCAATAAAGCAAACCCACTGCATAATTTGATTTAGGAATTTAATCATTAAGTTCCAGAGGGGGGAAAGCAGTGGTGGATTTCAAAATTTTTTACTACCGGTTCTGTGGGTGTGGCTTGGGCGTGGCAGGGGAAGGATACTGTAAAATCTCCATTCCCTTCCCAATCCATGGGAAGGATATTGTAAAATCTCCATTTCCTCTCCAATCCAGGGAAGGTTACTGCAAAATCCCCATTTTCTTCCAATCAGCTGGGACTTGGGAGGCAGAGAATAGATGGGGGTGGGGCCAGTCAGAATTTTTACTACCGGTTCTCTGAACTACTCAAAATTTCCACTACCGGTTCTCCAGAACTGGTCAGAACCTGCTGAAACCCACCTCTGGGGGAAAGAGGGTATATTTTCTTTGTGTATGGATTTTGATAGTTTCTGTTAATATAGTAGAAGCCAGAGGCCTCTTACAAGCTAGGAGGCTCGAGAGGAAAGTAGAGAAAGAGGCCTGAGAGGAAAGCAGAGAAAGAGACCTGACAGGTCGCAGCCGTAGACAAGCAATGAAGCCAGGGAGAGTAGGGAGTGAGCCGGGAGTCCCCACAACGCGAAAATAAGCTGCAAGATTAACCAAGAGCTGCAGCGAAGCTGGGGAGAGCAGGGAGCGAGTCGGGCTAGCTACCATGAAGGGAGGTCAATCTCCCGAAGAGCAACAAGGTGAACTAGCAGAGAGCGAAGCTCCCACCAGCTGCACACACACATGAGCCCACGAGACAAACTGGGAGGAAGGGAAATTGACCATCTGACCACCCAGTGAAGCAAGCAAGAAGTGCTCCTTTGCAAAGTTAAACATGCAAGAAACACTGTGCAAACCCACCATGCCAGGCAAACACTCTAATGCCAAACCTCCACCCAGAAAGAAGGAGATCGTTACCAATAAGCCATGTGACTCCTGCATGTGCTTCATCTGTACAGAAGCATTAGAGAAGGATGAGAGTACCATGAAGTGCTCCCTATGTGATATGTGTACTCACCACAAGTGCTTGGGGTTCCTGCAATCGGCTTCACTTAAAACCTCCCAGTTTACATTTCCACTAGTCTGCCCATCATGTAAGCCCAGACTGAACAAATTTAGTGTTCTACTTGAACAGTTGGACACCATAGAAGCGCGATTAGCATCCTTTGAAGAAAAAGAAAAAACACAGAAAAGCGAAGCACCAATATCCCATAATCTTATCCCAACCCAACTACCACAGGTAACTAGTAATCCTGCGAGTAACATCTCCATCCTTGTTAAAGACGTGAATGAATGTGAACAGAAGCGTCCCAACACAATCTTATTTGGACTGGATGATACCAATGAATCTGATTGTCAGGGTTCCAAGTAACACCCCCAATGAAAGAAGACTCCGAGGCTTGAAGTTCCTCAAAGTTCCATTTTATTAGAGATGTCATATTGGTATATCTGGGAAAACCTGAATCTAAAAGTTTCCAGATTTTCCCCACCCAAAGGAAAGTCCAAGTCCCTGCCCAGCACCCACATGTCCATCACATGGTCCAATCAAAGCACTGGAGATGCCTCGCAGTCATACCCCTCCAGATGCAGGGGCAAGATGTCCTTGACTCTCTAAGAAAGGAATGTTATGACTATATATCACCCCTGCTCCATACAATCCCCCCTCCCAGTTTCTCACAGTAGTAAATGTGGCAGGCCTGAAGGTACAATGCAAAAAAGGGCTTTCAGGCCTGACATCAACGACATCACAAAGATTTGTGAAATCATCAACAATTTCCAGGCATCAATCATCACACCCGATGAAATCATTGATATTTCCCACAATGGCCCTGAGTTCAAAAACACCAATGGTTTGGTGGCCCCACGTTTCTGCAGAATCGTTTGCAAGAGTGAAACTAGCAAACACAAATTCATCTCCACAATAAATTAACTTGCTAAAAGCTGCACAAATCATAAGAAACTTCGTTCACAGCCCGACCTGTCCATACTACAATGTGCCTGCACCTGTGAGCTATGCTCAGAGCTCAAGAGACACCAGGATCAAGGGGAAACTGACCCAGGGGTGAAATGCTCCCGGATCGGACAAGATTGCGTGATCTGGTAGCGATCGTGGCCGGTAGTTCGGCGATCCAGTAGTGATGGCAGAACAAAGCTCCACCCGCCCGGATGTCATTACTTCCTGGTTTTAACTAGGAAGTAATGTGTTTTTTACCTTCTGCGCATGCACAGAAGGTTTTGCACATACGCAGAAGATCTATTTTCATTTATTTCATTCATTTCATTTATTAAATTTTTATACCGCCCTTCTCCCGAAGGACTCAGGGCGGTGTACAGGCAAATAAAAACAAACAAGACACTATATATAAAATATAAAATTAAAAAACTTATTATAATTTGCCTAAAAATTTAAAAATCTATAAAAACTAAAACCCCGTTTAAAATTAATAAAAACTATAAAATCCATAAAATTAAGCCAGCCCGCGAATAAAAGATGTGTCTTCAGTTCGGCGAAAGGTCGAAGGTCAGGTATTTGGCGTAAACCCGGGGGAAGCTCGTTCCAGAGTGTGGGAGCCCCCACAGAGAAGGACCTTCCCCTGGGGGCCGCCAGCCGACATTGCTTGGCGGACGGCACCCTGAGAAGTCCCTCTCTGTGAGAGCGTACGGGTCGGTGGGAGGCATATGGTAACAGTAGGCGGTCCCGTAAGTACCCAGGCCCTAAGCCATGGAGCGCTTTAAAGGTCATAACCAAAACCTTAAAGTGCACCCGAAAAGCCACAGGAAGCCAGTGCAGTCTGCGCAGGAGAGGTGTTACATGGGAGGTGCGACACTCCCTCTATCACCAGCGCAGCTGCATTCTGGACTAGCTGAAGCCTTGAGTGCACCTCAAGGGAGCCCCATGTAGAGAGCATTACAATAATCCAAGCGAGAGGTAACGAGTGCGTGAGTGACTGTGCACAAGGCATCCCGATCAAGGAAGGCGCAACTGCCGAACCAGGCGAACCTGGTGGAAGGCCCCCTGGAGACGGACGTCAGATGATCTTCAAACGACAGCTGCTCATCCAGGAGGACACCTAAGTTGCGCACCCTATCCTTAGGGGCCAATAACTCGCCTCCAACAGTCAGCTGCAGCTGCAGGTGACTGAATCGAGATGCCGGCACCCACAGCCACTCCGTCTTGGAGGGATTGAGCTTGAGCCTGTTTCTCCCCATCCAGACCCGTCCGGCTTCCAAACACCGGGACAGCACATCAACAACTTCATTGGGGTGACCTGGGGTGGAGAAGTACAGCTGAGTGTCATCAGCGTACTGATGGTACTTCACCCCAAAGCCACTGATGATCTCACCCAGCGGCTTCATGTAGATGTTGAACAGAAGGCGAGAGAATCGACCCCTGCGGCACCCCACAAGTGAGGGCCCTCGCGGTCGACCTCTGCCCCCCTGTCAACACCGTCTGCGACCGGTCGGAGAGATAGGAGGAGAACCACCGATAAACGGTGCCTCCCACTCCCAATCCCCCCAGCCGGCGCAGCAAGATACCATGGTCGATGGTATCAAAAGCCGCTGAGAGGTCTAATAGGACCAGGGCAGAGGAATAACCCCTGTCCCTGGCCCTCCAGAGATCATCCACCAATGCGACCAAAGCTGTCTCCGTGCTGTAACCGGGTCGGAAGCCGGACTGGAACGGGTCTAGATAGACGGATTCTTCCAGGTATTGGGGTAGCTGACGCGCCACAGCACTCTCTACAACCTTCGCAACGAAGCGAAGGTTGGAGACTAACGATAATTTCCCAAAATAGCCGGGTCCAAAGAGGGCTTCTTAAGGAGGGGTCTCACCACCGCCTCTTTCAAGGCGGCAGGGAAAACCCCTTCCAACAAAGAAGCATTTATAATCCTCTGGAGCCAGCCTCGTGTCACCTCCTGAGTGGCCAGCACCAGCCAGGAAGGACACGGATCCAATAAACATGTAGTGGCGCGGAGCCTCCCCAACAACCTGTCCACGTCCTCGGGAGCCACAGGGTCAAATTCATCCCAAACAGACTCAACAAGACGTGCCTCCTCTCCCTCGCTTGGATCATCCCAATTTCGGTCCAGACCATCCCGGAGCTGAGCGATTTTGTCATATAGATAACCACTAAACTCCTCGGCACGTCCCTGTAACGGGTCATCCCGCACCTCCTGATGAAGGAGGGAACGGGTCACCCGAAACAGGGCGGCCGGGCGGTTATCTGCCGACGCAATGAGGGTGGAGGCGTAGGAACGCCTCGCCTCCCTCATTGCCACTAGGTAGGTCCTAGAATAGGACCTAACTAGTGTCCGATCAACCGGAATGACTGGACCTCCAAGTGCTCTCTAGGCGTCTTCTCCGGCGTTTCATCTCTCTCAGCCCCTCGGAGAACCAAGGGGCCAGACGAGATCTGCGCCGGGTCAGAGGCCGCAAAGGCACGACACGGTCCAAGGCCCCAGCCGCGGCCTGTTCCCAGGCCGCAACTAGTTCCTCAGTCGTGCCGTGGGCCAGATCCTCAGGGAATGGCCCAAGCTCCGTCAGGAACCTCTCAGGGTCCATCAGGCGCCTGGGACGGAACCAGCGTGTAGGTTCCGTCTCCCTGCGATGGTGGGTGGCGGTTCGGAAGTCCAGACGAAGGAGAAAATGATCTGTCCATGACATTGGTTCTGTTACTAAATCGTCTAGTATCAGATCATTTAACCACTGACCAGAGATATAAATCAGATCCAGCGTGCCTCCCCCCATGTGCGTAGGGCCATCATTTACTCGAATCAGGTCCAAGGCCGTCATGGAAGCCTGGAACTCCCGAGCTGCAGTCGATGATAAGCCAGCTGATGGCAAGTTGAAATCCCCACAAGTGCTTGGGGTTCCTGCAATCGGCTTCACTTAAAACCTCCCAGTTTGCGTTTCCACTATTCTGCCCATCATATAAGCCCACACTGGACAAATTTATTGCTCTACTTGAAAGGATGGACACCTTAGAAGTGTGATTAGCATCCCTTGAAAAAAAAGAAAAAACACAGAAAAGCAAATCACTAATATCCCGAAATCCTATCCCAACCCGACTACCCCAGCCGCAGGTAACTACTAATCCTGCGAGTAACATCTCCATCCTTGTCAAAGAGGCGATTGAATGCAAACAGAAGCATCCCAACACAATCTTACTTGGACTGGATGATACCAATGAATCTGATTGTCAGGGTTCCAAGTAACACCCCCAATGAAAGAAGACTCCGAGGCTTGAAGTTCCTCAAAGTTCCATTTTATTAGAGATGTCATATTGGTATATCTGGGAAAACCTGAATCTAGAAGTTTCCAGATTTGCCCCACCCAAAGGAAAGTCCAAGTCCCTGCCCAGCACCCACATGTCCATCACATGGTCCAATCAAAGCACTGGAGATGCCTCACAGTCATACCCCTCCAGGTGCAGGGGCAAGATGTCCTTGACTCTCTAAGAAAGGAATGTTATGACTATATATCACCCCTGCTCCATACAATCCCCCCTCCCAGTTTCTCACAGTAGTAAATGTGGCAGGCCTGAAGGTCCAATGCAAAAAAGGGCTTCCAGGCCTGACATCAATGACTTCACAAAGATTTGTGAAATCATCAACAATTTCCAGGCATCAATCATCACACCCGATGAAATCATTGATATTTCCCACAATGGCCCTGAGTTCAAGAACACTGATGGTTTGGCGGCCCCACGTTTCTGCAGAATTGTTTGCAAGTGTGAAACTAGCAAACACAAATTCATCTCCGCAATAAACTCACTCGCTAAAAACTGCACAAATCATAAGAAACTTAATTCACAACCCAACCTGTCCATAGTACAACGTGTCTGCGCCCGTGAGCTTCACTCAGAGCTCCAGAGACACCAGGATCAAGGGGAAACTGACCCAGGGGTGAAATGCTCCCGGATCGGACCAGATTGCGTGATCTGGTAGTGATCGTGGCCGGTAGTTCGGCGATCCAGTAGTGATGGCGGAACAAAGCTCCACCCGCCCGGATGTCATTACTTCCTGGTTTTAACTAGGAAGTAATATGTTTTTTACCTTCTGCGCATGCACAGAAGGTTTTGCACATACGCGGAAGATCTATGCATGCATGTGATGCGCATGCACAAGTGAGCGAAGCGCATGTACTTCCAGACCTGTAAGGAAGTAAGTAGATTTCACCCCTGGACTGACCTGTACATATACTACTGCACTGACTGTATTAAATGCAGAACCAGTGGCCTGCGTCTCAACAACTGCCCTGCCCCCAATAATTTAAATTAGGTAAGCATGCCTCCAACTTCTTCCAGGTCCACCCGTACGGGTCTAAAATGCAAGTTACTTAACGCAAGAAGCCTCATAAACAAGATGCCCGAATTCCTTCTGCTCTTAAATGCAGCCCTATTTGACCTTATTTTTGTCTGCAAGACGTGGCTGAAGGTATCCTTTCCAGATTCCCTTATTACAGTAAGTGACTATCACATTTTCCGGTCTGACTGTGAAAACCGTAGAGGGGGTGGTGTTGCTATCTTCTATAAAAAGTCCCTTGGTCTGAAAAAGATTTATGTTACACAGGAGTTTGCGCTTCCTGAGACCGCTGTCTGTGAACTATCTTTAAAACACTACAGATAATTTCTTGCTATGTTATAGAGCCCCTTGGTCATACAAACAAGTTATTTGCACAATTAATGTGGGCAGTTTCCTGACCACATCCCTTTATCTTTCTTGGTGACCTCAATTTGCCTCTTATTAATTGGACCTTAAATCAGTGGTGAAATGTAAAATTTGTTACTACTGGTTCAGTGGGCGTGGCTTGGTAGGGAGTTAATGTGATTGGGTGGGCATTGCCAACTTTTTTTTTTACTTTTAAAATCATTTTTTCTACAACCTCTTTGGCCAAAGAGGTTGTAAGAAATGCTTTTAAAAGGCTCTGACAATCAAGCAACTCAGCTGGGATCATCAGAGCCTTTTAAAAACATTTTTTCTACCAAAGGTTCTGACGATCAGTCAACTCAGCTGGCATCATCAGAGCCTTTTAAAAGCATTTTCTTCGGCATTTTAAATTAATTTTTTTTAAAAAAAACTCCTCTGATGATCGCGCAACTCAGCTGGGCATTGGGGGGAGCAGGGATTTTTGCTACTGGTTCTCCGAACCACCCACCACCATCGCTACTGGATCGGGCAATCCGGTCCGAACTGGGAGCATTTCACCCCTGCCTTAAACAAATGTACAACTGAACATATACATGCAACCCTGTACAATGCCGTTACGCCCCTGCAGCTGGAGTAGTTGGTAACAAACAACACTAGGGTCAACAATTGCTTAGATCTCATCTTCTGCAATAGCTTTATGGCCTACAAGTCAAGAACCTTTTTCCAACAGTGATCACAGTATGATTGATTTTTGTCTCAACTTGTGTCCTTGCAAATAGGGTCATAATGGTAATTATCCAAATTATAATTTTAAAAAAGCAAATTATGATTTCATAGATGCCAACCTCTCATCTCTTGATTGGCACCTCTTGTTCACAGGTTGTAATACTGCAGAAGACCATTATAACATTTTTTTGCTTGGAGTCTATAGAGTCATTAACCTATATGTACCAAAAATAACCCCAAAAGTAAAAAAAAAATTACCCATAACAATAAGAAAGCTACAATCATTAAAAAAAATCGCGAGAAAGCAAAACAGGTTATGTAGCTAACTTTAAAAACTGCTACAAAGCCTTATGATGCCAGAAAAAGGCAGAATGTACCAATTACCATTGCAAATAGGAGGAAGAATTGTTAATCTCTAAATCCACCTGACTTGTCTATAATTTCGTAAATGCCAAACTTAAAGACTAAAAAACTAGCCAACCCCTAAAAGGGCCTAAAGGGGAAGACTGTAATGATGACACTGTTAAGTCCAATATTTTTAATACGTTCTTCAGCTCAGTCTTTGTTGACAGCAACAGCTGCTGTCCCCCATTTCCTATTCGTATAATAACAAATTGTAATGATTTACTACATATTGATTTTACAGTAGATATTATTGAAAAGGCACTACATACCCTAAAGCCATCTCTATCAATTGGCCCTGATGGATTATGTACCTACTTATTGAAAAAGTTCGCCACTCCCCTAGCCGAACCTCTATATACAATCTATGAGGTATCTTTCAGAATCATCTACTTGTCCGATTTATGGTCATTAGCCATGGTCATACCTATTTTTAAAACGGGAGACCCTAGTCTAGTAGAAAATTACAGACCAATCTCACTGTCTTACATCACCTGTAAAGTCATGGAACCAATTATAAACCAATCCATTACCCTCCACTTAGAAATAAACAACCTGCTTTCCAATAAGCAGTTTGGTTTCAGGAAAACTTTGTCCTGCAATCTGCAACTTCTTCACTGCAGAAACATTTGACCACACATCTTGACCAGGGTAAAGGAATTGATGCAATTTACATAGATTTTTGTAAAGCCTTTGATTCAGTGGTGCATGACAAACTACTGTTGAAATAAAGTTCTTATGGCACCTCCGGATCCCTGCACAAGTGGATAGCTGCGTTCCTGTCAAACAGGCAACAGATAGTCAAAATAGGGAGGGCTCTATCAAATCCAGCACCAGTTAAAGCGGAGTCCCCAAAGGCAGCGTTTTAGGACCCACACTCTTTCTGCTTTACAACAACGACCTATGCAATCATATTATAAGCAGCTGCGTCCTTTTCGCAGCTGACATGAAATTATTTAACACCACTGACAATACTGTTGTCCTACAAAGCGACCTTGACTATATATCTACATGGTTGCATAATTGGCAACTCCAAATTTCAACTAATAAATGTTCTGTCCTGTACATTGGCAATAAAAATCAGAACACCAAATACACGTTGGGCGGAAATTATCTTGTAGATGACCCTCACTCTTTCAAGGATTTAGGAGTACTCATCTCAAATGATCTAAGCCCCAGTGCTCATTTTAACAGCATTGCCAAAAAGGCACTAAGAGTTGTTAACCTAATTTTGCAAAGTTTCTTCTCCGGTAATATTGTATTGCTAACTAAGATATACAAAAACTTTTTGAATACAGCTTGCTTGTCCACCTGGAACCCACACTGTATTTCGGACATTTACATGATTGAGCTGGTTCAGAGGTATTTCACAAGAAGAGTACTCCAGTCCTCTACTCACAATAGAATTCCCTATGCCACCAGGCTTAAAATTTTGGGCTTGGACAATCTGGAATTGCACTACCTGTGGTCTGATTTAAACATAGTACACAAAATTGTCTGCTACAACATCTTGCCCATCAATTACTTCTTCAGTTTTAACCACAATAGTACACGGGCAAACAATCGATACAAACTCAATACAAACAGGTAAACTGCTTCAAACTCGATTGCAGGAAATACGATTTCAACAACAGAGTGGTCAATACCTGGAATGCTATACCCGACTCCATTGTTACAGCCTCAAACCCTCACAGTTTCAACTTCAAACTGTTTATTGTGAACCTCACTCCTTTCTTAAGAGGTCTGTAAAGGGGGTGTGCAATATGTACAAGCATACCAGCGTGCCTACCGTGCCTGTCTTACTGTCCCCATTTATTTGTATTTACTTCCTTTGTTTATGTTTATACTTGTTATCTTGTACAAGTTTGACAAACAAATAAATAAATAGATATAAATAAATAAATAGTAGATTTAAATAAGCTAAATTCAGGGTCATATTTGAGAGAATGATCAGCTCTCTAAATTGCTTAAAATGTTTGTTTGTTTACGCCATATGTGTGGATGCATAGCTTTGCTCATCAACAAAATATTGTATGATTTCAACATATTATGAAATGCCAAAATAGAAATAGGTGTTAACGTGCTTAAAGGTATTTTAACTGAGTAAACATAAAAAAAAATCACATTTCTGGATTTATATCATTCTCCTTAAAGAAGTTGCTTTCTACTTATCTCCCATATTACAGTGCATACATTATTATATTATATAAAATTTAGGAAGAAAAGAAAGCCTGTTTAGCTAACATCTAAGCAGTGTGCAATTCCCTGTGAGAATTTGAACATGTGCTGAAATTCAAGCTCTATATTGATTTCCTATAGAAAATTGGGTAATTTTTGCCCTTGCTTTTCTTCCATGTATTCCCCATTTCCCAACATCCTTTCTTTTTATACTTACAGGATTGTGTGAATAAAGGTATTTCTCATTAAAACTTCTCTTTCATTGTTACACAATTTCTCTGAATTTGTTTGTTTGTTTGTTGTTGTTGTTACTTCTGGGTTTTGAATAACAAGATCCAAGGTATCCATCTTTCCATTTTTTTTCTCGGTCCTGGGCTGAAGGGAGAAGTCTTTGGGAGAAGGATCCCTTAGTTAGATAGACAAGTTGAAACTCCTAAGATGTGTCCAGGGATTCAACCTGACCGATGGCAGCCTATCATAATTGCATTTTACTTGAGCATCCTTGGATAAAAGGAATGCTTTTCACCCCACAGCAACAAGATAAGTACAAGCAATATCATACTGTAACTTCTTCATGAAAATCACAACACACGTTCAAATATGAAAGAAACCCAGTTTTTAGAGAGGAAAACCCATATTGCAAATAAATAGGAAGATCAGGTAGGAACTTGACAACGAAGATGGAAGAATAGGTAAAGAATCTTCTGAGGCTCTCATCAGCTGGCACCCATATTTATGTAAGCCAGGGGTGTAAAACTCAAGATCCGAGAGCTGGATCTGGCCCATGAGGTACTTAGATCTGGCCTGTGGGGCTGCCCTAGAAACAGCAAAGAACCGGTCCACAGTGTCTCTGCCAGTAAAAACAGAGCTAGGTAGGTTCTGTTTTTGGCTGCAATGGCCTCCTGCTGCCTCTGCCACTGAAAACGGAGCTCCATTTTCACTGGCACTGGGCAGCAAGAGGCTGTTGTGGCTGAAAACAGAGCTCGGGAGCCCATTTTCACTGGCAGAGCACTCGGGCCACCACAGATGTCCCTGACACAAGTGATGTCAAGCTGGCCATACCCACCCTGGCCACGCTCCTGGGTGTGGCCAGCTTGACATCACTTGTGTTGGGGATATCTGTGGTGGCTCGAGCGCTCTGCCAGTGAAAATGGGCTCCTGAGCACGGCCCCTGAAGTCAAACACAACCCTGATGTGGCCTCAATGAAATCAAGTTTGACACCCCAATTTAAACATTTTAATTGTATCTGTATAATATTCTCAGCAACAGTTTTCTTGCCTTCTTCCTTGAAATGGGTTTGCTTCAGAAGTGGGTTTCTGCAGGTTCTGACCAGTTCCAGAGAACTGGTAGTGGAAATTTTGAGTAATTTGAAGAACCGGTAGTAAAATTCTGACTGGCCCCACCCCAATCTATTCTTTGCCTCCCAAGTCCCAGCTGATTGGGAGGAAATGGGGATTTTTGCAGCAAGCTTCCCCTGGAGTGGGGTGGGAATGGAGATTTTACAGTATCCTTCCCCTGCCACGCCCACCAAGCCACACCCACAGAACCGGTAGTAAAAAAATTTGAAACCCACCACTGGTTTCCTTCCCTTGCGCTTGTAGAGTTCCTCTTATCATTATTCCTATTTGAATGACTCAAAGGTTCACCCTTTATCTTTTGATGTTAACAACAAACATAGCTCTCCCAAGGGCTCACATTCCCACTGGAATCATTCTCAAAGACACTGAAGCTGCTATGTAAAGTTTGCAGTCACTTGCATTTTTAAAATTGTTGCTCCTGTGGTGTCTTAACACCACCTGTAGATCTCATCAAAATACTGCCAGATTCTAAAGAAATGTAAACACTAACCTGGAAATGCTTAAATGTTGCTTTTTATTTATTAGAATTCTAAGGTCCACTGGCTCTGTCCAGTTGCTGGGTGATTTACATAAAGCACTGAATAATTGCTACTATGGCATTTCTTTAAACTCTAAGAACTAATGAAGCTCTTATTTTACAGCTTTCTGACTGATTGATTCCTTTTTCTTAATATTCCAAGCATGGCAACTCTACTTGCTCAAACTAGGTCAACCTGGGGAACTATATTACAGATAGTTTCGTTGTAGGAGCTCCTACATCCTGGACAACATTCATTCTTATTTTGCCTAATGATATACCTGAATGTGTGTGTGTGTGTGTGTGTGTGTTTTCTGAGGTTTTCGCGGGTGTTTGTATGTAGGTCTTTGGTTTTTCGGGTTTTGTCCAGCGTAAAATTGGAAGTGTCTTGCCGACGTTTCGACGAAGTCTCATTCGTCATTTTCAGGCTGGTGTTTACAGTTTCATGCTTCTAGGAGCAATGTGTGATCACAGCTGTTTCTTCCTTTTAACTGCTAGTGGGGGTTTGAACTGATTGGTTGGGAGCTTGGCTGTGTTCTGATTGGGTGGAGGTGTGCTAATGATACTTTAACAACTTTAACAACAGAATAATCAGAGAAGCCATCGAGATAGAAAAACGCCCACACAGCATGAATAAACGAGATGATACCTCCCGCCTACCAGCCATCTGGAAACCCACCCTTATCGACAAACGAGTCCCCAACATGAGGAATGACGCCAGACCCACACTCACGAGGGCCACACAGGATATCACCACATCCACGTGGTAAGCAGACTCAAACCCACACCGATGATGAAGCACGGACCAGAAGCCAGACCGCTGCTGCATCATTAGCCATTTCAAACCCCTCCAATCCATAAATGCAGCAGACTGACACCCACCATGAAGATGTGGCATGACTACGAACGCGAAGCCAAACAACAGCAACGCAAATCCCCCTGCAACTCAGACTAACCTGTACACAAGCAAACCCCCACCCAAACAGAACACCCCCCCATCCAATCAGAGCACAGCCAACCTCACCATCCAATCAGAGCACAGCCAAGCCCCCAACCAATCAGAACACACCTCCACCCAATCAGAACACAGCCAAACTCCCAACCAATCAGTTCAAACCCCCACTAGCAGTTAAAAGGAAGAAACAGCTGTGATCACACATTGCTCCTAGAAGCACGAAGCTGAAAAAACACCAGCCTGAAGATGACGAATGAGACTTCATTGAAATGCCGCCAAGACACTTTCAATTTTATGCAGGAGAAAACGCGAATAACCAAAGACCTACATGTTTGTATGTATGTATGTATGTATGTATGTATGTATGTATGTATGTATGTATAGTGATATACTTGAAAATCAAGACAGGAACTATAAAACATGCCTACATAGGACAAACACATATATTTACCCAAATCAAAAAACTGGTTTATGTAACTAGCATTATCAGATCTTTAATATAGTTTTAATTAATGGAGCATAAATGGATTCATTTATCACAAATGAATATTATTTGCCCTGCACACTATCCATAATGCACTTCAAAAATGGCTTGCACAAAAATGAACAAGCAGTTTCCCCTTGCTGAAGGAAATACCTCATAACACAAAGAGTATTGTTACTGATTATCGCACAGTGAACCAGATATTCAGACTGGATTTGGTATTTTTGTCTATCTATTGAGTCCTTACCAAGGACTTGAGTTAGGCAGATCTGGATGTTTGATGGTGTACAGATATCGTTGCAGGATGGTGCCTGTCTGTTTGAATTCTAAAGTCCCAGAGCAATTTAACTTCTTCATTTTCTATGACTTTTTCTATTTTATGGTCCTACCAGTTCTTGCTTGCAAATGATATCTCTTGCAGATCTTCCAATGCACTAATGTTGCTACTTTGTCATGCCGTTGTTTGTAGTCAGTTTGGGCAGTCTTCTTGCGGCAGCTTACCAGGTGGTCCACTGTTTCTTCAGTTTCTTTGTATAGGCAGTACTTACTGTCTGTTCCTATCTTCTCAATTCTGGCTTTGTATGCATTTGTCCTTAAGGCTTGATCTTGTGCTGCCAGAATTAGTCCCTTGGTCCCTTTCTTCAAATTTCCTGCTCTTAGCCATTGCCAGGTCTTGTTATTTTCTGCTGTCCCTGTTATTTTTTTAATGTACAGGTCATGTAGTGCTTTCTCTTCCCTTGCCTCCATTCTGGTCTGCATTTGGTCTTTCTTGTAGACCAGTTTGGTCCCTCCAGTAGTCAGTAACACTTCTTGACATACTAACTTCAGTGCATTTTCTTCATTGTCCTTCAGATATTCTTCGAAAGCCCTTTTTTCTTCTTCAACCATCTGATGTACTTGCAACATTCCACGCCTACCTGTTTGCCTTGGTTGATAGAGTCTGTCAATGTCACCGCGAGGATGAAGAGCATGATTCATCGTCATTATTTTTCTGGTCTTCCTATCCATTGCTTTTAGTTCTGTTTGAGTCCAGTCCACTATTCCAGCTGTGTATCTTATGACTGGAATTGTCTAAGTGTTGATTGCCTTGATGGTATTTCCTCCATTGAGTTTGGACTTTAAGATCTTCTTTACTCTCTTGATGTATTCACCTCTAATCTTTTCAGCTTGAAGATATTTGTAGTAATCATCTTCATCAAGACTCTTAATGTTATTTTCATGGGGCATCTTGATTCCTTCAGTTTTCACAATTTTTCCTTGTTTGATGTGGTGGTATTATTATTATTATTTACTTTATTCATTAAAGATGAAACTCAGTCAACTGAACATTCAAAAAGGTATCCGAAACACCATTGACTGGTACTAATAGTTGATATGGATTGCTGCCAGTGTCCTAGGTATCAACCAAGTACCTTCTTAGGATGTACAATGTTCCAAGTAGCGCAGTTTTTTGTAGTTCTGCTGGTGTTATTGCAGGAAGCTGTAATTTGTTGATGTATCTTATAAAATTCTTGGACATGGTACCAGTGCCATGATGACAGTGGGTATCACTGTTACATATTTCATCCATAGCCGTGTAATTTCGATGGCCAGGTGGTGATATTTCATGATTTTTTCCAGTTCTTTTTCTTTGACTCTGGCATCTCCTGGTACCGCGATGTCAATAAATTGTACATTTTGGTTTTTTGACAACTGTGATTTATTATTATTATTATTATTATTATTATTATTATTATTATTATTATTATTATTATTATTATTATTATAATAATAATACTTTTGTTGCTATTATTATAGTTGATTGTCAACCAAGTGTTTAGACTGGATTCAGCATTTTTATCCACCTATCATGTCCTTCTCAAGGACCTGAAATAGACAGATGTTGTTGTTTGATTGGTGGTACAGATATCATAAAAATAATAATATTTTTTTAAAAATTTTTTAAATGTCTCTGATACACTGTGCAAATCTTCTGAATTGTGAAACATAGTTTATTGTTCTTGGTTTGGATGGTTGCCACTACATTAAAGAATGAGCTGGTCCCCAGGCAGAAGACTTAACACCTGCATCCCTATCAGTTACTCTACTATTACCTAAGTGGTTGCATAGCAAAATGCCCAATGGGAGTTGAAATTCTTGTCTAAAGAAGGCAGGGAAAGAAAGGATCTGAGTTTTTTTCCTCTCTCTTAGGTTCCAATTAATGCGATTCATTAACATGGTAGACATTTTCCATAGATCTATTCTTGTTCTGTCATTATTCTGTGGTATCCGCCATCTATCTTGCCCAATTATAGTGTGTGCTTTGTAGCTACAGTATAGTTTAGGGCATCAAACTCAGTTTCATTGAGGGCTGCATCAGGGTTTGAGCTTGGAGGGGGGCATGTGGGCATGGTCAGGGTGGGTGTGGTCATATTGACGTCGTTTGTGTCGGGGGCACTCCTTCCAGACTCGGTTTTCGGCTGTGATGGCCTCCTGCAGTGCTTTACCAGTGAAAACTGGCCCTCCCAAGGTCCACTTTCGCTGGCAAAGGCACCGTAGGCCAATCCTTCACTGTTTCCAGACTGGACCCATGGGACAGAGCTAAACACCCGTGGGCCACATCTGGCCCATGGGCCTTGAGTTTGACACTCCCAATATAGTTAGTCATCACTTAACAACAGTAATTGGAATAGGCAACTTTGTTGCTAAGAAATTCTGTTGTAAAACACATCATGTGACTGCCCCAATGGCAATTCAGGCAGTTCCAGTTGTAGTCATTAAGTAAATCACACATGGTGGCTAAGTGTAATATTACACGACCACAACTTGCAACTTTCCTGCTGACTTCCTCACTGACTTTCCTTGTTGGAAGCTGGCAAGGAAGATCACAAATGGTGATGTAATGACAGTAGGATTTTGCAGCCTTCATAATTGTGTGCTGGTTGCCAAATACCCAAATCACATCACCATAAGGATATTGCAATGGCTTCAACTCTGAATAAATTTCCTCATTCAGCATCATCCTAACTTTGAAAGCTCACTGAGTGAGTGGTTCCTAAGCAAGGATTACCTGTAATATCTACATGGAATTCCAGTTCATCACCTCTTCAAAGGACCACTGGATTTACTAAGATAACATGCCTAGCTGAAGCATTATAAAGCTGACAAAAAAGGACATGAATGACAAGAACTGAACAAGTTCAAGAGGAATGGAGTAAAAGAGACATTATAACTGTTAAGCACACATAGCTAAAAATCTCATTCTACATTTTTTTAAAAAGGTGACCATTTAAGGGATCTTGTTAATTGGATAAACCAGTTGTTGTTGTTGTTAGTTGTGAAGTCGTGTCCGACTCATCGCGACCCCATGGACAACATTCCTCCAGGCCTTCCTGTCCTCTACCATCCTCCGGAAGGACATTTAAACTCATGCCTACTGCTTCAGTGACTCCATCTAGCCATCTCGTTCTCTGTCATCCCCTTCTTCTTTTGCCCTCAATCTTTCCCAGCATTAGGCTCTTCTCCAGTGAATCCTTCCTTCTCATTAGGTGGCCACAGTATTTGCCATAGCATGATGGCAAGGGAGAAGGGCGGTATAAAAATTGAAATAAATAAATAAATAAAATAAATAAATAGCTTTCCTCCCCAGGAGCAAGGGTCTTTTAATTTCTTGGCTGCAGTCCCCATCTGCGGTGATCTTGGAGCCCAGGAAAGATCTATTAATGTGGGAAGTAGGCACACTAGAATAGGAGCAAATGGAAAGTGGTCAGTTCAATCAAGCAGGGATGTCTTTATGAAAATAAGTTGCTCTCAGCTTGCTCCATCTGGAATAGGTACTGTCAGCTCAAAGCGGTGATGTTACTCTTGCCTTTCTAATTTCCATACTTCATTTACAGGGTTTTCTTTGGACTGTGGATCCTCAATCACGGAAGAGGTTTTGTGACAGGTAGGGCAATCCTTATTGCGCTCTAAACTGCCTGTCCTCCCATGCTTCTCCTAACCATTTCTAAGCCAATCCAGAAAATCCAGTCTGGATTTCAATGGGTGACAACAGGGCTGGATGATACAATGACCATCACAAGAACTGAATGATTTGTCCTCTGGTTTTTTTATCTTTCCATTCCCTGAAGGAAAGGAAGACTGATCTCCTAATGACTGCCTTTTTCTTTCATGGATTCTTTCCTGTTCCTTCGTCTATGTCCCTTTCTTTTTCTTTCCCACGTGTTGGCAGATGTAATGTCTTCAGAGAGCTCTTTCCACATCATCTCCTTTGACTTGACACAGATCCTTCCCTTTTTTATCTTTTCCCCTTACGGTATAGTCATAGCTCCAATGTTCTAATAATCAGAGAAATAGGGAACAGCTGTTACTTCATGCATAAAGTTCAGTGGTGGGTTTCAAATAATTTCAACACCGGCTTGCCAAAAATATGAGTGCGTGCCAATCGGTGGTGCGATTTGCCGGTTGTCTGAAGTACTCAAAATTTCCGCTACCAGTTCGAACTGGCTGAATACCACTTCTGCTAAAGTCCATGAAAACTTTAAGGAAAAACTGATAGTTCAGCTTCACTGAAATTATGTTCTCAAGGTCTTAATAGGACTTGAGTCAGAAAACAACAGCTTTTAAGGAAGCTGGAAAACAACCCTAGCTTTTAACTTTAAAAGACAATTAGTCATATCTAAAAGGATCCGTTCTTTAATTTCAAATTAATTTCCTTCTACTGGATTTAAAGGAGGAGGGTAGAAAATAGCCAAATACGTAACTTCTGGAGGTTGGGCCATAATAAAATTTACGAATGAATAAATGAATTGATAAATAAATAATTTGATGCAATCAATTATGTCCTACCTCCACCTAGGTCTTATGCGTAGATTCTCACACTTTATGCTAAAATTCATGACTAATCAGATGGAAAGTAGCAGTTCTTCTTCTGCAATATATAGACTTCTGCCTTGCAAAACTGGAAGAGCAACTAAGGTTTCATTGAGGTTCATGACTAGGGAGTCATTTGAATCCAGGCCTATCAACCCCAATTAATCATTCTAATTCTGCCTTCCTCTGTTTGGGTACACTTTTGAGGTGTGGATTTCAACCAGGGGTGGAATCGACTTATCTTCCTTACCGGTTTGGAAGTGACCCCCCCACCACGTGTGCTCACTTTGCTTGCGCAGATCTTCTGCGCATGCGCCCAGGCAGGTGAGTGGAGCTTCATTCTACCATTGCTACCGGATCGCCAAACCACCGGCCATGATCGCTACCAGATCGCGAGATCTGGTCAGAACTGGGAGCATTTCACCCCTGATTTCGACTCATAGAATGCTCTAACCCCTACCATATTGAGAGTTTTGAAAACTGAAATCCAGATGTGTATGTGTGCTTGTGTACATCTATGTGTACAAAACGGAGTGCCTCCAACACAACATAACGCACTAAGAGATCAGATGGCGTACAAAACTAGGGTGTCTACGTTTATAGGCAATTAATTTGAATAAGCAATGCATTATATTCATTTTAATTTAATAAAAATAAAAATTTAATGTTATGACTTGGTCCTAACCAGAGTCAGACCTATCTTGCTTTGCAGGACTCTCTAGAATTAGTTTCAGTATGACTTGGTGTTCCTAGCCAAAAAAGTAGAGAAACTGGGTGTACAGGATTTTTATGTCGGCTCATTTCCTTTTTCTGGTTAATCTTTATTTGTGGGGAAGGGAATCTCATCATAAATGCAGGGCCTTTGAGATAAAATGCAGTGCCTATAGTTCTAGCAAACTTCTATCCACACTGAAAATAATTGTCATAATATATCAATTATGGCGGTGGCGCAGTGGTTAGAGTGCAGTACTGCAGGTTACTTCTGCTGCCTGCCAGCTGCCTGCAATTTGGCAGTTCAAATCTCACCAGGCCAGGGGTGAAATGCTCCCGGATCGGACCAGATCGCTCAATCCAGTAGCGATGGTGGTGGGTGGTTCAGAGAACCGGTAGCAAAAATCCCTGCCCACCCCCCCACCCCGGCTGAGCCATGCGATCATCAGGTTGTTGTTTTTTTTTACTTTTAAAAGCATTTTTTCTTCGGCCGAAAAAAAGCTTTTAAAATGTTAAAAAAAAACTCTGATGATCACGCGGCTCAGCCGGGTGCTAGGCAAAAAATGTGGGGGGGAGAGTCCATTTTTCCTCCCAGCAGGCTTCCCTGAAGCCTGAAGCCTGCTGGGAGGAAAAACAGACTCCCCCTCCTGCTTTTTGGAGTAGCTAGCAGGCTTCAGGTAGGCTGGGAGGAAAAATGGGGTGTGGGGGGGTCATTTTTGAGAGAGAGAGAGAGAGAGAGAGAGAGAGAGAGAGAGAGGGAAAGGAGGGAGGGAGGCAGGGAGGCAAGGAAGGAAGGAAGGAAGGAGTACAAACCTGGCACTAGATGCAGCTTCAGAGGATAATCCATGGCTGGAAGGGACCTGGAGGTCATCTAGTCCAGGGGTCTCCAACCTTGGTCACTTTAAGAGTTGAAGTCCACAAGTCTTAAAGTGGGCAAGGTTGGAGACCTCTGATCTATCCAACCCTGCTCCAGCAGGACATTGTTAGTGAGTTTCTGTCTTTTGATCCCCCAGTCACACAGCCACGCCCACCTAGTCACATGACCCCGCCACAAGCTACACCCACCAAGTCACGCCCACAGAACCGGTAGCAAAAAAATTTAGATTTCACCTCTGCACCAGGCTCAAGGTTGACTCAGCCTTCCATCCTTCCGAGATGGGTAAAATGAGGATCCAGATAGTTGGGGGCAATAGGCTGACTCTTTAAACCGCTTAGAGAGGGCTGTAAAGCACTGTGAAGCAGTATATGAGTCTAAGTGCTATTGCTATTAACCCAATTGAATTCATAGGTTTTTTTAGATGATGAATCCTTCCCACTCTGTAGAATAAAACAATATAAGCAATAAATAACGAAAGCAATGTCAATGTGGTCAGTAAATGAACATATAGTACTTGCGCAGGTTGGTAAATTTAATTTTCCCCATTTTTCAGCTTCCTTTTGAAAAGGCACTCAAAACTGAAATGGAGAAAGAAAGACACAGCTGAGACATTTCCAACATGAACTTCAGCCTCAGAGGGAGCAATGCGGATACCCAGGTAAACTGCTTCTCCTTTATATAGCAGTTGGCTAATTAGCACAGAGCCTGCAGTTTCACCAAAGGAGCTTTAGGCACATCCATTGATGTGCACAGACAAACAAGCACCTAGAGAGGAAGAGAGCTGTTTTACGTGGGGTTTTTTCCTCCAGCTCAACAACCGTTCCAAATGGTAAAGAATTTTAGGAAAATAAAAATAGGAAGGTAAACCAAAACATTTCTAGGCCTTTCTTTAACTGTAATGTGTGATGCAAAAATTCAGTCCTGCCTTGACTGTTTTTTTTTTAAATCATTGATGTTATAAGGGCTTATACCTGTTGAATTTCTTTGTGTCATTGTATACTTGAGGAACCATCTCACCTCACTGGGATTGGCCTGTACCACTCATGCTGGCAGAGGAGGTATGCTGCAGGTCCCACCAGCCTGATTATTCTGGAGAGGCTCCCACCAGAAGTTGGCAAACAGGCTGTTTCTGGCATCCGGAGGACCTCTGGGGGGGATGGGGAAGGCCATTTTCGCCCTTCCCAGACTCCTAGAGAGGCCCTGGAGGCTGGAGACCGTTTTTGGCCTCTGGAGAACCTCCGGGGGGAAGGGGGGAAGGGCATTTTCACCACCACCCCCAGACTCCTAGAAAGGCTCTTGAGCCAGGTAAGAGAGAAAAACTGGCCTTCTGGGCCATCGCATGCCAGGAGTGGGGGAAGCAGGGGGGGTCCCACATATATGTGCAGGGGCAGGGCACATAGAATTATGGGTGTGGGCACACGTGTACAAACCCCCACCCCTTCTGGCACGTGATGGCAAAAAGGTTAGCCATCACTGCCCTAAACTCTCTTAGGATAGATCTATTAGGGTTTTTCTCCCTCATTTATATAAAATTATTTTCTGTGCCAAGCTCAAGAAGTAGACTGTATTGTTAGGGGTCTTCAGAGACTTCACTTAAATGCATATTTTTTCACAAAATGTATTCAATCCAAAATGTCTGTCAATAATGAATTGACAATAAAAAATATATACTGCGGACTACAGGAACCATTAGCACTACTCAGGTGACCCTGAGGACACGGAAAAAACCTCCAAGTGCTTCAACAACCCTCTAAAAGGATGCAAATGACAGCTGTCCGCAAGGAAAGTAAATCCTTCCAGTCCCCATCATCCAGTCAGAGCTGAAGAAGCTTCTTGGATGAGAAGTGAAACATCTTCAAAAGAAAAAATAAGAAAGTCCAGTTGCCTTCTGAAAAAACACCATGCTGCATGCGGTCCTCCCGAGTTCCATTTTCACTAGCAGAAGGTTGCAGGAGGTTGTGACAGCTGATATTGGAACTTGGGAGCCTGTTTTCGCTGGCAGAAGCACCGCAGGCCAGTCCTTCGCTATTTCCAGGGCAGCCCCATGGGCCAGATCTAAGCACCCCGTGGGCCAAATCTGGCCCCCGGGCCTTGAGTTTGACACCCCTGTTGTAGAATAACATGTGCTTTATGCCTATTGTTGCGATGTTTAATAAATTCAACCACTTAGTCAGGAAGCTGCCAGTTTGTTTTTTCTTCCTCTGTACCTTTAGACCTCCTTTGACTATTTTTTTTTTTAATACAGATCATTCAAGTGGGAGAAGATGCCATTTTTCACACTATATTTTGTGTCCGAATATTTTAAGTCATTGTTTAAATGGCCTAACAGTGCTTTGGTTGGTCTTGCAGTGGCAACAGAAACTCTTGTCAAACAATATGCCTAGGAAAGTTTCTGACTGTATTCCCATACTGACCTGATCATGTTGAAACCTCACGGTCATAAAAGACTGCGGATGGTTAGCGCTGACCAAACAGGAATGGGCACTTGATAAAGGAAATAATTTTGCAGATAAGATTTCGAGGAAATGGGGATGTTGTTCTAGCGTCGATTATGTCTATATTGCTGTAGGCACTGCTTGCTTGGATATCACCTCTAGTAAAATGTCTCTCCAGCTCATTAAAGGTTGTTTCAGAAATCAATTAGTGGGATTATCAGCAAGCTTAGAAAACCAAGAGAAGGTATTTGAATGTGGCAGCAAGCAAGGTAACAGGCTGAGATTATAGAGTCAATTGGCAATTGAGAATAAAATATTTCAGTGAATTTTTTTGCTTATTAACACATTTAAGAAAAGCAATTGAATGGGGAAAGGGAATAATGTGCAGTAATAAGAAACTGTGCTGGGCTTCATTTGCCTAGGGCTTGGGTACTCTTCTAAAACTAGTGAGACTTTTTTCCCCTTATCTCTGCCAATGCGTTAAATCTATAGCTGTGGGCTGTTCTCTGAGTGCCCCTTTCTCTGAAGTTAGGTTACTGCTGACTGGGGAACTGCAGTTTCATTAGAAGCACAAAACAGTGGGAAAGTCACAGAAGGTTTAATTAGCACTTAAAAAGTTCTTTTACATTGCTTGCAATTTACTGGTGTTCCTCTCTTCCCTGTTAAGGACATCTTTGTTTGCAATACTCCAGCTTGAGTGTCCCCTCCTCATCAAATGCAAATATTTCATAACCTTCTTTGTATGCCCAATCGAAGTTGGCCAGTAAAGAATTCTGTTAGATTCGGGCAATAACGAGGCAGGAGACTAGGATAGTGACAACAGCTCTTTACTTTATGGTGAACACAGCAGCCAGTGCTGGGAAAAACCTCTCCTTATATACAGTTTAACCGGGAGCTTCAACCAATCAGCAACGTGCTATTTTCCCGCCAAAACTTTTAAAGATACATTACACTCCTTCCCTCCCAGAAAACACTTTACCACTATTTACATAAAAATTTACATATTATTTTTCAACGTAATCACGCAAGTAGACTGGGCGTCTCCTGACTCTTTCGGACCTGCGCAATTCATTCTCTGGGAGTGAGTCGAGCTGACCGGAGGGACTGTCTGTTCCTCTCAGCTCCTCCTCTAGGCCATCCGGCCCTGGATTATTTGCAGAGTCGTCCCTGCTGTTTTCTGACGGGACCTGTTGGCGTCGCTGGACCTCCTGGAAGTCAGATAAGTCCCGCGTTTGCCCCGGGTTTGAGTCAGCTGTGGATTCAAACATTGTATAGTCAGGGCCTGTTTCGTCTAATTCGGGTTGTTCGGTTATGCGTTTTCTTATTTGGTCTATGTGGCGCTTCCATACCCGGCCATCCTTTATCTCCACTAAGTATGATTTGGGACCTGTTATTTCTAGGATTTTTCCTGCTAACCAGGTCGGGCCTTCGCTATAGTTGTGTGCCCACACTCGGTCGCCTATTTCCATCCCCCTTGTTTTATCGAGTGCCCCCTTGTAACCATCTGGTGTGTAGTTCGGGTTTAAACGGTCTAGGGGGCACCTGAGCTTCCGACCCATTAATAACTCTGCTGGGCTTCTGCCAGTTGTGACACAGGGGGTTCTGTGTTGGACGGCCAGGAAGGTATCGATTTTTGTTTGCCAGTCACCTGGCTTGATTCTGGACAATGCCTCTTTTGCGCTCCGGACGGAACGTTCTGCAAGGCCATTCGTCGCAGGGTGGAAAGGCGCCGAGAGGACATGCCGGATGCCCTCTTCTGCCAAGTACCCCTCAAACTGGGTTGCCGTGAATTGCGGGCCGTTATCGGATACTAGCGTGTCGGGCAACCCATGGGTTACAAATAGGTGCCGTAGGACTGAGATCACTGCCTCGGCTGTCATGGATCTCATGAGAATGATTTCCAGCCATTTGGAGTAGGCATCGACTACCAGAAAGGTTTGGCCGTGGAAGGGGCCGGCAAAATCGATGTGGATCCTAGACCAGGGCCCTTGGGGTCTCTCCCATTCCCGAACCGGGGCCGTTGGGGGTAGCGGTCTGGACTCCTGGCAGGCCTGGCATTTCCCTACCCTCTCAGCAATTTCTGAGTCCATTAAGGGCCACC
Organism: Ahaetulla prasina; assembly: GCF_028640845.1. Lineage (NCBI taxonomy): Eukaryota > Metazoa > Chordata > Lepidosauria > Squamata > Colubridae > Ahaetulla > Ahaetulla prasina. Next base: position 331,253,857 of record NC_080539.1, on the reverse strand, counting down.
ACACATAGCTTCTCGCTAGACCCTTCATCCTTACGATCCCTGGGTGCCCTTCGTGAAGGAGATCCAACACCCTTTTCCTTAATTTCTCTGGGATCACCACTCGATCCCCCCATAGCAGGCACCCCCCTTGAGCCGAAAGTTCCCCTCGTTTCTTTACAAACTCTTTAAAACGCTCGCCCGGCGCAGCGGCCCCCCCTCTCTGTACCCACCCAAGTACAGTTCTTATTGTAATGTCCTTATCTGAGCCGAGCCACCTCTTTGGATGTGACTGGGCCAGAGTCCAAAGAGTCAATAAGTAGAACTGGTATTCCTGGAGTGGGGTCTTCAATAGTCTCTGGTAACGGGCATCTGCTCAGTGCGTCTGCGTGCCCTAAATCCTTTCCTGGCCGGTGTAGCAATTTGTAAGAGTACGCTGCCAGGAAGATAGTCCATCGGGTCAGTCTTGGCGAAAGTGCCACGGGTGTTGGGCGGTCGCCTGCTAGCAGACCTAGCAAGGGTCTATGGTCCGTGATGATTTCAAAATCACGACCAAATATATACTCATGGAATTTCTTTACCCCTGCGACTATAGCCAAGGCTTCCTTATCAAGCTGGCTATAATTCCTTTCCATTGACGACATGGTTCGGGAGTAGTATGCAATAGGGGCTTCTGTGCCATTTGGTAACCTGTGGCTGAGCACAGCCCCACCCCATAGGGAGATGCATCGCAGCTTAACACTAATGGCAGCGTGCCATTGTATTGGATAAGGAGGCTATCACTCGTTAGGAGATTTTTACCCCTTGAATGCCCTAGCTTCTGCCTTTCCCCAAGACCATGCAGCTGTCTTAGCTAATAATTTATGCAGCGGCTCTGCTACTGTTGCCTTATTCCTTAGGAATACTGCGTAGAAGTTGACCAGACCCAAAAATGCCTGTAACTCCGTTTTGTTCTTGGGCACCGGGGCCTTCCTGATGGCCCGTACCTTGCTCTCAGTGGGGTGAATCCTTCCTGTCTATCCGTAGCCCAGGAATTCCACAGACTCAACCCCGATCTGGCATTTGTTTAGTTTAACCGTGAGACCGGCAGACCGGAAAATGCCCAAAACTTTTCGCAGCCTCGCCCCTAATTCCTCTAGGTTTTCAGCGGATACCAGTACATCGTCAAAGTATGGTACCACCCCTGGTAGGCCCTGCAATAGCCGCTCCATCAGGTTCTGAAATAACCCTGGAGCCACACTAACCCCAAACTGTAATCGGGTACACTTAAAAGCCCCTCTGTGAGTCACAATTGTCTGCGCTTCGGCTGTGCTGCTGTCTACGGGCAGCTGTTGATAGGCTTGGGCCAGGTCTAGCTTGGCAAAAACTTGCCCTTGCCCCATTGAGTGCAGTAAGTGCTGTACCACCGGAACGGGGTAAGCACTCTTTTGCAACGCTTTGTTAAGCGTTGCCTTGTAGTCAGCGCAAATCCGGACCGATCCGTCCGGTTTGACTGGGGTGACTATAGGGGTCTCCCACTTAGCATGGTCAACTGGCACTAGAATTCCCTGGTTTACTAGCTTGTCCAGTTCCCGGTCAATCCTGGGCTTTAGGGCGAACGGGACCCTCCTAGCCTTTAGGCGGATAGGGGCAACTTGGGGGTCTAAGTTAAAGGATATAGGGGTCCCCTTGTACTTGCCCAGGCAGTCTTTGAAAACGTCCCCAAACTCCTTCGTGAGTGCGTCTTTGAGGTCGACTTCGTTTCTGAAGATTCCGGTCACTCCCATGCCCAATGCTCGGAACCAGTCCAGTCCCAACAAGCTTGGCAGGGTCCCATCGACGATGGTGATGGGCAGAGTTTTCTTGTAGTGTCCATATTCGACGTGGACGGACGTTACCCCTCGAACAGGGATGCGATTCCCCTGGTAGTCCTGTACTTTTAGTCTTTGTGGTTGCAGTTTGCGCTTTGCGATGGCGGGTAAGGCTCTCACGAGATTGTCCCAGGACATGATCGTGATCGATGAGCCGGTGTCCACCTCCAGTCGGCACGGCACCCCCTCAATTTTTGCTTTTGTGAAGATTTTCTTTTCTAGGCGTGTTGATGCGTGGCCCACTCTCACGACAGTTTGGTTTAATTTCGCGCCTTTTTTAAACTGACCACTCGCGGGCCGCTTCGTCGTTCCCGCGCTCTGATTGGCTGGTTTGAATTTTTGGCGGGAAGGTTGGGGAGCTCGACAGACCTGTGCTAGGTGCCCCTTCCTTTCGCATCGCCGACATGTTGCATCTTTAAATCTGCATTGTTGTCGTTGGTGTTGCCCTCCGCAACTCGCGCAGTCGCCCCGGTCGTCTTTCTCCGGCCTCCCGGTGTGGAAAACTCCTTCCTCGTCCTCCCCCTCCGATTCGGCCTGGACCTCTTCACTGTGGACCGGGGTTGATTTCGCACCAGCCGTTGGTGTGACCTGCTTTTGTAAGGTCTCTGCCGCTTGGTTGGACATCTCGTGAGCCCTGGCTTCGTCCAGGGCGTTTGCCAGCGTTAGGTTGCTTTTAGCCAGCAGCCGCCTCCGCAAACGGATGTCCCTCACCCCGCGGATGAGTTGCTCCAGCAATGCCTCGTCCAAGTCTCGATACTCGCAATGTTTTGAGGCTTTTCTTAGGGCGGCCATGTATGCACTAATGGACTCGCCTTCTTGCTGTCTGCGCTCCCCGAATTCAAACCGTTGCACATACTTGGATGGCATCGGTGCGAAATGCGCTTTCAGCAGAGTTTGTAGAGTTTGCCACGGTACCGACTGTACCGGCGTTGGCTCAGCCAGGGATTCTGCGGTGTCGAAAACTTCTGGACCGCAGTGGCTCAGAAAATAGGCTCGTTTCCTGTTGTTGGAAACCCCTTGAAGTTCGTTTGCTTCGAGGAAACACTCGAAGCGAGCCATGTATGACCCCCATTTCTCCTTGGCTGGGTCGAATGGCGCTGGCGGTGTGTAGCCGGACATCGCTGCTTTCCGCCCTTGTTTTGCTGGGTTCGTGTCTTCCTGGTGAGTTCAGCTCTTTTCCTGGCGCTCTTAGCCTCGAGATCCCACCTTCGTCGCCAGTGTTAGATTCGGGCAATAACAAGGCAGGAGACCAGGATAGTGACAACAGCTCTTTACTATATGGTGAACCCAGCAGCCAGTGCTGGGAAAAACCTCTCCTTATATACAGTTTAACCGGGAGCTTCAACCAATCAGCAACGTGCTATTTTCCCGCCAAAACTTTTAAAGATACATAACAAATTCTATTCTATTCTGGTGCAGATCAAAAAGCCATTTTCGAGCATTGAAGAAAGGTGAGCAGGTTTGGCTTTATGATTTTGCCAAATTTGAGAGAATCTCAAAAGCCACTTAGCCCAGTTCATTGCCATCAATGAAAATCATTATTGAAGTATCCTTGGGAAGGAGTCGTCCAGCTCTGTTAAATCCCCTTTACAATCTATAACTTTTCAAGACAATCCCTTCTAATTTCAGATTGCTTGTTTTATCAAGAAGTTCTTACTAATATTTAGTCAAAGAGCTTCTCCACACAGTAGTTAAAGCTGAATCTACTTTTTCCTGCTACTGGCTTCTCAGGAGAAAACTGACAATTCTGTGATAAATCAAATCAGATGACTATAAATGAAATAGCCTATGTTGCCAAAGGAATTTGGGAAAATCAGGAAAACATTGTGCACAAGATTTAGGCAAATAACATGTTTCCACTCAGAAAGCTGTTGCCTTAATACTTTCTTAAACCACAAAAGATTCACAAATATTTTTTACCTTATGTATACCTTAGAGATGCTAGAAGGATCTAAAATGTTCCAGAACCTAATTCCTGGATCATATTGGTGAGTAGTAAAACCTATTGCAATATGCACAAGGTGACAAGATAATCAAGAAATGACAGCATTTTTTTTTGTTATTAAAAGTGTCTGTTGTCTCTAATTATAATTTTGATGGGATTTTCGCCATCCCCATCAAGAAACAGAACGCACGTGCCACAACCAAAACTGGGAAGCCAATCAATTCCCTTCTTCATTTGAGAAAAATAATCCTAAAGATGAACAGCTAAAGACAATATTGACCTTTGATTCCTGGGATAAGAATTTCTATTTAGAGCCCGTTGATTAAAACTTAGATCTTAGCTGCTGCATTCTAATAAATGTGTTCTAACTTACACCATGTTTCTCAACCTTGGCTTCTTGAAGAGGTGTGGACTTCAACTCCCATGCTGGCTGAGGAATTCTGGGAGTTGAAGTCCAAACCACTTCTAGCTGCAAAGGTTGAGAAACATTGGCTTACACCTTAAAATAGCTATCTTTTTAGTCTTTCAGAAAACTGTAAAATCTTGCCTTTTCCCACAACTGGTGGGCTAGGCTGGGGTGTGAGCTGGAGGCTGTACGGTCTAGTGCCCAAGAAGAAAGGTGCTCTTGGTTTTTTGCCCCTATTTTTAATTAATTCTTATCATTATATAAGAAGAATGGCCTTATGAGTTCATCAGTTATATGTACATACAAATATAAAACACGACCATGCACCTGCCAATAGAATTACATTTTATTCCATGATCCTTTCTCATATTTCCAATAATATATTTTTTTCTGGCTCTTTCAGCCTGGACTTTTTTGTTGCCTAATAATAAAGTTCACATTTAAAACCAGGAAAAACAATTTAGATCAGAAAAAAAATCCAAATAATTATATTTCAAGCAATACCACATAACTTGTCTCTCCAGATAGCAATGTATCTCTATATTTAGGTCAGAATACCTAATCCCTTTTTGTTAACAAATAGGCAAGTTTCAGAAAAGGGAGAGAGACATGAGATCAGATAACTGGTATAGGGCAGATAATAGAGAAAGCAAGAGAAAACAAGAGATTATCTTTCTTCCCTTGACTTTGTGTAGAACACACCATAATGTGAAACATATAAAGACTTATGGGCTATTGTACTGAGGAATCTTTGCCAGGAATAGAAGCTACTGGAAGAATTTAACTTGAAGGAGCAGAATGGTTTGGAGTGAAAAAGAGGGTGAGATAAGATTGCATATTGCCTCATCGCTGTTCAACCTATATAAGAAGTAAATTATAAAAATGGCAAGATTGAAAAACCCGATACAGTACCTCAGAAGTAAAATAGCAGTCAAAATGGTATCAGTCTGAGATATACGATATATGAGCAGGATCATTTTGTTAGCTAAAAGTAAAGATGTGGAAAAGCGTATTATGAAAGTAAAAATACAAACTGAAAAATACAGGCATGATGTTAAATACTAAGAAGACAGAGTAAGGTCATCTTGCATGCTTAGTGTATCTATAGTGAAGCTCATTGGTAGAAATGAAGATGGCAGATAAATCACTGGAAAGACTTTTGAAATGCCATGAAAAGTGTAAGTTAGGATGGTGTTTGTTTATATAGTCACCATGAGGTTTTAAAATGTACCTGTCTATTTCTAGATTTATATTCCATCTTTTGTTCAGAAGCTCAAGGCGTTGTATGTACTATTTCCCTCCTCACATTTTCCCCATAATAATGGTGTGTAGTAGATTGGGCCGAGAGAGACCGAAAGGCTCAAACTTTAATCACTATGCCTTTCGCTAACCGTGTTTCCTAAGCCACATTGACTTCTGTCAATCTTAGCTTTATGAAATACCCAAAATAATTGTAGCCTTAAAGCTGTTTAATAACTTCAAATTGCCATTTGTTTCTAGAATAGATTAGTACACTGGACTTCCATAATTTATAGAAATCTAATAGATGTCTGCAATACTATATACATATTTTTGTTTCCCCAGAAATTGCTAGACTCATAAATGTTCAGCGATGTCTTCTGAGAATGTAGGCAAGTGAACTAAGTAAAACACTGATGCATAGCATTCAATTTTCTTTTCTTTTAAATGTACAGAGAAAATACAAAATATTGTGGTGACCACAACATTTTTGATATTATTTGTGTCTCTCCAGACTACTGTCTGTTCTCAACATTGCCTAGTAAGAGGAAAGGAAACAATTGGATAAAGGGAACTAACAGATTTCATTTTTTAGCCTTCTGAATACAGCTTTTATTCTGGGGGAGGGGGTGAGGAGGACAGGACAGAATTTTTACAAAACAATCAAAAGCTTTGGGTAAAAGGCAATGGTGGGTTTCTACTGGTTTACTCTGGTTCGGGCGAACTAGTAGTGGCGACGGTTGGGGGTTCCGCCCACCCACCTGGACGTCATCATGGACGCTCGCTTTGCTCATGCACGCAAACACACACTCACAGTTCCGAATGGGTAGCAAAGGTAAGTGGAACCCACTATTAGAATCAGGTACTGAAAAATATCTTCTTTTCCAGAACCTCCTCAGATTTAGTAATTTCACAAGGCATTTTGTTATCAGGATGGTGAATAAAAGATATTGAGCTGTTCGGTAACACACCTGAGGAAAAATTATTTGTTTAACATGTCTGTATAATTTCCTTTACAGTCACATGCGGAAACACATTACAATAAAGTATAGCAATAGCAATAGCACTTAGACTTATATACTGCTTTACAGCTCTCTCTAAGTGTTTTTACAGAGTCAGCACATTGCCCCCAAACAATCTGGGTCCTCATTTTACCCACTTCGGAAGGATGGAAAGCTGAGTCAACCTTGAGCCTGGTGAGATTTGAACTGCCAAATTGCAGGCAACCGGCAATCAGCAGAAGTAGCCTGCAGTACTGCATTCTAACCACTGCGCCACCACGGCTCAAAGTATATAAGAATATATGGTGGAAACACTTGTTTATGTACATGCAGGGAGAGGGTGCTCAGGGTCCTGTTCCAATAAGGACTAACTGTATAATTATGCCCAATGTTGCAATAATTCTTATTGGGCTTCTAGGTGCAATTCAAGGTGATGGTTATCATCTTCAAAGCCCCTTCTGACACAGGACCAGGTTATTTGTAGGGCTGCCTGTCTCCAGTTATTTCTATCCTTCCTCCATGCCCTCTAAGGATGGGTATGATCCACGACTCTCTTTGAGGCAACATCATCTGATGGGATCTAGGAATGATGCTTCTTCTGTTAGGAATGGTTAGCCTTGCATACAGTTTTAAAAACTTATTTATTTATTTATTTATTATTCAAATTTATATACCGCCCTATCTCCCGAAGGACTCAGGGCGGTTCACAGGCAGATAAAAAACATATATATACAAATTAAGAAAACCATTAAGAAACATATTCAGAAAGCCTAATTATTAAAAATAATATAAATATTAAAACCAATTAAAACCCCTATAAAATTTAAAAAATTTAAAATTTAAAAAATTTAAAAACTAGTCCAGTCCCGCGCAGATAAATAGGTGTGTTTTAAGCTCGCGACGGAAGGTTCGGAGGTCTGGAAGTTGACGGAGTCCTGGGGGGAGTTCGTTCCAGAGGTGGAGCCCCACAGAGAAGGCCCTTCCCCTGGGCGTCGCCAGACGACACTGTCTAGCTGACGGCACCCTGAGGAGTCCCTCTCTGTGAGAGCGCACGGGCCGGTGAGAGGTATCCGGTAGCAGTAGACGGTCCCGTAAGAACGAGAAACTTGACTTTCTCCGAAGCATTGGGCTAAGCAAGTGGTTGCTTACAATTTTACAACCTTTTTCCCCACAGTTGTTAGGCGAATCATTAGAGTTGTTAAGAGACTTGTGACCATTAAGCCGATCCAGCTTCCCCTGCTGACTTTGCTTGTCAAAAGCCTCCTGGGAAGGTCAGAAATGGTGATCACGTGACTAGGGATGGTGAACTTCACAAATACATGCCAGTTGCCAGGCAACTGAATGTTCATCATGTGATCATGGGGATGCTGCAATGGTTGCTAAGTGTGAAGATTTATTGTAAGTCACTTTTTTCAGTGACTTTGAATGGTCACTAAATGAATGCTTTTAAGTGGAGGACTACCTATAGATGTTCCTGAACTATTGTTAAGCTCCAGATTTATGTTGTTGATATATTGGCCTATGGATCATATTATATGGTTTTATTGCCATATTATTTTGGAGGGAGGGAGAAAGAGGTTATTTGATGTATGTGGCTGAATTGCAGTTATATGCTATGGGTGTACTATAAATCTTTAATCAAACAACTCATCAAGCCTTGTGTGAATGGTCATTTGGGTGCTGATGTTATGGAATTGCTTGATAATTGTGCTGCCAGACATATTCTGTGTACTTTTTCTTGCTAGTTGGTTTTAATCTATTTGTAATCTGTTTTTATTTTAACCCTTGAAAAGTTTCAGAAATAATTTTTAGTTGGACAGTATAAAGCTACATAAATAAATAAAACAAAGTCTGCTACAATATAAAACCAGATTCTTTCAAAATCTGGGGAAAGGGGAAGGAAAGCAAAACCAAAGCAGAACCATTCATCCTGCAGACATGCAGGGGAGAACACACTTCAAGTGGCAACTGAAAGATACCATAGTACTATATATACACCTCATTAATTTCTGGGAGAAGAGGAATTCAAAAAGCAGATGGAGATACAAAAAAAAAACAACCTCATCCTGCAACAATGATAAAGGTAGTGCAGTCCACTTCTTGGAATATATAGCAATATTTTGTCTTCTTTTTACCAGAAGACTTTGTCAGCTTTGCCTTTCAAACAAAGAGTTATGCATCAGTGATAATACAGTAAGAAACTACATATAGTGATTAAAATAAAATAAACATAAGGGAGGAGGGGGAAGAAAAGAGATTTAGGGAAAATTTAAAAAGAAGGTTGATATTAAATTCTGTAATACAGGCTGCAAGAGGAGGCTGTCAGACCGAAGCCCAAACATCCAACTGAGTCTTCTCCTTTATTGCTTAAACCTAATAGACAGAATCTCACCTGACTATAGGTATAATCTTCTAACCTAATTAATATAACCTGGGAGATTCTAGGATGAAACTTATTCTTTCTCTCCGATCCAATTGAAGACTACACAATCTACTTTGAAATATGCTGTCTCCTCTCCAAGAAGCCTATCCTAACACTTTCCCGAAGTGCTGGGATGGTAGTTCTCAGTTCTCCCAGCTGACATAGTTAGTGAAGATTATGTTAGGGCTTGGATTATCAACTGATAATGGTGTGCTGTGAGTCTAGCACTGTTACTGAATGTGTGACCTATTTATTTAACAACCCTCCCCCAAATACACACACCTGTCAGTGTTCTCTTATGGGGCTTCTGTCTCGTATCCCTTTGAGTATATGGGAGCACGTTATAATTTTATTTTATAATCTATCTTTGGTTGGCAGGGCCACATATTCTGTGGTAAATGCTCATTAGGTGTGCTCCAAACACTGTGTTATTTACTTGAGAGACTGTGTCTTGGGTCAATGTGTAATCAGGCATGCTGCTTGCCCAGGAGACCAAGTGGTTCCGGCTTCTTCATTAAAGCTGTAATGAGGCTGTTTCTGAAGACTGTGTATCCTGTGTGTTATCTTCAGTAGAAGGAAGAGGCATTTTTATGCACATCCCATTATCTCTTCATTGGGCAACCGGAAGCTCTGAAAATTATCCCCACCAAATAATGTCAGGGAATTAGGCAATCTTTCCAAATACGTAACATTGATATTCCAGATTGGAAAATGCATCCTCTGGGGTAGGTATAAATCCATGGGTTAGAAACTGAATATTAATTAATACACAATATTTCAGATTTCACACTCTTTTAAGTTAAAATTTAGGAATTGATCTGTCAGGGACAGCTGCTATACAACACCCATATGTTGTATAGCAGCTGTCATCATATCATATATGATTCATGTATTTAAAAGAGAGTATCTTTGTGCACATAGAGAACAATTTTGCCATATTATGGGGTAACTCCACAAACCTTACCATGGTAGATGTTCCAGCTGGGAAATATTTATTGGGCAACATGGTCCCTCAGCCCTCTTAATTCACATATTTATTTAATCAATTTTATATGGCTGCCCATATCATCAGGAGCAACTGGGTGGCGTACAACAGTCAAATAACATACAGTATAAACCCCCTCATGATAAAAAATACAAAACAAAGTTTTAAAATACTATTAAAAATTAAAATTAAAATGTCTATTAGGTTTAAGCAATAAAGGAGAAGACTCAGTTGGACGTTTGGGCTTCGGCCTGACAGCCTCCTCTTGCAGCCTGTATTACAGAATTTAATATCAACCTTCTTTTTAAATTTTCCCTAAGTCTCTTTTCTTCCCCCTCTCACCTTATGTTTATTTTATTTTAATCACTATATGTAGTTTCTTAAATTTGTTATCCTGTGTGCCTTGCACTCTAGCAAAGAGAGAAGAGATTCATGTATGCGCATCTCTTTAGATAGATACATATCTTCCCTTTATCATTTTTGTCTCATAGTTAAATTTACTAATTCAGTTTCCAAACTGCTGATAATCCTTGTTGTGTTTTATTTATTTGCAATTTTGTTGAATGATTTGTATGGCTGCCCATCTCCCCACAGTGTTATCACTGAATTCTAAAGTCCAGAGCACTTCAGCTTCTTCATTTTCTATTACCGTACTTTGCTTTGTGGTCCCACCAGTTCTTGCTTTCAGGAAAGTGGTATTTCTTGCAGATATTCCAAGGCACTATTGTTGCTACTTTGTCATGCCATTGTTTGTAATCAATCTGTGCAATCTTCTTGCAGCAGATAACTATATGGTCCACTGTTTTTTTAGCTTCTTCACAGAGGGAGCATTTGCTGTCTGTTGCTGTCTTCTCAAGTCTGGCTTTATATGCATTTATTCTTAAGGCTTGGTCTTGTGCAGCCAGAATTATCCTCTGTCTCTTTATTCAACTTCCCTGCTCTTAGAATGGAATAGAATCATACGAATAGAAGGAACCTTGGAGATCTTTTAGTCCAACCTCCTGCCCATGACAGGAGACCTTATATTATTATAATAATATAATTTTTATAGATAGGTATAGATAAAATATTTATTAATATTATATATGTGAATATATACACACACACACACACGTGTGTGTGTGTATATATATTTTCAATTTTCAATTTTCAAAAATTTTCAAAAATTTTCAAAAAATATATATTTTCAACTTTCAATTCCTGGCAGATAGATGGTGAAGAAATGGAGGTAGTGACAGATTTTATTTTCCTGGGCTCCAAGATCACCGCAGATGGGGACTGCAGCCAAGAAATTAAAAGACGCTTGCTCCTGGGGAGGAAAGCTATGGCAAATCTAGACAGCGTACTAAAAAGCAGAGACATCACCCTGCCAACCAAAGTGCGTATAGTCAAAGCTATGGTTTTCCCAGTTGCAATGTATGGCTGTGAAGGTTGGACCATAAGAAAGGCTGAGCGCCAAAGAATTGAGGCCTTTGAACTCTGGTGCTGGAGAAGACTCCTGCGAGTCCCTTGGACTGCAAGGCGAACAAACAAGTCAGTTCTAGAGGAGATCAACCCTGACTGCTCTTTAGAAGGCCAGATCATGAAGATGAAACTGAAATACTTTGGCTACCTAATGAGAAAGAAGGACTCACCGGAGAAGAGCCTAATGCTGGGAAAGATTGAGGGCAAAAGAAGAAGGGGACGACAGAGAATGAGATGGCTGGATGGAGTCACTGAAGCAGTAGGCATGAGTTTAAATGGACTCCAGAGGATGGTAGAGGACAGGAGGGCCTGGAGGAATGTTGTCCATGGGGTTGCGATGGGTCGGACACGACTTTGCAACTAACAACAACAAAATAACGATATAATCTTAGCCATTGCCAGGTCGTTGCTTCAATTGCCCATATAGGCCTTACCAGCCACCTGAGAACACACCAGGGACAGCCCACAACCTGTTAGATGTCAAGGTCCTCTTCGAACACGATGGACGAACATCATCATCATCACTTGCAACATTCCATGCCCACTTATGCTCCTTGGTAAGTAAAGCCTCTCAACATTGCTGTGTAGCAACATTAGTTAGTATGATAGTTAGAAGATAGATACCATGTTTTCCCGAAAATAAGACCCAAACTTATTTTATTTATTTTTTTGCTCCAAAACATGCATTATGGCTTATTTTCAGGGAAACACACTATCAGGGTAATGGCAAGGGACTGGCCCCTGCTGCCCTGGCCCTGGCTCAGACCAGCCTGGCGCTCCACCCCACCTCCCCAGCATACAAGAGGCGACGAGCGCACAGGGGCTGATGGCGTCCGGCAGCAGCTGCAGCCTGCCAGCTCCTTGGACAGCACACTCTGGGGCTGAGCAGCCTATGCAGCACAGGTGAGTCCAAGCACTGCGACTGGCAAACTGGCCCTCCATGTAGTAGGCAGAGGTAGATGCACAGGGGATGCATGCAATCCAGCCTGTTGGACGTGCCGCACAACCTCCCACCGACTCCATCCCACCATCTGTCTTTGCTTGCCCATGGCTGTGATGGGGTAGGTGGCTGCTATGTATGTCCGTCGGGCGAGATTGCATGCTTCCCCCTGCATGTCTACCTCTGCCTGCTACTTGGAGGGCCAGGCCAGCAGTCGCAGCGCTTGGACTCACCTGTGCTGCGTTGGCTGCACAGCCCCAGAGTGTGCTGGCCAAGCAGTTGGTGGTCTGCAGCTGCTGCTGAAGACCATTGGCTCCCTCGTGCTCGCCATCTCCTGTGCTGGCCACATCGCTCCTCTCCCCTCCAAGGGCTGACATGTTAACTGGGACTTATTTTTGGGGTAGGGCTTATATTACAAGCATCCTGAAAAATCATGCTAGGGCTTATTTTCTGCTTGGGTCTTATTTTGGGGAAAACATGGTAGATAGACAGACTGACAGATGGACGGACGGACAGACAATTTGATCAACTCAAGGTGGTTGCACATAAATTCCATTTTTCAGAATTCTTCTTAAAACTTAATGCTAAGAACTGGGCACAATACTAGTGTAGGGACCAATCCATCCTTTATAAGGTAGGTAAAATGAGGACCCAGATTGTTGTGGGGGGCAATACAAGTTGACTTTGTATATAATATACAAATGGATGAGACTATTGCCTTACACAATGTAAGCCGCCCTGAGTCTTCGGAGAAAGGCGGGATATAAATTCAAAAAAAAAAATCAATACAGAATAATATGGGGCAGCTCTTTTTTCTGATCCTGTTCATTTTGTTTATAATAAGATTTTAGTGGTAAGAGAATATACTTTTCTATCTCTGTTATGCCTGTAGTCCAGTTTTTCCACTCTTACACCTTTAAATTTTTTTAATTACAGCTCCACTCAGAATGGTCATTAGATGATTAAAGTGGTCAAAATCTGGTTGGCATCAGGTTAGGAAGAAGCCAGCCATGACTCTCAGGGATATTAAAACTAGATGTTCTACATGTTTAAAACACAACATCGATCAAACTTTAGCCAGATAAAAAATCTAGCTTTATCACTTAAGCAAGGCATTCATCCACTCATTAAGGCATCTATGAGAAAGAGAATCAATCAACACAGAACCCCATCTTAATGTACCAACTAATAAATTAAGAATAGGATATGCTTCCCTACATTCTAAAATACAATAACCTCACCATTGTTTTCTCCCAGACATGAAACTTAATTAATGAAACTTTGTGATTCTACGTTCCTTGGTCATGCTTACAAGTTGCCATTACATACAGTTGGCAGTCTCAATAGTAATTTATAACATCTCCAGAGCATCCACCCAGTATTAGTGAAGTGATATAAAATCTGTCTCATTATTTTTATTTTGTGAAAACAACAGTTGAATGACTCTAGAAGACACTATAAATTACTTGCGGGAAAATTACTTCTGACCATGAAAAGTTATTCCCAAATAAATCTTCCTCAAATTCAAACCTTGCTATGGTAAGGAGGTAAGGTTTTTTTCCAATAACTGAATCATTCCAATCTCTTTGCCTATGAGGATGAAAAGTTTTGAGAAACATCTTGCACACAGTTTTAGACCAAGCATATCCCAAGCCAAGGGGGGTAATATGTCATCTTCCACTGTTGTTGTACTGTAACTTCCTTTATTTCTCACCACTGACTAGGCATGCCAGGGGTTTTGCCAAAGTTCAAAAACATCTAAAAGATCATCCATTGCTCATCTCTCACGTAGGGCATATTTGGACATTTGTCCAGCTAAAGTATTCAGATGGTTTCTGAATGACATGTCAGATGAACCTTGTTTACATTTTTAATAGACTGTTTTGCCTCTCAAATTAAAATTTTGAATTGGCCACAGATTATGACAACTGCAGTCTGCATTGCAGTTAGAAATGTAGCACGGTGATTAAGAGACTTAGATCCTTAGTCCATTTTCGACTTCCTTCTTTCCATTATGCAAAGACCAACTCCATGGAGAATGCTGAAAAAAATAGCAGAAAAGAGAAGAGGCATGATCAACAGCCAGGATAATGGATTTATGTATCCCAGTGGCAATATCTGGGACCACTGGAAGACCTGAAAAAAACAGGTTAGGGATACATTATCATGGGGAAAATCTATATAGCTGCTATGAGGTGAAAATCATTTGATGGCATATAATCAATCAATCAACCAATCCTTCAATGAGATTTTTCTCCCTGTGTGAAAACTTCCTGTGTGATTGTTTTCCCAGACTTATCACCCCAAACTACAGTTTATATATCTGGAAGGTCATGTGACAGAATGCCAGGTGGCAGGATTTTAATAATCCTGACTTAGCATTATAAATAAACAGAACCAATAACAGTGATCTCAGCTGCTGTTTTGAATTTATGCTTGATTAATAATTCTCATGCTGAAGTTCATCTGGTAGGCACAGTACTGGGGTATGCTGGTTTAAAGGAACAGATGGACGTAAACGTCCAGTAGCATTTACAAGAATAGTAAGGATTGAAATGAAAACATCATACATATAATCTCATGTAGAATGTGACAAAGAATGTATACATGGGACTATAGGTCATAAAAACCCAAAGGAAATTCCCTTGATACCTGCTGAGCTCATTGCCCCACCTGAATTTACGCTTCTGAGATTAATTTATGAAAAATTAGATGGGAAGCTAGCATGCCAGAAAGCAAAGCATTCTTGATAAACCAGTGCTGACACCTGTCAGGTACTGCATTATTTTCTAAATATTGAAATCCCATGCCTAAGCTTCAGTACTACACCTGGATAGATTTATATAAAATTAGATTCACTTATCTGAGAAAATGGCACATGTTCAGAATGCACATAGAGGCAGAAGCTGTTGAATAGAGGGCATTGCCTTGATAAATTAATCTGGTACAGGGGTGAAATCCAGTAGGTTCTGACAGGTTCTGGAGAACCGGTAGCGGAAATTTTGAGTAGTTTGGAGAACCGGCAAATACCACCTCTGGCTGGCCCCAGAGTGGGGTGGGAATGGAGATTTTGAAGTATCCTTCCCTGGAGTGGGGAGGGAATGGGGATTTTGCAGTATCCTTCCCCTGCCATGCCCTCCAAGCCACGCCCACAGAACTGGTAGTAAAAAAATTTGGATTTCACCATCACTGATCTGGTATCTAGGTAGGGTGTAGTTGTAAATTTAGAATAGGTATGATGATAAGCCTGCAATGACTACATTCCAAAGGAAACCAACTACATAAACATCTTGGATGCTCAGGACATTTTGCTTAACAAAAGATGTGACTGGGCCCATCTTCAAAACATGTGAATGTATATTCATATGCTTAGCAAATGATTTGAAACATTTGCCAACTGAAATATAGTTCTGTCGCAAAGTCTGAAGATAGATTTGAATTTATGAGTTATTGCTCTATATTCAAAAAGCTTCTAACATGACTCTGTTTTAGCTGTCAATTTATCAGTTATCAGATATGATTAGAGAAGGAGAGGTAGACCAAGAAAATCACGGTTGGATGGAGCTGATGACAGCTTTAAAAACAGAGAGATGAGAAATTTAAAAAACAAATGGATTTGATGGAAGCCAAGATAAACAACAGAAAGATATAGTGGGTTATATTGGAGAAAATTAGACATATTTCTTTTCTTTTTTCTTATCACCTACCTTTCAATTATTCTGTTTACTACTTCTGCCCCTTTGTCTGTGTTTTGGATAATATTGCTTTAATGAAATGGCTCCATGTGTCTCCTGAGATCTTAGATGCACAGTATTTTTCTTTAAATAATTCTCTGAAGCAAAATACCTTTCTTTTATTAAAAAAAGAAATTATAAATCTATTTTAAGTTAAAACAGGCTAAAATAGCACTTGAACATCACTAAAGCAGATTAGCGTAGAATACCATTCACATAACCCAATCACTAATTAATTTCTACATCACAGCATATAAAAATAGCTGCTTAGCACATTAAGACATAAACAAGAGGAAATGTGCTTTCTTTTTCAGATAGTTGAAATGGCTCATGCATTAATTCCTTGTTACACTTGTTAATTTAATTCCTTATTTCATATTAATGTCTCAGGATTGACAGATAGTGTTTTTTAGTTAGTTGTCCATGAGTCTGTTTCTCCAAATGCTAAAATATTCCTAAAATAATCAAACATCTAACAATGCATGTTTTATTGAGATAGCATATTCATTATACTTGGGATCTATTCATTACTTTCTGTCACCTTCTTTTACATTTCTGTCACTTCTGGAAGTCTGATAAGAACCACATATTTCATTAAAGATTTTGACATTTTACATTTTCAGAGATCTTATAATCCTTAGATTTTTAAGTGATATGGCATCACTAGATGTTAGCTAAAGGAACATAGGATATGGTTTATCATATTCGTAGTTATTCTTTTGCTATTTCTTTGAAGATATTCACACACACACACACACACGACCCTGGGTGCAGACTAGGCAGAGAGGCCTCAGAGAAAGTTTGACACATAATGGCAGAATACAAGATGCAGACAGGAACAGCAGTCGCTGAACGGTACAACCAAGGAGCTGACATTATGAAAAGGAACAACTGCAAAGTGTATAGGATAGATCCTGC
The DNA here is from genome assembly GCF_028640845.1 of Ahaetulla prasina. Classification (NCBI taxonomy): domain Eukaryota; kingdom Metazoa; phylum Chordata; class Lepidosauria; order Squamata; family Colubridae; genus Ahaetulla; species Ahaetulla prasina. The sequence continues at coordinate 331,236,977 of NC_080539.1, read as the reverse complement.
CATGTCCAGATAGAAGATTCCATAGAAGGTTGCGGAGAATAATAGGACTAAGATTCTGAGGAACTTTCAGATTCAGATAGACAGGTAGATACTAGTAGTCAACTACACATCATGATAATAGACAAGAAGCAGAAAACTATGGTGATCATAAACGTAAAGGTACAAAGTGATAGCAACAGCATGAGAAGCTGGAGAAATACCAGGAGCTGAAGGAGGAACTGGAGAGGAAGCGGAAAATAAAAGCTAAAGTAATCCCACTAGTGGCAGGAATACTCGGGGTTCCTAAACTGGGAGAGTGGCTCCAATAGATCCCAGGAACAACATCCTAGCTCTCACTGAAGAACAATGTTAGGAACAACTAAGATACTGTGTCAGCACCTTCAAGCTCCCAGGCCAAAGTTAAGGAAGACATATACTACTCATGGGGGTGAGAAGAGAATTATAAAGTGTGTGTGTGTGTATTTGATTCACTAAACTCATTACAAAACCAGATGGTGTTTTTTTCCCCAAATTAATTCAATATTTTTATCTTCCTACTATCTGTGTATCTCAGCGACTGTCCCCTTGGTTACTGAAAAATTGGGGGAAATGGTTTCTTACCCCTAATGTAACCGTGTCGTGACTTTTGGAATCCCTCAAGATATGTATGTACTGGAGAATACACTAGCAATGCATCTTCATATATTTAAAGATCCAAAATGTATAAATTTGGACCTTATAAAATATTGTGAACGTTTATTATATCTCTATGGCAGGAGAAGGGACACAGGTGTGTGGCCTTTGTATGCCATTCTTTGAAGCTTAGAGCTCTCCATTAGAGCTGGTAAGATCAGCAGCTCATTTTCTCACCAGTTTAAGTAGAAAACACACAGAAACTATAGGGTAAGTTATCACACCTATCACATTGCTCCCAGAAGCACGAAGCTGAAGCCTGAAGATGACGAATGAGACTTCGTCGAAACGTCGCCAAGACATTTCCAATTTTACACGGGAGAAAACCCGAACAACCAAAGACCTATATATATATATCGCATATTTCCAAGTCAAATTTTGCAGTCTTTGGCTTAAAGAAGTCACCTCTACCTTCATAGGTTTTGTGTGCTTTTAATAATACACAATCATTTCAAGGGGGCTTATAAATGTGAGCTCCCATTCTCTTCTCAATATATCCAAACGTTTTCTTGAAATTGAAGTCATATGGAAGGTAACATAGTAGCTACTACTGTTACCTTCCATATCATGGAATATGACCATATGATTCCAGGATATTGTTATACTGGAGAGTTTAAGATTATATTACTTAGATTTTTCTCTCTTTTTTTAGGTTTTTTAAATCTTCTGAAGATGAAGGACCTTTGCATTTTGAAACATTATAGAAAAAGCTTCCTAAAAAAAATAGAGCATGTGATTATTAAGTTTTTCCCATGATTTGGAAAGCAGCTATAGGTATTCTCCTTGCTAGCTATAGGTATTCTCCTTGCTAGTATAGTAAATCAGGCCTGTAGTGTTGAAAAAAGGGGAAAATTCTAAGTGCTAAATTTGGCTTTCAAGGTAAAGTGTGAATCTTTGTTGTTTTGAGCATTTGATGAGGGGCAGAACATTCAGTTCCTCACATACCTCCTGATAATTCAGATCTTCCCACAGTCAATTTGAAACAAAGAATAATTACCAGCTGGCTTTATCATGTTTAGTGCTTGGTAGAGAGTAAATTACATAACTGTTCTTTTATTAATGTTTTATAGCAGCATAATATCAAGTACCATGCAACATTTATTTCAAAAGTGTCTGAATTCTTTAATGGCAACCGTGGAGTTTTCTAGTAATTAATATTCTGTCATTATTTGGATACTTGAAAAAAGTATGAGCTGTTTCTTGGATCAATTATTTGATAATATCAACCACTGAAGATTGATCACAGTTAAAAGATGAATCAGAACTAAAAGATGGCTGAAAGAAACATTATACAATTAGAAAATTCCAATTCAATTGTTTTGCTTCTCCCTCCCCCACAAAGTTATAGTTTGGCTCTGGCTTACTTGCAGAGCTAGTATAGATATGATATCAGCCAAGACCACCACATCTCACCAACCAACCAACAACCTGTCCGGAAATACTTTATTCAAGTCCTCCTCAAATTTAGGAGCTAGCCTTGGTCATTGCAAATTAAATTTGCAGAAAGAAATTACTTACTTGAAGTATGTATTTACAATGTAACACAGCACAGGATGCCCTGAAACATAATTACTATGTTTTGGTTTGGTAAGCTACCTCATTAGAGGAACCAAGAGATTCAACTGTAAGGTACCAATTCCTTGGGTGGCCTCATAAAAGCATATATTTCTTATCTGAAAAGATCCTGAGAAGTCCAGGTCTAAAAGAAATATGTAGCAATTGCCAAATTTTCAGTGATTCTAGTACTTATTTCAAATAAAGGATGCCCCAATATTGCTCACCTCAAACATAAATGCTAAGAACTCAAGAGAAAGATCAAGGAAATAAGGCCAATTGGCACAAAAGTGCCTTTATGATGCCTCCTAGTGCAACAAGTTAGACTTTCTTCTTAGCAAACTTTCAGTTTTAATATTTCATTCTATGTTTTTAGTGATACAAATCATATATTTACATTCCATTTATACATCTGAATGTCTAACAGCCCCATGATACCACGAAGGCCCTACTCATATTTAACTGAAATCCCCTTTCTCAGATAGGAGTCACACATATTTATCATGCCCTTCTGGCCTCCAAATGGATACAGCTGACAATTATGGAAAGACGCTACTAGATTACCCATCCCTTGAGGTGGTAGTGGAAATGCAAGACCCAAACAAGATGGCAGAATAGACTTTTTTTTTATTGGCCAAGTGTGATTGGACACAAAAGGAATTTGTCTTGGTGCATATGCTCTCAGTGTACATAAAAGAAAAGATACCTTCATCAAGGTAGAACACTTACAACACTTAGTGATGGTCATAGGGTACAAATTTAACACTTAATGATACAACACTTAATGATAATCATAGGGTACAAATAAGCAATCAGGAAACAATCAATATCGATATAAATCATAAGGATTACAAGCAACAAAGTTACAGTCATACAGTCATAGTGGAAGGAGATGGGTGATGGGAACAATGAGAAGATTAATAGTGCAGATTTAGTAAATAGTTTGTCAGTGTTGAGGGAATTATTTGTTTAGCAGAGTGATGGCGTTCAGGAAAAAACTGTTCTTGTGTCTAGTTGTTCTGGTGTGCAGTGCTCTATAGCGTCGTTTTGAGGGTAGGAGTTGAAACAGTTTATGTCCAGGATGTGAGGGATCTGTAAATATTTTCATGGCCCTCTTCTTGATTCGTGCAGTATACAGGTCCTCAATGGAAGGCAGGTTGGTAGCAATTATTTTTTCTGCAGTTCTAATTATCCTCTGAAGTCTGTGTCTGTCTTGTTGGGTTGCAGAACCAAACCAGACAGTTATAGAGGTGCAAATGACAGACTCAATAATTCCTCTGTAGAACTGGATCAGCAACTCCTTGCGCAGTTTGAGCTTTCTGAGTTGGCGCAGAAAGAACATTCTTTGTTGTCCTTTTTTAATGATGTTTTTGATGTTAGCTGTCCATTTTAGATCTTGTGATATGGTAGAACCTAGAAATTTAAAGATTTCTACTGTTGATACTGTGTTGTCTAGTATTGTGACAGGTGGAAGTATGGAAGGGTTTCTCCTAAAGTCTACCACCATTTCTATGGTTTTGAGTGTTCAGTTCCAGATTGTTTCGGTCACACCATGAGGCTAGTCGTTTGACCTCCCGTCTGTATGCAGATTCATCATTGTCTCGAATGAGACCGATCACTGTTGTGTCATCTGCGAACTTCAGTAGTTTAACAGATGGATCGTTGGAGATGCAGTCATTAGTATACAGAGAGAAGTGGGGAGAGCACACAGCCTTGGGGGGCCCCTGTGCTAATTGTACAGGTATTTGATGTGATCTTGCTTAGCTTCACCTGCTGCTTCCTGTTTGTTAGGAAGCTTGTGATGCACTTACAAGTCTGTTCCGGTACCTGTAGCTGGTTTAGCTTAGTTAGAAGAGTGTCTGGAATGATGGTATTGAATGCTGAACTAAAGTCTACAAAGAGGACCCTTGCATAGGTCTTTAGAAATTCAAGATGTTGTAGGATGTAGTGCAGAGCCATATTAACAGCATCATCTGTTGATCTATTTGCTCGGTATGCAAATTGCAAGGGGTCTAACAGCGGATCTGTGATGGTTTTCAAGTGAGACAGCACTAGCCTTTCAAAGGTTTTCATGACTACAGATGTTAAAGCAACTGGTCTATAGTCATTCAGTTCCTTGATGGTGGGCTTCTTCAGCACTGGGATGATGGTAGAGCGTTTGAAGCAAGAAGGAACATAGCACATCTCTAGTGATTTATTGAAGATATGGGTGAAGATGGGGGCCAATTAGTCAGCACAGACTTTTAAGCAAGAAGGAGTTATCTTGTCTGGCCCTGGAGCTTTTCCTGGCTTTTGTCTGTGAAATAGGTCCTGCACTTCCTTTTCAATGATCACTAGGGGTTGTGAACCCAATGGGATGGTGTCAGTTGTAGGAGGCTTGGCTGTTGTTGGTGTGTCTGAGATGGGGGTTGTGGAGATAGGTGGCTGTAGTTTCCTTTCAAATCTGCAGTAACTCATTCAGGTCATCTGCCAGTTGTTGATTTCCTTCAGCCTGGGAAGGAGGTTTGCCATAGCCGGTGATATTTTTAAGACTTTTCCACGTTTGCTGGTTCATTTGTTGAGAACTGATTCTTTAGCTTTTCAGAGTAGCTTCTTTTTGCTGCTCTGATCTCCCTTGTTAGTACATTTCTGTTAGTACATTTCAGCATTTTATCACCTTTTCTGTAGGCTTCCTCTTTGAAATGATGTAGCTGCTTAAATTTAGGTGTGAACCAAGGTTTGTTGTTATTGTATATTCGCAAGTTCCTTGTTGGTACACATAGGTCTTCACAGAAGCTGACATATGATGTTACAGTATCTGTAAGTTCATCCAGGTCTGCAGAGGTATCTTCAAAAATATTCCAATCAGTGCAGTCAAAGCAAGCCTGTAGCTTTAATTTTGCCTCCTCAGTCCAGGTCTTCACTGATTTAATTGTTGGTTTTGTGGTTTTAAGTCTTTGCCTGTAAGCAGGTACAAGGTGAATCATGCAATGATCAGAGTGTCCATCCTACAGCTGCTCGTGGTAAAGACCGATAAGCATCTTTTAGTGTTGTGTAGCAATGGTCTAAAGTATTTTTTTTATTTTTGTCACAACATTATATACAAGCACATACAGTGAAAGGAAACAATAGGACAGGAACGGTAGGCACTTTTGTGCACTTATGCACGCTCCTTATAGTCCTCTTAGGAATGGGGTGAGGTCAATGGTAGACAGATTTTGGTTAAAGCTTTTGGGAGTTTGAGAAGAGACCACAGAGTCAGGTAGTGTATTCCAAGCATTAACAACTGTTACAAAAGTCATATTTTCTGCATTCAAGATTGAAGCGGTTAACATTAAGTTTGAATCTATTGTTTGCTCTTGTATTATTGTGATTGAAGCTGAAGCAGTCTTTAACAGGAAGGACATTGCAATAGATGATTCTGTGTGTTAAACAGACAGACGGCGGAGTTCTAAGTTTTCTAATCTCAGGATTTCAAGTCTGGTGGTATAAGGTATTTTGTTGTTTACAGAGGAGCGGAGAACTCTTCTTGTAAAATATTTCTGGACTCGTTCAATTGTATTAATGTCAGAGATGTGGTATGGGTTCCAGACAGGTGAGCTGTATTCAAGAATAGGTCTAGCAAATGTTTTGTATGCTCTGGTTAGTAGTGTAGTTTTTGGAAAAGAAGCTACGCAAAATTAGGTTTACAACTCTTAGAGCCTTTTTTGCGATGTAGTTGCAGTGGGCTTTGGCACTTAGATCATTTGATATGAAAACTCCAAGGTCTTTAACAGGGTGGGGGTCATCTGTAAGGTAATGTCCATTAAGCCTGTACTTAATGTTTGGGTTCTTTTTTCCAATATGTAAGACTGAACATTTGCTGGTTGAGATTTGGAGTTGCCAAGTTTTGGACCAATCGGCTACAAAGTCAAGGTCTTTTTGAAGGGTAGTAGTATTGTTGGTGGTGTTAAATAGTTTGACATTGTCAGCAAAGAGAACACAATAACTTGAGATATGGTCACAGAGATCATTTATGTATAGTATGAAGAGCGTTGGTCCAAGTATTCTTGCCTCTAGTGGGACAATTGACATGCTGAAAGTATTTTGGTAGCTCTTCCTTTAAGTTTGCCTTGTTTAGATCTCCCAGAATAAGGGCCAGTGAATTGGGGTATTTGGCTTCAGCCTGCATGATTTGGTCAGCTAGAGTTCATAATGCCTTGTTTACACAGGTTTGTGGTGGGACATAAACAGCAATTAGAAGAAATGAGAATACACGATGCAAATAGTATGGTTTGCAATTGATAATTAAAGTCTCTAAATTGTCATCACAGAATTTGTATATTACAGTTAAATCCTGACACCAGCTGCTATTAATATATAGGCATAAGCCTCCTCCCTTCTTTTTACCAGATGTTTCTGTAATTCTGTCTGATCGTTCAATCTGAAACCCTGGGATATGCAGGCTACTATCTTAAATTGATTCATTTAACCAGGTTTCAGAGAAACATAGGACTGCTGAATTGTGAAAATCAGAATTGTATTTGTTTAAGAGGAGTATTTCATCCATCTTATTAGCAAGTGAATGTACATTGGTTAGGAAAATTGAAGGCAGAGGAGTTTTATTTCTCTTATTTCTTAGCTTGATTAGAATCCTCGCCCGTTTACCTCTCCTTTGCCGCTTCCGCTGTTTGGTTTTTTTGGTAATCCATGACTCCACGGAAATTGCCTCTTTCTGCGTTAGAATCTCCTCCACGTTTGTAAAGGGGTGTGTGTGTGAGATCACAGAAAGCTGCTCCTTAAAGAAATGTTGCTTCATTTTTAGCAGATGGTCTCATGAGTAGGAAATCCGTAGTGAGTCGCAGAGAATAATTAGAAATAAAGAAACCATTAGAGAGCATTTCACCGAGGCAGCCTTCATTGGCACCATCTTGGAAGGAAGTATGTGTATGAATTGTATGAAGCTGTGAAATGCTAATCTAATTACATCCAAGATTAAATTTACCTGGCAAAGGATTTTATTTATTTATCATATTTAAGAACCACCAATCTCTCTCACAGAGGGAGTCCGGGCAGTGTACATTAAAATATTAAAAGCATAAAAACAACATATGGTTTGCCTCAACACAGTACAGTATCTACAATCAATGAAACATATAACATAAAAACAGAAAATGTTGATACTAGTGTGCATGTTTGACTGCAGTCTGACCCTATTTCTTCTGTATCATCACAAGTTGTTTTGTTTTTTAAGCAGCTGATATGGAGAAGAAATTGCTAACCAAGGTGAAGCTAATTATAAGCTGTTCTGGATGATGACTGTTTCATGCTTGCTTAATCATGCATTAGTATGATTAAAACAAAGATGAACATATGCCAAGAAATTTCACACTCCATATACATTACCAGTCCAATGGAGAAAATCATATTCTATAACTTTTCCAACAAAGTTTACATAATCATTATTGACTGTCACCAGGATACTAGCTAATTAGTTAATTAATTTGCTAATTGCTGATTACACATTCTGAGATTGCAGTCTGAGGTAGGAAGAACCATTTTCAAATACAGATGTGTTTTCTAGAGATTCTGTATTTAGTTTATATCTTATTATCAAATTTCTGTAACCTCATATATTCATTGCCTTTTTGATCTGTGCCCCTGGACATTTAAACCTGGTTACTCTACAAGAAAATCAGTGGCAAAAGAACTCCAAAATGAAGTTTGATAACAGATGTTACAGTGCCTTCAGAAACCTAAATTAAACCTAGCCCTGTTCTCCCCAAATTGTTGGTAAGCAGATAATTGCTGCCTAGTGCTGCCCCTTTTTTGTTGGATCCTTATCAGATATGTTTTGCCCAAGATTAACCAATCTTTAATTTCACCTCCTTGTAGTATGCTTGGCAATGCAGTGTAGATCAGTCAGATGTTTCAGCCAAAACCATGCAGTTCATCTTTAACTGGTGATGACCAATTCTGGGTCTGTGCCATTTTCTCCACATTTCTGCCGTTATTGCCAGTTCTTTTTTTCTTCTCCACCTTTGTATTCGTTATATTTCTATGCCCAGAACTGCAGTTTCTCTCTTCATTGACAAATTGTAGTAACATTTCTGACTGAACTGAACTTGCTTGTAGTGTGCAATTCACCTTTGTATCTGTTAATTTTCTTGGATATGGCTGTCATTTTCTGCTTTATTATTTCCAGTGCTTCCTTTATCTTAGGTGATATTTTTTAATCAAGTATTTTTGGTCTTGTTCTTTAGCTTCTTTTCCTTCATCTGTTCTAGCTTTCTTGCTCCGATCTTAGCATGCTGATCTTATTTTCCAACCTGATCTTCCATTCTGGTGATGCACTGTTTGGTTTTTTGTTTATTTTCTTATTTGTTGATTTTGCATCCAAGATCTTCAGTGGTAACTACAGCTGTGGTGCACATCAGTTGGTTGGTTTTTTGCAGTGAACTAGTTCTTATTTTTGCTATTATTGTATTAGAATCTTTTAAGACTTGTGCTGTTTTTTTTGTAACCGAGTTCAATATCGACCATCTTATTCTATCATTTGTGTGCCCTTCTAAATGCTCAGTTATTCTTTGTTTCAATTCCTCTTATTTTTCAGTTAGAGGACTTTGTTCTTTCTGAGTAGGTAGAAGAGAGGGTGCCTGGTTTGGGAAGGAGATTGGTTCAGCAGCTATGCTGGCTTCCTCCATTGCTGATTCTCCTGGTTTGCCACTACTCTGAGCTACTTCTGGCAAGGCTTTGAATTCTTTGCCTTGGGTAGCAATTTGTTTGAAACAATGAACATTGAAACAATGTTCATTACTAACATTGCTGGGATATAGAGGAAGAACCATCTCTTTGAGGTTAATAAATTTCTGTTTTAAAAATATAAAGTATCTGTAGCTCTATACAAGCTGGTCAAAATAATTTATATATTCAGGATTCTGCAATTTACCTCTAAAGTTGCAAAACAAAAGAATCTGACTCCACAAGATGGAACTCATTGGAAAATGTTTGCTTGATGCAAGAAGATTTGGTGAATTAGGTACATTTTTTTCCTAAATGTATTTTATCTAAATAAATTTTATCTTTATTTAGATAAAATACATTTAGGAAAAAAATGTACCATGCACCTAAATGTCAGGTGCAACATAATGGAAATTATTTAATTCTAAAGACTGGTTGGTACTGGTAACATTTGTCTTACTGGACTGTTTTCACTTTTAAACTGAAAAAGGAACTTATACAAATACCCTTAAAATCTTAGAAAAACCAATCTCCTAGGCCAGAGGTGTCAAACTCATGTTGTCACGGCAGCGTCACATGACGTATCGGGACTTTTTCCCCTTCACCAAACTGGGCGTGGGCAGCGCATGACGCATCCAGCCCGTGGGCCAGGAGTTTGACAGCCCTGTCCTAGGCCATTAACCCTGTTAAAACTGCAATGTTTAATTTAGATTTGCATTCTCAGCCATTTCATCAAAGTAATAGGGAATCTCATGCGAAGGGGCTCCAATGGTGGTGAATTCTTCTTTAAGTGAAAGGGTTTCTCCTTTATCTCTTAAGGAGACCTTAGTTTCCTTCCTCCTAAAGAAGTTGTTGATTGATCCCAAAGTATTGAACAACGATTGGGTAAAGCAGATTATCTGGACACTTTTTAGTCTCCTACGTATATTTCTAATGTGAAAATAAATTATACAGGCAATAACACAAAGAAGCCTTTAATATGATATTGCTTCACAATAGAAATACAATATTCAGATGTTCTTCTTTTAGAAGCCAGGCACCTAGGAAATTAAGAGGATTAACAGACAGACAGAAGTGCTTTAAGAAAAAATATCCCTTCAAGTATTTAGTAAGGATGAATGTAGCCTTGTATTGTTATCCTTAAAAAGTGGGCATCATTATAATATATGGTCTCTATTGAGAATGTTACATGAACAAGAGGACTTAAGTATTTCAATGTATTATAACTCAAATCTGAATTGCCAGTACAGGGCAGTTGCTAAAGAGGTTAATGGTACGTTAGGCTATATTAGTGCTTCAATTATAAGAAGCAATACTTCCACTTTTTTCTGTTAGTCAAACCATATCCCAGGAGACATATTTTAAAGTCACTGAGAAATGAGACTTCATAATCATAAGGCTAAGAATGTAAAGGATCTGAAATGGCAAAAAGCTAAATAAGATTTTGATGTTAGAAAATTATAAATGGACTAAGCATCCAGATAAATTTGAAATACTGAAACTTCTGAAATACGATTTTGGAAATAGTTATAAACAACTTCTCATGGGAAATAGATTTTGTTTGTTTGTTTGTTTTTTAACACAAAACAAAGATATGCAAATTCAAAAACTGGACACTAGAGGGGACCAAAGATTTTAGATAGAGGAAAAATTTACAAGCTTGTAAAGTATTGCAAAACATAACTATGAAAATTCTGGAGACTTTTGAAAAAGGGAATAAGAAAATAGCAGCCACAATATCAACAGTGATAGATATCAAAATCATCTGCAGAATTGAATGATTTTCACATTCTGACATTAATTCTAAACTATTCTCAGTAATAGGCAGTGCTAAATGCAGAGGAAAGGTAACGGCAGGTATAAATTAATTTATTAAATTTATATGCCACATATTTTACTTTGCAAAGCAACTCTGGTTGGGAAGAAGATAGGAAGAAGAAATCTTTTTACACAAGTCTAGTGAGAAGCTGGAATAAAAGATTTTAAATATTTTGGTGGATTTTCAAGAATTAAGCTTAAATTAGTATGTTTTTCTGAAATTCAGCTTTTCATCTCTTGCAAGTGTAAGAGCTCTATGCTATTTAAAATCCTCACAGTTCACAAAAAGCTGCAGTTAAACTTAGTTGTATGAATTTAATTTCTATACATTGCCCCAAAGAAAACTAGTTGACTTTGTCAACAGAATATAGAAAAAAACCTTTCTCCATAAAATATCAAAGATTAAATGAACTAGAAATAGCTGTCATAGAACAGCTTCCTATACTATACTTACTTAAGCTGATGGAATCTCTCTGTCCAAGTTTTTTTGCTCAAGCCAAACTAGGACAGTCTACAATAATTAACTTTTTCTATAAAACAGATGGCATCCTGTATCTCCAGTGTTAATTATATTTTGTTTAAATTAGAGTTCTGATAAATTCTAAATCTGAATATTATAAATCTAATCTGAAATAATCATATTCATTACTTCTCTAGTTTCTCCTCACACAAATTTGTAGCATTATGAGGAAACAACAGCATAATCAATCACAGGCCTAAAACAAGATGTCTTACACCAGAAGTCCTGAACTCCCAGTCTGTGAACCGGCACCGGTCTGCAGCATGCTAGAAACTGGCCGCACAAACAAGCAAAACCCCATTGGCAGGATGCAGGCAGCATGTGAAACCACACCCCCTCTGGTCCGCAGGAAAATCAATCTCCATGGAACCAGTCCCTGGTGCCCAAAAGCTTGGGGGCTACTGCCTTACAATATATAGGCATTGTACAAGTACCTATGAAGTAAAATGTACTGGTAGTCTTGGGGAGAATTTTAGTAATTCCTTGGCTCTTTATAGCAGTATGAGCAATAATTTATGTAAAGATTGGTAACTTTTTCCAGACCGAGGCGACTTTTAACTATTGAGTGGATTCCAGGGACAATGTCATCGTTCCAGAAAATCCCCTCCCCAAGTAAAAACTCTGAAGCAGGCATCTTTCAAAGTTCTTTTACTAGGATAGGTAAACTGGCACATCTGGGAAAATCTGAATCTGAGAGATCTGGGTTTTCCCTCACTAAATCAAAACTCCAAAACCAACCCCTAATTCCTCTGCCAATCACATGCTCCAATCGCCAACCGTCCCACCTCGATACATCACTCCAACCACTCCTTCTCCAGCTGCAGGACCGGCCTGACCTTGACCGGCAGGAAGGTTATTGTGTCTAATGGGCCCCTCTACTAAATCCCCCCTCCTACTTTCCCACATATGAGAAAGTGGCAGCACGGAAGCTTCCGGCCTAGTATGGCTTCCAAAACTGACAGACTATAGTCCAAAAAATGATTGAAATTAAAAAGTAAATTGATTTACATTTATATTTAATTAAAATTTAAATTTTGCTGGTAAGATGACTCTCATCTCACATATTTAATTTTCCCCTTCTATCGTTTTAAAAATTATAATTTGTATAAATTTTGGAGAGAATCATTCCAAAGCTTTTAGAGGCATATATCATACTGGAGTCTCAGGCTTATACTCTTTGTATAAGGGATATAGAAAGAATTTCATGTGTTCATGTTCTGTCTATTACTTGCATTAAGCTACTTCCAACATCAATGTTAAAATTACATGAAAAATCTGTGTACTGGAAATTGATTGCAGGATATCTTCCTTTCAGTCAAAAAAGATTTCTTCCTTCTGCAACCGCAACTGTGAAAGTAGCTCAAGCTAATAACATTTCTTAACCTGCATAAGTAGCTGATTAAACCTGGGATCAGGATATCTACTTAGTACTCACAGAGATTAAAGCAAGAGTCACCCTAGCAAGAAGCACAGAATTCTGTCTTGAACTGTGACACCAAGCACAGCTTTACCAATACCAGAAGAGATGGTCTGAAGAACTAAATTTTGTTTCACAATTATTCAAAGGAGCAACATTGTATCAGTTTATTTGTGGACTTTTATACAAATAACTGAAGGTGGGATTGCAGCATTATTACATATTTTGCTGTCTAGAGTCACTTTTCAATTGTCAGAAAATCCTTGAAGCAAACTTCCAAATTTAATTGAAATTCAGTACTAAATGTAATCATTTCCCAATCTATATTTAACAACTTATCATATATTTAAAAACTTCTTTACAACTGAAAATAAAGCAACATGTAGTATCTCTGGAGAACATATTTTATCAGTGTGTGCCTGTGAATGTATGCATGCTTCAATTTAGCTGTCAGAAACTATGTTCCTATAATGTTCAGATTATATTAATTCAGCATTTAATTTTATTCAGGATTTAATTCTAATTTTAAAGAACAAAGTATTTTAAGGGATGCGATAGAAACAGTGAGAAAGACTGCAGGGGTATCCAATACTACAATATAACTGAACTTGAATTATTTTCAGATGGATCCTGATAAAGATACTATACCAGATTTGACAGCCGAGTTAAATACTACCCAAAAAAAGGGAAATAAATTTAAGAGCCAAGCATGTGCTATAAAGGTATAATTTTTATTGATGTATATTCTATTAATATAACTAAATAAGCCATTATACTCTTGAAGCATTTTGAAATGCAATCTGATCAGAATCAAGAAATTTGACAAATAGCATTATAAAAAGACTGTCAGTCCTGGAAGCCATGTTTTACTTTGGATCTTCAGGGATGCCACATTTAGTGCTGTGAGAAATTGGGAGGGGGGATTGTATGGAGTTGGGAGGATATGTAACCATAATAACATTCTTTTTTCTGAGAGTCAAGGACATCTTGCCCTGCACCTGGAGTGGTATGACTGGGAAGAATCTCCAGTTGGGACGGTGCATTGATTGGACCATGTGATTGAAATGTGGGTGCTGGAGTAGGACTTTCTTTTGGGTAGGGGGTGTTACTTGGAATCATGACAAAGAATTTTGCATGAAATGTTTAAACATTCAGCATTTTTAAATCTGGCAATTTTATGTCACAAATGGCTAAAATGATATGAATACCTTTGAAAAATTGAATTCTATGACATGGATTCCAAAAACTACAAGAAGACAAAGCTACATTAGTTGTTCAGTGAAGTCTCATTCTAAGATTAGAAAAGGGTTTCTCACAAACTTCCAAGCAAATATAAAAACCTTGTTGGATTTGTAATTATTCCCCCCTATATTGGAAGCTGTTCTTCTGCTAATTGAAGCAGCTATCTGTTAACATAGGTACCTTCTAAAAATATGTCATTTTACCAAGTTCCAGTATATATTTTGGAAACAGTAATAGCTGTATTTTAAAGTCATTGTACTAGCTTTTTTACTGTAGTAATAAGACCGCTTTAGAGACCATTCATTATATAGCTGTAGGAATTTTGCTCCATTAGGAACTTTTTGCCTTTTTTTCTGCTTCCTTTATATTGTTCTAAATAGACAAATTATTAAGAAAAATCAGTTAAAAGAGTAGAGCTTTAGAGGATGGTGAGAGAGGAACTACTCTGAAGAAACAGATTGATTCTCAATGAATATTCACTTTGCTTTTATCAAAACAAAAATGTACAATTTGCTACAAAAATCAAAGGATGGACATAAACAATTTAGTTGCAAATCAGACATTTTTAACATATAATTATTTTATATTTTTTAAACATAACCTTAATAGGTTACATTCATGCTAACTTAATTACCTTTACTTCCCACTGAAATTAATGGAAATGTTAATCATGCCAAATCCCATTGCTTTCAAGAGACTAAATGCAAATTTGTCAAGATCAGATCTCAAAAAGTTCTGTAAAACGATCTATATGCAAGTTGAAAAGCTACACCGTGAAAAGTTGTATTATTATGAAAAATATAACCAGCAAAATATACAGGATATTTATATAAAGTAAACTTTCTTGGACTGTATCAACACTGGGTCATTAACTAGAAAGGTTTAGTAATGGCGAATTATTCTTATGCATTCTGTAAAAGAATCTGATAAAAATAAAACAAGTCCATATATATATTTACACTTCTCCTTAGACAATAGCATACTGTTCGTATAAAAGGTCTCTAATTTTATAGAAATCTTCACAGAGACAACCTTCCAATCCAATACGTCCAGTTTCAGTCTGTAACAAAAACATATCCAGTTATTTACTTTTTTGAAGATTTCCTACAATTGATACATTAAATGTACACACACATACATTCCCTATATACTTACCCTGCGAACAGCGACCAGGTTATTACACACTAGAACTCCTCCCACAAATTCAGCTTGAACTCCTTCTCGCAACAGAACTTGCTTAAAATCAGACAATCTTGGCTCATTCATGAAGACTGACTGATGTCCAGGAACCTTTTGTCAAGAGGATACAAGCCAAAATAAAATTTCAATATATTTCAAATACCTGAAGCATCCCATCAGTAAAGTTATTCTGGTTTTATATTACAAAATTTATACACATTTTCATAGGAAAAAAATTATATATATTGTACATCATGGTAGAATTTATTAAAAGCCTCAATTCTGGTCAGGGCTATATAGCATAAGCAATTTCAAAATCTTTAACAAACATGCTCCTAGAAGTGGCATTGATAAAGTCATTATTTATTTATTTGCTGCCCTTCTCGTATCAAAATAACTCATTTCATTTGATTCAGAGATCTGACACATTTGAGGCTTAGTGATTTTTTTTTAAAAAAGCTCAGCTTTCATTTAGAAAAGAAAAAAAATCCTGACACAGGAAAAATGCTACTTTTTAGTATTTTATAGTATGTACATGACCGACAGTAGCGCTTCATTTTTTATTACACAAGAAGCTGCTTTTATTTTAACGGTAACAGGTATACAACTAAAAAAAGCAACTAAAAATTTGGGTTCCTGTCATGAAATGTATTTTAATAATTTCTTTATATACAAGACCATGTTCCCAAAGCAATAAAAGCTCACTTTTAAATCTTACCTCATTGGGTGGTAAGGGTTCCAAAGTAGGAATAATTTCACTCTCTTCACAGATTTCTTTGTCATCATCACCGAAGAGACTTTTAATGGCCTTTTGCTGTGCCACAGCACTGGAATCTGAAGAGGGTGCATCTACTTGCATTTCAGTGTCCTCACCATCATCTCTCAGTTCCCCTTCTTCCAAAATTACCCCTGTGTCTACTTTTGATACTCGCATGTCCAGAACTCCATCTATCCATGCAAGTTCTGCATCTTTAGCTTTACAAAACTGAAGGGAACTTACTAGGGAGTCTTTTAACCTAACCTAAAACAGAATTTAAAAAAAAACCTGAAATAAACAAATGAGAAAAATGTACATTCTCAGTAGCACTGCTTGCAATACATCAATAGCCAAAGAAGACAGTGTGAAAGACAATGAAATCACACTATCAAGACATTGTTTTTATTTTTGCCATTTATTGTTAAGGAGTACAGTGGTTTAGCAAATAACCATTCAGTGACTGGAACCAGAGAGCCATTTATGTCCCATAGCAGGCCAAGCTTACTAACTACATACAGCACTAAGCAATGATTTGGCAAATAATATAATTTATTGAAAGAGCACAATTGCCTGAGTCTTTATAGTTCAGAAAGCCAGAAATCACTCTATCAATCACAATTAATTCCTATAATACTCCAAGTTAAAATCAAAGAAATGATGCAATGACTCAGTGCAAGGCTAAACAATAGGAAGACCTTGTAGGGAATTATCTTATTGGAGTTTCAAACAGGAAAGTACCAGCCTTGGGGAAAGAGCACACTTAACAAAAGCAATCAAAAAGGAAATATTGGCTAATTATAAAATTAACCTTGCTATGGATGGACAAATGTTTATCACCTTATAAACCAACTTAAAAGTATTTATAAACCTTTCTTTTATAATAAAAATATATCCAAAAGATGTTCTGTAAATTATATTAGACGACTGAAGTACATGATATAAATAACAATTGCTAATAAGTACAAAAAAAATTCTATAATATTAATATAATGACAAATACATGCAGCAAAAATCATAGCTTACTATTGGAATATAAAAGCTCTACCAACCCATCACAGTCATTTTTAAGGAAACACCTAAACAAGCCTTTCAAGGATCTTTTTAAAAGGAGCCAGTGAGGAGGTCTGACATTTCCTATCAGGCCAAAATATAGATATGGTACCATTCTCTGCTCTGCCCCCCTCCCCAAATATCTTCCTGTGGTTTGTCACACAAATTCTTTTCATGGATGACCATGTAACGAGACTTCAAATGCAAATCTCAAAGTAGGGCAGGCTGACAGAATGACTGCAGTCTCTCAAGAAATGAGCCCACAGATCCTTCAAAACTTAATACCAGAACTTTAAAATGCCCTAGAAATGCATCTTGAGGCAGCTCAACAATAAAATTTCATGATCAGGCTACTGGGCTTACTTTACTTTCTCTTGCATACAAATCCTTTGAAATAGGTTCTTTGTAACATGCAGGAGCATGTCCAAATCACCTTTTTAATCATTAAAAACAGTGGCATATTGTTCCAGGCTTATATATAGTATAGTAGTTCTGGAAGGTGTTGCTAGGTGCCTCCACATGCATATCCACCAGAGCCACTGGATACAGCTGGGAGTAACTATGTGCCTCCATGCACATGGAAAGAGTCAGGAGCAAGCTCTAAAGCAGATCTACAAGCCTGGAAAAAGATGTGGCTGCTTTAACAATTCAAAAAAGTGGTTTGTATATACTGTTGCATGTTCTAAAGTACATCTTGCAAGTGTTAGTCCTTTTATAAATACTTGGAAGTGGCTGAATTGCGCTAAGTATACCTTGTCATACAAACATGCAAGTCTTACTTGATATATGTGAGTCTCACTAGTTGCATCTACGGTTTCATGCAGTTTGGGCATGTAAACTTTAATGTCTTTCCCCCCAAAAGCTCTACAAGATTCAGTGAGATCTTGACTGGCCTCAGGAGGTCCATGGACAATAATCAATTGCCGTGGCTTCATTTGATTAATAATTTTTTTAATGGAGTCTCCATCAGAGCGGCCTTCATAATCTATGTATGTAACTCGAGCTCTAAAAATAAGATAAAGGAGAAAAAAAAAATAGAGATGAAGAAAAACAAAATCTAATCTTTACTGGCTGAGCTGAATATATACATGTCACGATGTAGCTGTCATTCAAGCGTACTAAACTGTAATCTTACATTTTGTAACTATAATGTCATTATGATTTGCAAATGTTTTAATAATAATGCAACCTTTAACTATTAAACCAGATGGTGTAATTTAAGAACTTTGCAAAATGCTGAACGTTTATATTTAATAACAAAAGACAGCAGTTCCAGTTTTTAAAATGTGCATATTCTGCATTAACAATGTTTTTTGCGATGTAAAAACTTGAATCGTTAACTAATTAGAAATTAAAGGGTTGCAATCAAGATGAAGTGATGGAAGTGATCTACATATTTAAAAATATATACTTAGGCCTGTGAAAATTAGTCATCAAGAAATAAAAGGTCAACTACTTTTATAGAGCAACACTACCTTAGAAACAGTGTGGAAACAGAAAGTAGAGTTTTTACACTGTAAGAAATTGAATTCTTCTGTATCAAATATTTTTATCAATTATTTAGTTATGAAGATCAGCAATTTAAGTATTGTGTATACTCATTAACTGTCATACAGAAGAGCTTCAAAAGGATATTTTCAAACTAGCAATGGAGGTTCAAGGTAGATATGTCATAAAAGGGAATGTGACTCCCAATAACTGCATAGATGCATCCATTAAGTTTCCTTGGCAACAGCACAGAAGAGGTTTATCACTGCCACCTTCTGGAATTTTTGTTTTGTTTTTATCCAATTTATGGCCATAGAATTCCCTGATACTTACACTCATTATGTGATCGTGTGTCTGCAATGTTCTCATGTTAATACAGCTTATTGGTTAGCATTAAAGCGAAGACATATTATTCTCCTGTACATTTTTATACACACCGCAGTAGAAAATTATCAGCAAAACAAAACAGTAATTCTGTAGAAAAATTATTCTCAGCTGTTTGTCTCCCAACAGATTTCTGATGCCAACAGATTTCACGTGTCTCTCATTACTACAATTTCATGCTTCTTTGAAAGTTTTGCAATATACTTTTATTATCTGTACATCATTCTCCTTGGTTACACAAGTTATAGACACACAAATATTGTTTTGGTGTATTCTTACTATAAACCAGCATACTCTTTACAATACTGGCAAATTTATTCATTTGTATTTGGGTGCAGGGATACTTTTAACGTATTGTGAACTCTTCTCTACATACAAATTGGCCCATTCTCATCTACTCTTTTAAAAATTTAATATCATGTTCCATTGTATCTTTATCTTAGCTGAAGGGGGAAACGGGGTTGCAAGTTTGAAAACCTGTTTTTAACTCCAGCAACACAGATCACGTTTTACAACCCCCATTTTTGGTCGTTACTTTTATCCACTGGGCTTGTTCCTGTGATATTTTAAATTTACTGTACTCAGCATTAATTTACTTGCAATTAAGCAAACTTATAAATCAAATGAAATAAATGAACTTTTCCCCTATTATCTAATCAATCTAATGCAATACTCATTGCAATTCATTTGCTCAGTGTACATGTTGGTGTCTTTATTTTCCAATATTCTCCTCCAAGAAGCTTACTTCTAATGTTTTGTGTTCTGCTTTGTATTCTATACATTGTCAGTTAGAATTTTATTTTTTACAATATCACACAATCCATCTCACAGTATTTAGTTAGAAGAAAAAACTATTTTGAATCTGCTGAACAACTTTTTTCTTCACAAATTGTGAAGAATGTTTCATTTAACAACTGCATCGTTCAACAATTAATTTTCCAGTCTCTATTGTGATCATAACCTCAGAATACGCTAGATATAGGTTATAAAAAAATGAACAGTAAATGCAGAAGTGAAAAATTTCACAATATTAAAAACTAAGGATCATTTTAATACACCCATAAGAGATATGAGGCAGGCTCAAATAGGGTGAAAGAGATTGCAATAGATTAATACACATCACACACTATGCTAATACCACCTTCAACAAATCTATATGCACTCACTTAATTTCCATTGATTCCATTGCTGAAATGCATTTAGTAGGAACATCTGATAAATCTTGATCCATAGGTTCTTCTCCATTTGTAAGGCCAGATTCTAATTTGTTCTTTTCTTCTTCTGTGGCCTGAAGTTCTGGAACGAGGAAATCCTCAGGTCTAAATACAGGAACATTATTAATTTTATATTCAGACAGATTGCCAAGAAAACCTGTGGCACTTTTGGAAATGAAAGTATTATATATACTCTTCATTTACTATATATAACATAGATTAATAATACATTACTAGCATAAATAACTGAAAAGGTATTCATCCAAATGTGGGCATCTCAATACATCCAGATTTCAACGTGCAAAATGGCATTTCCCCTCAGAGCTGCTTGCTTCCTCTCCTCCAAATCTGCTTTAGACAGCTTCCCTGTCCTCTGGCAGCATAAAGAATTGTAAAAGAGCCGAACAATGTGTTCCATCGAAAGTTTTTCATTATTTGGTGAATTATCAAGGTTCGATACATTTAAATATAGCATTTTTTTTAGAGAACTATTAATTTCATTTGAGATAAAACTGTATTTGGAAAAATGTGCATTCTACATGAAGATAGTAAGTCAGTATATACTAAAATGTAAGAATATTAGAATAATAACCATTCCCTCATCTCCCACTTACTTGATAATTTCTCCATATTCATCCCATTTAATTCTTTCCTCTGGAGCAGGAAACATAGGATAAGATTTTTTGGCTTGTTTGAAGAAGCTTCCTTTTCGATTCCCTTCACCTTTCATCATGAGATCATGTTTGGTCTTATGAACAGATGGTTGATCAATATCTTCTTCAGCATCACTCTCATCACTGGAATCTATATCTGCTCTAAAGCAAGAGTCCAGAATAATTATACTTATGAAGCAAATCAAAAAATATTTATATTCTGATTAATTCATTGGCACCTCAATTCTTTGCTATAAAGGTAAAATAAAATTGCAAAATATATTCTACATAGCTATTAATTTTGAAGTTAACAAAACACAAATTACTATATTTCTAAGGGGGGGTATTTACTTTTAAATTGCAGATCATAAACCATATTTAAAGGTAAATTTCATTAAAGTCAAAGTAAAGTAAAGCTGAAATCAGTTCCTGATGACTTTCATGGAAGTATCTGTCCAGTTTCCTTGGCAATGTTATGGAAATTACCTTCATGCAGAAACTTTTTTTCAGCTTCCCAATCAAGTTCACAAACATGGAATTCCTAAGTGGTTCCCCTGTGAATTCTAACCAAGGCTAATCTGGTTTAGCTGTCTAAACCATCCAAGACTGTCTACATGATGCTCTCTTCTGGGGCAGTCAATAAAGCCATTTCAAATATGTTTCCAACTGGGCTATTTACATTGTAATTCAAATTGCTTTATTGGAATACTGGGAGTTCTAGTCCTACCTTATGCAAAGGCCAACTGTGTGATCTTGGGTCAATCATTCTAGCTCAGAACTAGGAAGGCAATTGCAAACCACTTCTGAAAATCTTCCAAGAAAGTTGCAAGGACTAGTCCAGGCAATCGCCAGGAGTTAACATTGACTTGAAGTCAGAAAAACACAAGAAAACCTTAAGTAATCTTGAGACAAGTATTCTAAACTGGATGTATTAGAGGATCCATTAAGAATGTGCATTAATGAACAAGGGTCTATGTTAATGTATAGGAATATTGAAGGCAGATAGATACTCACTCTTTTGACTGCTCTAACTTTTTTGCTGCCTCTTTTTTAATTTTTTCTTTTTCCAGGTATTCCTCAAGTTCTTTTCCTTCAAGTTTTACACGTTTCCTGAGCTAAAGGAAAATTATACATTAGTAACTCTTACATTCACCTACCTTACACGTTCACATTTTACAATGAATCCTTAAATAACGACAGTGATAAGCAATGGCAATATTCAATAGTACCTATTGGATAAAAGTTCGATCTGCAATAAAGTATGCAATGACTTCTAAAATTATTTTGGTATTATTTTGCTTTGCGCGAAACAGACCACTTAACATCAATGGAAAATTCTTCAAGAAACTCAGGTATTTTTATGTGTATATGTGACTATTGTTCTACATTTTAAATTTCAAGCAAATACATATACATTATATAGCTACAGTTAGTATGGAACGCTTATGCCTCTTCACAGCTAACTGATCAGCAATTTTATCATTTTTGTTTTCTTCAAAGTGTGAGCATAATTTATATAGTTCACCAAAAAACCCTGCACAAAGGTTTGCATTGTATATGCATTGGCCCAAATGTGCATATTTTTTGAAATTAATTTTTCACTAACGAAGTTCAAAATACTGTAATGCATGCATGGATTTAGGGGTGACTATCTAGCAGATTTTATTGCTTTGCTCTGCTCTACTTTGAGTCGAGGCAAACCCTTGCGCAAGATCGTTGTGTTGTTATTCTTACACTAGCTTAAAGGTGTAATATTTTTATTAAAAAGTACTGCATTTACTTACCTCTATGTCTATAACTTTTTCAGAAGCATTATCTATTAAAAACCGTGCTAGTGTTCCAGGAGTTGTTCTGTATGTCAAAATAATAGAGTTTTTGGGATCCTGACACCATTGTATAAAGAGATCTCTTGAAAATCCGCAGTCCAGATCTGGCTGGCTAGCAAGAACAACTTTGGGACTAGGAACACGAGCCAAATCTGAAAGTCCATGACAAAGAGACAGATGACGAAACTGGAAAGGATTGTTTCTCTTATCTTCAAAGCACCTCATTAGCTTGTCACTCATCCATTCCACCTGTATATTGAGAGAGAAGTACAGATCAGTTATCCTTTTTAATACTAAGTGACAACAAATTTCCACCAACATTTTAGACAGTGATTTGGAAGGACAACTGGGTCATTTTGCAAAGCATGCTTTGTATGGTCCATACCTTATAATATCTAATATCTTATTAGATGTTATGTTACTTGATACATAAGGTTAAAATAACTGCTTTACAACAGTGAGTTTCATTATAAATAACCTGACAAAACAAACCTGAGATTTTGAAAACTCCACAACGTTGTAGCTGACATTGTTTAAAAGTGCCAAGGAATAAACTCCTAAACCAGCGTCTTTTGTTCTCCATATTTGATCAAGCAATTGGGCAAGTTCCAAAACTCTCCCTGCAGTGTCCACAGCTATTAGGACATTTCCATCACCCCTCAACGTTTCCAAAATATTTGCTAGAGATAAAAAGATAACAAGTAAATTACAATACTGAAATCCTTATATATACAGAACTTTCATGTTAATAATTAGAGGAAAAACCAAACAGCATCAAGGGTAACTTCTAAGCAACATGTGATAAGTAGCAAATTGATAACTTAATGTAAATGACCCATCTACAAAACCTTTTAAAATAATGTATGGGAAAAAATCATGCAGCAGAGAGTGTCTAAGTAAAAATCACTAACCATACAACCCATGTTAATGAAATGATAACTGAGGTTACCATTTAGTACTTTACCTCAAGCCAAATTACTAAAAAAACTCTCTTTTTTTGGTTCTGGAGAAAGAGTCTTAAGAATTTTTTTTTAATGCCAAGAAAAGAATGGCTTTTCATAGCTAAAGTAATATTCATGTGAGAAGAGGCAACTTTTCAAGTAACAACATCCCAAAAAACAAAAATATATTCTGAGTATCCATCAGAAATATTTCCATTAAAATTAATTTATGAAATAAAATCAGTCATGTTTCACTTAAAATATGCATAGAGTCCCTTTTTAAATTAAAACTGAAATTATTTTCTAGGTCATTACTGATCTTATCCAAAGATCGTCCTGTACATTCATGAACATTATATAAGTGAGAGGATGAAATCCTTGTCAAGAACAAAAACCATTCCATCCTGAATCCCATACTAAATTGTTATTTCATTTGTGTCACAAAATACATACTTAGCAGTTGCTCATCTCTTTGTTTCCGCCTTGGCTGTACATAAGTAGCATTGAACGAATCAGTGATGAGCAAAGACGGTCTACTTAACATTTCCAAGGAACATCCATTTAAATGACTGAAAAAGAAGTTATATCAATTTCAGTGTATAATTACACAAATAAGACAATTAAAACTTGCTGAAAATAAGAGATTCTCTTATTTTCAAAAACATCAGTTTTTATTAGAACACACAATTTAATTGCAATCATGAATTTAAATGTATTTATAAATGTAAATACATTTATATACAAAAGTACACGGTGCTATAAAAATTAGATATAGAAAACTCAAATTTCTCTGCTGCAATTTACTAATAAATAGTGGAAGAAAATGGAAAAAACAGGTAAGGTAGATTGGTAAAAGGAAATACAGTTACTAAAAAGTCACTAGTAGGCTAAAGTTCTTGTCACTTTAGTTTGGTTGGTGTATTATTTACCATATCCTGTGCTGCAAATAAAACTAATGGTATTCTATATGCTGCAAATATCTGAGCTCCTGGGTATTTCCTTAACAATGAGAATATAATGTAAAAAACAAAGCAAAGAAGGAAAAGCCTATAGAACAGGGGTGTCCAAACTAGGCCAGCGGGCCAACTGCGGCCCGCGGGTCAGTTTTTATTGGCCCGCAGCAAATTCTGAAAGTATAATTGAATATGGCCCTTTTCGGCCGCCTCCCGGTGCTTGCCCGGTGGTTCGCTGCGAGGCTCGCGGCTCCTCCCCATGGGCGGGGAATAATGAAGGGAGGGGGCGGAGGAGGCGGCGAGCGGGAAAGAGGCTGCTGGCCATGCCTGACCCCAGCAGTTCTACCCTCGCCTTCCTCGGGCCGCCTGGCGAGGCTCCTCGCGCCTCCCCATGTCGGACACGCGTGGCGGCAGTGACAGCCATCGAGAAACAGGTGAGGAGGCGGCGAGCGGGAAAGAGGCTGCTGGCCGTGCCCGACCCCAGCAGTTCTACCCTCGCCTTCCTCGGGCCGCCTGGCGAGGCTCCTCGCGCCTCCACCCCTTGGGCAGGGAATAACGAAGGGAGGGGGCGGAGGAGGCGGCGGCGAGCGGGAAAGAGGCTGCTGGCCGTGCCCGACCCCAGCAGTTCTACCCTCGCCTTCCTCGGGCCGCCTGGCGAGGCTCCTCGCGCCTCCACCCCTTGGGCAGGGAATAATGAAGGGAGTTTCAAGTTCATACCAAATACAAAACAAAAGCCAAGATCAGGGGTGTCCAAACTTGGTCTCTTTAAGACTTGTGGACTTCAATTCCCAGAGTTCCTCAGCCACACCCCAAAATAAGCCACGCCCACAGAACTGGTACGAAAAAAAATTTGCCCCCCCCCCTTTCAATGGTGTGGCCCGGGCCTTTGCTTATTTTACTGTATTTGGCCCTCACCAAAAAAACTTTGGACACCCCTGCTATAGAAGAACCAATTTATCTGGAAAAATGTTTTAAAGTTCATTCTTAAAAAAGGAACAAATGTTATAAACAGATTTCAACAGATTCTTCATAATTAAGAAGAATTTATATTTAGCATTTTTTCCATGTTAGATTTCAAATTAGTTTCACTTTTGTAATATTTGTCAATTCTCAAAATAAAGGTGTAATGACATCCTAAAGAAATGAATATAAAACAATGCATTATCCTATAAATAAAATCTGATCTACCACTGTTGACATTATAGACAGCTCCGTAGGTAAAATATGGAATCTACTTCTATAATTAAAGCAGAGACAGCACTTCTATAATTAGAACATGGATGACGCTATAACACATTTCTAAATTTATTGCCTTTTTAAAAATTAAAATTAAACATTAGGACACTTATTTTCCCTCTGCCAATTAGATAGCAAATTGTAAAAGGAGAGTTAAAGAACCATCTTTAATTACTTAGTAGAGCTGTGTAGCACTTCTGTTTCAGAAGGAAAAACCACATATAAAACTTGATAAACCACGTTTCTTTTCATGGAATCATACTGGAAGTAAGGGTTCACTGCACAATGCTAGGAAAAGACTTTGGTGATTTATGAATTTGTTGACAGGTCCTGCGGGAGAATCCTCATGTGAAGCATCTTTTTTCCTTCAGATCACGATTTATTTTGAAACTGACAACTGAACAATGGCATTGCAGAATGTAGGAGGATATCTTTGATTGAGGAATATTATGCATTTCTTAATGCATTTTAAACATTGTCTAGTAATTTTAAAAACAGGAATTATTAGAGATTTCCTCACCCTCAAATTTAATTTCTGCATGTGCAAACCCCTGTCACATATACAGGATTCTTAAGATTATGAAGTATGGAAGAATAAGTAAATAAGGTTCCTCTGTAGTACTGATTTCAACTCATTGATTTTTCCACTTGCAACAAAGTTCCAAAAATATCAGAGCCACAACTAACATGGGAAGTTCTCCCCAAGTTATGCCAACTATTTTCATACTCCTGCCAAGACAATTTTATTTGCATGTTCACTAAATCACCAGAAATACAATCTTGATTTTAAAAGACTACTTTCACTCACAAAACCATCCATGACCGAGTGTCTTTAAACATCAGAAATGTTAAGAAGCTGTAGTAGGAAAGTAGCAACATCTGTGTACATACATCTCCCTCTTGTGGTTGAAATCAACTGCATAAACTATTTCCTCTTCTCCATCTTTAACTATTTTCCATATTGTACCTCCTATCATGTGGCCTGCTGGTAGTGGAGTGATGGACAAACCATGCCCTTTACCTAAAGAAAAAACGTAATTTTATACACACCCTAATTACATAATAGATAATGCAACATTCACTCCCATCACCACATAACTTGGCTTCAATTCTTCCTACTAATACAATGTATTAAAGTATTATTTTTTCTATTATTTTTTTTGCTAATGCAATTAATAACAGAACCTACTTCTAAAGAAAAATGGAAAGGGAAACCTTTCAAACAAGTATTATGAAACTAATGAACAAGCTCATGGAACAATCTGTCTCCTGATATTAAGAAAAAAAATCTGCAATAAAATGTTGCCATATTGGGTACTTCTGATCAGGATTCTAGCAATTCTTCAATCCTTACTCCCGTATGTTTTCTCTTACCCATCACTGATTCACCTCATGGTGTCCACTGACCAATGATTCTAAGGCCTCACACAGCCTTATATCAAGAGTTGTTATAGCTACTCCTTCTTCCATCTTGTTATTAATTGATCTTCCATGCATTCACGGAACATGATTTTGGACTGCACCTCTTATGGCCTTTCCCCTTGATTTTTTTAATATATCTAAACATTTCAGGGTTTTAGCATTTTTAGATTAAGTAGTGGTTTGGACTATGTAGTCACAAATCAATATTACATCTGGGATCAGAGACAAGGAAAGGATAAATTAAAAAAAAATAGAATATTATGTACTTCACTTAGCTTGACAACATGCAATTGTATAAACATTTGCTAAGTTTAAAACTGGAAGATTTAGATTTCAGAAAAAAGAAACAGAAATCCCAAACAACAGGACATAACACTGACTTTAAGAGTGTTTTTTTTTCACCTTTCAAATTGACAATCTGAGAAAATTTTAGTTGTTGTATTTTATCAAAAGCTGCATCCACATCATCCAAAGTGAACAAGGTGAAGTCTTCGGTATTATGGCGTGACTAGTCAAAAGGAAAGAAAAAGAAAATATTCTCGTTAAAATTAGCCGCATTGGGGAAAAGTTTAAAATCATACCTCTCAAAAAACTGAGACATGAGCTTTACCTGGTAAAGGTCATACATGAACATCTGACCCATTTTGTATACAGGAATAGTTGCATAAATAGCACAGTTCAACCCCATCTTTCCTACTGCATATGGGAGAGCACCTAAGTGCAGAGGATCAGGATGTGAAAGAAGTACTGCATCAACCTGGTGAACATGTCTACAAAACAACAACAAGGGGATAAAAGATTCAATTTCACTATTTAAAAAACAACTATATCAATGATAGTATAGTGTACATCATTTGAGAACTTTTACTTTTAGTCTAAAATAAAATTTGGGTCTAGAGTTCTATTTTTAAGGAGGAATTTCCAATGAAAAAAGCTCTTCTCAGATGGGAAAATGTTTCTTTCAATAAAAAGATTTTATCTTGGTAGTTATTAATGTCCTGCTCTCCCAATATATTATAGAGAACAATATATTCAAACAAAAGGGAATATCAGCAAAATTGCACTAGCTGTCTATAAACAGGATATTCAACTGCACTAAAAGCATTCATGAATTGAAGAAATTGGCCAACATAGAAAAACACTTAGAAATCAAGCTTTTGCTTCCATGTTTCACTTAAAAGGACTACTGCAAAAAACTTCAAGTAGTAGTTCTAATGATGAAATTGAATTTGGAGAATAATGTTCAAAACACTATCTTTTAATAAATGTTGCTCATTCTGTCATCCAAGACTAAAGATTATGCAAAGAAATGCAAAGTCTACATGTATTAGATTATTACAGTGTACATTAAGAAACCAAAGCTAATGAAAATCTTACTCTGTAGATCTACTCTTATCAATTGGCATTGTTTCTGTATTTGAGTACAATAAACTGTTCCATCATCACAAGACTTTTCTTGCAATTTTAAGAAAATAAATTGTAATTCCAACCTAAAAAGTAGCGCAAACTATTCTTTGTAGTTTGATTCTGCAATCGTTGTCCCTGTCTTCATGAACATTTTAAATGTTATTAAGTAAAGCAATTCAAAAGTCAATATAAAGTAGAACTGTTCTACCTGTGCTTAGCAAATATATAGTAAGAAAAAAAATCTTGATACAAATAATTTTGTACCAAAACTTTAATAATTTAAACAAAAGTGCTTTATGTTATATAAATATGCTATAACAAAAAAGCATTTTTCAAGGGTTCAGCACTTTAACTGAGTCAGATTCTACTTACTTCCTCAGGGAATCAATGATGTCCATAGAAAAATTCTCATCCCAGCCACAATCCAACAAAAAGCGAAACTCATCTACCTGGAGTAAGTAGCAGAGAGCAGATTCTTCCTGAACCCCTGAGAGGGTTGTTAGCTTGATAATTGATGTCATTTTTTCTTCCCAAAATGTTATCACCAAAAATAGTTACTATAAGGAATAAATTTTGTTTTAAAATCCTTTTTGTTACAGTTTTCATATACAATTGTGAATATTTAGAGATACTTAATATTATATTATTTTAGCATGTTTCATAGATACAGACTAGAATAGAATTTTTTAATTGACCAAGTGTGATTGGACACACCAGAAATTTGTCTTGGTGCATATGCTCTCAATGTACATAAAAGAAAAGATACGTTCATCAAGAATCATAAGGTAGAATACTTAATGATAGTCATATGATCAACCCAAGCAAACTGAAAATTTCCCCAAATCAATGCATCAATCTATGATAATCAAGACTTCAATGTAATTGGTTTAAATTGTGAGGTTAGAGATAAAACCAAAGGCTTTCTTTCTTAGAACAACTGTATCACTTTTCTTCAACATGACAGTTACCAGAATGGCAAGGCACCCCGCCCCCCATACATACATATTTTCAGTGTTTTAACATAACCCTACCTCAGGGGTGTCAAGTTTGTGTGGTATGGTGACTTTTTCCCCCTTTGCTAAACTGGGTGTGGGCATGGCCAGTCGTGACACATCCAGGCTACAAGTTTGACAGCCCTGCCCTACCTATTACTATATGTGTTTCTCTATTCTTATATAATTTTGTTAAACATATTTTTACTTAATTCTGACATTTATGGTAGCTATCTACATTTTTATTTATTAATGGCTAACTGCTAACCTTATTAGATTTTTTAATCTCATCTTTATTTTTTTTAAGTACAGTAACTCAAGGCAGCAAATATACACAGTACTCCTTCCTCCTATTCCCCCTCCTCCCAACAACCATCCTACAAGGTGGGTTAGGTTGGACTGAGTGTATGTGACTGGCCCAAAATCATCCATTCTATTTTTGTATCAGAAGATAAAGTTCATCCAAAGCATGTAGCTGATACTTTGGAGCTATGTCTAATTTTACAAAATCAAGTTGGCTTTCATCCATTAGAGAAGTCAGCCAAAGATACGCAAAATAACCAACCAAAAGTTAAAAATGAAATTATATTGAAGCCATTCCATCCCAAGGAGTAAAAAAAGAAACTAACAAACTCATTCATTGAAACCCGGGTGATTCGAGGAAAATTACATTAAACTGAGCTTGTACACAAAGCAGAAACTACTCCATTTATTCAGGATAGGTTCTCGTTTGACAAATACAGCCTTTTATTAAAAGACACTCTTGTTCAGTCTTTGGAGCGGAGGCCTAAAGCTAAATCTAAAGATTTAGATTTCTAAATCCTGATTCACCGATCCTGCCTAACAGCCCGAAATTCTCGATGTCTTAAATTACAGGGAAGTCTTCCTTTCACAAGCTCGAGTCCAGCTGTTGTACCCTTAATTCTCCTTAATTCTTCTTCGGAGGGAAAGCGGGGTGTCATGAGCCGTGTTCCTTGAGGACAGAGCCGCACTAGGGGAAAGCCAAGTATTTCTTAAGCTGCTGCCCTCCGATACACTTACCTGTTTAGCACCCCTGGTTACCTCCGGGCACCCACATTTATTGGGAAAGGGAAATGAGAAACGAAAAACTCGCACGTGCCCATTCAGTCACCCCCAGCCCTGCCTCCGACTGCCGCCGCCGCCGCCATTTTGGGGGTAAGAAACCGGCAAATTCGTTGGAAGAGGTGGAGCCGCCGGGAGGAAAGAGAAATCTGGATTGTACTACCTACGCAGTTAAGAGGGGGGGGAGCACTGTCAATGGTATCGTGATACATACCTATATC
The DNA here is from genome assembly GCF_028640845.1 of Ahaetulla prasina. Taxonomy (NCBI): domain Eukaryota; kingdom Metazoa; phylum Chordata; class Lepidosauria; order Squamata; family Colubridae; genus Ahaetulla; species Ahaetulla prasina. Next base: position 331,206,249 of record NC_080539.1, on the reverse strand, counting down.
ATCCACCAGAATTGGGTTTCTAACCATGCTTTAAGGAAACAAAAAAAAATACATTGACTCGCGAGGGGATGCGTGAAATAAAATAGCTTTATACGCCCTTCCTTTCCCGCTCGTCTTAATGGTTCGTCCCGGATAGCTAGCTTTCCGAAGCCTCATCGGTAAACTGAGAGGTCGTTTTGGGTTTAGTTGACCCTGGATGAGGCCTAGGTCGTTTGGACCGGTAAGAGTAGTGTTGTGGTGAATGCAGGGAGAGAGTCAGAGGGGGACTGATGAGGGTGCGTCTGATGTCTTCAGGAGACTGGAGGCGACATTGGTTTGCCTATAGTGGATACACACTATGCACACTGTGGAAGATCTCGGGCTTCCATCATATTAATTTTTCAACTACTAATTCAGACTGAATGCATGTGTAGCTTAGTATCACCTATGCCCAAAATAAGGTGTATTCCTGGGTTAGTTGCTCAGGGCGTACAATCATATTTTGGGCAAAATGCATTGGGGAAGAGGACTTCTTCCTATTATAAGCTTCTCCCGTTAGAAAGGAGCTAGACATTTTGCTTGCATCTGGAGCAGACTGGGAATTAAATACCCATTACAGAATGCTACAGCTCTGCAATAGAAAAGGAATTCCCATAATAAATCAGATGTATTGGCCTGTCCTGGCCAATGTCACACTTTCAAGCAAAGCATTAGGCTGGCAAGCCATCCTTTAAAAAAAAACTTTCTAAGAATACATGTGGAGCCTGTAGATTCTTAGAAATAAAGCTGATTGATTCGATTTATATACCCACCCATCACAAACCCCACCCCCAATATAACTACAATTCTGGGTGAATTAGTTAAAACATAATACCAAAACACGGGATAAAACTGATGGAAAGTGGCCTTTTGTTTTTGTAGCGCCCAGATTTTTTAAAAGTTTTTTTAAATTGGACGAGGCAAGTTGTTAAGAGAAATGTTTGCAGTTCTGTTTGAAGGGCAGGTTGGCAATTCTTTTTAATGACACAACAAAGTGCGAGTCATAAGTGCCAGGATTTAACAGTTATCATTATCATCATCATCCGTTTTGGGCTTTTCATTAACCTATATTATATTATAGTAAATGACAGTAAATTTACAAAATTGAATATAGTAAATAACATCAAAATACATATGTATTTGGGATTACAAAGTTTTGGGATTTGTGTACAGGATTTGCACATTTCAGTTACATTGATTTTTATCAAGTGCAATTCCTTTGATTTGTTCCACGATTACAAGTCTGTCTCTATGGGGTAAGCCTGGCAAATGATTTGATACAAATTTGGCTCCTTGTGTATTTGTATCATAAGTAAGGGAAAAGCTTTCATTGTGACATCCCCATACATGTTTCATAATTTTACAAATGCCAGCATTTGTGGATACTTCTATACCACAATCTATGCTACACGCAAAATTTAAGTTACAATAAAATATTGTCCACATAAAATGTTTGTTTTCTCCATAATTCACATCAAACCAATGGGATTTGTTTTACAATAACAATGAACTTGCGGCCAAATAGGTATCATCCAGGAGTGAAATGCCCCGGTTCAGACCAGATCGCCCAATCTGGTAGCGATGGGTGGTTTGGAGAACCGGTAGCAAAAATCGCTGCCTCTAATGATCGCGCGGCTCAGCTGGGATTGTCAGAACCTTTTCAAAGCATTTTTTCTACAACCTCTTTGGCCGAAGAGGCTGTAAAAAAAAAGCTTTTAAAGGCTTCTGGCAATCAGGCAACTCATCTGGGATCATCAAAACCATTTAAAAACATTTTTGCAACCTCTTCAGCCGAAGAGGTTGAAGAAAAAATGCTTTTAAAAGTAAAAAAAAAAAAAAAGAAGTTGGCCATGCCCACCCAGTCACATTATACCCCCCCCCAACCAAGCCACACTCACAGAAACGGTAGTAACAAATTTTACATTTCACCCCGGTATCATCTTTTATTATAAGCAATGATGCTCATGTGGAAATATGCTATTACTTGTAATCCTTCCTTTGTCCTTTTTCTTCATAGTAACTACCATGCCTATTATTCAATTGGTGCGAGATCTCTGGCCTCTTACATTGTGTCCCCTAGGATTCTTGGTGGGATGGTACTTTGACAAGAAGAATGATGAGAAACTGGCAATATTCAGAAACAAGAGCAAATTATATCAAAGGTTAATTATTTTAATTGATTTCTTACAAGCACCTTATTCTTTCTGGATGGTGAAATTGCTTCTGAAAAGTATACTTGAGAAAAGTATTGGTAAATATAGCTGCTACTGCATTTTTACTGAAGTGTGTAAAATATCACAATTATTAAATTCTTCCTTTAAATGATTTATATTGTAATATGTTATGTATAGTATTGCTCCAAATATGGTTTGAAGCTCTACATACCGGTAATGGCGAATATGGTTATTGTGTTCCTAGACATACTTGACTGATACTTATCCTTACTTATTTATACCAAGGCAGATAAAAAAGTTCATAATAGAAACAGCAGTTACATGCATAATATATAATTAAAAGAATAAAAAATAGTACTAAATTAAAATACATGTAGAAAGATGGGAAAAACTTATTTCCAACCTTTACAAAGAAGTTTGTTATCAATAGGTTGCAGTAAGACACCCTTGGAATTTGGAAGAGTAGTATTTCTGAGCATGGATACCATGATTATGAAAATGAATCTCTGCCTCATGACTTTATTTCTAAGCCTAATAATATTTACCTTCATACTATTAATCTTCTCATTGATCCCATCACCCATCTCCTTCCATTTATGACTGTATGACTGTAACTTTTTTGCTTGTATCCTTACGATTTATATTTATATTGTTTCCTGATTGCTTATTTGTATGACTATCATCAATCATTACCTTATGATTCTTGATGAAAGTATCTTTTATGTACAGACAGCACATGCACCAAGACAAATTCCTTGTGTGTCCAATCACATGTGGCCAATAAAAAATTCTATATCCTATCCTATCCTATCCTATCCTATCCTAGCCTATTTCTATTCATCCTAAAACATTTAGAACCAAATACAAGATTCTGAAAATGTCATGTTCCTATATAGTATTTTTTCTTTGTTATATTTTGTTATTTTATGCTACTTTAGCTCCAAAAGAATGCCTCTCTCATTCCTTTTGTTTTACTCATGGCTACCTTGGGCTTTAGAAAATGACAAATTTATTGTACTTGACTTTCCTTCCTTTCTTTTCCACTGTTACTAGCTTTTGTTGAGTACCCATATTTCAATAAGTATTGTGGATATCTGTGTTTAGTAGACTTAATTATTTCACCTCTTGATTACTGTGCTAAAGCTTATTAGGATGTTCCCTTTGCCATTGCTTCTGTAACTTCCTTTGCTTGTATTATCCTGTTGACTTTAAGTTTATCTGTAAAGAAAGATTTGCCTGCTATTTTTTCACCAACTCTAGAATTTAAGATAAAGTATCATTGCCTCTTGCCCTATTTGTAAATGTTGCAGATTTCCTTAATAGTTTCAATTTTTATATCAGATTGTTTAGTGCTTTAAACATTTTTCTCCCTCTTAACCTTCAAATCTTGCTTAGCCTTGGAATATGTTTACAGAACACCCTTCAGTTAATAAAAATAATAAGTGACTTAACTTGCACTCTCTGTTACACAGTTGAGAGAATCAGCTGCTCAATTATATCAGCAGTAGCATCTTGGACAACATTGCAGTCCATCTTTTTGGTGGCTATCTAAATGCTATTCCTATTGCTATATAATTTGGGGGGAAATGTGAGCCAGCTGAAAGCAAAGCACTATACGACATAGCTTTCCCTATCCATTTATATCTTCATTTTGTTTCACATATGTGCAGCTGTGGATAGAAGGGGTGAAATAAGTTTTGCAGCTGGAAAATTCAAAAATCATTTTTTGGATGTATACATCCATTTTTCTGGATGTATACAACATGGGGAACTCAGGCTAGAAACTGAGAGACTGAGTTCTAGTCCTGTCTTTAGGCATGAAAACTGGCTAGATGACTTTGGGCCAATCAGTGTCTCAGCTCAACCCACCTCAAAGGTTTTTGTTATGGAAAATAGGAGGAAGAGGGTGTGTTGAGTATGTTTGCTGCCTTACAAAAATAATTAAAAGAATAAATACCAAACGGGAGAAACTATTCACAAATATTTGCAAGAACAAGCTAATTTTATTATTTATTTATTTATTTATTTAATCGCATTTTTATACCGCCCTATCTCCCAAGGGACTCAGGGCGGTTTACAGCCTAATAAAACATACATATAAATACAAAATAAAACACCAATTTAAAAAACTTATTAAATAAGGCCGAATATTAAAACTACAATAAGATAATAAAACCCCGTTAACACCAAATTTAAAATTTAAAATTCTAGTCCAGTCCTGCGCAGATAAATAGATGTGTCTTAAGCTCGCGGCGAAAGGTTCGAAGGTCAGGAAGTTGATGAAGTCCTGGGGGAAGTTCGTTCCAGAGGGTGGGAGCCCCCACAAAAAAGGCCCTTTCCCTGGGTGTCGCCAGCCGGCACTGCCTGGCTGACGGCACCCTGAGGAGTCCCTCCCTGTGAGAGCGCACAGGTCGGTGGGAGGCAATCGGTGGCAGCAGACAGTCCCGTAAGTAACCCGGCCCTATGCTATGGAGCGCTTTGAAGATAGTTACCAAAACCTTGAAGCGCACCCGAAAGGCCACAGGTAGCCAGTGCAGTCTGCGCAGGAGAGGTGTCACATGGGAGCCACGAGGGGCTCCCTCTATCACCCGCGCAGCCGCATTCTGGACCAACTGGAGCCTCGGGGTGCTCTCCCCTTGAATTATGCATATAATTGTATATAATTATAGAGAATACCTGTACATTCTAGCTTTGCTTTCCATTTTTAAAGCTAATTATTTAAGCCTACTTTAAAATGTATAATGTACCAATCTGTCATAATTTATTTTTAAAATTGTAATATTTTCTTCTCTTTTTATAGGGAATTAAAACCTGGTGAAGATGCTATATGGAAATAATGCGTCAAATGAGAGTTGATTCTCCTACAGTTTGAATAAGTGATTGTTCCATAATGAAAATAGAATCTAGTATTACCTTTGTTCAAAAAGTATGTAGCCCCAACTATATAATGTCATTCAAACATATAATTTGAAAGGTTATTAAGAAGGTTGTTACAGTGTGTTCCTGAGAAACTGTCTCTCTGAACTTGAACCTTTCAGTCAGCTTCAGAGGATATAGTTACATTCTGTAAACTATAGGATTGTAGTTGGTAGGGATCAGATACAATTATGTATATATTCTTCATAAATTTTTCTGGAATGTCTTCCTTGACAATTGATCTTTTTGTGCATTTAAATAAAAGTACCCTGAAATAGAATTAAAACATGTATTATTATTTTTTTACAAAATATTATTGATACTACCTTTGGGGGGGGGTTATATTTTATGGTGACTGTAATATTTAGTTCTTTAAAATATTTGGTTTCTGTTACTTACATACTATATTGAATATGTGTTTATAGAAAACTTAATTTGCTAGGTTTTGGCACATTATAAATCCAACCAATTGTAATTACTGAAAAAGCCTCAGCTAAACAAATCACAGCTTAAGTGTGTTTTGGATGTCAGACAAACTGACATATTACTCCATTCATTGTCACAGTTGATTTGGCTGACTAGGCAGATGTCCTTTTCTTCCAAAAGTAACCTGTTCGTTTGCCTCTAAACTGTTCTTTTAAAGTCTTCCAAAGGTGCACACATCACACTCTGAGCACCATCTTACAAAATGATTATTTTAATCTTTAAATTTAGGGCTACTATATCTTAGCTGCCAAAGTTCTGGTGACCGGTAAACTGAAAGAGAATGATAGCAACCATTTGGCAATCCAGATTTGGTAGGCCTGCACATCAAAACGAAAAAGCGATAATACAAAATCGCAGTGATAGCAAACCATTGCCACCGGTTGTTGACGGTTCCAACAATGGAACAGCTTGCCTTCAGAAGCTGTGGGTGCTTCATCACTGGAGACTTTCAAGAAGAGACCGGACAGCCACTTGTCAGAAATGGTATAGGATCTCCTGCTTGAGCAGGGGGTTGGACTGGATGACCTCCAAAGTCCCTTCCAACTCTTATTACATTCAGTTATTATTCCGACCCAAATGCAGTAGGCAAATAAGAGTTGCGTTCTTTTCCTATTGTTGCCCTTCCTGCCCTTCCTGTCCTTGAAAATGCCCCGCTGTTGGTACGACGCGAGCCCGCCCCAGCCAGGTCTCCCAGCCCCGGCGCTGTCCTCTGTCCGTCTCCCACCCAGGCAACGCCGGAGCACGACAGCAAGAGGCGCGCATAGCGTCGCGACGGACTCCTACGGAGCGTTTGTTGCGCTCATCGAGGCGGGTCAAGGGGAGCTCGGCGGAACGCAGAGGTAGCCTCGGCGATTGGCTGCAGCGGGTCACGGAGCAGAGCGTGGCTTGATTGGCTGGGTCGGATCATGTGGTGTGGAAGCCGATGGTGGCGGTGGGAGACACATAAACATGGAGGCCATCTTTCACGAGAGGGTGAGTGAGCCTCTTGGCTTCCCTTACGGAAGGTGGGGTGTGAGGTTAAAAAAGACGGCGAAGCGAGCGGAGAGAAAAGCGGCTCGCGAGGAGCTTGGCCGGCAAGCGAAACTTTGCCTTTTCGGTTCCTTGGGTCGTTCAAAGGCTACTAAAATCTCTTTTTAGTCTTTTATACTTTTATATTCAAGCTGCCGAGGGGAAGAATAGGAAGAAAGCCCAGTTTCTTGTGATTCGGAGGTACTGAGAAAGGCAAGGCGGGTGAAGGGTTTCCAATAGGTAGGAGAGGATGGTGGTGGTTGCGGTAGAGCTTTGAAACATTGTTTCCTTTCCCGTAGCCTGTCTCGGGAGGCGAAGCGGTCACGTTTCTTGAAAAGGGTCGCCTACTCTTTAAGGTGATGCTTTTAAAGTATATTCCTGTAGCTGGGTGGTGCAAGGAAGCGTTTTCTCTCCCGTGCTTACTAGTGAATCTTTTCGGAGCATCATCGCCCCTAACCATGCTGGCAGGTTCATTGAGCAGAAAACAAGGAAGTGGGAGCTGAACATGGAGGACAAGAATAGAATAGAATAGAATAGAATAGAATAGAATAGAATAGAATAGAATAGAATAGAATAGAATAGAATAGAATTTTTTATTGGCCAAGTGTGATTGGACACACAAGGAATTTGTCTTGGTGCATATGCTCTCAGTGTACATAAAAGAAAAGATACGTTCATCAAGGTACAACATTTACAACACAATTGATGATCAATATATCAATATAAATCATAAGGATTGCCAGCAACAAGTTATAGTCATACAGTCATAAGTGGAAAGAGATTGGTGATGGGAACTATGAAACGATTAATAGTAGTGCAGATTCAGTAAATAGTCTGACAGTGTTGAGGGAATTATTTGTTTAGCAGAGTGATGGCCTTCGGGGAAAAACTGTTCTTGTGTCTAGTTGTTCTGGTGTGCAGTGCTCTATAGCGTCGTTTTGAGGGTAGGAGTTGAAACAGTTTATGTCCAGGATGCGAGGGATCTGCAAATATTTTCACGGCCCTCTTCTTGATTCATGCAGTATACAGGTCCTCAATGGAAGGCAGGTTGGTAGCAATTATTTTTTCTGCAGTTCTAATTATCCTCTGAAGTCTGTGTTTTTCTTGTTGGGTTGCAGAACCGAACCAGACAGTTATAGAGGTGCAAATGACAGACTCAATAATTCCTCTGTAGAACTGGATCAGCAGCTCCTTGGGCAGTTTGAGCTTACTGAGTTGGCGCAGAAAGAACATTCTTTGTTGTCCTTTTTTAATGATGTTTTTGATGTTAGCTGTCCATTTGAGATCTTGCGATATGATAGAACCCAGAAATTTGAAGGTTTCTACTGTTGATACTGTGTTGTCAAGTATTGTGAGAGGTGGAAGTATGGAAGGGTTTTTCCTAAAGTCTACCACCATTTCTACGGTTTTGAGTGTGTTCAGTTCCAGATTGTTTTGGTTGCACCACAAGGCTAGTCGTTTGACCTCTCGTCTATATGCGGATTCGTCATTGTCTCGAATGAGACCAATCACTGTTGTGTCATCTGCGAACTTCAGTAGCTTAACTGATGGATCATTGGAGATGCAGTCATTGGTACATATGAACATATGTACCATGGAACATATGAATTGGTGTTTCCAAACACTAACGTTTTATATGAGGTGCTGCATATATATATATATATATATATATATATATATATATGTATGTATGTATGTATGTATGTATGTATGTATGTATGTATGTATACACTCCATTTTCCTTTCAGCTATTTGTGTTTATACATGTATGTTATACGTCCTGCATGTGTTTATACCTTACTGACGGAACTGGTTGTTTTGAAACTCTGTGCCCCATGCATCCCTGCCATTAATATGATCCCTTTTACCTTGACATCAACATTATGTATAACCTGAATAATTGTTGCTGGGAGAAGAGAATGGTTTGGGTTTCTTTTCAATCTTTGTTTTGTTTAGTATTGAAATCTAGATGTAAATTTTTTGGGAAGATAAAATGTTACATTTCAGATTGATTCTGAAGCCAATGATATGTTGTCATTTTCCTATCAAATAGCTTTTCTCTGAGGTTTTGGAAAGAGGGCAGAGATTTAATAGCATTAAGTAATTGTATCCAACTAATCTAGCTATTAAGGAAGAACATTTTTAAGCATAACACAAATTTGCTAATTGCCTCCCCCTCCCAAGAGTTGCATGTCCCTAAAAACATCCCAGAGGGTTTTTCTGGCGAGAAGAAAAAAAGTTAGCTACCCTGGAATGTATAGAAATGCTTTTCTTCAGGCATGTTTACGTCAGAGAAGAGAGAAAGAGCTGTATTAAGAAGCTAGTCCCATTTCTTCAATGGTCTACCAAATGCCTTCAAGCAGGATGTGAGTGTAATAGCACTTTGCCATCTATGTTGTTTAGCAACTGATACTGAGAGGTATTTAATGCTGGAGAAATTTGATCTAAGTCGTATTGATTTAAACCAGTTAGGAAGACTCTAATAATTTAAATCATAGTCAATAATATTCTGTTGTTGATCATGATTTCTACTAAAGTTCTGCTTTGTTACAACCTTCATACCTATACTTCAGTCCTCATGGAGAGATGCAACTTTTATGTTTAGAAACAGATATATGTTATATATTGGAAATTCATAGTTCTGATTTTCTTCTGATTAATTTTACATTAAAATTGGTATTTAGTACTAAACCAGATATATATCAGACAGCTGACTGATGTGCATATTTTCTCTTGACAATAGGTAATAAAAATAGGTTATAGTCAGTATTATGTATGACTAATGTGCTGGAACAATAAAAAAGCTATGTTGGAAAACTAAAGATGTGATTTAGGAAACTTAAATGATAAAGATTATGAATGCGTTTCTGCAATTGCATGCTGAACTAGTTGGACTTGTTTGGGTACATACTTATATATAAATACTGTACATGCATATAAGTACAAATGCATGCATAGGCATAATTTTAGCTGAATAGTTTAATGGAAACAATGAACTTTATTTAAAACACTTTCATGTTCAGTGTATTCATTTAATAGTTCAAATTGATATAAATGCATTAAAATGTAGTGCAAAATATAAGGTAATCACAAACGAAGCTATCACAATGTGTTTGTTTTACTTTGTTTCTGGCTAAACACAGAAGCAGGGTAACTTCAAGGATTAGATTCACCTGATAGCAAGATGTATAACTATTAAGGAAGTTAATTACTATAAACTGATGCAACAGTTTAAAAAAGATCTGGAGAAATGGAAAAATCTGCAATTATCATTAATAGGAAGAATAGCTACAATAAAAATGAATATATTACCGAGATTACTATATCTATTTCAAACAATTCTAATAAAAGTGGGGAAAAATACTTTGAGGAACTCAATAAAGTAATAAGATATATCTGGCAATAGAAAAAAGCAAGAATAAGTTTAAAAATGCTGCAAGATGCAAGGAATAGAGGAGGCTTTGGGCTACTGAATTGGGAATCGTATTAACAGGCTGCAGTACTTATATGGGTGAAAGAATAGATTGTATTGAGGAATACAAGACAAGACTATTGACTCTGGAGGGGCACGATTTGCAATTGGGCTGGCATGCCTTGGCTGGCGTGTATGGGAAAAATAAAATACATGGTTACTTCCAAAGACATTACATTAGGAATGCATTATTGTTAGTGTGGCAAAAAATTAGAGAACAACATTATTTGAGGATACCAGTTTGGCTTTCAACAATGGAAGAACTGATTCACCCAAATGTTATTAACATGGAAAATATTGTTAGGTACAATGATACGTTGAATGAAAAGGGGGAACTCAAAACTAAACAAGAACTGAGCGATCAAGGGATTGATATGGCATGGTACTCACAAGTGTAGTTACATTCTAGATATGAGAAAGATGTTAAACTACATGGATTTTATAAAGAACTAACAGAATTAGATAAGATATTAACAGGGCAGAGGAAAAATTGATAAAGAAAACATACCGCTAATTATTGGACATTAAATTGGAAAGTGAACAAGTGAAGGAGACAATGATAATATGGGCAAAAAATTTTGGTTATACAATAGAGTTAGATAAATGGCAGAAACTGTGGGACAGGAACTATAAATTAACTGTCAACTGCATATAAAGAAAATTTGTATAATAAGATGTTTTATAGATGGCATTTTGCGCCATCGAGGTTGGCAAACATGTTTAAAGATAAGTCGGCTAAATGCTGGAAGTGCCACCAGATACCTGGGTCATATTATCATATGCGGTGGACATGCTCAAAGGCAAAAAAGTATTGAACAAAAATACATATGTGGTTGGAAAAAATGATAAAGCAGCACATTGACTTAAAGACAGAAATATTCTTTTTGGGAATTTTACCCGAAAAATATAATAAGTGGAATGCATATCTAATCATTCATATATTAACTGCAGCTAGAATCGTATTTACACAAAATTGGAAAAGTGAAGAGATCACAACAGATGAGAATGTGATCAGGAAAATATTAGGATGTGCAGAAATGAATAGACTAACGCTAGCAATCAAGGAAAAAGAACAAACTGAATATTACATGACATCAGACTTATTTTATCAGTGGTTAGATAATAAAAAATAAAAATTCAAAAGAAAAAGATTAGTGAAAGAAGATATGTTAAGAGAGAGAAACAAATATTATGAATATTATGTTTAATATCATTTTAATATTATAGAATTAATGTTAAAGTAATGAATATTGCTGTAAATTTTGATTATTACTTTACAAAGATATCTGTACCCGGACAACACACTGTTTAATTGAAGATGGAATCATTATATTGAAAAAATAAAAAATTAAATTAAAAAAAGGATTATATTTGCTCTGGTTTTTGAACAATAAACATGAAAAGATCATACAATGTTGTATTTCCTTTTTTCCCCATAATTTAGCAAGAAGCTTCTCTGTGTGCCCAGCATTGTTTGAATAACTTACTGCAAGGGGAGTATTTCAGTCCTGTGGAACTGTCTTCTATTGCACAGCAGTTAGATGAAGAAGAGAGAATAAGAATGGCAGAGGGTGGAGTTTCTAGTGAAGAATATAGAACATTTTTACAGGTAATAGCTCTTCAGGTGGTTTTACATTTATTTGACAGTTTTTGTTCTGCATATTTTCTTACTGAAAGAGCTTATATTGAAGCTGAATTTCAGAATGATGAAATGTAAAGTTATCTATTCTCCTTCCTTAGAATAGCATCTCCACATATACAGGTAGCCCTTGACTTATGACCACAATGAAGTTCAAAATTTCTGTTGCTAAATAAAACATTTGTTAAGTAAGTTTTGTCCCATTTTATGACCTTTCTTGCCACTATTGCTAAGTGAATCATTACAGTTGTTAAATTAGTAACATCTGGCTTCCCCATTGACTTTGTCAGAAGATCGCAAAAGTGGATCAAATGACTCCAGGATACTGCAACAATCAAGCATCTGAATTTTGATCACGTGACTATTGAGATGGTGCAATGGTTATAAGTGTGAAAAACTGTCAAAAGTCACTTTTTTCAGTGTCTTTGTAACTTTGATCACTAAATGAACTGTTGTAAAATGAGAATTACCTGTATTACAATTACAGTCAACTTCTTAATGAAGTTTCTGTTTAACATTTTTAAAGACTTCTTTTTAGAAACTGGAGAACTTCAGGTACAGAATTTATTTTGTCCCAAGCTGCTTTTATATTGATGTCCACAAATGAGTATACAAAGAGCAAAATGAAAAAGGCTACTGTACTAATCACTAGGTTCTTGTATTTGCTTGGTGTTTATCTGCATAGTTTATCTGCTGTTTCTCATTGACGTAACCTATAAATCCCAGAAAGTTACGTTTGTTCTCATGCCTTCAGAATGGTTCATTAAAAGTATTTTTAGAGCGAATGAAGTTTAAGATTTACTGAGATTAAGTGAATTTATTCTCTACATATGATTTTTCAAAAGCTTTTGTAGCACATAAATTAATCTTCTTTCCTTTGCATTTTTTGTTGAACAGCAACCTTCAGGAAACATGGATGATAGTGGTTTCTTCTCAATTCAAGTAAGCAGTTTCTAAGCAGTTGCTCTATAATTTGTGAAAACTTTGTTAGAATACAGCATTTAAAAATGCTTATTGAAATACCCTGGGCTCCTATTTTAGAGCTGTTTAGGAAACAGCTGTGCTCAGTGAATACATTTCTTAAAGTAAATGCTTGCCTCCCAAAATGTACAAAGAGCAAATCCATGGTTACAGAGAGTTATTTATGTTTCAAACCTCCATTGTGATTGGAATTCTGTAAATAGCTTCCATGCTTTTGCATCCCACTGATTTTCAGTAGAATATTAGCATTCTAATAATTTATATAATTTTTCTATATAAGTTAGGATGGGACAGATTTCCCCAGGGCAAACTGATAAGGTAATACATTTGGGATTTAAAAAAAGTTTGCATTAAGTTTTTTTCTGGACAAACAGATTAGCTTATTTATGATGTAATTACTAAAAATCTTCCTTTGTATTGTACATCAATGATGGTGGAAATGTACTTTTTATAAGATATATGTGTATAGTATTTCTATTTTCCAAATAAATCATTACAAAGTGAAAAGTTTGCATGCATAAGCATGTGGGAATGACTTCAGGAGATGGAGAGAAAAGATGCAGCCTAGGGAATGATCAAATAAGAGAGGGCATGGCTTGCAGCTGCATAATAGGCAGAGAGAGAGAGAAAGGAACTCACCAATTTCTCAAGCTGTAAAAGAGACAGTGGGAGATTGATATTGAATTTTTTTATCCTGCCTTTATGACTTTTATTAAAAAAACTCAAAGCAACAAACATACTTAATACTCCTCCCTTCTCCTAGTTTCCTCATAACAACCTTATAAAGTGAGTTTAGCTGAGAGAGAATGATTGGCCCAAAGTCACTCAGCCAGCTTTCAAGCCTACGGTGGGATCAGAACTTAGTCTTCTGGTTTCTAACCTGGTGGCTTAATAACTACAGCAAACTTGCTTCCTAGGTAAAAGTGGCTCCCTCTGTGTGCAAATATGTGCTCTCTCACACACTCGCACAGTTTCTACTCAAAATTGATGTCAGCATTTCCAGATAAACAGGACAGGAAACATGACCAGATGAGCTAATTCTACTTGATTGTAAGGTTACATTAACAGAATCTTGTAAGTCTAATAGTACAAACCTTCCACTTTCTCTTTGGTAGCATCTCTTCCCCTCCCATAACTAAGCTTATCCTCACATACTGTTACAACATCCCTGTATAATTAATTACAGGTTGTCCTTAACGTACAGTCACAATTGGGACAATTGCTAAGCAAGGCAGTTGTTAAGTGAGTCATGCCCAATTTTACCTTGTTAAAGAAATCTCTGCAGTTGTTAAGTGACTCATTAAGCAAATCTGGCTTCCCCCATTGAGTTTGCTTGTCAGAAATTGACTGGAAAGGTTACATATGATGATCACATAACCTCAGGGCACTGCAACCATTCTATATGCCAGTTGCCAGCTATCCAAATTTTGATCATGTGACATGAGGATACTACATCAGTTGTAAGTGTGAGCACTAATTATAAGACACTTTTTTCACTGCCATTATAATTTTGAATGGTCACTAAACAAATAGTTATAATTTAAGGAGTATCTGTATTTATCTTGTCCTTATAGTAGGCTGCTTTGGGATAATTGTTGTATGTAATAACTAGGCTAAGTAAATAATAAGTAAACTAGGAACAAAGACTTCAGAGCCATGCAAGCTACAAAGTATATATGCTCTGAAAAGTATAGTAGTTTGTAACAACAAAGTAAACTTTATCCAGCCTTGACTATATTTGTATCAAGTTTGAAATCACTGAAGGTGGCAGACTTAATCTGCAATTTATCATTATACTTTTCTATATATTGCTTTTATTTTCTCCTCTTCTACAAAATGTGAAGCAAGGTGAATTTCTTTCTTTAATATCCCAATAATTGGCAAACAATTTTTATACTAATAATGTATTTCAAACAAGAAATTTAAGAACAAATGGATTACTTTGTCCAAAATATGCAGAATATACTGAGTTTTTGTAGGACTCAGTGATGTCTAGAAATATACCTCTCGTGAAAATAGTCACTCAATATGTCTCTGGAGATTCTCAGTCATCTGGGTCATGGTTATCCTAAAGGTGCTTTTTAAAAAGGCAGCTGGATTTTTTTGTTTTTCCTTGAAAACATTTCACTTATCATCCAAGAAGCTTCTTCAGTGCTAAGTGAATGGTGGAGAATGGAAGGATTTATATTCGTTGCAGTCATCTGGTTGTTAGCACTTTCTTTAGGAGTTGTTGAGACTACCTGGAGGTTTATCTGTGTCTTTAGGATCACCTTAATAGTGCAAATGGATGTGGAACCTTCTTGGAATTGCTGATAGAACTATCTTGTAAACAGGAACTCAGTGGTGTCATACAAGAATATTTATAGGAATATAAATCCATTCTCCACCATTCAGTCAGAACTTGAAGAGGCTTCTTGGATGAGAAGTGAAATGTCTTTAAGAAAGAACAAAGAAAGTTCAGTTGCCTTTTGAAAAAACACCCTTGGGATAGTTACTCAACATTTAATTATTTTATTGGCATTTTAAAATGGTGGTTAACATCTTGTCCTTGAAAAAAATGAATGTATTTTAGAATATAAAGTAAAACTATAGTTTATAGATCTCATTACAGCAGACTCATTCACAAAGAACGAAATTTCTGCAGTGATTTACAGCATTTGCATCATGTAATTTGGGTAAAGATATAAATCATGCATTCACACAAATGGCACCTATCAGTATAATAATGTATTATGTGTTTAACAGATATTCCTGAATTAGGGACACTTCGTCCCTAAAATAGTCAGCTGAAATGGGACTTCACTATATAACGAATTAGATCAATAGATCAATAGATTTTAAATATCATATCAGAATAAAATTGATGCTTCCAGAGCAAATTGTATATAGCTGCTGATAATAACAACTCAAGTGTATAATGTGACTTTTGTGGGGGGGAAATGAAATTGTTTCTTTTTTCTTCCTATCATTTCCCCTGCAAATGCAATTGGTCTTCTGAAAGACCAAATTAGTTTTCAAATTGTATATTTGTTATCCTCCCTTAAATGTATTTTATATGTGGCCTGCTCAATGTAGATTCATGAAGGTTAATTCTTAATTAACTTAGCCCAGTGATTTTCTTTTAATGAAATATGGTTGTTCCCCCACTCTCAAGTTTAGTGGAAACAATAGGATGGGTCCAGATTTAATCAGAGCAAACCGATTAAAATCAATGTGATTTTAGTCCTGACTACTGGAGTTCCATTGATTTCAGTGGTCTGTTCTGAATACAACTGTGTCTGAATTTAGTTAATATATTTGTCTTTATAGTTCTAAAATGGTTGCATTGCTTAAATTTTATAACTGACTGATTTATCTCATGAAAAGTGCTGTTTTTTGACAGGTTATAAGCAATGCCTTGAAAGTTTGGGGTTTAGAACTAATCCTCTTCAACAGCCCAGAGTATCAGAGGCTCGGGATCGAACCTATGTAAGATTTTATTTTTTAGCACCCTGCTTCCATTTAAATATAGTAACAGTTATGCAAGAAAAAGAAAACTCTTATCCTTTCCTTCAGTTCTTCAAGTTCTGGTTTTATCCACACAGCATTTTCTGTTTCATATTATTGAGGCTTTACATATTCATTTGTCCCCTGAGCCTTCATGACATCTCAGTATCTGTAGCATTATAGAATGCTGCTTTTGAATGATATCTGCTTAATGACATCATCAGTATGTCTGTATTTATCAAGCATATATAATGATAAATATATCTCTAAAACAATATTATTAAATATTCTGAACTATCTGTGGATGAAAAGTTCACATAATCTGAATCGTAGCTTTAATACTAAAGTATGGTGTTTCTAAATGCAAAAATGGTTACACTGATTAATATTTCTGTGCTCAAATATTTAATTCTCTGAATACTTTGTGTTTTATTTTCAGAAATGAAAGATCTTTTATTTGTAACTATAAAGAGCACTGGTTTACAGTTCGAAAATTAGGGAAACAGGTAAAGTTCTTTGTTTTCCTTCTTTAAAATTGATGTCAGGTTTGCCATTGGAATCAGCTATAAATTCAGCCAAATGTAGTGCATGTGTAATGACAAACACTGCATTCATACATAGGTAGGTAGGTAGTAAATGATAGATAGATAGATGGATGGATAGATAGATAGATAGATTGATTGATTGATTCAATTGATGAAATATTTTGGTTCTATTCAAAATGTTATTTCCCAGAGTTGCTTTGTTCCTACTATTCAGTATTGTAGGTGATTTTTCATGTTAATGTGTATTAGACAACCTACAACCTTTGGATTATCCTTTATGAATATTTACTTACCTAAATATAAAACAACCATGGGTTGGCAGAACAGCAGTGGGAACAAGAGTGTCTTCCAATTCACTGACTTTGTGGGAAGCTGGCAGAGAGCATTGGAAATCACAATCACGTGACTGCAGCTGACTGTGGTGTTGCTGTAATAGCTGCATCTTAAGATATTTGAAATTTGAAATTTCAATTCCATAGGAATAATGTGTCTTGGATTTTGTACACATTTTTTAAATTTAAAAACATATTTCAGATATCTTGATTCAAAAATTGTTGCCCCATCATTTTGCTAATCAAAGGTTAGAAGAGACAAACAGGAACGTTTAACAATATGTCGATTAGATAGGAAGGGATGCAGTGGCTAAGTGGTCAGCTGTTCAGCGGTTTGAATCCCTAGTGCCACATAATGGGGTGAGCTCCCATTACCTGTCCCAGCTTCTGCCAACCTAGCAGTTCGAAAACATGTAAAAAAATGCAAGTAGAAAAATACTACTTGGTGGAAATGTAATAGCATTACATGCGCCTTTGGCATTTAGTCATGCTGGCCACATGACCACGGAGATGTCTTTGGACAGCGCTGGCTTTTTGGCTTTGAGATGAAAATCAGCACCACCCCCTAGAGTTGGGAACGACTAGCATATATGTGCAAGGGGAACCTTTACCTTTTACCTTTTAGACAAGATAGGAGCAGCCAGATTTTTTTCCCTTGATGTTTCTGATTCATCAGTTTTTCTAATTTAAAACCAGGCATTTGCATTGCAATAAATGCTTCTAAAGCAGCAATTGCAATGTATTAAGTTTCCTGCTATGTATTCAAGGCATTCCTTTGACTACAGTCTTGTTTTTTCCCCCTATAACTAAATGCTAATGCATCCATTAACTTGCATATATTATCTGAGAATGACTAGAAGAAACTAAGAGTTTTGTATTTGACCTCGTGGCTGCGGCACCACAAGCAAACAGCTGGAATGGGCAGCTGGCTAGCTGCGCAGGCTCTTAAGTAGGGCTTATTTTGGGGTAGGGCCTAAATTAGGTGGACACGGAAAAACATGCTAAGGCTTATTTTCGGTATAGGTCTTATTTTCAGGGAAACAGAGTAGTAATCCAAAATAGTTACTTTATTTATCTTTGACGCATATACCATATATTTACTTAACTATTTTAATCCCGGTAGTAGGTATATATTTTGCTATGTATTAAAATATATTATTAATAATCACACTGCATGTTAATTTTCTTTCTTTGAACAGTGGTTCAATTTGAACTCTCTTTTGACCGGTCCAGAACTAATATCTGATACTTACCTTGCACTTTTTCTGGCTCAGCTACAACAGGAAGGTAATGCTAATTTTCAGATGTTGAATGCTGTAATATTGCTGTAATATTCATCTAAGGAAACACTTTTCCTGTGTTGTTTGACTGAGTTATGCAGAATGCATAACCAAATTGCCTACTATTGATAAAGAACATTTTTCTATCCATTACTGCCTTGCCCACTAACTCCTGTATTTTATATTAATTTTTAGATTATCTTCCTAATCTGTTCATATCCTTATATCTTTTATAGGTTATTCAATATTTGTTGTAAAAGGTGACTTACCTGATTGTGAAGCTGATCAATTACTGCAAATGATTCGGGTGCAGCAAATGCAAAGGCCAAAATTAATTGGGGAAGAGACACTGCAATCAAAAGATCAGAGGTAAGGTAAATAAATACTTGTATTTAATGGATTCAGTGTAAGTATTTTTGAGGCCTGATTATGAACAAAGAAATAGGAGCTAAAAAGTAGAAGATACTATTGTGTTTATACATGGAATAAACCAAAATATGTGTTTGCCTATAATAAAGATATTACCTATGTCTAATAGGAGATCTACCAAACACAAAATAAGTTTTGCATCATTTTTGTATATTTTCTTAACAATTGGAAATTTTTTTAAAGTAAGTCTTTTAAAAAGAGGCTTGGACTACCTTCATAGCTATCTGTGCAAATGCAGCTATTAGCAGAATCTTAAAGATAGTGTCAACGGTGCTATATATAAATTCACTGCTTTCATTAATAGACTGTGCATGGGTACAAGATCCAGAGACTTCTGACTTCTATTCTTTGTGATTCTGGTGACCTGGAGACAACGACACATACAGTATGTAAAGCTGCCGTTTATGTCCTGATCAGTGTACACTTAAGCACCTCATGGCAGCAGCATGACAGAACACAATGTTGCTAGTTTTTGGACAAGATCTGTTTAATTTGGAGATACATTAATCTTGTATTTAATATTTTAAATTTTATGTCATATGGTATGCCTTATTTTAATTGTGATGCTTCTGAAATGAACAAACAAACAAACAAACATGAAGAAACTGATAGCCATCTTTTTTCTGCTCACTGTATCTTTTAAAAACTAAATCCTTCTCTCTACCACTCATCCAGACATAGTGCAGCATTTGGCTTTAGAGTAAGGATGTTTTTTTCTGTTTAACTTTTCCAGGGTGCAAAAAACAGACTTAGAACAAGCACTAGATGTTAACCAGTCCTTTGATAATACCAATATGTTAGATGAAGATGAAGAAAATTTCCAAAAAGCACTTGCACTCAGCAGACAGGAAATTGATATGGAGGATGAAGAAGCAGATCTCCGGAGGGCTATTCAACTTAGTATGCAAGGTGAAAGATTATATTTTGATTTTAAAAATGAATTGATATTTTGTATGCTTAATCTTATTCAAATATAATACAACAAAGCAATAAAACTGCACTGAAGCTTTTTGTGTGTATGTCTTTTGAGTCAGTGTTGACTCCTGGTGACTGCAAGGACTAGTACCAGCAGTTTTGTCTGTCAGACATTGGACATGTTTGCCATGACTTACTTTCTATTGCTGAGAGACAGCAATTGGCCCAAAGTGAGCCAAGGTCACCCTTACACCAAATTTTCTGCTTACAGAAGCATTATATACCTTTAAAATGTCTTTATAGATAAGATTTGCACACTTTAAAAATGAGTTAGAATTTATTTAGACTTAGCACAAACTCTAAATCAAAAGCATTTATTCCAAATCATTTTCAAATGCTGCACAACTCTAGTAAATAACAGTGTTTCATCTAGTGAGATGCTTTGGAATCATTTAAGCTTTTCAGAGAAATTTATTCTCTGGAGCAGAGTGGTGTTTTTTCTGAAGTGACCAAATGCAAGGATTTATTCTCAAGTTTGAATGATTTAATACTAAGTTGAAGAAAGCAAATGGAGTATTTGGCAAGAAATTATTTCTTTTTTACTTTCAAACATATGGAAAAGTGTGAGGAAAGTTGAATGAGAACGAACAATTCAGAGCTCTGCAGTTAGAGTGCTTTGGTAGCAGAAGGGTGGTTAAGTATCAAAATTAGCATCTTGCTTTTTCCATCCCATCAGAGCAAAAACAAAAAGAGTAATGTTACTTTTTTCTCTTAATTCAGTAACCCAATTCTGAAGTCTAAGGTAGGAATAATAATTTCAAAATATTGTGTCTCCTATTAATACTATTACAAGGTGACAGCATTTCAGGACTGTTTTAGGCAGTTATTAAAAGATTTAACTATCTCTGCCTTTCTATCTGCTTCATGGCAGGCTGAAATTCCTGGCTCTAGCAAAGTTCTTCCTAAGGGCATAATAAGCCATAGTTGCACTTGTCTTTCAGAACTACAGTGTCACTTCAACTCATCCCTCCCTCCCTCCCTCCCTCCCTCCCTCCCTCCCTCCCTTCAAAACATCAGACACTTTTGTTTATTGCATAAAGGCAGTTTAAAGTACTATAGTCCAAGAGAATTGAGTGACTAAAGTGTTGATATACAAATGGGGAAAGCTAGTTTCTAATCCCGTTTCAATTATGGAAGCACACTGGATAAATTTGGACCAGATAAACACACTCAGCACAGCCAACTTCCCAGGATTGTTATTGCTCAGATAGCAGGCCTTGTACTGTGCTTAGATATAATTGCATATCAAATAAAATACTAAATGCTAAGACAGAGGTGCAAATATTTAACTTTTTTTTAGTTTTAATTGCCTAGAATTCCCAAAATTGCTGGCCTAGACTTGCCTTCTCATAAATTCCAATTATAAGGTATTTACAGTGAAATATAATCATTGTATAAGTAGTCCCCTTTTAGTAACTGCTTTGTTTACTAAGCTGTCTTGTTTAGCAACTGTTCAAAGTAACAGTGATGATGCTTATGACCATTAGCTACATTTATAATCTTCACAAGCCTGCAAAACAAACAAAACTTAAGCAATTTCATAACCACAGTCACAGTTAACTTAGCAACTGCTGCTTAACAACTAAGTTGCTGGTCTTTATTGTGGTCACTAAAGGAGGGCTACTGTAATGTTTTTTGTAATCCTAACTACCTTGACGCACTGCAGGATTCATGTTGTCTAACTTCAACAAAGGTTTTTTCTCAATCTCACTTTCCACCAGCTTCCCAAGTCAGGCCTCTACCGGTTTCACTGCTGTACCTTACCTGGATAGTTTTTGTTCTGACAGCTTATTTTTCTGCAGAACCCAACCTGGAGAAAAATACACAATATATTGGCATTGTGTGTCATTGTCCTGCCTGCTGGATCCATTGCATATTGAACTGGTCTGGCTGAAATGGAACTAGCAGCTAGATACATTTAGAAGACAGAATATATATGAACTCACTGAGACTAGATTTGTAAGAGTTGGCTTTATTGCTCATCCGAAGGAAATCGGTCTTATCTTTTGAGTTAGAAAATGTGTTTGTGCAAATACAAATCTGCTATTATTGATTTTAATTTTGAGCAGCTCTCCTTTATTTCATATTAATCATAGTCATGTAAAATATATTGATAATCTCAAGATTTAAAATATGTATTGGTATTTATTACCCATGCTGTTATAATGTCCAAATCCAACAGCTATTTACAATGTAATAGGACTTAAGAGGATATGAAACATTCAGTTGGTAGCCCAGGTACTATGTAGGATTATACCAGTGTTTTTTTAAATTTATTTTTATAAATAAGTGAGTTGAATTGAAAGTGACAGCCTTAAACCACAAAATTGGCTTTCATTACTAAGGCAGGACTAGACCTCTCAGTCTCCTGGTTTTAAAATCCAGTGATATTAAAAAAACTTACTATTAGTACATGCATTATTAGATCACAGGTGAAAGTGTTCGTTTTGAGCTTCCATTTATTCTATAGTCAGGATGAAAGCCAGGATCTTGTCCTGGTTTGTGTAATGTCCTCCCTGAACATGTCTAACTGGCACCAGCCTTTTTATTGCCAGCTGTGAAGGAAACCAGTCTGGGGATGTTTTTGGTTTGATTTGGTTTGTTCTAGGTTTTAAAGTATGATTGATGGCAGTTGCTTTTGTTGCTTTTTTTAAAAAAAGATTTTTATATTTTTTCTTGTTATTACTGTTTAATTCTTCTGTTATATGATGGTGATTATTATTACACAAATGTGCATTGTAGATTGCTTTTGTTTTTTTATGCGAAACATAGTTAATATCCCGGTTAACTTAACCTTCCCAATAAGTGGGTGTGTGTGACTTTTAGGAGAACATCGAAGTGGCTTCTCAGATTGTTGCACACAGAACATTCCACACTCATCTGCAACAGGCCAAACTGAATCTCTCCCATCAGAAGAGTTGCGGCGTCGAAGACAGGCCTATTTTGAAAAGTAATGTAAACTGTGTAAAGCATAATTTGTGGGTGGCAAGCCCCAGAAGCCTTTGTTAAGTGATATTACTTTATTACTTGATGTTTTTCAGGTATTTTGGATTACAGTTCCTATCTTTTCTAATACCAACTATGCTGGTTAGAACATAGGATTGTAGTCCAAAGTACTAGGAGAGTGCTGAGAGGTGTTTTTTTTCCTGAATTAACTCATACCAGTGTTTAACTGGTTCTTAAACTCCTGAACCACTCACTCAGTTTTGCAAATATCTTGATTCTTTTGGCTTGATATTATAGTACAAGACTGAGGCACCATGCTGGCTGCAGATAGCAGGATTCCGTACTTGGGCAAATCACGCTACCTACGTAACTAATTCATTGGTCAGTTATATAGATGATTGTTCCAGTTTGAAATGCAAATGAATGTATGATGCTTTATCATTTAAGTATTTTTTATTTAGGGCAGTATAAACTATAAACCAGTAGCAAATTGATAATTGATCTCTATTGCCATATTTATGTGTTCATTGATTACGGTAATGCTTGGCAAACTTCATGTTGTCTTACTCAAAAGTGGCAGCAGTGTTACTATTTTTAATTGAAAATGCTATACTGCATGTCTCTTGATATCATTCTTTTTAGTGCTTCTTTCACAAGCATATTACTGTACCCAATTTCTCTTTAGGCTTGTTCTAGACTATAAATTAATTTGGATATGGTACCAAAATAAATCTCCTATTCTTATTATGTAATGATAAAATACATTCATTAGCAATTGGTACTCTTATAATCCTTATCTATTTTATGTACATGCATCTGTGATTATCATTTTTATTTTGAAGAAAGTTTTATGTTGAATTAATTCAAAGAAAGGTAATAAGTGAAAGTGCATCAACAGGAAAACTTAATTTCCTCTAATAATCATCACTATAATTATTGTACGGAAGCACATTCTACCCTAGTAATGTGCCAAACTCCATATCCTGATCAGAGAACTTCCAGGTGCTCCTGGGAACATTTTTTTTGTTTCTTTTTTTCTCCGAGAATACACTGGTTTAACCTTTTCAACCATGGTTTCTCATCTCCTGGCTTTGGAATTAGATGTAATTCCCAATAGTCTGATCCCAAAATATTTTTGTGCTGTGTATTCTGAGTTAGGAGAAAAGTGGAGTCTAGGAGAAAAGACCAAAATGTGGAGTTTTGTCAACAATTGTTAGTAAACTTATTGGCTAATTCTTTAAGTATTACACCCATCTGATCAGTTTTTAGAATTGAATATTTTAAATATACACACATACATACATGTATATGTGTGAGTTAATGTGTGTAGTGCAAAAATTGAAATATATCGATCTAGCTCCCTGTACTATGAACTTTTCAAATATTCATTATTTAATAGAAAAAAATAAATTGGATGAAGAAAGGCAAGGAATCATAAAGTTATAGGCTTTTCTACATATAATAAAAATTAATGCTGCATATTTCTCTCTTTGATTGTTGTAGACAGCAGCAGCAGATGCAAAAGCAAGTTCAGATTCCACAATTCCATGGTGAAGCAGCTACAAATTCACACGCACTAGTTAATGACACAGGTATTGCTTTTATTTGCCAGATTTCAACACATTTTTCCAGTTGTTCTTTCAAATGATGAGCCACGTATATATTTTATTTTGTTTAATACATTTTACCAAGTATCTTATTAGCTTTCTGTATCATTGGTCAGCATATCCTTTGGGAAATGCTCTCTGAAATTTAGACAACTTGTTTCAGAAAGCACTGCTGCTCTGCCCTATGGCAGTTCCGGGGGGGGATGTCTTCCAAAATACTATTTTGTGATTATTTTGAATATCTACTTTATAGAGGTTATGTAGAGAATAACAATGAAGTACCAGTGTGTGAATGATGCCCAGTTCTGTCCTTTTTCATCAAGTAGAAGCATGGTAGTACCTGTTCTGAATTGATGCTTAAACTCGGTAATAGATGGGGACTAACAAACTGGGAAAATAAACTGTTCAATCTACTCTAAATTGGATCACTCCTCTTGATTACATTTGTAACTTGGGAATGCTCATAGAATCAGTTCTAAGTCTAATGGTGTCAATGGCACAGGGTAAAATTCACCCTTAATAGCCAACCTATTTGGATGCCATAGATACTTATCTGCCGTTAGCCATATGTTGAAAATCTGTGGCTGGAGTTCATAATGCATTATATATGAGACTAACTTTAGAAAACTTAACTTAGTGCAGAATGCACATTGGAACTAGCCAGTGAATATCATCACTGCAATGTTGTGTTAAATTCAGAAGTGGCTAACGTTTTTCAGCATCACTTCTTACTCAGCTTTAAAGGTGTAAAAGGCTTGGGAACAAATTACCAGAAGCAGCAAATACATTTTGTGTGGACAATGCTTTCTGGTACTTAATGAAATAGAATAAATTTCATAAATTAGGCCAGTGAGCCATTGTGGTGTAGTGCTTAAAATGAACAAGATAGGCTAAAAAGCCTCACATTCAGTTCCTCACTGATTGTAATATGGTTGGTTTCTTTTAGCCCAACAGGAAAGGTAAACTATAAATGTAATAGAATAAATAAAATATTTGCTGATTTTTCTTCTATAATTTATATCAGCTTTATTATTTTTTTGTTGTTTGGTTTAGTTTTTCTGAAAACTTATGGTAGTTCTGCAGTAAATGTATAAGCTAAATGTTTAAGGGTTTTATATTTTTCTAACTTGGAACCTTTTCTCATAACTCTGTAGAATAGAAATAGAAACAGAATAGTTTATTTGGCCAAGTGTGATTAGACACACATGGAATTTGTCTCCATGTTTGTCTCCTTATCTGTAGTATTGGTTATAATAGTTGAAACAGTAATGTGAAACATTCCTTCTTTTTCCCTTGTATTTGTAAAATCATCTACATGAGGTATACCTAGTTCTACTTGTTAGATCATCCTTCATCAATTTTGCCACTGTCCTTCAGGTCTACTGAACCACAGCTGTCGTCATTTCCAGCCAGTGTGTCCATTGGAAATTGTATCTAGAAATAACAGAATTGCATCCAATACATTTATAAGCCATCAAGTTGGTGCAATGTTTATATATATATACTTCAATGTATGGTAATCAGATAAATTCAGTATCAGTCTCTATGATGATTGAAATATTATAGGTTGTCCTTGACTTACAACCATTCATTCAATGTTAGTGAATGTAAGTGTTATGATGGTGCGGAAATAGTGAATTATGACTGGTCCTTTCACTTATGGCTGTCACAGTATCCCTATGATCACATGATCAAAATTCAGGCTTGGCAACTAGCATCCAGGGTCACATAGTTACCATTTGTGACCTCTCAAGTTTGCTTCTGACAAGCAAAGTCAATGGGGACTCCAGAGTCACATAACCGCCTCAGTGATTCACTTAACAATCCTGGCAAAGTCAATGGGAAAGCCAAATTCATAATGTCTACAGTGATTCAGTGTCTTAACTTTTTTAAAAAAAAAAAACATAGGTAAAGTGGATCTGACTGCCCATACTGCATAATTGGTAGCAGAAAGTAGGAAATGGTTAATAGGTCTTTTGGGAATTCCTGGATAGCCTGTCTGACAGCAAGAAGTTCCCCACTCCTGTCTTGGACTAGTAAACTATGAGCAACAGAACTAGATCTTTTTCTGTCTTTTTAAATTGTTGATCTTCTAGAATTAATATATCTTATTTTCTTGTTTCTTCTCAGGTGGTGATATGAGTGAAAATGATATGCTTCAAGCCGCCATGAATATGTCCTTGGAAACTGTTACAAACAGCTTGAATACAGAGGAGAAGAAATGACAAATACTTATATTTATTCTAATCTGAACGCTACATTCTGTATTAATTCTGTGTGGGTGGCATAAAGGTAGGGTTCATTTCATTGATGTACCAAAGCAAGATACAGTTGTGAGATTTCAGACTGAGGGTCAGAATTTTAAAAAAAACAATTTGGTTATTATACAATAAAATCTCATTAGTTTATGGTTATACTGTTGACCTTCTGGGTGATTTCTATTCAGTCAGAAGAACAGTGAGAAAAGGGGTATTAATATACAATACAATCTCATGCAATATGTTTCTGATCCATAGATGTTCAGGTTGAGTTTACGGGATCTGCCGATCTTTGTAAGGGGAGCAGCTCTTTCAGTTGTGATGGCTTATTCTTGCAGGATGTATTCTTAACAGGAAGATCAAGCATCACCTGATTGTAGAGCAAGGCCTTGGAATTTTGCTAAACAAGATTATGTGAAATCTAAAAATTTGTAGTTTCACATATCTGCTCAAAGGCATTCTAAGTATCATGTTTACAGTGCACTTCTAAGATTCCAGATTAACGGACTGAATATAAAAAAATCATTTTTCATTTTGAGAAATATTTGAATTACATGCATTAATTACTGTAAATCAGCTTATTTCCAGAGTTTAATCAGTTAACATTTTGACTAAGAATAGCAAGAGATTTGCAGACCATCAAGCCTATTTTGGAAGACTGTGCAAGAGTATTACAATCATCATCATAAAATGGAACATCCTACTTTTATTCTCCTGCTCCTCCAGATCTGCCTCCACGCATTCCAATCTTCCAAAGCTGATTTGATGGGCACACAGGAGGAACCCGCTCCAATAGCAGAGTCAAGACTTACTTCTTCCTTGTTTTACTCTAAAAATGCCTTTAGTATTTTTTTACTAAATCTTGGGTCAATACTGGCTATGATGCACTGATCTAGTATATATATTCAGCCAACACCTAGAATCCGATTAACTGAAGTCAGAAGTGTTGGATATAGTTGATAAATGTTATTATAATTCTTATTTCAGTTGGTATTAATATTTTATCTTCTGTTAGATATTTCTGTAAGTATTAATACTATCAAGTTGGACTTAAGTTACCTTGTACTGAATCAGCTTATTGGTCCACTTAAGTTAGAATTATCTACTCTGGCAGTGATTCTCCAGTCTCAAGCAAGAATCTGCTACCTGAATTGCTTTTAATGGAGGATAATTAGAATTAAACCGGGATTTCCTACATGTGTATCATGTACTCTGCCATTGAGCTATAGTCTTTCCAAGATTCCATATTAATTTTGAAGTGAGGAAGTTAAAAAAGATTTTGATGCCATGATTTCCGTGCCACATTATTAATATGCATTAGTAAAATCTGAAATGAACCCTGCACAGTTACTTATGTGTTAAAAATGGATATACATAAATGAATGTGTATGAGTATGTATTTTATCAGATGTTAATGAATGTCTTCTTGCAACATATTTGCGGCTTTTCATGAATGGTCTTCATTCATGCACCTTACTGTTTATTCAAGGGAAACTGGGCAGCAAATTCTGTCAGCTACTTTTATTCTGAAAGTCAAATGTTACATAACAAATATTGCAGGATGACTGAATTTCGCATTTTGTATTAAAATAGTTTTTTTTTTTTAAAAATGCTTTAAGCACACTTTCTGTTTACATATACATATTAAGACTATAGTTTTGGATACAAATGATATACTCATTAAACCTATGGATACTTGCCAGATATACAAAAAAATATTGTGAAATTGATTAGGTTTTGCAAATTATTTTAAAATTATTATATTGCACCATGTTGATGTGTCATTCTTTGCTACTGAATGATTAATAAATGTACACAGATTATGATACTATAAAAATAACACAATATTAAAATTGGTTTTGATAATATCTGTTTACAAAAGTTATTTAAGTAGAGAGTTAAATATGAAAGCCAAATGCCTCCTATTTTCCTGTTTCATATGCTGTTGATTTCTGTGAAACTATTACAGAAGTACAAGCACTGCGATTTGGTCCAAGGATAAATACTGTAAGAGTGTATCTAGCTTTGTCAGTCAGTAAACTGAAGGTAGCTATTTTAGATCTGCCTAATTTATTTATTAACAAAAAATTACCATATTTACTGCACATTCTTTTGGGGAAAAACCAGCATTAGTTAATAAAGCTACATGCATTCATTTTAATTGTGTTTAAGCTACTACTTGAAAAGAAATATATGAAAAGATGTATAGAAGCCATGAAATGAAATCATACTAGTTTGTAAAAAACATAGTTTTATTTTTTCTTACTTTTCCAATAAATTGTGTCCTTGTGGACAAGTTGAATCTGGATGAATTTAGGTCCACTTCTTTCAAATATATCTCTTCATCAAAGCAAAGTATCTTTTCAAAACATATACAGTATATATACCATATCAGTTATGAAGCAAAGATTTTTAAAATATTTTTTTCCATTTAACATGTGCACTTAAAAAAGATGGAACCTTTTTTAAATGTCAACTTGTGGTAAAACACTTCGTGGTTTACATGAAGTTAATGCAGTAGATTTTTGGAGAGATTTTTACTAATTTGAACGTTTCTTTACTTGGGGATTACATTAATGGACAACCTTGAAAATTGTCCATTTGTAATGGTGAATATTCCTAAACCAGAAAAGTTATAGAATCTACTTTTGGTGGAAAACCTGAAAGAAATCTGGATTTCCTTCATAGCCAAGGCCTTTTTTAATAATGTTTTTTATTCCATTGCCATTATAACCAGATCAATGCTCTAGAATTTATTTATTTATTTATTTATTTATTTATTTATTTATTTATTATTTATTTATTTATTTATTTATTTATTTATTGTACTTATATGCCCCCCCATCTCCCAAACATGATCCTGAACAATGTACAATAAAAAAACAAAGTCACAATATTGAAAATTAATATTAAAATATATTTTAATTTCATAATTATAACATATTTAATTGCTAGAAAAAATAATTAGATCTTACAAACAATGTAGCTACCTCATTAAATCACCATTTCCTTGAAATGCCCAAGCCTATCAACATAGCCAGGTTTTGGCGGACTTCTGCAAGGACATCAGAGATGGAGCCAATCTCATTCCTCTGGAGGGACAGGCATAATATTCCATAGGGCAAAAATCATTTGGTTCATTGTCCTCCATCAAACATAGGTGCTTAAGAAAATACATACTTCAGATATAGTCCCAACCCCTTAATAATCTGTAGCTGCCCAGAGTTGCCTTATAGGGGAGATGGGCAGCATAAAAATTTAATAATAAAATTGAATATACGTTGTGGTATGTAAGATACAACAATTACCTTTGTATAAATATAAATAAGAACAAGCTATAATTTGAGGTTAAAGCAAAGCCTATCTTACCTTCAGCTCTTTTTGAATTTTTTGAAAATAGTGCATCACACAAAAAGGACTATGGCCACTGGGCCCAGGAATATGATGTACTATATTATTATGGTCTAAATTAGCTTATATAAATTAACCCTGCTGGCTTCAGAAAGGGTTTTGAAACCTGGTTATCCCGCTGGGCTTTGGCCCAGGAAGAGCACAGCTCCATGGGGAGGGAAGTATAAGTATGAGCCAGGTCATTTATTATGAGTATCAATTGCTTGGTGTTTTTTTTTTAATTGGATTGCTTTTTATTCTAAGCCACCTAGAGTTGAGAGAAAAACTATCAGGTTTCTGACTATATTTGGTTTGAATCATCAAATAGTAGTGTTTCCCTTGCACTATTATGCTTATTCAAGTCCAAACTTGAACTTTTTAAACCTTGGCTGGATTATGCATTTTCATAATGGAAAAAAAATTGGAAATGGGGACTTCTAAGAAAGAAATGGCAAACTGAAGTCAGAGCTGACAACCATGGCAGAATGAAGAACTAACAAATAGACTGTCTCTTCATAATTCCTCTTTGGACAAAGACAAGACCCAGAAGTGCCCCTTGTGAGGAGAACGTAAGTCTTTAGTAGGTTTTGAGCTCTGGAAATGATGGAATAGCCATTTCTCTCAAACCAAGTTGGAAATTGGTTGTTACCTAAGCTATTAGGAACCATTTTACAGCACCAGGTTTCTTACCAAAAGACATTTTAAATCCAAGTTGAAGGACTTAATTGTTTTTTTAAAGAAAATTCTTTTGAAATAAACAGCAAAAGTTGATTAGCACTATGTTTTTGGATTTGAAATAAGTTTTGTCAATTAATTATAAGACTCCTTCCTGTGAGAAAATTATTTTGTTTTGAAGTTTCTTGAAAAGAAACATGATACAATTTGAATATTGGACACTAGAGGGAACCTGAAAAAAAGATTACAATTAAAAACACTTAAATTTGACTTACTAATAAAGAATGGAGCAAACTATTTTAACACTGGACATACTGAAGGATATTTTTGAACAAGGGACCCATAAGTTAATATTAACGGTGTCTGCCTCTATAAATAGGAAGAGGAACAAATTTTATTGGACAAGACTGAAACTACAAAGTTCAAGGCTACAAAAACAATATAAAAAAGGTGCTACATTGGACATACATACGAAACTGATTGATACCTTAATAATTATCAGGGATATACAAATAACAAACCAGTGACGTGGATAACTTTCCAATTGTTTTTAGCAACCATTCAAAGTTACAACGGCACTGAAACAAGTGACTTACAACCGGTCTTCGCACTTCTGACCGTCTAAAGCAGGGGCCTCCAACCTTGGCAACTTTAAGACTTGTGGACTTCAACTCCCAGAGTTCCTCAGCCAGCTTTGCTGGCTGAGGAACTCTGGGAGTTGAAGTCCACAACTCTTAAAGTTGCCAAGGTTGGAGGCCCCTTGGTCTAAAGAGTTGGGAAACAGACTAAAAGGGAAGACGGCATCTATCGCGAAGTATCTTTTTTTTTATCGTACTGGAACAGAATAAAAAGTACTCTTACTGTTCATAAATACTGATGAAATCATAAAGGAGGGGCAGCCACAAATATTTCTGGACACCCCGTCATCCTGTGAAATATTTCATCTCTGTCTACGGGGGAGGTCTAAGATCTATTCTCAAAGAACAGGAATTCAGTTGCATGTCGAGTTGGGGATTAGCCGCGGGTAAAATGGATTTCCAAAAAGCGTCCTGCGCCACCCAAATTTTTGGAAGGACTGCGGGGGTGGGTGGGGTAAAGCCAGGTGAAACTAGAGCTACCTTTTCCGGTCCTCCTGAGGCTGAGAGCGCGCAACCTTTCCGCCCTCCAACGTCCCGTCGACCTTTGTTTCTTGAGACGCACTCCCGGAGCGCCAACAGGGCGCTCTACCCCTGTCGTACTCTATGATGAGCCGGAGGTGTCATGGCGGCCGTTGAGGTGGCAGCTCGATCCGGAGGCCTTACAGCTGATTGAGAAACCCCGGTCGGGACCGCAGGCCGGTAGAAATCCTACGATACGAGCTTTTTTAGACCCTCCCCCCACAAAAAGTCACCCGGCAGCTTGCTGCTCTGCTTGAAGCGAGGGACGCACCCGACTTGGGTTTGGGAAAGCGGCGTCGGAGATCCCAGCTCATTGTTATTGTCGTGCGTTCTCTCTTTGCCCGAGGACTGTGTTGAGCCTTGACTGGGATGTCGTCGTGGCTGGGGGGCCTCGGTGCGGGTTTCGGCCAGTCCCTGGTGGGACAGGTCGGAGGCAGTTTGTCGACACTGACCGGGCATATCTCCAGCTTCACCAAGGATATGCTCTTAGAAGGGACAGAAGAGGTGGGAGGTAAGAAAAGGCGGCGATGGAGATGGGTGTGTGTTTGTGTTTGTATGTGTGTGTGTGTGTTAGGGTTAAGGTTAGGATCAACCTGACCAGAAGGCCAGGATATGACAGGTTAGAGGTTTCTGGACTGGGGACGGGGATTCTTCCCCCAAAAATTCTCCAATTAGGTTGTGGAGATATTCTCGGTAATATTAACCTGTGTCCTCCAGGTGGAGAATGGCGGCATATGTTTCCCCTCCTGTGGGAAAAACAAGGAAGAACCAGGTACTTCTGAAAGAGAGGAAGGCAGTTTTTTTTTAACCTAGGAAGTTTTCTCTTTAATTCACCCTTTCTGCTTTCTGTCCCTTAAACAATAACTCCGAATGTTTGCGATCAAACAAGCAAAAGAATAGCTCCCACCCGGTATACTAGAAAGAACTTGGAACTGCAACTTCCATTATTTAATTAAAATATTTATATACTGTAGCCACTCGACTTATATCAAACCCTGGTTGTTTGCTGATCAACAATTAAAACAACATAATACATATATGAATTAAACCCATAAATCCTCTCATTCCCTTCATCATATCCCAGCAGTCAGTCTTAGGTAGTTTAGGGAAGGCTAGGAGAGTAAGGAAAAGGAATACAAGGTATATAAGATGGCAATATTCAAGGGAAGGAACTAGGAACATGCCCACCCTATCTGGTCTGGCAGGGAGTGACAGTCCTGCGTATAACCTGACCTTGTGCCATATAAGCTTTTAAATCCGGAAGGAAACTGGGAATCATTGCAGCTCACACAACAGAGGACTCATATGGGTAAACCTATGGACACCGATCACTCCGTGCACCACCATTTTCTAGATTAGGTGTAGCTTCTGGGTAGTTTTCAAGTGCAGCCACATGTACAGCGTGTTGTAGTAATCCCTATGGGAAGTGGCCAAGGCCTCACAGTCCAGGAAAGGATGCAATTGGCATACCAGATGAATCTGTACAAAGACAACCTCCCCATATGGTTGCACATGGTTGCCACCTGCTCCTTGAGCAGAAGTGATGGGTTTAGAAGGGCCCCAAACTGCGTACCCATTCAATGCCACCCCATCCAGAGTCAGAAATGAAATTTCATCTGGGCCTGGGGGACCAAAAACCCAGAGCCATTTTGTCTTCCCAGGGTTGAGCTAACACCAGTTCCTTCCCATCCAGACCCATATAGCCTGCAGGCACTCGACCAGCACCTACATGCCAACTGGAAATTCTGAGAATTACTGCCCTAATATATCTGAAAATGTCAGATTAGGAAAAGCTACCTTTAAAAAAACAGATGGACACAGAGCTCAAGGATCATAGAATCTTGAGAAGCTTGTTTTAAGAAAAGCCTTAGGTGCTTGCACTATAAATTGATGACTTTCTTTTTGTAAGATAATTTATTCTCTATCTTAGGATCCAAAGAAGAGGCTATAGGTGTATGAGATGGTAAATTATCCCAAAGTAGTTTCTTGAAACTAAATTTTTTAAAATAACATTTGTATTAAAGGTTTTTATAGCTTCATGTACTAAAACATTCATTTGATCAGAACTAAGAAATAAGTATTTAGTGCAGCTGATCAAAATATTTAAGATGTCTTCAGGCTCATCCTTTAAATCCTTATTGTGAATAATTCTGTTACAATAAGCATGTCTTATGAAAAGAAGGATAGCAACATTGTAATATAGAGGAAGAAGATAGTACTGGACAAAACATGAGAAATGTATCAAAAGGCTCTTTAGATTGTAATTTTCCATAAATTATGTTACAAAGCAGTTTTAGAGAACTACTAACTGTGTGTAATAATTTTGATTCAAATATACAGAGAATTGCTTGAATAAAGAGATGTACCGATTTAAATTAAACCTGTAGTGGGTGAGCTTCCAGGAGATAATTTAATTGCTAATGATGCAAAGAACAAAGCAATGCACTGTCTTCATTTAGAAGTGATAGCAAGCTGTATAATAGAAGAGAGAGAAAGTGCCAAAGTCCAAGACGTGTATTATAAGTATTATTACAGTATTACATTCATACAAAACAGCAGCATTCCACAATTCCTGTACAGATTAGTTCTTCCATATGGATTACTTTGTTTTAAGAAAAGCTGCTAATTAATATACACAGTATACAGGTTATAGAATAGATTCTATTCTCCATTTTAGGATCCAAAGAAAAGGCCATAGGTATACAAGGTAGTAAATTATTGCAAAGTAATTTCTTGAAACTAAAAAAATAATAGGTTCTTTCTGTACCTCATTATTTGTATAGTATTCATTCTTTTCTTGCATGGAAGTGGCCTTCCCAACAGTCATTTATTAATAAAGTCACCTCTAAGGTATCATAATTTGATGTAGAAGTTCTTTATTTTATTCTGAAGAAATAGGTTGGGAGGGCTTATATAGCCTTCTGTTTTACCTGCTTTGGGCTTATTTTAATAGTTGTCTCTGTAGGCAGATGTTGTTTTTCTACACTGAGTGTCACAAGTATGATGTCGAACAAGAAAAACAGTCTGGATGGATTTGTAAGCCAAAGAAGCAGATCAGATGAATGGCATTATAGTTCCAGATTTGAAATTAATCTGACAGCTCTGTTAGAAAGGTCCTCAGTAGCTAAATTGATGATTAATTGATGGATTATATAGCCTTAAGTTTGTTTCCACTCTTTGCAAACATAGACAGACTTTCTTTAGGATGGTCTTGTCTTCAGTCTGGCCTTTTTAAGTATTTCAGTGGTGTATTCATTGCTATTGTAATCAACTCCATCCTTCTTATTGCTGGTTACTCTTAGCCTCTTTCTTTCTTCTTTTTCCAATGTTAATGGACTTATCGGAATGTTGGTCTTTGCATAATGCATCCAAATTCTTAAAGCTTGGTCATTTAAACCTGAATTCTGATTTTATTCCCTGATTCATTTGTTTGTTTTCATTGCTATTTCTTGTTTTTTCCAACACCAAAGTTCAGTGTTCTTTCTATTTTGCTTCTTCAAAAATCCATCTTTTCACATCCATGGAATGTCACAGGGAAAGCCATTGTTTGCATGATTCTAATCTTTATAGATAATGACATGTTATAGCATCTAATTATCTTTTTCAAAGTTTATTTGGAAAATATAATCAGATGCTATACATTTCATTTATGCTAAGTGCTAGCTTGTAGTGTATTCCTTGACTGATGGTTCTTTTACTGTAGAGAGCTGATCCTAAAACATATTTTCTAATATCCACTATTTCTGTGTCTTTATTGTCAGTCCTAAGGCTGTTTACTGAACCTATTGACATTACTTTGGTCTTGTTAATAAATCACAGTCCTGTTTTTTCACTATTTTATTACTGGATCTTGCAAATAATTTGCATGTTAATAATAATAATTAAACTTGTATGCCACCCAACTTTCCATGATGGGTGGCTTTGCAATTATCTAAATGTTAACCTCATGGAGCAGCTTATTCTTGAGTTTTAAAACTATGCTCATCTTTTCCAATTCATCTCCCTTCAATATATAGTATACAGGTAGTCCTCGCCATATGACCAATATTGGGGCCAGAACATTGAGTCAGGCATCACATGATTGCATCTGATTTTATAAACATTTTTGCCATGGTCGCTAAGCAAGACATCACATGACTGTGACTTATAACCTCCTGGCAACTTCCTTGTTGACTTTTCTTGTAAAAAACCAGCTGGGAAGCTTGCAAATGGTGATTGTGTGACCCTGGGACACTGCAAGCATCATAAATACCTGCTGGTTGTTTAGCATCCAAATGAGGTTCAGGTGACCACAACAATGCTGTGATGGTCTTAAGTGGTCTTAAGGATTGGTCGTAAATCACTTTTTTTAGTGCTGTTGTAACAAATTGAATGGTCCTAAGACAAGGACTACCTGTATTCAGAATATAGCTTGCATAAATAAGGAGAGAGCATGCAGTCTTTCTTATTACTTTACCAAAGTAGAGCCAGTCTGTTTTGCCATGTTCTAATTGACTTGTGGCTATCTATCCTGCACATAGATTTGGCATGAGGACAGTATAATATTCTAGGATTTCCTTTTTCTTAAGGACATTCCCAGAGCTGATGCAACTCAAAGCCTTTGTGTAGTAAGTGAAGTATATTTTGACTACTTTGGAGGATTTTTGGCTTTCTCACTTATCCAGCATGCCTTGGCAATAATGTATCTTCTTGCTCAGTCTTTTCTAAAGCCAGTTTGAATGTCTAATATTTCCCTTTACATAAAGGATTCAAATCTACATTGGATGAGCCTAAGTATTATATTTCTCTGGCATGTGAAATTATGGATATTATGCAATAGTTTGTACAGATCTCAGTTAGATCTCAGTTCTTTGCTATTGTATGTAACCTGGTCTCTTCCAATTTTTGGCCACTGTGGTTTTGCCAGCTGAAAGCCCAATTTGCATTAGTCCAGATAAACACTGTCCAGATGCATCTGAAGTTGTGAAGCCACTAAATTCTTGGTTGCTTTTGTTAAATGGGATGCTTGAAACTGACTTATACAATAATTGCTCAATCTTCTGATGCAAGGAAATGTTTCTTCAAGAGTAGAGTAGACTTATAACCTGCTTTTTTAAAATAGGATGGAATATACTTCACGTCATCTAAAGGAGATATTAATTAATTTTGGGTTGAGTCTTCCCTGACTGATTTTGTCATTCAATCGTATCGTTAGAAGAAACCATTTAGGCTATTGAGTCTAACATCTGTTCAATACCAGATGGATTGCAGTCTAGCCTTCTGCTGAACAAAAGGAGCAAAAGGAAGAGGAATTTGTGAAAGAGGAGCCTGGCACTTTGTTGAGTATTTGGTTCCACTGTCACACTGTTCTTACTGTTAGGCTGTTTTTTTTGTAATATCTAGTAAAGTTTCTGTGTTGGAACTTTGGAATGAGAAAGAACAATTCTTGACTTTATGAATGACAACCTTGGGATTTGAACAGTGCTATATATTGGATATATTTTTCTAGATTAAATTTGCTCATCTCTTTTAATGTCTTTTCATAGGACTTAGTTTCTAGTCCCTTAATCATTCTTATTGATTTGTCTGAACCTATTATCATTTTTTTCTGATTTCTGTTCAAAGAGTGCAGGACTCAAGGGTGGGAATCTGATTAAAGAAAGATACGGTTGAATAACTACTTATTGTGAATTCCACAGTTATATTTGTTTTGGTGCATTTGCATTTTTGGAACCACATCACACTGTTGGCTTAATGTTGAAATGCAAAGGCAAATCTGATCAATGTTATCTGCAAAAGATATTAAAAACCATTCAGAGTGAGACACTTTCATCTCCCTAGAATTAAACAGAAATCCCATGTTTGGTACTTGTGGTGGTGTAATGTGTGTGTGTGTGTGTGTGTGTGTGTGTGTGTGTGTATGTACGTATGTACATGTGTCTGTGTGTGCGTGTGAGAGAGAATATAATATCTTCATCTTCTTTCCCTTCCTGCTCTTTTCAGGTGCTGCAGATGATTTGCCTGTATTGGACAATAGTTTGAGAGATGTAGAAAGCCTTCATTCCACACTGAGATCAGAGGTAGGATGCTATTTCTGAAAAACAAATAGAAGCAAATAGAAAAAAAATACATTTTTGTTCTTGTCTTTGGGAGTCAGACCTAATATGTACTTTAGGTTAAATTAATTTTAGGCTCTTGTTTATTAATATTTCAATGCGTTTTTTTCTAGAACGACAGGTTGAAAAAGTTTTGTAATGACCTTGAAGAAAAGAACGAAGTAGCAGAGCTTCAGATAAAGCAAAAATCTATAGATTATCGTAATCAGCTACAGCAGAAAGAGGTAAATAATAGCCCAAATTAGTTGAACAACATTTAATTTGTGACTTTATGTACTTAATAGGATGGCAGCCTATTTTGTAAAGACAGATGGGCATCATGGTTGTTTGTTGTAAATGTGTGTTATGTGGCATCAAACCTTTCTACAAGTCATACTTTATTTTGAATCATTAAGAATTGGCATAACAAGATATTCTTTATATTACTCTACTTATGTTTAAGGAAGCTTATGGTTCATTTGTAATAGATTTTTTTTTGAAACAGGAATAGCTACTGTTCTTTATGAAGTCTGGAATTAGTTCAGGGAGATTGCTGAAATTTCTCTGTAGTGTTGAACCCTAGAAATATGGTATATAGATAGGTAGAAATTAGTACAGCCTAGAATATATTCAACAACATAAAGATGCAATTAAGATCAGTCTGTGCCGCTTCGCTATGCATAAGAATATGAGTCTGTTTTATTCTGTGAAATGTGGTATTGGAGAGATTTTTGCAGAGTTCCTTGGACCACAGGAAGTACAAATCATTCACTAGCTGGTAAAGTAAAACCAGACTGCTTTATAATGCTAGAGCTTAAATATTGTGAATATATAATGTGAAGGAAGAATATAATGTGGAATATATAATGTGGAGAAGACTGTGATGATTGGAAAAATAGAAAACAATAAAAAAGAGGCCAGTAGAAGATAAGTTGCTGCTACATAGCCTTGATCAATGATATCCATTCTGTCACGAAAAGTTCAAAACGATTGAGTGATTAACAGCTATTTTGTCCATGTTTGTTTTAAATACCAAAAATTTGGATTTGCTATTATTTATTTATTTATTTATTTATTTATTTTGTCACAACATCATACAAAAAGATTATATAGTATATACACATATAAACATATATAGGAAGAAGAAAAGAAAAACAATAGGACAGGAACGGTAGGCACGTTTGTGCGCTTATGCACGCCCCTTATGGTCCTCTTAGGAATGGGGTGAGGTCAATAGTAGAAAGTTTTTGGTTAAAGCTGTTAGGATTATGGGAAGAGACCACAGAGTCAGGTAAAGTATTCCAAGCACTGATGATTCTGTTGCAGAAGTCGTATTTTCTGCAATCTAGATTAAAGCGGTTTACATTAAGTTTAAATCTATTGGTTGCCCTTGTATTATTGCAATTAAAGCTGAAGTAGTCTTTGACAGGAAGGACATTACAATAGATGATTCTGTGAGTTAAACTTAGGTCTTGTCGGCGGAGTTCCAAGTTTTCTAAGCCTAGGATTTCAAGTCTGGTGGGATAAGGTATTTTGTTGTTTTCAGAGGAATGGAGAACTCTTCTTGTAAAATATTTCTGGACACGCTCAATTGTATTGATGTCAGAGATGTGGTGAGGGTTCCAAACAGGTGAGCTGTATTCTAGAATTGGTCTAGCAAATGTTTTATATGCTCTGCTTAGTAGTGTGGTGTTTTGGAAAAGAAGCTACGCAAAATTAGGTTTACAACTCTTAGAGCTTTTTGCTATGTAGTTGCAGTGGGCTTTGGCACTTAGATCATTTGACATGAAAACTCCAAGGTCTTTAACGGGATGGGGGTCGTCTGTAAGGTAATGTCCATCTAGTATGTACTTAGTTTTAGAGTTCTTTTTTCCTATATGTAAGACTGAGCATTTGCTGGTTGAAATTTGAGCTGCCAATTTTAGACCAAGCGGTTAGATGGTCAAGGTCGTTTTGAATGATAGAAGTGTTGTCTGTGGTGTTAAATAGTTTGACATCAGCAAAGAGAACACAATTACTTGAGATATGGTCACAAAGATCATTAATGTATAGAATAAAGAGTGTTGGTCCAAGGACGCTGCCTTGAGGAACGCCACTCTTGACAGGAACAGGATTTGATAAAGCATTGCCAATTTTGACCACTTGTTGTCTGTTAGACAGAAAAGCAGATATCCATTTGTGGAGGGGTCCTGAGATGCCATAGGATGTTAGTTTAAGGAGAAGTTTATCGTGTACTACTGAGTCAAAAGCTTTGCAGAAGTCTATGTAGATTGCATCTATTGATTTGCCTTGATCTAGATTTGAAGTCCATATGTTTTTGCAGTGGAGAAGTTGTAAGTTACATGATAACTTTTTCCTGAAACCAAATTGTTTGTTGGAGAGTAGGTTGTTAGTTTCTAAGTGTGAGGTAATGGATTGATTGATGATAGATTCCATGACTTTGCAGGTGACGAGCAAAGGGAGATCGGTCTGTAGTTTTCGACTAAGCTGGGGTCTCCTTTTTTGAAGATGGGGATGACTGTGGCTAGTGACCAAAGTTTGGGAAGAGAACTGGTAGTGAAAGCTTTATCAAAGATAATACTTAGGGGTTCAGCTATATTAATGGAAAGTTTTTAAGAAATATGCACATAGACCATCAGGTCCAATAGAAAGCGATGGTTTTAAGTTGTGAAGAGCTTTACCAACGTTGTCTTCTGTGAAATCTATATGAGTTAAATCATCATAGTCATTGCTGGTTCGTTTGTGGAATGTTGGATATGTGTTATCGGAGTTAACAAAAACTGAGCCAAAGAAAATGTTGAAGAGGTTTGCTTTGACTGTTTCGTCATTGCATTCTTTGTTGTTAGAATCTTTTAGTGGTGGGATGGATCTTGAATCTTTAAGTTTACTGTTGACAAAATTATAAAAGGCACGATTGGAATTTGTGCGTAGAAGGTTTTCTTCTTGCTTGGTGTGGTAATTTGTGCATTCAGTTTTAATTTGGTTGCATATGTTTCTGTAACGGTTTCTGAAGTTTGTAACATAGCCTTTTTTGTTTCTATTCCAGAGGATTTTTTTGATTGAAGCTTTTTATTGATATGGGTAGTTTGTTTTCTTGGACATGGTAGTCATTCGTGGTACATATAATTTAATGACTCTATTGATTTCAAGTAGGAAGATTCTATAGAGGTCATCAGCGGTTATGCAGGTTGCAAACAGATTTTGCCAGTTCAGAAGTGAAAGATCGTTGTTTATAAGGTCGTAATTGGCTTTCTTGAAGTTGTAGTTGGGAGTTCTGGTGTTATGGCGAATTAAGTATGGACGTATATTGAGACGAAAATCAATCATGCAGTGGTCACTGTTTGAAAAAGGTTCTTTAATTTGTATTCCGTAAATTGAGTTTGGATTGTTGCAGAAGATGAGGTCAAGGCAGTTGTTGAGTCTT
Source organism: Ahaetulla prasina (assembly GCF_028640845.1). Taxonomy (NCBI): domain Eukaryota; kingdom Metazoa; phylum Chordata; class Lepidosauria; order Squamata; family Colubridae; genus Ahaetulla; species Ahaetulla prasina. The sequence continues at coordinate 331,164,977 of NC_080539.1, read as the reverse complement.
GTTACACTAAATTCCCATAAGTATGCATTTTACACTCAGCACTTGAGTTAGTAAAAATTTTAAAACATACATTTATTACATTAATAAGTAATTTTCCTTCTCTGACAAATCATTGCATGTAATTTATGTTTCCTTATGTCAAAGGAACATAAATGCCTTTCCCATTGTTGGAAAGGTATGAATGGAAACACGTACTTCGATGCATCTTCTCCCCCATAATGTATTATGTTGCGAAGATACTCTCTCTTTATACATCTCATAACGCATTATATTGTTTTCTGAGGGCAAATATGCTCTTCCTCATAACCATAGAAGGGAAGTCTTCAGAGCATATAAATATCAGACTGAGATACTGCACAAAGGTTGTTTTACATTATGTTAACACCAGAACCAAATTATATACCTGTGATGGCAAATCTATGGCACGCATGCCACAGCTGGCACACAGAGCCCTCTCTCGGGCACGTGAGCTGTCGCCCAGCTCAGCTCCATTGCACATGTGCACGCATGCCTCCCGCTGGCCACCTGATTTTTTTGAGGGGTGGGGCATATGCGAGAGACGTGGGCGCATGTGCAGGGGGGTTGCATGGGGGAGGAGCACAGGGGGTGCTGTGTCTCTCCCCCAAAGCCCATTTTTGGGCCCAGGTCAGTGTAGAATGTATTGTGGTAACCCAAATGGGAGGCCTAGGCCCAAAATGGGGTGTGGGGGGATGTGCCCCCCACGGCCCATTTTTTGACCCAGGAGGCTGCAAGGAGGCCTGCTAGGCCAAAAACGGGTGGGGGGTCACATGTGCATGTGAAACAGGTGGGAGGGGTCATACGGTTCGTGCGTGCATGCTCAGGGGGCACACATTGCATTATGGGTGCTGGCATGCACGCTTTTGGCACATGACGAGAAAAAGGCTAGCCATCGCTGTTATATACCATATTTTTCACTGTATAAGATGCACTCCCTCCCTGCAAAAGTGGGTGGAAATGTGCGTCTTATAGAGCAAATGTTGCAGAATGACAAAGACATGTCCATGCAATTGAAAGAAGTTGGCCTTAATTTAAGGGATTCTTCTTAGTATAATGAAACAAGAGAAAAAGGTATAATTAATGAAATATCTTAATGAAATACGCATAATTTTAGTAGCTGTTAGCTAAATTAAACAATATTTAAAAGAGAAATTAAAATTAAACGTTGCAGTTAATGTTGGATTGAACATTTTCTTTACTGAAATGTACATGTCTTGATCTAGGTGGAGATCAGCCATCTTAAAGCCAGGCAGAATGCTTTACAGGACCAACTACAGAAAATGCAATCAGCTGCTCAGTCATCACAGTTAAAACCAGTTGTTTCTCAATCAGCCACTACATCAGCTTCTTTTGTTCCTGTTGTTAGACATCATTCTTTTGATTTTCATAGAGATGATATGGATTTTGGAGATGTGATCTGGTCTCAACAAGAAATAAACAGACTGTCCAGTGAAATTTCTAGGCTCGAATCTGAAGTTGAGCACTGGAAGCAGATTGCACAGGTGCGTCTCTTTTCTGAATAATGTAATGTAGATTACATATATCAGGTGTAAAACTCAAGGCTCTGGGGCCAGATCCAGCCCGCAATGAGGCCGGATCCGGCCCACATGGCCATCCTGGAAACTATAAGAGTCCAGCCCACATCACTTCGGCCTGGCCCACTCCATCCCAGCCCATGCGCACGCAGGCCCAGTTCTCCATCGCCATGTGCAGGGCAGCAAAAGTAGTCTATGGGACTATGGTCAAAAAGATAGTTCAGACCTTCTAACCTTGCGAGATCTTTTTTTTTCCCCGTGAGACGTTGGAAGGTCTGAACTATTTTTTTTACCATAGTCCAACAGACTACTTCAGTTGCCCTGCATATGGCAACAGAGAACGGAACTGGAAAACAGGTTAGTGAAGAGATGTGGCTGCCATGGGGGGTGTGTGTGTGAGGGTTTGGTATTGGTGGCCTGGCTGAAGGGCCCTCAGATAAGCCGGGATGGGGCAGCTCTGCACCCCCTGCCTTGCTTCGCCCTCCACACACACACTCTGCCTCCCTTCATTCTTCATTCTTCGTCACTTCTCCTTGCTCGCCGCCATAACCTAGCAGGAGGCTGAGCAATGCAGTGGTGCGGTGGCCACAAAGCGAGGCAGTGGAGGGTGGAGGACTAAGCAAGGTAGGGGGCGCAGAACTGCCACCCCATGCCCTGCACCAGCTTACCTGAGCACCCCGTCATTCAGGCACTCAAGCCCTGCAACTGCCACCTCAGGGTGACAGAGAGAGAGAGAGAGGGAGGACGGGGGCTCTCCAAACTCTCAGTGTGGATGAGAAAGGGAAAGAGAGAGAGAGAGGGCAATCCCTATTTCAGCTAGGGCACTTAGGCTGCTGGCAGTGGCTGGGGCGGTGGCAGCCACCTAAGCAGCCATGATTCCCCACTTCCTAGCCAGCCAGCCCTGCCTGACCTGCTCCCTGCCTTTTCCCTTTAAATGATAGTATGACTCAGTAAGAGATGTATTATTAATTATCTTATTTCTAAATTCAGTATTAATGGAACTTGCCTGAGTGGCACAAGAGTTGTTTATTTCCAGTGACACTATTCTGTTTAACATTTGATACAGAGTCAATCTCTGCAGGTTTGTAGTGTAATTGTACATCATTACATATTTTTTATTTGTGTCAGTGAATAAAAAATACATAGGTAGTCCTCGACTTACAACAGTTGATTTAGTGACCGAAGTTACAACGGCACTGAAAAAAATGACATGACCATTTTTCACACTTATGATCATTGCAGCATCCCCATGGTCACATGATTTACATTCATGTGACAACTGACTCACATTTATAACGGTTGCAGTGTCCCAGAATCATACGATCTCCTTCTGGAAGACCAGATTCACTTAACAATGGTATTACTAATTTAAGAACTGCAGTGATTAACTGCACATTAACAAATGTGGTGAGAAAAGTCATAATATGGGGCAAAACATTCTTAGCAACATAAATTTTGGACTCAATTGTGGTCGTAAACTGAGGTAAACTACCTGTACCAACGTTGTTTCATTTTTTTGTATAAACATGAATCATAAGTTTACATTGGGAATACATTGCTTCAGTATGTTTAATGGGGCAGGGTGGGAAGAAAAGGCAAATTGTAAACTGCTGCACATAGAGCTGAGCTTTAGCTTATGAAGCTCCTAAATTATTGAAGCTAACATAGATGCAATTTGTATAACACAAAACACATGTTTAATCCTTATGGTGGATCCTGGTATTCTGTTCAGTAGGCCACACATGATTGAACTTTTGATTTATTAAGCACTGTTCAAGAAAAAGTTCCTGCCATGTTCCTGCTGCACACCATTTTTTAAATGTATTAAGCCTAAACTGATTTCAGCGTTTTAAATGTTTTTTCTCCACCATCTCATTTAGTTTTCTAAGCCTCAAGGAGACAATAGTACAGATCAAAATGAAATCTGCAAGCTGCAAAATATTATCAAGGTAAAACAAAACAAAACACCACCTCTTTTCCTAGGTGAGATTACTCCTTATAGTTATTATAGATTTTGGATAATCCTCTAATGCACAGACATTATTTATGAATGCTTTTTGAAGTTATTTTGAATAAAACACTTGAATATGAATATAAATATACATCTTGAAATACTTAGAAATAATGGTTAAAGCAACGATTTGCATTGTATCTTTTGAGTGCTCCTTAATCAAAAAACAAGGTATAACCTCAGAATCATTCATGGACATTTTTTACTAAAAGTTCCAGATTTTCCTTTAAACTGAGTCAGTCTTCAGATATGTTGCATTGTTAATGAATAAAGTACCTCAGAATGAAATTTAAACTTTAAATTTAAAATTAAAAACCATAATGAACTTTAAACTTTCAAAGTTTAATGAACTTTCAATTTTTTAATGAAACTTTCAAATTAATGAAGTTTGCTTTTTATTAATTACACATTTTAGGAACTGAAACAGAAGTTGAGCCAAGAAATAGATGAGCACCAGCATGAACTTTCAGTATTGCAAGATGCACACCATCAGAAATTAACAGAGATAAGCCGACGTCATAGAGAAGAACTAAGTGAATATGAGGAACGAATAGAAGAATTGGAGGATCAATTACAGAAAGGTTTTGTTTGTTCTTAAGAGTTCCAAAAGGATTTTTAAAAAGTTGTTACCATATTAAGCACGTAAAAAGAGTACCAGATTTCAAGTATAATTTTCTTCCAAGCGGTGTTTTATATAATTTACAAATTCTGGACTGCTGAGCACTCATAACCTATAATATAATACTTTGTAGGTATAACCCTTCTAGTTTACCAGTACAGTACTTTTAAGAAAAACTGTTACTATAAAATTTGTGAAACAAGAAACATTAGCTATAATTAGTGAAATGGTATGGCCAGTTAAAATCCTTGGATATATAAATATGCCTAGTCCTGAAGCTGGAAACACTGTACTTCCAATGCTAGAAATATTTTTGCTGGTGGGATTATTTCAGAGACTTGATGCTACCATACAAACATTTTACAGCAAACAAAAATTTTGTCAGGATGGTGAAATGTCCGTTACAATGTTATGATACAAGATTTGCCTATTAAGAACCAAAGTGCAACATTGTGACACAAATACTAAAAATAGCGTCAATAAGAAAGTTCCTTAAACGTTAATGTTTAATGTTAAACCGTGATTCTTTGATTCTGTTTGGCTGACTGCAGCCACTAATTTCTCCCTATTTTTTGCCGTCTTTGTTTTTTGGGGGGGAAACAGTAACCTGCAAGAAATAATTTTTAAAAAACCATTTATTTGTTCTCTATTATCCACAACTGTAAATGAGTTTAAAAGGGAGCTTTATAAATGTGGGAATGATTGGACGCTATGACCACATTGATGGTTGAGTTTCTCAGGCTTATGGTCTTGGGAGACTTAATTTGAAGTGAATTGGACATCTGTATAAATATGATAAATATATAAATGAATAAACAAACAGACAAACAAATCTATCTTTCTTGAGTATAAAGTTGGAAATACTTTAGGAATTCATGGCTACTATAACAACTACAGGCCTGACTTGAGCCATTGAGTGTGTAAAGTACATTGGGGTGGTGGAAGTAGAGGAGGATCTCAGAGTAATGGCGGCATGATCTGGATGTAGGGAACATTGATTCATTCTCATGAATCACCTCCTGTTAGCCTTGGAGTTTCATCCACCAGGGTTCAGGTAGCCCCAAACCTTTTGTAGAGTAGTGAAAGCCTGCCTTTTCTCTTGTATGTTGGACAGAATGGATGGTAATTGAGCCTGTTTTCCCAAAGAATGATTACCTGTCTCATCCAGCCTTCACTATGTTTATGATTATTGTTGATATTTTGGTTTTCTATTATTTTTCATTTTTTGTTTAATTTTGTCTACTTTTTTGTGTATATATTTCACCTGAAGTCATAACTCTGAGTTGGGCAACTTTACAAATTTCATTCATAAATAAGACTTTTACATAAAGTGAAACATTGATAACATTATTGGATGACCCTTCAGTTGACTTCCTTAAACCTTAGGGTGTAGTTGTTTTCTTATGGCATTAATGATGTTAGTACTTCCTAGTTCTTCATATTCATGTATTCCCAGTTTTATACTATTAAAGATATTTTTCTGTATAGTTTCTCTGTACAGTGCAAAAGATGAAAAGTAATGAAGATAAGCATACAGGGCATATAGTTACATTATGTCTGTTTCAAGTATTAGCAATATTTGCAAATCCAACAGAAAGGCCTTGCAACACATCTCTTTTCATGTTATATAAACACAGAATGTGTGCTGTGTTTATAATGACTACTATCCATTATAACTTCTAATGGAAAAGTATCCATTAAATCAGTATGTCACAAGAAATACAGTCAGCTTACGCCATTGCTGACTGTGGGGGGGGGGAAATACTGACCCCCAGGGGAAGGGTGCGCAACTTAGGTATTCTCCTGGACGATCGGCTGTCCTTAGAAGAACACTTGACGGCCGTCACCAGGGGAGCATTTTATCAGGTTCACCTGATTCGCCAGTTGCACCCCTTCCTTGATTGGGACTCCTTACGCACGGTCACTCATGCCCTCGTCACTTCCCGCCTGAACTATTGCAATGCTCTCTACATGGGGCTCCCCTTGAAGAGCACCAGGAGGCTCCAGCTAGTCCAGAATGCGGCCGCGCGGGTGATAGAGGGGGCACCACGTTGCTCCCATATAACACCCATCCTGCGTGGCCTGCACTGGCTGCCGGTAGCTTTCTGGGTGCAATTCAAGGTGCTGGTTATCACCTTTAAAGCGCTCCATGGCTTAGGACCGGGGTATTTGCGAGACCGCCTTCTGCCACCAATTGCCTCCCAACGACCTGTGCGCTCCCACAGAGCGGGCCTCCTCAGGGTGCCGTCGACCAAACAATGTAGGTTGGCGGCCCCCAGGGGGAGGGCCTTCTCTGTGGCGGCACCAGCCCTATGGAACGAGTTACCTCCGGGGTTACGCCAACTCCCCGACCTCCGGGCCTTCAAACGTGAACTAAAGACTTTATTATTTCGCCGAGTGGGACTAGCCTAAGAATGTATTTTAGCGAAATTTTAATGGGTTTTTAATTGGTCTTTGACCGTTTTAGTGATTCGGCCACTAAATATTTGTTTTTTAAATTGTTTTAAATAGTGTTTATTTATTATATTTATATTGTTATGTGTATTTTAATATTGGCTGTACACCGCCCTGAGTCCTTCGGGAGATGGTGCGGTATAGAAATGTAATTATAAATAAATAAATAAAAAAAACTTAATTTAAAACTATGAGAATATATACAATCCAGACATTTTTGCAGTGCAGTAAGCAATCACGTACTTGCCTTTCTTATCATTGGCAGTGAAAATTCTAATTCAGCCAAACTATGGCTGTGAGCTTCTATAAATATAACTTGACAGTACCAGTAGAAATGCTGCAAAAACACTTTGCAAAATACTTATTTTTAATATTTATGCAGAAGAAATTAAGAAATATTTAATTTTACAAAATATTATTTTTATTTATATTTTAACTTAACAAAGTTATGTTTTTATTTATGTACTAATATAATAATTATAACATTATACAGTGCTTCTGGGTTCTAATATAAATGTATGTTTCCTTGCTTAGTTGGTGGAAATACTGAAGCATCTTCTGAAATAGATCTACAAAATGGATCAAAATCACCAAACTTGAGTAACTTACAAAATAAAGTGGAAAGTTTAAGTCAACAATTGTCTTCAGCAGAAGGAGAGAAAGACATTCTCTTGAAAGAACTTGAATTTGTAAAAAAAGAGAAAAATCAAGTAAGAGAAGAATACGAAAGTCTAAAATCTGAACGCAGTAAAGTCCAAATATCTATTTCTGAAAAACAGGCTGGTGCAAAAGTAGAGGAAGTCCCTAATTTTGTAGAAGAATCATTGAAGGCTGAAGTGGAACGATTGCAAAAAGCACTACTTGGTATGAAAACACTGCGATTTCACCATGTGATATATTGTATTTTAGCATCTGAACACAGTTCCGTGAAACAAAGATTGGAGATTTATGCACAAAATGCTTCTTCATTTAGCGGTACTTTGCTTTCGTGGTTTCCTCTGCCTCTTTCAGCTTTAGAAGCTGCTGCTCAAAGAAGAAAGCTGAAAAATGGTTGATTCATATACTGCTCTTTGATTCCTAGCCCAAATATTGTATGTGAGGAAAAACATTCATACCTAAAAAGAGATGATCAAGCCTTTCTAGAAAAAGAAGTTTAAGGGGGGGGGGAACCAAACCCATTGCATTACTGTACTTTATAATATTGAAAAACAGTTCTTTTGGCTGTCTTTCTTCCTAACCCAAATTGTTTTGAAATGATACAAAAGATGATAATAAATGGACTTGTCATATTTAATTGTTGCTGTACTTTTACTCAGTATATTTCAAGAAACCATCACTTGACTCCACCTATCTGGACAATTTTTTGTCTAGTTTCTCACCTTCCCTTCTTAGGGAAGGTGGTAGAAAAGGTGGTCACACTGCAGCTCCAGAGGATCCTGGATGAAATGGATTATCTAGAACCCTTCCAGTCAGGTTTCAGGCCAGTTTGGTTAGTTTGAGACAGAAACAACATTGGTTGCATTATAGATTATCTCTAGCAAGAGTGGGAAACGGGTAATATATCCATCCTGGACCTCCTTGATATTTGAGTGGCTTTCAGTATCATTGGCCGTAGTATCCTTTGCAGTCAGCTGTGGCATTTGGAGTTGATGGGCACAGTTTTGTGCTGATCCAGCGCCTTCCTCCAAGGCTGGTCCCAGTCAGTGTTGATAGGGAGTAAGAGCTTTAGTCCATGGATAGTCCTTTGTGGGGTGCTGCAGAATGGGCACTTGCTCTGCTTCTTTTTAGTATCTACATGAAACCACTGGGTGAGATCATCCGACACCATGGGACGAGGTATCTTCAATACACTGATGATGTTCAACTCTATATCTCCACCAAATGATGTGTAGTTGTCCTCATGGTGCTGGAATTTGTAGGGATCTGGATGGGAGACAATGGGGCTTCAGCTGAATCCTGGTAAGAGAGAGTGGCTGTAGAGATTCTTGGGATCTGGGAGTTCATCATCTATAGTTCTAGATAAAGTTGCACAACTTGGAGTCCTTCTGGAATTATGACTCTTGCTTGCACTTTTCCTGGATCATGAGAACATGCCCTCAGTCATTCATGCCTTAATCATTTGTCTTTTGGATTATTGCAAGGCGCTCCAAATGGGGCTATCCATGAAGAGTATTTGGAAGATACAGCTCGTGTAGAATTCCCCAGCCTGACCATTTTTAGCTGCTCCTAGGGTGGTGTACATAACATCCACTTTATGAAATATGTCTTTATATTTGAGGTCTGCCTGGGTTGAAGTCTGCTCCCATACTTTTGGTTTTCTGGAAAGGAGATAAAACCTGACTCTGACTGTTAATGGAAATGCTCCAAGTTGGGATCTTAATGGAAGTGCTCCAAGTTGGAAGTGGCTAGTGGATTAACTCAGAAGATGCTACTGCCTTTTTTTTTTGGTGTCTTCTTTTTGTAGTTAACTTTATAATGTCTGTTATATTTATAATTTTAATTGTAAGCTACTCAGAGTCACTTTTCAGAGTCAGATGAGCGGTATAAATAAATAAAATCTGAAGAAATCTTCTATTAACAACTTGAATTCTCTGTGTATCAACGAACTTTCTGCTTACATTTTTACAGATGCAGACAGTGAAATAACAAAATTGAAAACATTAAATCAGGTAACTATGTAAAAGATAATATAAAAATAACAAATAATCTTCCTGAAATTGTATTATTATTGTTTAGAAATATTTGTTATATGAGATTAAGCTTTTGAAATCAAGAAACCCGGTTCTGTTTTGGTTAGAATAAAGACAGTTGTTTTCTATCTTACACTAGATATTTTTAAAATTGACCCTGTTATTGTTCTTATGAATAACTATACATACGCACAGACCTATATACATACATACTTTAGTTATCTATAGTTTTGGTCTGTAGTTCTTGCATTACCCCTTTGACCACACTATAAGTCCTACTCCCATGCAAACATGTTGTTATTTATGTTTAATTAATTCAATTGTTTTAACAGATTTTATGTTTCAATTGTTAGTTTTATTGTACACTGCCCAATGTCACCTTATGTGAGATGAGTGGCTATATACATTTGATAAATAAAAATAAGCACTATATGTTTATTTTGTTTGCCAATAAGTATAACATTTCAGCATCAAATGGACTATAGTAGAATATAGCATGCAAAAGCTATGCTGTAAATATAATTAGATTTTTGTTACATTTTAAGATGTTAGAAAAGCTAAAAGAGTGTTCTTATATATATTTTTAGAGCAACAGTAGCCTTCCAAAACTAATAATATAACTATATAAGCAATAACTAATCATTTCAGTCTGAAATAAACAAAATCATATTCATTTTGAGATAAAATGAGATAAAAAGAACATTATTAATATAAAATTACAGAGTACAGGAATTAAAAAACATCAAAGTCCTATAAAATTACAAATAATTTTATAATTAATAATGTAAATGCTATGAGAAGTTAGATAACTATCAAACAAGGGTTTCAAACTCACGTCATCACGGCTGTGTCATGTGATGTATCTGGACTTTTTTCCCCCTTTACTAAACCAGTTGTGGGTGTGACCAGCACAGGACACATCTGGCCTGTGGGCCAGAGTTTGACAGCCCTGATATAAAAGGGCATAAATAATACTAAAATTTATAAAACACTACAAGAACATAAGCTTTTTTAAGGATTTATTAAATTAAGACAATTACGGTTCAACCAATTATAACAAAAATATCAAAAGTAAATGTAGCCCAATTCTATGTCAGAGCTAGTTCTATGATTAAACATAAACAACTTCAAGTGATGTGCCTTGCCTTGGTTTCTTTAACTCAATATGTTTCCTCTTCCCTCCCCGTTTTCCCCCTTTAAGTATACACATATCATTTAAGAAGTCATTGGCTTACATTTTCCACAAAGGTACACTCTTTTATTTCCAATCTAACATCAGGAAAATAATTGAATGTAACTTTTTTTGGGAATAAGATAAGCAATTCAGATGATCAGTTATAGAACACACAAAAGTTCTTTTTTAAATAGTAATTTTATTAAAAATTACTATAATGATAACCAAAAAATGAAGGTGCAGAAGAGAAAAAGAAAATAGAAAAGAAAGAAAAAAGAAGTAGAATGGAAGAAAAAAGAAAGTAAAGAAAGACTTTCTCCATCAGAACAAATATAAACAATTTTAGTAACTTATCACCTTTTTTAAAAATGCAACCTATTCACTCATTCCATAAATTACCATTCCATAAATAAATAAATCCTTAAAAACCTCACCATTTCAGTCTTGATCAACAAGTCATTAAGGGTTACAAAAAATAATAACATACTATTTTAACCAAATAAACCAACTTTATATTCCTTCCATTTATTTTTAGCAATCTGGATCTTTAGTCTTTTCAAATAATGGTCTAAAATTTGAAATCTTTTCATTTTCTCTTTGTCTCTAAATTCTTCAAACTTTAACATCCCCTTTTTGTAAATCCAATGTAGGAAAATTAATCAGCTCACTCTCTTGGTTTGTTATTTGAATATCCCTTTTAATTGTTAAGACATCAACCAGTTTCTTTTGTGTGTCCAGTGAAATATCTTTTTTCATATCATTCTTGTGGCTTGTTATCTTTAAATCTACTTTCAGATCAGTCTCAGGCTTGTCCAATAGAACTTTTTCCTCTTCTGTAACATCTTTTAAACTCATCGTATCTCTACAGACACCCTTAGAATTCATTTCTGGATCTATCGTTCAAAAATAACCATCAATATGTCCAACATTAAAGGTCCATTTTTCATATCCTTCAGTATATTGAATGTTTTTCTCCTTTAATTATAATCTTTTATTCCTTGCACTTCCCTCTAGCGTCTAACCTTCAAAGTTACTTGCTACCATGTTTTTCCAACAGAAAGGATTCTTATAATTAATTCCAAAAGCTTATTTCAAATTTACCTGTCCCCGAGTCCATTTGTAACTTTCTAAAATTAAAAATGTAATCACCCTTTTGCTGTTTATTTCAGAAAAAAATTAAGTCTTTAAACAATTATGTTCAAATTGATTTTATCCTATTAAATTTAAGATCTTTTTTGTGTCTAAATTAAGGGAGAAGTTAACAAAGACATGGGAAGTTTACAACCTGACAGTACTATGAAAGGACAGAACTTGGAAAATCAGCTACAACACATGCATGAGTTGAATGAAAGCAGTGCTGAAAAAGAAACTCTAATAGCAGAATTGGAAGAACTGGACAAGCAGAACCAAGAAGCTACCCAGGTGAGAAATATAAGGGAGAGGCAGGAATACTATGTAATTTACAAAAGATGTGCTTTGTGTTTAAATATCTGTGCAACAAAACTATAAGAATTTCTAGGCTTTCCCAGTCAACTATTTTTTTTAAAAACTATTTCAAAAGCCCTCTCTAATTCAGACCTCTTAACTTCCCTGGAAAGAGAAGAATTAGCATTTTTGAAAAAAAGGAAAAGGCGAAAAGGTATATTTGAAAAGGGAAAAGCAAAAAGGGAACTCCAGTGATTTTTGGCTGTGACTTTGTCTCCTCTGCCATATAACCCCTAACAGATTTTCTTGAAATAATGCTTCCTCCCCTTGCTCTGATTGAACTAGATGGATACCCAGCAAAATGTCAGTATCACGAACTGGGAATTAATGGAATCCTGAAGGTCAGTCTTCTGTTAGTGAGGAGGCAATTTTTCCTGGTTTAAAAAAATGGTAAAATGCGGTGTTGCTAGAGAGTTTATTTTATTAAACATATTTCTTTGAGGATTGGTATTGGTACTTTACAGTAACATAAATGCAATGATTTGAAAACATTGTGAAATAAGAGTATTTTGATTCAAAGCTTTACTTGTATGTCTTAAATAAAAATATTTTTTTTTATTTTAGCATATGATTACGTTGAAGGAGCAACTAGCCAAACAAAATGCAGAAGCTGCTGAAGTTATCAGCCAGCTAAAACTGGATGTAAAATCTGGGGAAAAAACAATATCAATGTTGGAGGCAGAGAAAATGGAAATGAGCAAAGAGGTGCAAAACCAGAAAGAAGCATTGAATCAATGCTCACTTGCCCTTAATGATTTGCACGTGACTAACCAACACCAGGAAAATAAAATAAAAGAGTTAAAAGAACAACTTAAAACATCCCAACATTATAGCTCCAAAAATGAACAAGAAGTTATAGAATTAAAGAAAAATCTAACTGAAAGAGAAGAAGAATGTTCTCTTCTCAAAAATGAACTAACCAAGATACGTCAGAAATCTGATAGTTGTCAAGATCATTCAGTCACTGAAAGAGAAGAAATATCAGACCTGAAGCATCAAATTTCTAAAAATAAACTAATAAATACAGATTTAGAGAAATCCATCATGAATCTTCAAACAGAAAAGGGAAGACTTCATTTAGCATGTGAGGAACTTAAACAGCAGCTGCAAATAGCTAATAGTGAGAAGAGTAAAATTGGTTTTGAAAAAGATACTATGCTGGAAGCTTTGAAACTTGAGAAGGGACAGTTAGAAAAAGAATTAAACCAGTCTGAAAAACGATTGTTGGAGCAGGCTCATAAATATGAACAGACCATTGAGGAGTTATCAAATGCACGTAACATGGATACCACTGCATTACAATATGAACATGAACGGTTAGTAAAACTTTCTCAAGGCAAAGACTTTGAGATAGCAAATCTCAAAAGGAACATTGAACAGATGGAAATGGATCATGAAGAAACTAAAGAGCTGTTAACCACTAGCTTAGCTGGGCAAAAACAACTGACAGAGCTCATAAAAGAGAAAGAAGTATTTGTTGAAAATTTTAAAATCAGAGTTTTTGAGTTAGAGCAGCAACATGAAGAGTATATTGAGAATATGAAAAGAATTGAGGCACTGAAGCAGAATTTAGAGGAAAGGGAGAAAAGTCTTTCAGCTATGAAAGAAGAGATCAGTCATTTGAAAGAAGAGAATGAGCGATTAAAAGAACAACAAAGTAGGCCCCCTCCTTTGGCTGAGCCCAAAACCTTGGATATCATCACAGAACTTGAAGCAGAAATAACACAAGTAACTATACTTAAAAATAGTCTGGAAGAACAGGTGAAATTAAATAAAAAGACATTTGAGGATCAGAACTTGAAAATGGCTCAACTCCAGCAATCCCTACAAGAATACAAAAAAGAAACTGAGGAATCCAAATTTCAGCATGAACAAATGAACATAGTACATAGGCAGGTGTGCATGGAGAAGGATGAAGAAATCAAAAGCCTACAGAGAACAGTAGAACAAATTAAGGCACAATTAAACAACCAAAGAAAGGTAATTCAGCAAGACCCTCCTGATCTTTTTCAGGAATCTAAAGTTCAGACACTCAATGGTGAAAATGGGAATGAGAAGCATGACCTATCTAAGGTTGAAATTGAAAGGCTGATAAAAGGCATTAAGGAGAGAGAAAGGGAAATCAAGCTTCTGAATGAAAAGAATGTTTCACTAAGTAGACAGATTGACCAGTTATCTAAAGATGAAGTTGGCAAACTTACACAGATCATTCAAGAAAAAAACTTAGAAATACAAGCACTGCATGCAACCGTTTCTTCCCCATCTTACAAGCAAGATGTTCTTTTCCTTCAACAGCAATTACAGACCTATGCCATGGAAAGGGAACAAGTGCTAGCAGTTCTTAGTGAAAAAACTAGAGAAAACAGTCAGTTAAAAACAGACTATCACAAATTAGTGGATATTGTTGCAGCTAAGGAATCAACCATGAAAAAGTTACAAGAAGAAAACCAAAAACTATCCAGCGAATTTGAAAGTAGCAGTCATGATATGTCTCGAGAAACTATAAAGAACTTATCCCGTATCATCCGAGAGAAAGATATTGAGATTGATGCTTTAAGTCAGAAATGCCAAACTTTATTAACTGTCCTCCAATCTTCCAATATAAACTCAGGCAGTGAGCTACAAGGAATTAATAGTAATCAGTTTGAGGAACTTTTACAGGAACGTGACAAGCTGAAACAACAAGTAAAGAAAATGGAAGAATGGAAGAAACAAGTAATGACCACTGTTCAAAATATGCAACATGAGTCTGGTCATCTCCAAGAAGAACTACAAAAACTTCAGATACAAATTTCAGTTGATTGTGAAAACAATTCCCAGCTGCAGGTAGAGTACAGTGGCTTAATACAGGGCTATGAACAAAATGAGAAAAAGTTAAAAACCTTTACTCAAGAATTAGCCCAAGTTCAGCAGAGCATAGGAAACCTTAATAATACCCGGGATATAATTCTTGGAAAGCTTGACATGGTAACACCACCACCATTGGTAACTTCTGTTGAGGGAAAACCACTAGAAGTTCCCAGTAATACTTCTTCTCAGATGTTTGACAGTGAGTGTAAATCAGTAAATGAGGGACTAGAATTCATGAAGAAAACATTGCAGGAAAAGGATTTGCTTATCCAGACTTTACAAGAAAATAATCAGAGATTGTCTGATTCTATGGCTGTATCATCAGAGGTTGAAAGGAAGTGTCAACAGGAATTTGGCTTGGAAATAAAGCAATTAAAAGAGAAATCTGACATTTTACAGATGTCCCTCAAAGAAAAAGATCTGCTGATAAAATCGAAAGGTGACCAGTTGCTTTCTCTGAGAGAAAATCTTAGTAATAAAGAGAGTGAAAACGAGTTGCTGAAGCAAAGCGTCACTAATCTGAAAGAGAGAACACTGATCTTGGAAATGGATGTTTGTAAATTGAAGGAAGAAAATGACAGAATAGCAGCAAAAAGCCAGGAAAAAGAAACAGAATTCCGAGCACTACAAGAGACTAACATGCAGTTTTCAATAATGTTAAGGGAGAAGGAATTTGAACATAATTCCATGAAGGAGAAAGCACTTACGTTTGAAAAGATGTTGAAAGAAAGAGAACAGGTATGTGATGAGTTTGAATTCTTCTGCATCAAAATCATATGGAAATGTGACTGCCATTATCTCATGTTATTTAAACTCCGATGTAGGATTCCCATTTCCTATGCTGAATTGGGACAGTGAAATCAGCTTTTTTCCCCCCACTAGAGCAGGGATCGGCAACCTTAAAACACTCAAAGAGCCACTTGGACCAGTTTCCTACAGGAAAAAAAGACACACAGGGAGCCACAAAACCTGGGTGGGTGTGGCCAACTTGATGTCACTCCCTCCTTCCCACTCACATGACCACCTAGCCACACCTATCCAGCCACCAAACTATTCTCTATGTTTCTCTCCCACTCTTTCCCCCCCTGTGTCTCTTCCTCTCTTCCCCTCTTTCAGTATCACTCTGTATGTGTCTGTCTATGTCTCTGTCTCACCCCCTCTCTGTGTATAACTCTGTGTGTCTCTTTCTATGTCTCTCTCTTCCCCAAAGCCCTCCCTGGCCAGCTGTGGCTGAGCTGGGAGCATTCACACGTGCTGGGAGACTCCAGCCTGAAGTGGCAGGAAGCAAAGGCTGCCCTATGTGCAAATGTGGCGTGAAGACAAGTACAGGGCAGCTTCGCTCCTGCACTCTCCAGCGACCCTCTTCCCCCTCCTCTCAGGATGCCCGAGATAGCTGTAGCTGAGCCAGGAGCGTGCGCACGCTTGGGAGACCCTCCTCAAGTGAGTGCCAAAGCTCAGGAAAGGTGAGCAGTAACTCGCATAAGGAGGGCTTCTTCGCATGTGCCCACACTTCCAGCTCAGCCACAGCCGGCCAGGGGGTTATGAGAGGAGAAGGGGGAGAGGAGAATGCAGGAATAAAGCTGCCGTGTACCTGTCTTCACACCACATTTGCGCGTAAGACAGTCTTTTCTTACTGCCGTTTTGAGCTGGAGTCCAAAAAAGAAATAAGAGGGGCGGGGTGAACCAGTGATGGGACACGGAGCTGCGGCAGAGGGCCTAAAGAGCCACTTGTGTCTCCAGAGCTGCAGGTTGCTGACCCCTACACTAAAGCATAGGTAAGGAAAATGAGTCCTATGAACTCTAGCAGGAATGGCCACTTGACTTCAGTTACTTTCCGGTTGGCCATAAGAAACAAAATAACAAATTTAGATGGGCCTTAATTGGATCTGATGGTCAGGCAACATATAAATTTAATACAGATAGTCCTCAACTTATGACCACAATTGAGCCCAGCATTTGTGCTGTTAAGTGATAAATTTGTTCAGTGAGTTTTACCCCATTTTGCGACTCTTCTTGCCACATTTGTTAAGTGAATCACTGAAGTTGTTAAATTAGTAACATGGTTGCTAAGTGAATCTAGCTTCTCCCTTGTCTTTGCTTGTCAGAAGGTTGCAAAAAGTGATCACATGACCCGGGGGCCCTGCAACCATCATATGAATAATATGAAGTACCTGTCAAGCTTCCAAATGTAAATCACGTGACCATGGGGATGCTGCAATGGTCATAAGTGTGAAAAATGGTCATAGGTTGCTGTTTTCAGTGCTTTTGTAACTTTGAACAGTCACTAAATGACGTCTTGTAAGTCGAGGACTATCTCTATATTATTTATTATCATCACAATCATCAACTCCTCACAGGGCTATGCTTATATTCTTAAGATCTCTTAATTAACACGTACGGGAAGCTGGCAAAATGCAAAACATCAGCCTCTCAAATCAATTTTACTTAAAAGAATGTTTTGGGAATCCATATAAGCCTCATAGGCAACAGCAGAAAATAAAATTGGTGGGTGGCCACATTTTTTGGAACTATATTTTCTGCATGTTCAAACAAACAAAGTCTGCTTGTCTTGACGTGACATCCCAGAGCTTTAATCCGCTTGTTATTTTTATTTGTTAAAGGGAAAGACAGGAGAACTAAACCAGCTGTTAAATGAAGCCAAGTCAATGCATGAAAAAGCTGTTGCCTTTCAGCAAGAACGAGACCAAGTTATGTTGGCCCTCAAACAGAAACAAATGGAGACTAGCGCGCTACAGAATGAGGTAAACAAAGGATGCAAGAAAGTAGTGAGTGATGAATAGATGGTAGTAACATAAGGAACCGAAACAATATTTCTTCAATCCCATACAGGTGCAGTATTTACGTGAGAAGGAGCAGCGACTAAATCAAGAACTAGACAGGTTACGCAATCATCTTTTGGAAAGGGAAGATACCTCCACACGTGAAGCTTTAGCCGCTGAGGATCGGGAATCAAAGCTAAAAAAGAAAGTCCGCGATTTGGAGGAAAAGCTTCAGTCTTCATCAACTGTAGTGGAAAATGTCAGGTAATAGTTTGTCTCCTCAGTAACTGCTGTTTGCCTGGATACGTATTCAAAAAACGGATACAAGAAACATTACTCAGTCCAGTCATAATCGACTCTGGGCAGAGTATATGGCCCCTCCCCAAAAGTTTTAACAAACAATGCATGTGTGTAATAAAAGATAATAGAAATCGGAAATAAAAATTAGTATTTCTAAATATTTATGTTTTATTTGAAGCCATCAGGCAAGCATGCAGGTGGAATCTCTGCAAGAACAATTGAACCTTGTTACGGCACAAAGAGATGAGACTATGCTTCAGCTAACACTTTCACAAGACCAAGTTAAACAGTATGCCATCTCCCTCACAAACCTGCAGATGGTGCTAGAGCAATTTCAACGGGGTAAGTTGAATGTATACATTGCCATGGTTGTCTTTCCTTGTAATCTAAAAATGTAATCCTATTTTGTTGCTATTTTTTTCTGAAGTGGGGCATTTTAAAATGGAAGTCTCTGTCCCATTCACTCTGGAGACAGGACTAGAAAAGCTTCCTTCCTGTAGCAGGAGATGCCTATCTTCTCTAGTTACAACCCTTCCTTTTTTGGGGATGATTAGACACATTGTGAACTCTGCAAAACCTCCATCTGGACAGTTCACCTTCGTTACAGATTTTGCTTGTTTTTTTTCCCCATTTCCTTTATTCTGGGCTTCCTTTTGAGTAACTTCAAGTCAATGACTAACAAAATAAAGGCAGAAATACACTGTCCAGGAATTCCTTAAAGTTTTGCAGCCTCCCTTATCTCCCTCTTCTGATTCCTTCAGAACTGTGCAATCAAACCAAAGCTCCCAAGTCAAATGTTACAGATTACTTTAACTCTTTCTGATTTGGCAACCATATAAGTCAAAAAAATAAAAAACCATGTGCCTCTTATCAGTACTGGAATGTTTTATGGCTTGGGCATTAGAGGAAATGTAAGCCAAAGGCACCAATTTTTCACCACCACTTTCTGGCTTTTTGCCATCAAACTGGCAGTACAATTAATCTTTGACTTATTACCATAACTGAGACCAGAATTACGGTTTTAAGTCATGCCAGTTGTTAAGCAAGGCGTCATGTGAACATGACCTATTTTGCTATCTTCTTTGCAGCAGGCATTAAATGAACCACTGTGGTGGTTAAGTGGTTGATAAGTGAATCCATTGTGTATCCCGGACTTTTTTGCTGGAAAAAGGAAGTAAATGCTGGCAAAAATGTGGGCAGGTTTTCCTGTAAATGAGGACTAGTTGCCCAAAATGAGATCACATGACCTCAGGGGGTGTGGCAGCTAAAGGAACTTCAAATCTGGATTGTAAATAGCCATGGGGAGGTCCATCATAACCTTGAATGGTCACTAAGCTACCAATTATAAGTCGAGGACTGCCTGTAGTCCCTTGTGAAGCATCAATGACTTTCTCTTCTCCAAAGAAGAGAAGGCAAAGAAGCGAAGGCAGTAGGTTCCTAATTTCAGAGGAGGTCCAGTCCCACACACTTTTGACAGAAACTGGAAAAGCAGGATGTCTAGCCTTGGCACTGTAGTCAGCAAAGAGGAAGTAAGGTAAAAAATCATATCAATCCCTCCTGTGTATCCTTTACCTTTTAGGACCTTTCTCATGACTCCTGCTGTAGAGGGTGAAGATTTTAGTAAAGAAAAAAGTCACTTGGTATTGGCAAGGACACCTAAGCCCCTCCCCCCACACACACACGCACCCCTCATTCCACTCAGAGAAATCTGAGAACTTAGGCCTGAAACACCAACCTTATTTTCCCACTCTTGAACATGCTGGCTACAAAGTTCTTCCTTGGTTTAGGAAGGCTAAAAAATTAATACGTGTGAATGGTGAAAAATTTTAAGGATGCTAAGATTATCTGTTTGATTTAATCATATCCCTGACTGGCAAGATAGTTACACTGCTGACAGGATGGCACAGCCAGCTTGGCTCCCCTTGCCATTATTGGCTCCCTGGAAACATTTTTAGGATTGCTATCTGGTATTTGTGCCATTCCTTATATAGCTCTATAAGATTAATTCTTGGCCAAAAGATCTTTTGCTAGGAATGTACTTCAGAAAATACTCCAGCAGAAAGCCAGCCTCCTCAGAGTTCTTTCTTTCTTTCTTTCTTTCTTTCTCTTTCTTTCTTTCTTTCTCTTTCTTTCTTTCTTTCTTTCTTTCTTTCTTTTTTTCTTTCTTTCTTGACATAAACTGTTTCAACACGTACCCTCAAAACGATGCTATAGAGCAGTGCACACCAGAACAACTAGACACAAGAACAGGTTTTTCCTGAACGCCATCACTCTGATAAACAAATAATTCCCTCAACACTGTCAAACTATTTACTAAATCTGCACTACTATTTATTTTCTTATCCTTCCCATCACCCATCTCCTTCCACTTATGACTGTAACTTTGTTGCGTATATCTTTACGATTTATACTGATATTGATTCTTTCCTGATTGCTTACTTGTAGCCTATGACTATCATTAAGTGTTGTATCATTAAGTGTTAAATTTGTACCCTATGACTATCATTAAGTGCTGTAAGTGTTGTACCTTGATGAAGGTATCTTTTCTTTTATATACACTGAGAGCATATGCACCAAGACAAATTCCTTGTGTGTCCAATCACCCTTGGCCAATAAAAAAATTGTATTCTATTATTTTCTAAATCTGTTGAACAAGCTGTTCTCTCAATATCTGATTTTAATAATGAATGTGTTTTAAAAAGCTAAATAAGCATATTTTAACTTTAGAAGAGAAAGCCATGTATTCAGCTGAGCTACAAAAAGCCCAAAAGCAGACTGCAGAATGGAAGAAGAAAGCAGAGCAGCTACAAGACAAAGTGGTTTTGTTGCAAGTAAGTTGAGATTATTCTCTAGCTCAGTTTATTTATTCAAACTGATTCAGGAAAGAAAAAGAATTAGAAAAATTTTAAGGAGTAGTAACAGTTGTTGTACAATGGTGCTTAAAATGGGTGAGCCCTTTTGAGTTTTCAATATTTCTGCATAAATACAACCTAAAACATGTTCCGTTCTCTACACAAGTCCTAACACTATATAAAGACAGCCTAATTAAACAATAAACCAAAAGCATTATACTTGTTCATTTATTTATGGAGGAAAATGATCTAAATGTACCTATTTGTGTGTGGCAAAAGTATGAGTTTGCTTTCAGTAACTGGTGTGGCCCCCTTGGGCAGCAATAACTGCAGCTAAATGTTTCCAATAGCTGTTGATCAGTCCAGCACAGCAGTTTGAAGGAATTTGAGCTCATTTCTCCTTACAGAGCAGTTTAACTCAGGGATGTTGGTGGGCTTCCTTGCATAAATTGCCTGCTTTGAGCCCTTCCCTAACTTTTCTATAGGATTAAGGTTAGAGCTTTAACTTGGCCATTCCAAAATATTAACTTTTTTCTGCTTTAGCCATTCTTGAATCATACAGCTTGCGTGTTTTGAGTTGTTGCTTTGCTGCATGAGCCACTTTTTCTTGAGCTTCAGTTCACAGATAGATACTCTGACATTTCCCTGTAGAATTTGCTGGTACAATTCAGAATTCATAGTTTCATTAAATGGCAAGCTGTCCTGGTCCACAGACAGCAAATTAGGCCCAAAATATAATATGCTTCACAAATGAGCATAATAACTTTACTACGCTGGAAAGTGGTGTTGCCTTTTGTTAACATAATAGTTTTCATTCAATCCAAAAAGTTCTGTTTTAATCTATGTATTTATACAGAAATATTGAAAATTCAAAAGGGCTCAAACTTTTAAGCACCACTGTAGGAAGCAAGATGCTAGATGACAGATTTAGAAAGAAAGAGTAAAAAGAGCCTGAAAGAATTTGTGAGAAGGATAGAAATGTCTCACTCCTCTCTTGCACTCACTGTCTATAAACAGTTTTACTTTAATAAAATTAATATATTTTTTTATGTGTGACCCACACAAGTGAAATATAAGATAATATTTTGTTTGCTCTCATAACCGTGGTAAACTTACTTTAACAATCCATCTCATACAGGAAAGGTTGGATGAAGCAAATGAAGCTCTAGGTTCTGCATCAAGATTAACAGAACAACTAGATCTGAAAGAAGAGCAAATTGAAGAATTAAAAAGACAAGGTAACAAGATTATTTACAAAATTTTGCAAGTAAAGTGCTAGTATGTAAATTAACTTCTATTTTACTAAGATTAAATATCAGGGCTGTGACTAAATCTTTCTCTTTAAAAGTCATTTTACTTTCTACAATTAATGTAAAAAAAAGAAAAAAAATAAGTAGCTCCTTTGTATTTGTACAATTATTTCTTCCTTCATTAGTATTGTAGTGGATTCACTGATCACAACCACAGTATGCCCCTTGTTGTTCTTACTCCATTGAGGCAATTCTAGAATCAGAATAAGACATACTTTTAGCAGCTTAATTTAACAGAATAACTGAGTTGGAAGAGACTTTGGAGGTCTTCTAATAGAAACCCCTGCTCAAGCAGGAAACCCTAGACCATTTCAGATAAATGATTGTCCAATCTCTTCTTAGAAACCTCCAGTGTTGGAGCATCCACAACTTCTAAAGACAAGCTGTTCCACTGGTTAATTGTTCTCACTGTTAGGAAAATTCTCCTTAGTTCTCTCCTTGATTAGTTTTCCCTCCTTTGCTTCTTGTTCTGCTTTCAAGTACTGTGGAGAATAGGTTGACCCCCTCTTCTCTGTGGCAGCCCCTTAGATATTGGAATACTGCTATTATGTCACCCCAGCCCTTCTTTTCATTAAACTAGACATACCCAATTCCTGCAACCGTTCTTCATATGTTTTAGCCTTCATTTCCAAATCATCTTTGTTGCTCTTTTCTGTACTTTTTCTAGAGGCTCAACATCTTTTTTTTTTTTTTTTATTCAAAAAGTTTTACAAAATTTTTTTCCCCCTTTCCCCCCCTCCTCTCCCTCCTTCACAACCCCTCCCCCGACTTCCCGGAACGGCACAAGGTATAGTTAAAAATAAAACAAACATATGCTAAAAATTTTCATCCCAACTTAATTATACCCTACAATCATCATTTCCTAACTTCCCCCAAAAACAATCAAGAATAATACATCATAATCATTCAAAAACAGTCTGATAACTCTTAGTCTGATATCTACGTTGAATATAGTCAATCCATTTTTTCCATTCCTTTAAGTATCTTTCTTGCGTATTGTCTTTCAAAAAGGCTGATATCTTCGCCATCTCAGCCAAATTGGCAACCTTCAATATCCATTCTTCTATTGTAGGTACTTCTTTTTTCTTCCAGTATTGTCCTATTAGTAATCTTGCTGCTGTTATTAGGTTTAAAATCAATTTAGTCTCAATTACTGTACAATCCGTAATAATTCCCAACAAGAAAAATTGCGGCAGGAACTTTATCTTCTTTTTCAAAACATTTTGTAAAATCCACCAAATTTTTATCCAAAAGGCCTTTATGTCCTTACAAGTCCACCAAATGTGCTCAACATCTTTTTTATATCATGGCAACCAAAACTCGATATAGTATTCCACATGTAGTCTTACCAGGGCATTATAAAGTGGTATTAACACTTAATGTGATCTTGATTCTATCCCTCTGTTAATATAGCCTAAGGCTGTGTTGGCATTTTTGACAAATGCAGCACACTCCTGGCTCATATTTAAGTGATTGTCACTAGGAGTCCAAGATCCCTCTTGCAGTTACTATTATTGAGCCAAGTACCACCTATTCTGCGTATTTGGTTTTTCTTGTCTAAATGTACAATCTTACTTTTCTCACCACTGAATTTCATTTTGTTAGATAGGGTCCAGTGTTCAAGTCTGTCAAGATCTTTATGTATCTTGAGGAAGTACCACTGCATTATTTCCATATACTTTGATGAATACATTGGCAGTAAATAAAAAGACTCCTTTTGATTGCTAACTTTTTTCTGAACAGCATTAGAAAATTACACATATTTTGTGAACGTTGTTTATTTTTATTAGAAAACTTCCAAAACAACAAGTAAGGTAAAATAGTTTCCTTAATTCTGTACCGCATAGAAATTCTATTGATCATTAAAATTAAGACATTTTGTCCTTGTAAGAAAATGGGAATGGGAAACTTGCTTTGTGAGGAATATAATCTGATCAAACTCCAACAATTTCTCATAAATAATATTTCATCAAAAAGGAAATTCTCTGTTTTCAACTTTTTTTTATCTACTCCAAATACAAATATTTCGGCAGATGAGAGCCAGGAATATTGGTACAGGTATGTGTTCATTTGGTCTGTTGAGATTCATTGAACTTGTGCCACAGTGCTGTTTAATCCCTGCTCCCATTACATTCCTCTGTCAGGAAATATATTCTACATACATAAAAGGTATACATACCTTTTTCAGAAGTTGAAAAGACCCTATTAATATTGATTCCTGCTACATGAAGTGCTTTCATTAATTTAAAATTGGGTAGGCAGCATGTTGCCTTCCATGTGTTTCTGAATTCTATTTTCCAGCATCTGTTATCATTGGCCATTCTGGTTAAACAACTGGATTTGAAGCTGAGAGTAGGGCCAAATGTGGTCCATAGTTGCTAAAATGTAGTAACAATTACAAGTATTATATTGATACAATGAAATATGTATCAATATCTCCTTTCCACAAGAAGAAACCTGTACTAGGTAGCTTTTCTATTCAAAAAATATGAACTCCTAGACGAAAATACAACCATTTCAAGCAGACCCTTGGCTGTACAAATATAGTGAATCCACTTGTGCATTTGCCTTTAACTTTGCCTCCTTATTTTTGGACTAAATATGCTGAAGTGTTGATAAATGCTGTCATAATATATTTTATTTACATCTTGGCCAGACAGTAGAAAGATTTGCCAAGAGAAACATTTTTTTTTCAAAAATGAAGCCAGTTCTGCTTATCTTAGTATTGCAAATATATATGTAAGAATAGCAATGCAGACTAACTTATTTTGCATAAGTCAAATGGAGATGGTTTCTTAATAGTCCAATTTAAATGTACTCATATGGACTTCTATTTTAATAAAGTATAACCAAAATTCTCTTTATGGCTTAAATATAATAAGCATTAAAGGCACAATAATCTGCCTTAAAAGCTCTCTTCTCATGGCTAATTCATTATTATGCTAATTTCCTGAATGACGATTCTTTCAATCCAAAATGAGAATATTTTCAGGAGAAAGAACAGCTTGCAAAAAGCCAGATTGCATTTTCATCATTACTTACTCTCAAAAACATTAATTGTTTTGTTTATTGTCCTTTAAAGAAGGCAGTTACCTCTACTAAAAAAAAGTAAATAAAATCAAAGTGCTTTACAGTAATTCAAATCAGTTCAAAGCGTACAAACCATGTCTGGATTATACTGAGCAAGATACTATTTCACCTTACCTTCATGTAATGCACAGCTGCTTTGATCATTAGATATGAGAATAGTGTTTGTGGTCTGTAAAGCAGTTGGGGATGTTGGGCAATTTGGGATTTGGCCACATGAGATCAACAGCCACTGCACGAGAAACTGTGATGTTTATTGCTTAATTGCATAAACATTGCCCTAAATTCCAGCTGTGTGTTTTCAGTTTGTACTTTAATGGGATATTAGCACGTAAAGCACATAGTACATCCTGCAGCCAAGTTTCACTGTGTTTCATACCCATTGTTTTACCTTTGAATTGCCCTCTTGTAATTGGCACGCACAACATATTTTAAGTTATGGGATATTCTTTGCTGTATCAAATCTTATTCTGAGATTTGTAGATCAGTATGTCAATATTTTCAGCAAATAAAATGGCTGGGATTTCCTTCTCAAAGCGATATCACAGAACAGATATATGGCCCAGCAGTTGGACAGGGGGGAATGTTCTATAGCAGACCTACCAAGCTAGTTGGAGATGAACAGCTCACTGACATGGATTTGATGAGGCTCCCCTTTCATATACCTTATATTGCCTTTTGTTGGATTAAGAAGGAACATTTAAAGTACCTTTGACCTGCCTCAGTAGTAGTATTACATTGAAATGGCGGTAACGTTATGATGTTATGTCTTCTGCAAATGGTCAGTGAAGCAACTTTGTGCAGCAGCAAGCAGAACGTGTGCCTGAACTCAGAGGCTGGCAGTTCTCAGTGCAGTTGAGCTATTCTATTCTGTAAGGAAGTCATTGGCCTTAAGCCTAAGGAAAAGGGCAAGTGCTCCTTTTGAATACACAAATATTCAGGGCACAGGACAAGCTTATCCCACAGAGATATGCCATAACTTTGCACTGTATAGGAGGAGAAAATTTACAAAAATACTTCAGTAAATTACTGTGAAATAGACAAAGGAAGAACAATACTCCATCTAGCCTGTTTGTTGGTAGTTTCAGAGCTATTAAAATATACTAGAGAACCCATGCCCTAGTGGGCATTGTTTCAGAGATATTATCTTACCTAAACAGAGATACAATCAGCCACGACAGGCAAAACAGTGGGAGCAGAAACTGGTAGTTCCTGCCAACTTCTCCATTGAGTTTCCTTGTGGGAATCTGGAAGGGATGATCAAAAATCTTCTCCCTTCCCTTCCCTAAGCCTAACATAAACAGTTGCCAGCAGGCAGGTAAGTGGCTGTTCCTGGATGGCCACCTGAGATCAGCAGCTACTGCACAAGAAACTGTGCAGAGAGGGAGCAAGGGATTGGGTGATTGACTGGGAAACTGTTAAGGAACGTTGAAATGAAGGATCCAGTCTCCATTGGTCACCAGGACCAAAGATTTATTATTCCAAGCTTTCCAACTCATGCTGGAGCCCATCATCTGGGAACTTCTCTCTCTCCAGAATATGTGCACAGGGCAGCTCTATTTCCACGTATTCTGGAGAGAGAGAAGTTCCCTGATGATCATCTCAAGCACAAATTAATATTTGGTCCCACTGACCAATTCATATTGGATCCTGTAACATTATCCTGGGACATGTATATGTACTGTCATTCATTAAAAATGAAAATCACATGACCACAGCAACAGCCAATAGCACTAAAGCAGTCACAACTTTCCCAAATTTCATTCCTTTGGGAATTGTGGGTCCCGGATTTTGGACATAATCTGTAACCCTTTTAAGGTAAATTGGTTCAGAAATTGTTACCCAATGACACACCGTTTCGCCCAGTTAAACATCATGGCAATGATTGGGAGTTAATATCTTTCAAATTTTACCTTTAACTAGTCTACTTTTTTTCTTTTTTCAAGTAATGGAGACTTTATTCAAAGACTATTATTTGCACAAGAAAACATATAATATCGTGTTGAATAGTAGCCAGATACATTCCTAGACAAGGTTTTCTTGGCCTGAACTGCTGAAGGATTTTTAAATTGATTGTTTTGGCACCAGATATTACAATTGTGGAAAAACAAAAGACATACTAGATTTAGATTTTTGAATTTCCATAAATGGTTAACAAATTGAAAGACAATATTTTAAGTGTCTGGGTCAACAGAATTTTTGAAATTTAGTCCTGTCTAACTTATTGTCATTGATAAAGTATTATATCAATTTCTGAATTTCATCATGTGATAGAATAAATTGAGGGAGGCAGATACTTATTAATTAAATTAATTCACTTGGTAAGCACAGGGCACATATAGAATTGTATTGTCTAAAATTTATAGGAGTCAACTACAAATCTAAGTATTTTACTACTCTTTGTTGTTGTTAGTTGTGATGTCATGTCCGACCCATTCTGACCCCATGGTTCATCCAAGCCTTCCTGTTCTCTACCATTCTCCAGAGTCCATTTAAGCTCACGCCGACTGCTTCAGTGACTCCATCCAGTCATCTCATTCTCTGTTCTTCTTTTGCCCTCAATCATTCCCAGCATTAGGCTCTTCTCTAGTGAGTTCTTCTTTCTCATTAGGTGTCCAAAGTATTTGAGTTTCATCTTCAGAATCTGGCCTTCTAAAGAGCAGGCAGGATTGATCTCCTCTAGGACTGACCTGTTTGATCGCCTTGCAGTTCAAGGGGCTCGCAGAAGTCTTCTCAAGCACCATAGTTCAAAGGCCTTAATTCTTTGGCATTCAGCCTTACTAATAGTCCAACTTTCACAGCCATACATTGCAACTGGGAAAACCATAGCCTTGACTATACGTACTTTTGTTGGCAGGGTGATTACTATTCTAGAGATGCATTATTTATACTGCTGCACTAGTGGTATTGTCAACTAGACTCGTTTGGAGCTCAGTTGGGACTCTACAGCTCCTTTATCTGTTTGATCATGTGTCACTTGGCTTTTAGCAATGGCGTGGATAGATTTTTCGCCACAACAGCCTGTCCTTAACCTGGTCTTCCAATGACCACTCTTGCCACTATTTTAATACATTGTTTGTGAAATACAGTATGTCACCCTTGAACACATCAGCTTTATAGTTATGAATTTTACAGTGGTCCTTTTTTAACGATTTTGTTAGATCTGTGAACTTTTTATTCTATAATTTATGAGATTGTTAAAAAGCCTTGCTCTTGCTTCATGCAGTTTTATTTAATGCTTGCAACATTTGCCAGTGTTTTGAATCTATCTTCTCAAATGACAATTCTCCACTAGATAGGGAATGGGTTATATCTAGTTTTGACATTGGGTAACATTTGGAAGAGAATTGGAAATGCACATGGAATGAGAAAGAAGACAATTTCAACATCACTAATGTATTTAATCAGAAACACTTTTTTTTTTTATGGAGTGAACTTAATTTTCTTAATTTTAGTTAATTTAACCAAAACTGAATGAGTTTTATAATCTCACACCTTGAATGTATACTCTGCTGTTGGACAGAATCTGACAGATTCTAAATAGTGAAAAACACAGCACAAAAACAAATCTATGATAATAAAAACAATTAATAGAAATTGTAAAATGTGCTTGTATAAGATAGCTTTTCGAAATTTTCTGACCGTTAGAACAATTAATCAGTGGAACAACTTGCCTGCAGAAGTTGTGAATGCTCCAACACTGGAAATTTTTGGAAAACGTTGGATAACCATTTGTCTGAAATGGCGTAGGGTTTCCTGCAGTGGTGGGATTCAGCCAGTTCGCACCACTTCGGGAGAACCGGTTGTTAACTTTCTGAGCAGTTTGGCAAACTGGTTTTTGGAAAAATCACTACAGCAGAGAACCGGTTGTTAAATTACTTGAATCCCACCACTGGTTTCCTGCCTGGGCAGGGAGTTGGACTAGAAGACCTCCAAGGTCCCTTCCAACTCTGTTATTCTGTTCTGTTCTGTTCTGTTCCGTTCCGTTCCGTTCCATTCCATTCCATTCCATTTCTATTAGCACATATCACATTTTTAAAAAAAAATTTCCTGCTGGAAACTCAGCTAATGCATCTCTTTTTCTTTATGTCTTACTTAATACAATTAATGTGACTTATTTCTCTAGGTGCAATCAAACAAGAAATGTTGGAAGATGCGCAAAATAAATTAATGAACCTCATAAATAGTACTGAAGGAAAAGTAGATAAGTGAGTATTTGTTTTTCCACATTGTATTTTACTTATAAATACAAATTCTTTATTTTGAGAGGCAGCACAAGTTTGTAAAAATAAAACATAACTAATTTTTAAATGGTCTTTAAATATTGTACACTATTAAATACATTATTCAATATGTCCAATTCATTAAAGTGGTCTTAATGGGAGGGATGACAATAATTTAAACAGAAAGAGAGAGAATATTTTCCGTCAATGTAATGTTTTATTAACAGGGAATACCGTATTTTTCGGAGTATAAGACGCACTGGAGTATAAGACGCACCTTAGTTTTTGGGGAGGAAAATAAGAAAAAAGCTGATTGGCAGGTGGATTGGCCTTCTGGAATACCCCCAATCAGCTGTTCCCAGAGGTGAAAAAAAGCCTCTGAAGCTCTGTTTGGGGCTTTTTTTCTGAAGCTCCATACGGAGTATAAGATGCACCCAGATTTTTACCCTCTTTTTTGGGGGAAAAAGGTGTGTCTTATACTCTGAAAAATATGGTAATTTAAGAAAGTTAACTATAAATAGTTTAATTAGTTGACAAGAAATAAAATACTGCACTTCTAGGATGTTGTGTTCCTATGTAATTTTCATATCAAATGTGATATTTGTTAGCAGTAAATATTTGCAAAGCTCTGCGTGGAAGTTCTTCATATTTTTCATGATAGCCATTAATTTTAGTGCAAGTGGGATAAACTTGCATTTTTCTTCATGTATTTTCCCTCAGGCTAATATATTATCAGTGGCCCAGAAAAGATGAATTAGGGTTAGAGTATAATCTTATGACATGAAGCAGGCTTTTCTATCACCAAGTCAATTGCACATGAGCAATTACCTCTTGAAATAACGTGCATTCTTGACGAATGTATCTTTTCTTTTATGTACACTAAGAGTGTATGCATCAAGACAAATTCCTTGTGTGTCCAATCACACTTGGCCAATAAAGAATTCTATTCATCACATAGGCGACAGTATACAAGACTAGTATATCCAGTTCTGTGCTTGACACAGAATAGGATAACACATAATCTTCATCCTTCGTTTCCCTGTCAAAATTGCTTTCAAATACATCCATGTTCTAATCTCTAATTTAGAAATCCTTTCCATTCCTCTTAAGCTGCCTCCGCATTATAATTTATATTCCTCGTTATTTAAAAATAGCATTAGGAGAGATACACAAGCATGGTAAAATACATATTGTATACTTCCCCAACTTCTTTTCTCAGATTTAAGCCACTTTAAGTTATATTTGTTTTATCTTCATTTTAATAGAGTCTTGATGAGAAATCTTTTTATTGGGCATTTCCATACTCCAAAGAATAAGCGTCATGAGGTACTAAAGCTAATGGGAAATATCCTAGGAATACAAAAGGATGAACTGGAGCAGGTAATTTTTATCGCTCTTTGTGTTTTGTATATTGAGACAAAAGTTCTTCCATTTTCTAGCTGTAGATCCTGATAAAGAATGGGAGAACAACAGCTAAGTATTCCATATGGGAGAGTAGATTTTGCAATCTGAAGCAATGTGGTATTTCCATTTTTTAAGCATAGACTGTGGTTGTTGTTGTTTTTTTGTCAATAATGAAAAAGAAAAGTCTAATACTCTGCTTGAAAAATAGCAAATTTCAACTTTTCCTTTTGATTTAAATTGCTTTTTAGTTATTGACTGAAGATCACAAAGGTGTTACACAATGGGTGACTGGTTGGTTTGGCGGAAGAGCTGCTGAATCCAAAAGTGTCCCCAACACACCTCTCAGACCAAGCCAACAATCGATTTTCAACAGTGTAAGTTTGTTAAGTAATTCCTTTATAGAAAATGTAGAACATTTTATGTCGTAAAAGCTGATGTTTGAGCCATTACTCTTAGACTTTAAGGGTTGAAGCTCTACTTTGACATTTTTATTTTATATTTACATTGTTGATAATTTTTGTTATATACAATTCATTCAGGATTTTGCTCAAGATCTAACTTCTTCATGTCTGTTGATTTTTACTTAAAAAGCACAAAGTAACAAAGATATTATAATTAATGAGAATCTCAGCTGATTTTGATTTTCTATTCATAGGCTCTGGAATCATGCTGAACTAAATTGAAATATTATTCCCATAATAATATACTTTTAGAGGGTTAACTGAAGTTATAGGTTAACGGAAAATCTGGTAACAGAATCAAGTATTGAATAGAGGAGGAATATCATAAACTCGGGTTACCTTCTTTCAAGTAAATATATTGGTAGACAATTTGATAAATTAAGAATATTCTTTTGGGCATTGGCCTTCATATGATCCAGGAACTTGATTGATTCCTTAAAATTAGCTACCAAGTTGTCAAAATTTTAAAGAAGGTGTCAAATTCTTAATCAACTCATTTTGAAGTGATAAGTGAAACACATCATGTCTTTTCTGAACTGTTTGCAGTACTTTAATTGGGATCATCTTTTCAGTCTTTCTCAGAACTGTTTGTGAAGTTTCTTGAAACAGAATCACGTCCAACTCTCCCCCCACCAAAACTTTCTCTTGATAACATGAAGCCTTTAAGAATGACAGGAAGTACTAGTCCTTCCAGCAATGTGGCGGGTAATGTCTCCCATTTTCATAAATGCTATATTATATTACATTGAATTTTATAATATTATATTGGATTTTCAAGACTATTTATTTAAATGGTTGCAGAGCATAAAGGGAAAGGTGAGTAGATTTAATGCCACTAATATGGCAATTTTTAATACTGTATTACCTAAATTTAGTATGTTACCAGCTCATAGAACCAGTGATCACCTCATAATAACAAATTAATGATTACAAATGAATTTTCTGATTTTTATTTTTGTTACAGGATCATGAATTATGATCTGCATTTCAAAGGCAGCAAAATAATACACAGGGTATTGAATATGGTTTTTAATGTGACATTAAAAGCTTGTCCCTGTAAAAAGAACATTGCTTGCTGCAGAGTTGCTAAAGTTTAGCACTTGTGAATGTTGGCTTTAAATTACTGTAGTAAACGTGAAAGATTTCCAGTCTGAAACCTTATCTTGAAAGTTTGTATTTTCAGTCATTTATGTTTTATATTCCTTTTGTTCTCTTGTTGCTGTTAGTATAATAGTGAAAGTACCCTATTTTGCTTGGCGATCACCCAGTTTTCTTGTCTGGCTAAATCTTTGAAAAGACAAGTTCTATTCCAGGAATTGGATTGTTGCCTTATAGAACCAGACATATACTCTCTATCCCTTAATTGTTTAGGTAATGGATTGCTTTTTATATTATCAGTAGATTGACAGCCACAAATACATTCCTCATATCAATTTCTATGAATGAAAGATTTGTGACAGTTTGTGAATCCTGTTTGTTTTAAGGAAAACAAAGTTTATGTTCAGATTTTTTAGAGAAAGCAAAGCTAAAGGCCTCAGTAGTAAACCTGGGTACATACTAATATATGAAGCTCTGAATAAGCTTCTTGGATGAGAAGTGAAACAGCTTCAAAGAAAAACCAGAAAATATAGTTGCCTCTTCAAAAAGGACCTTTGGGACAATAAATAAATTGCTGCATTTTTAGACTGGAAAACTGACTTGGTTTCAGGGCATTTGGTCCAGAAAATGGACAGGGAGAACGCAACACAAAAATTGTCTTAGATTTTTTAATGGCATTGTGTAATAAATAACTTTGACATGAAAATATGCCGATTCCAGAAACATAAATGACTAGTTTCAAAAAGTCTAGACAAACGAGGATTCAGACAGAAGTCCAAAATTAGATTGTTGGCCAATGTAAGTCTCGTATTAACTATCAGCATCATTATACATTCAATTTTTCATCAATTTCACAGTGATAAAATAACCAGAAGCATTTAACATTAACTACATTTTTCACCAGGTCTCAGCATTACAAAATTACAATTCATTTTCATAGTGAATTTTTTATAGGATTATATTTTTAATGATACCTTTGTTGTTAATTCACTTTTTCATGATTCATTATTTTCTGCATTTCATTTAGTTATATGCTTCAAATAGCTGTAAAATAAAAGGATTTTTTTTTTACTTTGTTACGATTTGCTTGTATGTGTATATGAAATGTATATTATTTTTGTCCCTCATATTTTTTAGTGCTTGGAAAATCTTTAAGAGTGTTTCTTCTTTCTTTCTCCCAGGCTTTCAATCAATTTACTGTAAAATTTATAATTTATGTCTTTTCATTGTGGAGTTATTTCTTTATATTTTGCATACCATTCTCAATATTCAAATGGAAATGTGAGATATAAACTAAATAAATAATAATGTGTTATTAATGTCTGCATGTTAAAGCTTTAGAAAGAATTAAATGGATCTTGTTGTGGATATAAGAACAGCATATGGAGTTTTAAACTGAAAACAAAACAATTGTAAAGAATGTCTTGTATGCTGTTGTAATAATTAACTGTCTTACTGTGTTTTGTATTAAATGCAACAGGCTCAGGAACCAGTCGAAGACCAGATATAAGTCCATTCCTTGCGCCTCGATCAGCAGCAGTTCCATTCATCTCTCCAGCTAATCTTGGAACTAGCGGATCTGGGCATCTGCTTATGAAACCCATTTCAGATGCCTTGCCCACCTTCACCCCAATGCCAGTAGCACCTGATGCTAGTGCAGGTGCAGTCTTAAAAGACCTATTAAAGCAATAGACTTGGATGGATTGAAGAGGAAAGCACTTTAAACATACTATACTGTATTGATCACAAAGAGGCCTTTTGTAAAAAGTTGTTAATTTTCAATAACTCTAAAAGTAAACTATTGTACAGATTTTAAAAAAAGTATTGGCGATCTAAACCTTTTATTCATAATTCTTCAACTATGCAACACCAGTTTCTACATACTGCTGTCAGTCTAATCACACTTTTCCCCCCTTTCCTTTTCCTCAATAGGCATTTGCTGCTCGTGTTATTTTAATGTGTCTTTATGTATAAATCCAGCTCAATGGTGATAGAAATAGATGGTTTGCAAAACCCATCTGATTTAGTAAAATACCACTGTAGCTCTTCCCTCTCACACCTTAGAGGGCCTGGAATGATCAGGCAGGAACTATCTTCTGTTACATGTGATATCCCAATTCAGTCAGATTCTGATCTAATCTGGAGCAGAATTCTGTTAAAGGAAGAACTGCATATTATCCAATTACAGTATCAGTCTGGAATATTTTTGTGATTGGAATTGGATCAAAAGAAATGATAAAGGGACATGAATCAACTGATCAAGTGTATTTGGGGAGCATAAAATATTAAAAATAAGATCACATAGCATCATCTCTGGATAGTTAAGATTAATACTTGGCTGAGATGGAACATATACATTAGGAGGAATTAGCTTTGTCTTCATTCTCTCTCTTTCTGCCTGTCTCTCTCTCTGTGTGTCTTTGTTTCTCTCTCTCTCTCTTTCTCTCTCACACATACACCATTCTTGAACTCTGACATAATTGGTTGTAGAAAAAAAAGTTTTCTTAAAGTTCTGCAAGAACTATAAATGCCATTATTTTTTTGTGCAAAATGCTTCTGAATTCTTATTTATGAGTTACCCTTTCCAAACTATGACCATTAAGGAGTTTGTGGACATTTTTCCATTTTCTGCAGACCATATTTAGTGGTTGACCACTATTTAGAAACCTGATATGTAAATTCATGATGTAAGAATGTTTAACATAAAGTACTGTAATGAGTTAAAATGTATATTTAAGAGATAATCATTTATATTCATAAGTTTAAGTGAGAATTTAAGTATGAATATATGTATAAAGCTGCAATGAAGGATGATGCTTAATCCAAATATGTAAATAAGCCCAAATAAGAACAAATAGATTTCTGCAAAACTATCTGTACAGACTTGTTCTTTTCCTTTTGGAGTAATTATTTGAGACCCATCACATTTTTACAAAGTGTCTTTTTCCCATAAAACTATAGCATTATTCTTATGATTAGGATTAAATGAAAATTTTACATCAAATCCAATTAGTTATTTTTGTTGTCAAATGGTTTATATCAACGGAAGAGGGGTGTATCCCTCCCCTTCCCCAAACAACCCCCTTATGTTTCACAATATATAATGGTGAAGTAAATGGAAGCGGTGAGTGGTGAAACAAGGGGAAGGAAGTAAAAAATAATATTATGTTGAATGAACAAAAGTTATTTAATAAAACCTTGGATTTGGGATAGGTGGGTTTTTTGAATTTAGAGCCTTGTTTTCTGCAATGCTTATTTTCTTCTCTGTTGTTTGACCTGATATTTAAGTATAAAGTGAATCATGAAAATGTAGTTAGATGCTTCCAAATGCATTAGATGCTCACAAATGCATGAGGAAAGTCTTTTGTTTCTATTCAGAATTCCACATCCTTACTAATTTGCCAATCTTTCAAAAGTGACCATTAATAATTGTTATTTTTTTTTACTTTCATTTTCTTAACAGAAGTTTTCATTGGTTCTGTTTTTTATACATTGGAAGGGGAAGTTTTATTCCAAACAGAAACTCAAGAATGGATTGTAGTTTAGGAACTTTATATCAATTTCTGAACAGTTAATTCTCAATTCATAAGTAATTTTTACTATCGCTATACATTTTTCTGATAGATTTCAAAGTTATTTTATATATCTATATTCTTGTGCATACATTTTTATATCAAAGTTTTTAGCATAATGTCCAGATTGTTTATTGCTTATGAATATAACAGATGATACCTAAGAACAAGTAGAAGCTGCATTTATATACTAGTTCTTTTATTAAGAATTCTGTACATTTCATATTTACACATTGCAGATACATAAATATGGGTACAAATTCAGGTTGTTGGGATATCAGCATTCCTACTTAATCTTTAAACAAAACTCAGCATTGTCAAGAGGAAGATGAAAGCTTCTCTACAATAGTCCAAAAACTAATTTGCAGAATTTCTAAGATAACAAGTTGAATGATTTATGAGATTGAAACATTTATTTTTTTGCATGCAATTTAGTGCATACAGTCCTTTATTACATATAGTCCAACCTGTTGCCCAATAGCTTGGAAGAAAACATTATTTAGAAGCATTAAATGAAAATACTAAAATAAGATCATGGTTATATTAAAGATAAATGTTCATGTCCTTTCCTGAAATAATGCTTTTTTATCATAAAAACATAGGACTTGGTATCATTAGATCAGATCTTTGCAATTCTAATTCTAGTATTTTCATTTTGCTTTGAAGAAATTCTAGATATGCAAACTTATGTCTGATTGTGGCTCAACACTGTTACAAAATAATGTTCATTCCAATTGAAAATGATACAGATGGATGACTTTCTGGATTCATATCTGTGAGTGTTCAAATACCTATACAGAAATATTTGAATTTAAATTTAGGTGCATATCCATAGGGAATGTATGTGTGGTAATACATAAATATATCTCTAGTTATAAACTCATGAGTGGTACTTTATAATTATGGTAATATATGCAGATATACACATGATTACATAAAGGACATGCTTTCACAGTAGTTTCAATGAATTTTGTTTTGTTCTTTTGTTAACAACATTAAACATTAAAAACAGTTTAGGAACTTAATCTAAAGGGCAGACAGATGATTTTAGGAAATTAATACTATGGGGCTGTAGTGTACATCCATATTTGATATTTGACAGTGATAAATTGTTTTTAATTAATGATTAATTTACAGACATTTGTTTATAAAATCACCTTGCAGTTACTGTAAATTAAGAGTGTTTTAAATAAAACAGTGTTTAAAAATAACTGTTTTAAATAAAAAAACATAGGGCAAATTTTCCTTTTCATTATACTTAACTCAGTTTTACTTACTTTGTATTAGTTGGGAAGTTTGTCACTCGATTGGTTTTCCTAATACTCCATCCTTCATATGGAACAAATATCTTGTTTAAAAGTGTCCCGAGTCATGCAACTAGAAGGGCTGAAGATGGGTCCAAAATGCTAAACTTTTATAAAAATATGAAATTGCTTGAAAGCAAAATAACTAAAATTCACATTGGAGGAAGTTTGAGGTTAATATTTCTTGATAACAGAATAAAATAAAGATTTGCTCATGTGCTTTCAACGTTCTTAAACTTCCATCAAAAATATCTTGTTGACTTCTCTATTATTTAGTGTTAATTTTTGTTGTTTAACTGCTACAAGTTACATTAATTGTACTTATCTGCATTTAAAGAAAGAGGCCATGTTTTGCCTAGGTAAATGTCATTTTATAACTTCAAAATCAATTTTATGAATACAGCATAAGACATTGGTAGTAAATGGTACCTTGGGATATTTCTATTCATACATAACAAAGACACAATATTAGGAATGAAGATGTGATAACTGAAGGATAGCCTTTTAGCAATGTCACTATTATTTTAATCCTCATACTTAAATAACAATGAATCTACAAAACAATTGGTACATTCATTTAATATGCTATCCAATAGTCCATGATTTACAGATTACTCTGGCTGGATTAATGCATTACACTAAGCAGTTTGGTTTTGTATTTTGTGTGAACCTAGTCAAACTCAAAAGTGGGGAGATGAAGAAGAAATTAGTTATCCACCAAGGATAGAAAACCTCTAACCTTATGATTCTATAGTAATGATCGAAAATCAGGAGAGCTTGGAATTATAGTCACTTTCCTTCAGATAATAAACAGTGGTCTGCACTTATTCCAAGAATCAAGACAAATTTATTGAATTTATCTTGCCGCCTATTCACCCATGGCAACTCAAGGTGGCTTACAGAATATATACAGAATTTATATTTACAGAAATTATACTGTGTATGTGGCATATAAGGGTGCTTTTAAAGGTGAGATTGTTTGAATGTGTTACAAAAAAGTTGCACTAAGCAGCTGAAGTCCAACTAGTGTCAAATGATAGGTTAATCCTATCATTTGATCTCATTCCATTGTTTTCTTTATTGTTTGGAATTATTTGTATGGCAATGTTAGCATTATCTAACATTGCCTATTTATATTTGGCATCTTCCTTTTTTTTGTTAACTTTACTGAAAGATTATTCACATAAAAAGATACTATCTGAAGATGGTAGTTAGAACTCTAGCAGTAAAAGAACAAAGAATAAAAATATATCTAAATGTAGTCCATATAAAGTAGAGTAGAGTATAGAAATGGAGTATTTGACTGCTTTTTCAGGTAAAATGTGAATATTTTAAAATTTCAAAACAAAAGATTTCTCAAAATGCATTTTAAGGTAGAATTATAGTAAAATTCAATTAAAGAATAAATTTATGTCTTCAATTATAGTATAATACTGACTTGATTTTCTTCATCAATAGTTAGTGGTTGTTAATCCACAATTTATCAGCATGGGTCGGAGGAAAATATTAATTTAAGTTTGATGTTAGCAATAATGTTCTTTGCTACAGAAATCACAACCAAAGTACTCATTACATCATATTACTCATAGAATTTAGTTAAAGTGCATAATGATTTAAAATTTCTATTGATTATTGTTAATAGGAGTCCATAAATGAAGCTTTTAAACAGTTGTTTCAGCATTTTCATTAACATACTAAATTGTTTTGTAATTTCAGTTTTAACTCTCATAAAAAGCGAGTATGTCACACAACCCACAAATGTTAACAAAATTAAATTAAAACCAAAATCTGGCTTTAAACTTCAAATATTTTGACTCATGGAGGACGTAATTCTTAATTTCAAAGTTCTTTCAAAATGTTTCTTTCAGATAGCCATCACACCTCCCAGTGTAAAAAGAAATCATCATGACATCATAATACTTTGCCCAAAGCAATACCTATTATCGAACGTAAAAGATGAGATTTTTATACAATTCATAAAACACATATTTTTGAAGAGTGGTATTCAAAAGAGGGTACAGTTATCAGTGTTTCTCTGTGAATACTAGAGTACAATCATACATAGCCTAGGACTCTGCTGTTGCTTCAGTCCAAACATTGTTCAGTCCAATACTTATTTTCCAAGTTATTATTGTTTACAATAATAAATTCATCAATTAGCCTAAAATGGTTTCAGCTGTTCTTGTTAGAAGTAGTTTACTAAAAGCAAGATCTTCTTGAATGGAATTTTTACAATCATATACAATGAAACACTTCAGAATTGCCAGTGTTTACTGTATTAATGTTCTCATCTACTTGCGGTGCAAGTTGTCCTTACAGTTGGAACCTTGCAAAACACACAGCAGGTTTAGTGACTTAAACAGAAATGCTTCAGTCACACTCTTATCTGTACCTTATCATTGTTTGCATAGATTTAGCATGCAATTTGTGTCATGCTAAATGTTGGTTACCTCAGAAGTATGGTCACTGATGATATGATGATGATGGGAATACAATATTTGCTTAACTTTGCCTTTGTGCAGTGTGAGCACAGTCAATATTATACATTTTTCATATATCTCCCTCTGTGCCATCTAGTAACCCAGCCAACAGACTTTCATACTGTATGCTGCAATTATGTTGGGATCTTTCTGGAAAGGAAGAACGAGTTTGGTGTTAGAAGAAGATAAATCAAGTGATGTAGGACTACCATATCAGGTTTTCAAAAATCCAGGGAACATCAAGGTGGCAGCAAAGAGTCGCAGAACACATACCCCCCTCTACCACCACCATATAGTGGACAGATTTTAGCAATACGTATATGGCAATTTAGCCATACATATACATATACATATGTAGCACGTAGCTAATGGACAGATTTTAGCAATACATATGTGATGTTAATCCTGTAAGGAAATGCTCACATACCTCCACTTTGGCAAAGTGAAGTCTTCATCTCAGTGTACGCTGACAGAGGGGGCATAAATGGAAATGTCAACATTTAGGGTATAAAGGTTCTTCAACATTTTCATTTTGTTTATATTTTGCAATATTTTGTTGCATATTTTGAATAACATACAATACAATAGTTATTTCTGACCCTTGAAGAGGCAATTGACGTTAACCTTCTAACATATCAGTTGGATGAAGTATTTCCCATATATTCTATTGGCAACCAATGGCTGATACCGGAGAAGAGAATGAGCCTCAGGTAAGTCATTGTCAAGCAGACTTTCACAACCTGATGCCCTCTAAATATGCTGGGGCTACAATTCTAGAATTCCCAGGCAGTCAAGACTCCAAAGCATGGATGTCAAACTCGTGGCGTCATGTTGCTGTCATGTGACATATTGCAATGTTTTTCCCCTTCGCGGAGCTGGGGCAGCCGTGACCTGTGTATGACACATCCAGCCCTCGGGCCACCAGTTTGACACCCCTGCTCTAGAGGAACAACTCAATATTTGCAGATCTCTCCAGAAGATCTTGGTAGAAGTTGATTGCTCATGCCAGTGTTGCCAGGCCTGCAGTACACTGCTTAGGAAGTGTTCCCCTTGCTTTTATTTATTTCATTTTATTTTTCATCTGACAGGCTTCTTAGGAGTGTTGTAAGGAGTCTAGCCAGTTGGTAAGCGCTCTAATCTAAACCAGCTGTTCCTAGATTGAGGCCTCCCATTTGCATTGTTTTAACATACTTAGAAAATGAAGTATTCATTTTTAACATTCCTCCTCCAATTGGTTTAATGCTGAATTACAGAAGAGAACTAAGCAAAACCAGGTGCTTTTGCTGTATTCACTCCAGTGTCTGAGGAGGAGCAGACCTCTCTGATT
Organism: Ahaetulla prasina; assembly: GCF_028640845.1. NCBI lineage: Eukaryota > Metazoa > Chordata > Lepidosauria > Squamata > Colubridae > Ahaetulla > Ahaetulla prasina. Next base: position 331,123,943 of record NC_080539.1, on the reverse strand, counting down.
CCCTTCCCTCTCCTCCCCTCCCTCCTCCTTCCTTCCCCTTCTTCCCCTCATTCTTTCTGTCTCTCTTTCTCTCTCCCCGTTTCTCTATGATTTGGCCTTTCATTCTCTGGAAATTAAATGATGGTAGGTCTGAAGTTCTAGCAAAAGATTTAATGTACAAAAGTATTTTTAGATATTCAGCTGTACGGGCATTATTGTTTTACCTCCTTGGCTTTATTCATCAGTTTTGGACATGACAGCGTTTAAAAGGTATGTTCTCTGCATTACGTTACTATTTTGTTTCTTTTTTGATAGTTTGCTGAATGCAGTTCTGAGTCAGCTACTTAAGTTATACATCCCATTATATTTGCAAGGGATTGTGCGGGAGAGGGGAGGAATAATTTTATTCCTTTAGTATTATGTAGATCTAACATCTGACAATATGCCCCTTTGTACTGAATTCAGCTGTTTATCACTGGAGCCATTTACAGAGTCTATGAAGTTTTTGTGCAGAAGTGCATCAATATTTATTGTAGACCAAAATCAGTTTACAGTGGCGGACTGTGTTTAAAAAAAAATATTTTCCACTAATATGCTGCTGACTAACTCAATTTCTCCTGAGGGAACTGTACACACATATCATATGCTGAGGCTATTATTTCTTCCTGTGAAGATAACTATCTTGAAGAAGTAGTTCCAGATTGAACTCTTATAGGAGGACATTTCTCTTATTTTTCAAAACAGGAAAAAACAAATTGCTTGAAAAAAGAAGAAGTAACTGAAATTATAAAGAAATATTGAATTGGTTTTTACACTGTTATTTACTGTTTCTATAGCTGTACTCACTGTTCTTTATGGGGTTTCATAAAGGAAATATCATTGCACTAAAGAATATACAGTTTAGATTTTTAATAGAAGATATGATCAAGAAAGGGATACAAAATAAAAGGGAAAAAATCTGGCACCTTCAGTTACATACTATTAGATTTACTTTCCTTCAGGTGTGGCCTCTTTTTTCTTTTAATGCATATGAAAATGACTCCCTGTCAAGCAGTGGACACAACTAAGACAATGTGAAAGAAACATTTTTAACGTAGAGATTTCTATCTCAGGAGGGAAAAATATTTAATGACTGGCTATTATAGGAAAGATTCAGGATTCAGCAGATTTTTTCCTGCTCTGGCAGAGTAATTATTTATCTTTATATGTTCCAGTCATGCAAAGTCCTTATGAGATATGACTCTAATCTGTATATGTTTGCAGTCATTGGGAAATGTGAATTTGCTTGTCAGGATCCCTAGATTGGTTACAATATCTGATTGAATTGGACACTGGCTGTTGCTTATGGCCAGTGTTTTGTTTTTCTTTCTTTTTGTCCTGTGAAGTGACTCTTCCACGAATAGAACGGAATAATAAAGTTGGAAGGTCTTCTAGTCCAACCCCCTACAGGAGACACTATACCATTTCAGACAAGTGGTTATCTCTTCTTAAAAGCTTCCAGTGATGGAGCACCCACAAGCCATTCCACTGGTTAATTGTTCTCACTGTTAGAAAATTTCTCCTTAGTTCTAGGCTGCTTCTCTCCTTGGTTAGTTTCCATCCATTGCTTGCCTTCTAGTGGTTTGGAAAATAGATTGACCTCCTCTTTTTGGTGGCAGCCTCCTATCTATATCTTTTTAAGAAGAGGGTGACCAAAACTGGATGCAGTATTCTAACAGTGGTCTTACTAAGACCACAATCTTACAATCTTCCTTGGAATACAATCTTCCTTTGGGATATGCAGTCTGCCTTTGGACTTGCACCATCTCTTGGAAAAATTTTCAGAGAAACAAAGTACAGCAGGAAATGATGGATGATGCAGAAAGTTCTTTGAGGTGGGTACCTCTGGTCAGTGGTGGGTTGCTACCGATTCACCCCAGATCGGGAGAACCGGTAACGGCGGCAGCAGGAGGCTCCGCCATCTGCCCAGACGTCTCTGCGTATGCGCAGAAGCTTCTGCGCATGGGCAGAAGTGTCTCGTGTGTGCCTTCATGAGCAAACTGGTAGCAATGAGATTTGAAATCTACTACTGCCTCTGGTTATGTTGGGACTATAACTCCCAACATCCTCACCCATTTTCCCTGCTCAGATTCTGCTGTCCTCAGTCCTCATCCATATCAATGGCTGTCTTCCTGTTGAGTGATAAACCATGGGTTTTTCCTTGGTGAAAAAAATGCAACAAGAGGATCATTCAGAATTGGGGTGGGGGAGAAACAGTTGTAAAGGAAAGGATGAAAACTCATCTGAATTGCAGCCACTTTTCTCCAGCAATCTTCCTCAATGTGGCATCTTCTAGAATACTCAGATTGTAACTCCAAGAATTCCTGACCAACAGGATACCTGGGATTTATAGTCCTAATCTCTCTAGGGGGAACTGCTACTGGAAGGTGTTCTGTTGGAGATCCCAGTTCCTCAGATATGGGAGCATACTATGTACATTTTGCCTCTGAGCTGTTAATTTCCTGGCTATTTGAGACCTGATTTCAGGCTCTGTGATATATAACATTTATGTATAATTTGAAACTACCATAAATAAATAAAATGGCAAAATAACAGAGACCTATATAGAGTCAGTATTCTTGGCAATTTCAGTCTCTGTTATTCTGCCGTTTGTTTGTTTGTTTGTTTGTTTGTTTGTTTGTTTGCTTATGATGTCTTTAAATCTGTGCTGATTCTTGGCATCTGCCTGGACTATCCCTGCAGTTCACTTGGCAAGACTTTTTCAGAATTGGTTTGCCATTGTCTTCTTCCTAAGGCTGAGTGCAAGGCTTGTGCCAGCTTGGGAATTTAGGCAAAAAAGACCTTCGACTCCATTTGTAGTTAAAGGTATGTTTTTAATAAAGCCAAATGGTTACAACATAAGCAAAGCTGGATCTCAATATTCCCATTTAAAACCTGCCTTTTCCTTATTTCCTGGCCCCTCCCCCCTTGAACAGTTGATGAATGTCCAATAATATTCGAATTTCATGTTTTGGTAATAGCTTTAAGGTTTTACATTCTCTTTCTCCCCACTCCCACATTTTATGGCAGGATGCCAGCAAAACGAAGCAGGCTGAAGTGTTTAGGATGGCAGACCTGATACTGAGAGAAATAGAGTGACCCAAGAAATTGAGTGACCCAAGCAGCTGATTTTGTTCCTAAGCCAGAATTCAAATTCTCCCAATTTCTAGTCTGATGTCTTAATTACTACATCAAACTGATTCAGTTCTGCCATGTCAGCTATAAATTATTGCAGGTATTGCTATATATTATCAGAATGCAGTATTGAGGTGTTTTTACATTTAGCTCTTGGTTGGGAATCTGTGGCCCTCCAAGTTTTTGTTTTGTGTTTTAGGGTTTTTTTACAGTCTTGATTGTTTTTGTAAATAACTCAAGGCAGAGAACACACTCCTTCCTCCTCTAATTTCCCCCAAAACAATTCCATGAGGTAAATTGGGCTGATAGAGAGTGGCTGGCACAAAGTCACCTATCACAGTCTCCTGTTTTCTAGCCTGGTGCCTTAATCATCAGATCAAACTGACTCTCTCTCTCTCTTTTTTTGTTTCAAGTTTGTTGCATTGTATATGCATTATTTGTTGTATTAACAGTGTTTATTGTGCTGTCTGGGAACTTTGGTTCAGCCACATAATGGATTCCCACTCTTGCTTTAGGTACACTTTTTTCTCATGTAATTTCGGAAGCTGGGCTATTGTGTTTAAAAACAGCTGCCTTCCATTTACTTCAAATTGCCTTGGCAAATATACATAAAATAACTTTGTTATACCTCTTGCAGGTTAATGCCCATTTTCATGGCTGTTGGCTGCCTCATTGGTCATGGAATGACACAGGTGAGATACGGACTGTGTGTGAAAGAAGGGAAAGGATTACATGGACTGACATAGGGGAAAGAGAAAAATAGCACAATATTAAATTTATTATAAACTTTACCAAATATAAAAAATGCATGTGGCTGTGTCATCTCATCTTGCTAGCTTTTGTTCAGTTAACGATCAGGTTTTTCCATGTCTATTGCTACCAAGAGAAAAAGAAAACACAATAGTCCCTCTGATTTATAATTTTGCATTCCTCCAGTTGTTCATTGTCTGATCCTTTTTTCTTTTCTGTTTAGCAACAATGCTCAAATGGGTTTGAGATGGATCGTGTGTCAGGCCAATGTTTAGGTAAGATTTTGATTATACCAGTTTCTCTCAGCTAATAGTGTACCACATGTTATAAGCAGTGTGTGCTGGAAACTTTGGGTTATGCTTATATACTTCAGTATGAAAAAGTATGATTTATTAATTACATCTTCAAATGAATAAGACTAGATTCAACTAATTTAATTGGAACTGATCATAAAAGGGAAGAATCAATGTCTTGATTGCTGAATTTGAAATATAACATCCAGTACGTATAGCTACAAAAAGACTAATTCTGAAGTCCTGCTTTATAACCAAGAAAATAAAACAAGAGCAAAAAGTAAATAGAACTACTGCTATTGAAAGCCTGCAGTGAAAATATTAAATAGAGATATAGAATTAAGATATTATGGAGCTTATGGAGGAAAAAAATATTTATTTGTTTATTAAACAGATTTATATACAATAGCTGCCCAACTCACACACAGTTATCTGGGTGACATACAACATTAGTTAAAAATTTATAGTTCAACTCACACACACACATCCCAACTCTCACCACACCCGCATTGGCAATGACACAATCAGGCAAACTATTTATTAAACAGGTTTATAGAGCAATGTATTTAGATAGTACATTGATTCTGATGCAAATTAATAATCAACAAAATGACAGCTTCCTTTCTTCATCGTATCAGTTCATTTGTCAATAGTGGAATAATTCAAATAATGCCAATATGACATAAGTGTCTCTAAATACTATCTAGCATGCTTTGCTAACTTAATATCCTCCAGATGTAAGGCCTGCATATCTCATTATCATTTCCAGCCATGCACAACAAATGTCCATCCTGTTTAAAGTGATGGCAGTTGTCATCCATGACGCTGGGCAGGAATTAAGTTAGGAAAGTTTGTCATAGCAGTTTAGAAAAGTTAATTCTCTGAAACAAGAATGAAAAGCCTGAAATACAAGAACCATGGGACCTTTGGGTACAGCCATGAGAAGACCTCTAAACAGTATGGCCAAATCATACTCATTTTACAACAGAAAAGGAAAACTAGGAAATAATTGTTTTAAAATATTTAATTAATTAAAAGCATTGGTGATATAATTAAAATGTCAATTTTATTAAATCCAATTCAATTTTTTTCCCCTGGCTCCATCCACTTCTTTGATCTGTCTCTCACTGATTTTTGGAGTACGATCTTTCAGAGGTAACATTTGGCTTCTGGGTCACTTTGGCCCTGCCTGAACAATGCAAGAGATACGATGGTCTCCTCTCCTAACCATCCAACCATTTCAGTGTGCGAGTGGGCTCTACGTGCACCAGATGCTACAAGAGAGTCCTGAGAAATTGCAGCTTCCTCTTCCTCCTTGTTTTTTTATTTATTTACATTTATATCCCGCCCTTCTCCGAAGACTCAGGGCGGCTTACATTGTGTAAGGCAATAGTCTCATTCTATTTGTATATTTATATACAAAGTCAACTTATTGCCCCCCCAACAATCTGGGTCCTCATTTTACCTACCTTGTAAAGGATGGAAGGCTGAGTCAACCTTGGGCCTGGTGGGACTTGAACCTGCAGTAATTGCAGGCAGCTGTGTTTAATAACAGGCTTCTTACAGCCTGAGCCACACCACGGCTGTTATTGTTGTTATTCCTATAGGCATCTTTATTTGCCATCAAAGATAAGCAAACATAAAAACAAATTTATAAAGCATTATTCAACTCAAGTAGAAGCTAATCTCATCCAAGGATCATGCTGAATAAGCTGTTTTCTACGTTTTTGCAGCAGTTGCCCAGAATCTGCTATTCTAAGAGTTATGTGATAAATCATATCCTAAAGGGTCAGAATGCACATCCCCTGCTGTGGAAAAGAGGTCATGATTTTCAAATGCTAATGATGCTGCATGTATATATCTCAGCCTTTGGATTCTTTCTCTCAGAAGGGACACCCAGATGCATGCATGTTCAAATAACAACATTGGTTTATTATTCTAAATGGGAATAGCTTTTGTTCTCCAAAATGGCTGTTGCTCTCTGAACTTATTCTTCAGTTTGTTCATGCCTTTCTGAAGTCAGTTTACAGTTTAATTCTCCACGAAAGTGCCTAAAATGTTGCTGAGAGCTAACAGAAGATCTTAAATGAATCCTCACAATTTTGCACTGTTTACAGAAAAAAGAATATAAGATGCGTGAACTTCTAGATCAAGAGCCAGATTTTACAACCGCCAAATCAAATCTTTGCTGCCTTCAGGGGAAAAAAAGCCAACCTAAAATGTGTGTGCCAATGCTATGACTTGAACAGGAAAAGGCTGTCATTTTTGTAATTAGAAATAAAACTCTACGTTAGAGGAAGAATAGGAAATCAGACCATTTCTACTTTTACTGGAAAGAAAGAACAAGATCGATTTTTACTCAGCTGATACAAAAATAGGGTCAAATTAGTGTATGCCTTAATATATGGGGTGATCACAGCCGACTATGGGTATTCACCAAACCATGGTTTTGCAAACATCTTAATTCACAAATCACATGTGCCAAAATGAAACAATCCACTTTATGAAAGATAAATCTTAACACTTTGTTAAGATAAGTCATCTATCCATAGCATACTAAATACATCAAAACTAGGTTTGGACAATATGATAAGATATGTGGGGTCCTTAGTGGGGTCCTTAGTGGGGTCCTTAGTGCTCTCTGATCTTGAATGTTTTCTTGCAGACTTCCCTTTACCAAACTAAGTAGCATCATCAGCGCTAGTAGATAGCACTCATTGGGTAGCAACATCTGCAAGAAAACAACCAAGACCAAGGACCCCACAGTTCAACCACAAGCTACAAATATTCTCTTCTATGATAAGACATAATTTTGATTAAAACAGTAGCATCTGGACTCATACAATATATTAAGCCAAAGATATGAATGTCATCATAACTTAGCATGATGAGTGAAATCAATTGTAATGCGAGGGCTTCTGTTGGAGGAAAAGGTTTGAGAAGGTTTTCCCTAAATGCTCCTCCCACTGTATTATCTTACCACTGTCCCACAACTACATGAGGATTGGAAGATTCCCCCCAACCAGCCCCATGCAACAGCTTTTAAGGGACACAGGAAATTGCAATAAAGGGCCTTAATGGCTTTGCCTATGGAGCACTCTGTAAATTGAGATTAATAGCCTGGATCAGTACCACTGTATTTGAATTTTGCTTGGAAAATATCAAGAGCTTTTAGAACATAATAATTAGGAATCAATCAATCAATCAATTAATCAGAATAGAGCTGAAAGGGACCTTGGAATCTTCTAGTCCAACCCCTTGCTCAAGCAAGTGACCTTATATCATTTCAAACAGGTGATTGTTCAGTCTTTTCCTAAAAAGCTCTAGTGATCAAACACCTACAACTTCTGAAGGCAAGCTGTTCCACTGGTTAATTGTCCTTACTGTTAGGAAGTTTCTCCTTAATTCCCGGTTGCTTCTCTCCTTAATTAGTTTCCATCCATTGTATTTTGACTTCTCTTCTGATGCTTTGGAAAATAACCTGATCCCCTCTTTGCAGCAGCCCCTCAAACACTGGAATACTGCTATCATGTCACTCCTAGTCTTTCTTGTCTCTAGACTAGTCAGACCCAAATCCTCCAACATTCTTCATTGTTTTAGTCTTCGGGCCTTTAATCATCTTAGTTGCTCTTCTCTGCAATTTTTGCCAAAGTCTCAACATCTTTTTTGTAATGTGATGACCAAAACTGCATGCAGTATTTCAGGTGTGGTCTTACTAAGGATTTATAAAGTGGTACTAATATTTCATATGATTTTGATTCTATGCCTCTGATATATACAACCAAAGATTGTATTAGCTTTTCTGGCTGCGGTTGCACACTGCTGGCTTATGCTTAAGTGATTGTCCACTAGGACTCCAAGGTCCCTCACAGTTACTGTTTTGAACCAGGTTTTGCCTAATCTGTACTTGTATCTTTGGATTTTTCTGCTTAGGTGTAAAACCTTGCTTTTCTCCATATTAAATTTCCTCTTGTTGGATAGGGCCCATTGTTCAAGCCCGTCAAGAACCTTTTGAATGCTGAGCTTGTCTTCTGGGGTGTTGGGTATTCCTGCCAGCTTAGTCTGATCTACAATTTTGATGAGTTTCCCTTCTATTCCCTTATCTAAGCAATATTGGGAGTAAGACCCATCAAACATGCATAGCATTGTTCTGAAGAGCAATTTAATGGATATATTACTAAACTTTAGAATCAACAACTGACTGAGCTTTCATATATTTGTTTATTATTTGTGCCCATTCTATTTATTTGATCTGATTTATTTGTTTGAAATTAGTGGGTTTCGGTCCTTACTGCTTTACATGTATTACATTGGTGGTGGGGAGATGGATATTATTAAAAATCAGTCCATGTCTGTAAACTTCTCCCTTTTTTAATTTATCTCAAAAAGAAATTTACAATGAAGTAAATCAAAAATGAAAACCAGGATAAGTAATTTGTGATGTGATTATTTAATTAATTAGCTGACTGTAACCACAAGCGATTAATCAGACACAAACTATCAATCAGCAGAGACCCAAATTAATATTTCCATTTCTATATTATTTCAGATGTTGATGAATGCCGCACTATTGCTGAGGCCTGTAGAGGAGATATGGTGTGTGTCAACCAAAACGGGGGCTATTTATGCATTCCACGAACAAATCCCAACCAGCGATCCCCATATTCAAATCCTTACGCACCCAGTTTGTATCCACCACCTCCAGTCCCAGCTCCTGTTCCAAACTATCCTACTGTTGGAAGAGCACCTCCCATTTGTCGGTTTGGGTATCGAATGAATGAAAACAACCAGTGTGTAGGTAAATAGCAAGATGTTTCATTTATGCCTGTCTTGTGTAGTTTTTTTAGCCTATCACAATTTGCTGTCTGAACTGTGAGAGAGAGAGGAGGGAGACAGACAGAGAGACAAAGAGAGAGTACAGGTAGTCCTCAACTTACAACCATTCATTTAGTGACCATTTGGAGTTACAACAGCACTGAAAAAAATGACTGATGACCATTTTTCACATGTACGACCATTGCAGAGTCATGCAATCAAAATTCAAATGCTTGGCATCTGACTCACATTTATGACAGTTGAAGTGTCCCAGGGTCATGTGATCACCTTTTTCAAGCAAATTCAATGGGGAAGCCAGATTCATTGAACAACCATGTTACTAACTTAACCACTGCAGTGATTCACTTAAGAACTGTGGCAAGAAAGGTCGTAAAATGGGATGAAACTCACTTAACAAATGTCTCACTTAGCAATATAAAATTTGGGCTCAATTGTGGTCATTGAAAATATTTACAGATCCCTCACATCCTGGACATAAACTGTTTCAACCCCTACCCTCAAAATGACGCTATAGAGCACTGCACACCAGAACAACTAGACACAAGAACAGTTTTTCCCGAAGGCCATCACTCTGCTAAACAAATAATTCCCTCAACACTGTCAGACTATTTACTGAATCTGCACTACTATTAATCTTCCCATAGTTCCCATCACCAATCTCTTTCCACTTATGACTGTATGACTATAACTTGTTGCTGGCAATCCTTATGATTTATATTGATATATTGGCCATCAATTGTGTTGTAAATGTTGTACCTTGATGAACGTATCTTTTCTTTTATGTACACTGAGAGCATATGCACCAAGACAAATTCCTTGTGTGTCCAATCACACTTGGCCAATAAAATTCTATTCTATTCTATTCTATTCTATTAGTCAAGGGAAGCCTCTATGCATTGGTCCAGGCTTTCATGGCTGAGGAGCAAAACACTGGCAAAAGGCCTGCACAACATTTTCCTGCTTTATCGTGCCTTGTTTATCTTTCAATAGGTCAATGGCTTTGGTACCACATTTGAATTGCTTATTCTGCCAAAGCAAGATATTTATCAGGGGGAAATTTTTGTTTTGTTATCTTGTCTTTTGGACTATTAACTTACACATGAGACACATAGCTGATGGTTCTGAGTGCCAGCTTTTTGAACCGTCTAATGGGGGATAAATAGTGATTATATCTCATTCATGTGCCAACTGCCTTCATCAGGAAATACAAGATTCTGACTAAAGCCGTGCTGTTTTCTTTCAAACGTCTTTGTGATTTGTTGCTTTAACAGCTATTTATCTGGGTAATTGCCGCTTCCTTGCATTTTTTTAGTTATACAGGTAGCCCTCATTTAGCAACCAAAAATGGTCACTGACAACTTGGCCATTAAGCAATATGGTCACTAACTGAAACCACAAATGTACTTATGGTTTCAATTTAACATTTCTTTTTGGTTTATAGACCTGCAAAGGTTATAAATGCAAAAGATTGGTCATGAAATTGCATTTTCATCTCCTCTATAATTGCAAACAGACACTAAACGAGGCATTCACTAAATGAAGACTACCTGTAATATGCTTCATAGTTGTGGTACAATCTATTTTGTTTGGGGGACGTTGCTCAGGGAAGATGCACATTCCTTATTCAGGCAATTTCAACTTAAAGAGTGTTCCATCCATTTTGTAAAACTGACTAAAAGAAATAAAGATTAGGTATGTTGACATATTTAGATTATGAAAGTAGGCAACTCCAAGAAAAAGATGGATAGGAGAGAGCACTTCGTTCTGTTCCTCAAAGGATGAGTGGTCAGGAAAGAATTCTTTTTTCTTTAACACATGAAAGAATGAACATGTATATACTGTTCATTGGATTTGATTTAAATAATACCCCCTTCCCCACCCCCACAAATATCCATAGTAGATCCTGAAAACTGCAAAGTGGCTACTGATCATTCTGAGGGAGGACTCTGCTTTTGGTCCTATGAATTTTCATGATTATTGAACAGATACAGTAGCAGCTGCTGAGGATTATCATGAATGGTGGTTCCCTACTGGGATTATCATGGGTTATCTTAAAATGCACGTTTATCCAATTAGTAAATGGAAGTCTTTCAGCTAAAAGTAATTCATGATAAAATTAAGTTTTTGAATGTTATTTGGAACAAACTATTTGCTGTAAGAAAGGATTGAGGAGGAGGAGGAGGAGGAAGACTAATGGAATATGCTGAGAGTGAAAGCTTGGCTGGATAACTTTTTGGAGGCAGTTATTCTGTCCCATGCCAGATGACATCAATTACGCTGGTTGCATTTCTTGTTCTTTCTTTTAATTAGACTAATATAGATTGGTTTCAGTGGTGGGTTTCAAATTTTTTTACTACCGGTTCTGTGGGTGTGGCTTGGTGGGCGTGGCTTGGTGGGTGTGGCAGGGGAAGGATACTGCAAAATCCCCATTTCCTCCAAATCATCTGGGACTCGGGATGCAGAGAATAGATGTGGGCGGGGCCAGTCAGAAGTGGTATTTACAGGTTCTCCGAACTACTCAAAATTTCCACTACCGGTTCTCCAGAACTGGTTAGAACCTGCTGAAACCCACCTCTGATTGGTTTGCTCTGAATGTTCAAATTGACATTCAGTCAATTCAGTATATCAAGTTAATGCTTATTTGCTCTTTACATTGATTAGCATTTGACTTGGTAATACGTACATCAAACATCAGTGAAACCTTAATTGCATCTGCATTGGATAAACTTGCTATGGTTTACTTATTATGAGTGAGCCTCTGTGAAACTAAATTTTAATTGTGTGATTTTGATTTATTGTTCAGTGTTAATTCATTATCAGTTACTTAAAGCTGTATCTAGGAAAGAGATATGCTTACATCATAGTAGCATGAAATATATCCTTTCCAGAGTTGTTGTACAGCAGTATACCTGTGACCTCCCCAAACTTTATTGTTTGAAGCTTATTGTGGTCAAAATATTAGCTAAATATCATATTTGGCTAATCCAAAAAAGTAGCTCTTTTTTCATAAATATATAAATATAATGTATATATTTATAATAACAACTGTAAACAGTTTCTGTGCTAGGAATTCAGCATGGACATTATGCCTAGCTAAAAAGAAATTAATTAATCATTATAACTACTTGGTTTTGGAGATGTTAGTTTGCAGAATAGTGGTTTCTCCATATATACAGAGAAAAGTAGAAGGGTGATGCAAAATTAGTCCCAGAACAGACTCAGTATCAAAGAATCACTGAAGTGAAAGGAAAAAAGTACAACCCACTAATCTAAGAGATGAGAGAAAGATCAAAGGTCACGTCCCCTTTTTAACGGAGATAAGATTTGATTGCTGGCAGTTCCCAGACATGAACTGATTGGACAACAGTAAACTGGAAAGACAACAGCTGCATTGAAAAATTTCAGCTGTATGAAGAAAATCCAAATTGCATACTAGTAACTAAAAAAAAAAAAAAAGTTTACACATCCTATGCAACCTAATACAGCAACCCTCAATGAAGGCCGTTTGGCTAGATTCCTTCCCTTTTATGCCATTGTGGGCAGTGGTGGGTTTCAATTTTTTTTACTACCGGTTCTGTGGGTGTGGCTTGGTGGATGTGGCAGGGAAAGGATACTGTAAAATCTCCATTCCCACCCACTCCAAGGGAAGGTTACTGCAAAATCCCCATTTCTTCCTGATCAGCTGGGACTTGGGAGGCAGAGAATAGATGGGGGCGGGGCCAGTCAGAATTTTTACTACTGGTTCTCCAAACTACTCAAAATTTCCACTACCGGTTCTCCACAACTGGTCAGAACCTGCTGAAACCCACCTCTGATTGCAGGTGACTGTCTTTCCCTGTAAAATAAGTTTGGTGCATTAAATCAGGGATCTCCAACCCCCAGTCCGTAAACTAGACTGGCACTGGTCCGCAGCATGCCAGCAACTGCAAACAGTTGCCCCATCTGTGGTATGCAGGCAGCATGCAAAACCATGCCCCCTCTGGGCTGTGGAAAAAACTTTCTCCACTGAATTGGTCCCTGGTGCCCAAAAGGTTGGGAGCCTCTGCATTAAATGCTATGCATGTCATGATAGGTACCATGTCTTCTTTTATAAAGATTGATGGAAAATAACCTAGCTGACCAAGTACCTGGTAATCCTTCCCTAATTATTGTCCTTGCTTCTTTGGAACAGCCCTAACCTTTTAAAATTTAGCGTGGCTAAGTTAAAAAGTGCACACATAAAGGATTCCCCTCACCTTTAGTTTTAAGTCCACACTCCACACATCTGTCCCTAGGTCCCCTTGGAAATGTTTCTAAATTTACTTTGGGATGGTGATTCCCTGCCCAAAATTAGCCTTCCCAATTTTTTAATCCCTCTACATCAGTATTCTTAGCACTTTATGCTTCTTGGTTTCTTTTCTTATTCTTTTTACAATCAGCCTTTGGATTCAGCCATCCTATTTTTACAGATGTAGAATTGAAGCTGAGGCATAATGTTTTTTCCCACCCAATGAGTCCATTTTTATGAGCTGGAATTTGAACTACTATTTCAGGTTCCAAATGTAACACCCTGTCCTTTGGCTCTTCTCTTTCTCCATTTGTTTTTCATTTCTGATTGTTCATCTGGGACTAGAGGCACTAAATTTTAAGATGTGTTGTCCCTATTCTTAATCATTTTTAGGATGTTTTTCAGGGTTGAAAGCACTCAAAAAGCACCATCTAGTTTCAAATTACCGATCTATTAATTTTTTTAAACAGTTTCTTGGCTTTTCCTTTGCTTGCAGATCTCCTTTAGTTTTATTCGCTTTTGAGTTGGTTTCTCATGACATTAAATTCCAAAATGAAAAGCCAGTTTTCCTTTCATTGGACAACATAATCCACACAATGCAATGAGACTTCCTGTCATTTAAGCAGGTTTATCACAATAAGAGTTCCAAGAAAGCCTCTGGAGCCTGGGGAGGGCGAAAAACGGGCCTACAAGGCTCACTGTGCCATCACGTGTCAAAAGTGTGGGAAGCGTGGGGGGCTTATGGACACATGCGCGCGGGGGGTGGGGCACAGCAAATTATGGGTGTGGGCACGCATGCACATGACTCCCTCACACTTCCCTCGCTTTTGGCACAAGGTTAGCCATCACTGATTTAGAGTGATGTGAATGAACCTCATAGTAATTTACTTCCTTCTCTTTCTTCACCAGCCCAGGTTTCCAATTTAGCATGATTAAAAATATGAAAAACAAAATCAATGGATTTTTCTTTCTTCTGACTTCACCCAAGTGCAAAAAAGTACAGGGAGCTATTATAATGTAACATTATGTCTAAATGAACCAAGTAGCTCTTTCATTTGTTGCTTATTCTTTTTTTAAAATCTGTTTTCTGGCTTTCTTTTCATTGCAGTATTTATTTCTCTCCGTCTTTTAGCACTGGCAAAATATGAAGTTAATACAGCTTCTAATATTTCCAGTCTATTTTAATATAATTTAGGATAGGAACCATTTCACATACTGAATTATAAAAAAAATCAGGAACAATTAAATTACATTGACCATTAGTAACTTTTGGTCATGTCATGTGCCATGAAATAATTGGGACAATATCATCTGTACAGTGCACCAAAAGCTTTTGCATATATATTTACGGCCTTGGATTAAGTTGGAGAAGTGACAGGTAGTTCTCAATTTACAACTGTTCATTTAACAATGGTTTGAAGTTATAATGACCTCGGAAAAAGTTGCCACCATTGCACCATCCCTCACGGTCATGTGATGGCAATATGTTTTCTCTGGGGTACATCTGCTGTCAAACTCTGAGAGAAAAGAGCTTGCAATGATGGCAGCTCCAAGCTGCTAGTTTGGGTATTTTCCATGTTACTCTCCACTATGGAAACTTTCCTGGAGTCTCCACATGCCTTCTGTCATGTTGAAATAGTCTTCAGTCTTCTGGAAAATCGTGCTGTCTTAGCTTTGATACAGCATCAAGAGATGGCAGCGCTCATATTGACACATCAAACTGATTGCTATTCTTGGCTCCTGTGTTTCTCGGTTCAGATTTATTTGTCCTCTTCATTTGGATTCCAGATCTACATCTGGCTGCATTCCTATGCCACAATCAAGATGTTAGGCCAAAATATATAGAAATATTAATTCGTTTATCGACATTTGCAGCTTTGTCAGACAGCATTTTCAAATCTAAAAGGCACAGAGTTGGCCAAGGCTGCTATAAGGAAAGGCAAACGTTGCTTTATTATCTTGTCTTAAGAATAAATGTATTTTGCCTTTTAGAAACATAAATGCTGCATTTCGCACTTTGAATATATAGAATCTAAGTTATGTTTTTTTGCTGATTCTTTCAGTTATATTCCTTCACTGAGCCTCTTTTCACACTATATGTGAAATGCATATGTGCATTGATTGTACACTCAGTGGTCAACAAAAGATGTAACATGATATGGTATTTAAATTTTACAGGAAGCAATCTTCTTTTCCTTTAAGTGTCCTCACAGTCTGGGTAAGCTATAAGTATGCTATTTGTGATTTTATTACATATGACAATTGGTGGAGTGTTTAAGTATTTAGATGTTAGGGCATGCATCTCATTTCAATTTTAAGTTTAGTAAGAATCAATATAGGCATATGGAATTATTTTTAAATGTCCCTATTTTTCCTGTGTCCGCAATGAGCTGTCCTTAATTTAGGAATTTTTTTTTCTAATAGTCAATCATAATCTGTCCTCTTGTCATTTAAACCATTATTCCATGTATTCTACTCTAGAAAAAGAGAGAACAGGTCTTGTTGTTCTTCTATGTGACAACCTTTTAGATATTTGAAGACCATGTCACAGTTCCACTCATTTGTCATTTCTCAAAAAAAATATCATACTTGGGTCCCTCAGCCTTTTTTGGGTGGGAAGGCAGGGCTTACTTTCTCACCCTCTGATCATTGCCCTTCTTTGAACCTGTTCTGATTTATGTAAATCCTTCTTTAAGTGTGGTCCTCAAACTGGTCATTGTACTTGTTTTGGGATCTGACCAAGCAACACGTACTACAAATGACTGGGAAATAGTATTCTATTAATGCTGTTCATATTGCAATATTGTTAGATTGCAATTGAGTCATATTCCAAGATCATTTTTCTACTATTACTATTATCAAGCCCAATATTCCTATACTATATTTGTGCATTTGAGTTTTGTTTCCTAAGTGAACTTTGCACCTCGTGTTAAATTTTATTGTTGTTTTCAGCCCATTTCTCCAACCATTTTAAATTTTAATTCAGTATTCTAGGATATAAATTTTCCCATAAAATTTTGTGACATTGCAGATTGAATAAGAATTCCATCTACCTCTTCTTCCAAATCTTGCTACTTCCAATTTGATGAGCATTTTTAATTTTCAAGAGAACTATGTAACCACTTTATTGCCATGGCATCCAGCTCATAAACTAGTTTCCCTAATCAGCATTTAATGGGGTAGTTCATCAAATGCTTTACTACAATTGAGATGTAATGTTTATACATGCCTGCCCTCTAATAAAATGAGTTAAGATATAAAGATTATACACACATTTGCACACAGACGCATGTGCTCAACATAGGAGCCAAATAGGATATGGGTCTGGCCCACAAATAGAAGATTTCTTACTACAGAACATTCTGTCTATTTCCTCGGCTTGCACAAATTCAGAAGGACCTCAGATTACACTGCAAGATATCACTCTATTCATATCGCATGGCTCTGCCCAAATGTTGTTTATCTCTGAGTGAACATGACCAATTTTATCAACAAAGAAATGGACAAAACCATCGCAGTGGCTTGCAAGCTTCTTGCCCCCCAAATCCCTGTTCCTCCCCAACTAATTTGTATCATCCTGAACAGAGCTGCTGGGCAGGAATCTCTGGACACAACTTCACTGCAGCCTTACAATAACGTAGAATTAGCCATCTAGTTATGTTTCCTGACTGATTTACCTGGGAGGGTGGACTTAATGCTTTGTTGCTCTGAAGTGCTTGTCAATGGAATAATGATTCTGAGAATATTTCTGCAAAAATGATTGTCTCTGACTCACGCAAAGACTATTTTGCATTTCCCTTTAGCTATCTTTTTGAGCATTATATGGATTAGTTATGGCCCAATTCTACTTCTATTGTCATTCTACCCAATAGAATTATGCCTTTCACAGTTATTTAAATGTGCCTTGTGACATTTCTTTTTATAACATCACAGTGTTGTTAACATTTCATGCCAAAGCAGATAGTTTCTATGTGAATAGTCCCTACAGAACTATACATTACATTATGTGTTATCTGCAGCCACATTCTATGAAGTACCAAGTCCATTTTCTTGACTTTGACAATATAGCAAATATGATGTATTGCAAAAAATAATGATCTGCAAGTTCCAATTCTGAGACCAAAGACACAATAATAAAGCAACTGACATGGAGTTTATAGAAAAAATCCAAGAGAGCAAGGATTAAGCCTATTCTTCCCCTCAAACTCCAGATGTGGATCCTTGTAATGGCTAAGGGACTCTTGAGCCAATATTACTATGTGCAAATATAGTTAATATCTAGCTTGACCCATGGTGTGCAGTGATATATTATTGCTTCAGTTGATGTGTTCTCTTCATCTAAAATGACCAAAGCATTCCTGCATGAGATGCTTATAATCTGAACCTTTGCATAAGAGGCAACATGGAGTGGTGCAGAGATTAACAGCAAATAGAACATGTATTCAGATCATAGATACATACCATCACAAAGAGATTAGCTCTGTTGCAAATTCACCATTTAGTGTACAGCCCTAAGAATAATCATGATATTTCATTTTGTTCCAATTCAGCTCTTTTCAGAGACTAGGATCTGGGCATGCGTACCTACAGAAACTATCAACTGATCATCTCTAGTTTCTTTTGGCCAGTATCACAGAGAGCTATCACCCATTCAGTATCTGTCCCCCTGTCATTAACTGACTGTCATGAAATCTGAATCCCATCACTGACCCCCAGTTCATGCTTACACTCCCTCTCCTTTTTCACCTGATTATATGCCTCCAATCTCTTCAAATTCTGATTCTTCAGTTCGTAGACTTTATTATTTGGGGGGTACAATCATAATAATTCTCCCTTAGATGCATAAACAAATAACAACATATGCATTTGTGGGCCTAATGAAGCCCTAGGTTGTTATTTTTTTTAAAATTAAAACTCATGTAGAAGTGAACAATTTTTCTGCCAACTGCTAACATAGCTTTGTTACTTTCTCCTGGTAAATGCCTTCTTTAAAAGTTTCAATACTGTAAAGCAGTTTGGCAAATAAATTACTAAGGATAAATTACACTCAACCAAGTATTACATCAGATTCTGATTTCTTTAATTTATTCATGTTTTAAAGGAGAATACCTTTTTATAATAAGTACTACCAGTAAATTGTACCATAAATGAGTTATTCTTTGAACCGATATTAAAGGCATTTCTAAATACCTTTAGTATTTGAAAGAAGTAAAAGGGGATAAGGACTTTGTAAAGTGTACATTTGTAAAAACATTACATAGACTCTGTCCATTTAATGGCAATGAGGACACAGCTGTTATATTTTTCAAGCCAAAACCACTCAAGGATGTTTCTCCAGTGCTGGCATTTGTCCAATACATCTTCTTTGCTTAGAAAGAATCCCCAAAGCCACATTACTTAGAGAAGAATTAGTCTAGCTTTATGAGGGTTGCACTTGGAGCACAGCTGGCTAAGGAACAGACCCAAAATTTAATAACATTTGAAAAGCAATTTACTTTCCCCTGCATAAGCTGTCTGGTTTCAGCAAAGCCAAAGATCACACATAAAGAATGGACCATCTTTTGTTTTCCAGAACTTATCAAGATTTTTTCCATTGCAACTAAAATGGCGGGTCAGAGACACCAGTGAGAAATCCACCTTTTCCACCAACTCTCTTAAAAGATTCTTGTTATCTTTGAGTTAAGAGAAAATTCTTAAATATCATAATGCTTATGAAAGCTTGTGCTTATAATTAAAACTGGTTAGTTTTAAACAGTTTCTACTAAACACTTTCTATAAAATCATGTGTTGCCATAATAGTGGCTATCGGTTGCCAAGGCCAAAACACCTGTTCTCCTGATATTTGGAACTAAGTCCATTAGTCGGCTACAGAATACAAATGAGGTGTGCTGTGATTCAAGAGCTTCTATCTGAGTTTGTTCCTGAGCTGGGTGTTATAATATAAAGTAGGGGTCTCCAACCTTGGCAATTTTAAGACTTGTGGACTTCAAGTCCCAGAGCCAGGAAAGCTGGCTGAGGAATTTTGGCAGTTGAAGTCCACAGATCTTAAAATTGCCAAGGTTAGAAACCCCTGATATAAAGAATGCAGTTGCACAGGCAGTCAGTAGTGGGTAGTCTCAGAATAACTTCATTGGTGCCCCACCAGTTATTCCTAATGAGGAGCCTAGCCAAAAACAACATTCTGGAATATACCATTTGGTCACCTCAGCTCGAAACGGATATCCTAAAACTAGAAAGTGTGCAGAAAGGGTCAAAGAAAACAGAGCTTAATGTCATTTTAATATTCATCTTGGTGAAAAGCCAACAAGCATTTCCATGCATTCAGTTGGGAAAAATCTTCTGTGGGAGATGAGGATGATTCTGAAATGTTCACATGAGGTGGGGAAGAAACTGACCATGAATCCTGGTCTAAAAAGGCAAATACAGAGAGAGAATAAGTATGCATGCGCAGAAGCGATCCCATTGCGAACCGGTAACAAAGGTAAGTAGAACTCGCCCTAGAATAGAATAGAATAGAATAGAATAGAATAGAATAGAATAGAATAGAATAGAATAGAATATTTTTCTTAGCCAAGTGTGATTGGACACAGAAGGAATTTGTCTTGGTGCATATGCTCTCAGTGTACATAAAAGAAAAGATACATTTTGGTATAAATGAAAGCCAGAAGTTTGCTTTTATTTGTTTTAAGAAATGCTTTTAATGGGGGTGGGGGTGGGCAATTGAACAGCTAAACTGAGGAAAAAATAAATAGAAGATTGAATACATAAAGAGCCATACTTTTCACATATGGAGATGGCTAAAAGAAATGTGGATTGATAAATCTGGATTGATGAATCTGAACTTGATGTATAGGAATAGTTTGCTGATGTGTGCTGTGTGTTTGTCAATGTTTTAAATAGTCTTATGTTTTTCAGCCTTCCACGTTCAAATGCTGATTAAGGTGCTGTCATTTGCCTTACTTCTTCTGTACAGTAATATTTTAAAAAATGCAAAATACTCTTAGCAGTCTCCTAATTCCCTTCTATTCTCTTGGTATTCCAGCTGCTATCATGGTTGATTTCTTGCTTCTGATATATTATAATAAATGTTTTGGTATCATTGCATGATGGAACAGAAGAACTAGAAAGGGTGTGGAAAGTAAAGACTAAAGTAGTTTCAATGGTGGCAGGATTTTAGATTTTTTTTATACATATACAGCCATTTTTCATGCGTATCCTGCTGATTGTTTGCATTATCAACAGTAATGGCAAAGGATTAATTGTATTTGGATTTCTTCGTATAACTAATTCCAAAATGTCAGGAATCTAAGCATTTCAACGCAAAGTATACGTAGAAACACAGCCTTAAAAATCTACAGGCAGACTTTGACTTATGTGGGATGGTCATTAAGTGAGTCATCACATAACCAATCTGATTTTACAACGTTTTTTTAATGGTGATTGTTAAACAAATGTGGAAGTCATAAAACAAAAGCCAAAGTTGTAAAGTGAATGCTGTGATCGTTAAGTGGGCCATTATTTGCAATGGGCATTTTTTGGCTGGAAATTGGACGTAAATGGTGATTTCTGGCAAAACAATTATAAATTGCATTATAATAATCATCTGACTACAGAATGCTATAAACGGTCTGGTTGCTGAGTGCCCAAAATGTGATCATGTCATTGGGGGGTGGGGGTGGAGGTGGGGTGGGCAATTGAACAGCTAAACTGAGGAAAAAATAAATAGAAGATTGAATACATAAAGAGCCATACTTTTCACATATGGAGATGGCTAAAAGAAATGTGGATTGATAAATCTGGATTGATGAATCTGAACTTGATGTATAGGAATAGTTTGCTGATGTGTGCTGTGTGTTTGTCAATGTTTTAAATAGTCTTATGTTTTTCAGCCTTCCACGTTCAAATGCTGATTAAGGTGCTGTCATTTGCCTTACTTCTTCTGTACAGTAATATTTTAAAAAATGCAAAATACTCTTAGCAGTCTCCTAATTCCCTTCTATTCTCTTGCTATTCCAGCTGCTATCATGGTTGATTTCTTGCTTCTGATATATTATAATAAATGTTTTGGTATCATTGCATGATGGAACAGAAGAACTAGAAAGGGTGTGGAAAGTAAAGACTAAAGTAGTTTCAATGGTGGCAGGATTTTAGATTTTTTTTATACATATACAGCCATTTTTCATGCCTATCCTGCTGATTGTTTGCATTATCAACAGTAATGGCAAAGGATTAATTGTATTTGGATTTCTTCGTATAACTAATTCCAAAATGTCAGGAATCTAAGCATTTCAACGCAAAGTATACGTAGAAACACAGCCTTAAAAATCTACAGGCAGACTTTGACTTATGTGGGATGGTCATTAAGTGAGTCATCACATAACCAATCTGATTTTACAACGTTTTTTTAATGGTGATTGTTAAACAAATGTGGAAGTCATAAAACAAAAGCCAAAGTTGTAAAGTGAATGCTGTGATCGTTAAATGGGCCATTATTTGCAATGGGCATTTTTTGGCTGGAAATTGGACGTAAATGGTGATTTCTGGCAAAACAATTATAAATTGCATTATAATAATCATCTGACTACAGAATGCTATAAACGGTCTGGTTGCTGAGTGCCCAAAATGTGATCATGTCATTGGGGGGTGGGGGGTGGAGGTGGGGGTGGGGCAAACATCACAACTTTGAACCCAGGTCATAAGTAACTTTTTTTGAGTTGGTCATTAAGTGACGACTACCTATTCTGAATGCTATACTATAAGATAGGCAAATCATTTCAGGAGCAGTAGGAATAATTTGTGAAGATTCTCAACTACATCCAATATATTATTGACTGTTTAAAAGGCTTGCACCAAATGTTTTCATGACTTAG
This sequence comes from Ahaetulla prasina, assembly GCF_028640845.1. NCBI lineage: Eukaryota > Metazoa > Chordata > Lepidosauria > Squamata > Colubridae > Ahaetulla > Ahaetulla prasina. Next base: position 331,101,774 of record NC_080539.1, on the reverse strand, counting down.
AGTAGCAGTCTCCAACCTTTCTGGCTTTGCTGACTGGCAGGGGTAGAAGGGATGGTTTAGTGTAAGAGGTGAGCGAGTACACGTGTGTGGCTCCATTTGTGCGTTCTGTCTTGCACAAACAGAACTTTGTATGTGCATGCTCACAGGGTGCAAGTGGAGCTGCATATGTGCCCACTTGCTTACCTGCTGCTTCCGCAGTCCGGTTCTGAATGGGCTATGGGCCAGTACTGAGCCGTGGTCCAGGGTTTGGGGACTCCAGATTTAGAGCAATTGTAGTACCATTAGTAATTGTACCATTAGTAATTCACAAATTAATGGAATGGATCACAATTTGGAAAATCTATCAACTGTTTTTTGGTTTGAGCGCCAAGCCTGGCAATTTTGTCCCCGTTCGAGAAGACATCTTCAGTACACTTGTCTTGGGTTGTGCTTGTCTGAGGGAGCACTGGCCTTTAAATACCTTTCTGGGTTCTGGTCTGATTTCGGGTTATGTGATTGGCTGGCTATCTGAGTCATGAACTGGCATTTCCCTTCATTTCTATTAATGATTAATCCAAGTATCTTCAGGAAAGATAGCAACACAAATGGAATAAGTCCTGCTGGATGTTATCAAAGGCTTGTATTTATATATAATGTCTTTAGTACCCTATTCTGAAACTTTAGAGTAACTTGCCATTAATTTTGTAATTATGTAATTTCCAAGTGTTTAATTACGTTTTTTCCTCATATGAGCAAAACTTTTCAAATAGATCATTGGATGCAAACATAAGATCATTCAATGTGTTTCTGTAGCTCAGAGAAAATTATACAATGTATAGACACACATAATTATATGAAGCTGATGGTATAGAAGAGCAGTGTTTAAAAAGAAGGGATTTAATCTATTTTAAATATTTTTCATATTCTGCCAAATTTTCTTCATGACCAGCGTTCTCAGAGAGTTCCATGTGCAAAACTAAGTCAGATTCTAATAAGGACTTAAAATAAAGGGGATTAAAGTAAATAAAGGGATGCTTAGTGAGTACAAAAAAACCATTTTGGGTGAAGGTTACATATAATTGACGTTGAAATCGTGCTGTTCTTTCATATTTCTGCAGTATTAGCATTGCAGACGATCTGCTTCTGGGTCACACACAGTCATTACTTTCTAATTTGGCCGATCAGACAATTTTTTTATAAAAGACAAAGTGAAAAAGTTTATAAACCGTATTTGGTTACATATTTCAGGGATGTTCCCAGTTCAAGACCCTGGCAGCAGATTGGTGGGTTGCATTAAACTAAGCAATTGAATGGGGAAGTTGTGTTTGCATAATACTCTCTGGTCCATTTACTTTGCTAATAGTTTTCCAAAGAACAAAAAGATGCCAAAGAATGTCCTTGGAGCACTTGTATGTGTGATTTCTCTCTTTTTCTCTCTCAGTTTTGTTTGACTTGATATTGTTTGGGTTTTGTATATCCTTCCTATAGTCAATAAGTGTACACATTACTGTCTTTTCTAGAACAGTTGTGTTTGCTTTTTTCCTATTATATTTTTATTTCATCTCAACCTCCTCTTCTAATTTGACCTCAAGTTAAATATGGCCTACAGAAGACAGAGATGAGCTCAGTTTCTGGTTCTGAATGGTGACTCTCACTAATAGAGATAGTCTTCGACTTATGACCACAATTGAGCCCAAATTTTTTGTTACTATGTGAAACATTTGGCACATGGGGTGAGTGGGTCACTTCTTTCTGCCTCGAAAGAAGTGGCCCGGTGGCCAGGCCAGGCACATGGGTCACTCCTTTCAGACGTGAAAGAAGCAGCCCAGTGGCCAGGCCAGATGCATGGGGCACGTGGGTCACTCCTTTCGGCCGCGAAAGAAGCAGCCTGGCGGCCTGGCAGACAGGCGAGGCGGGTGGGGCGAGTGGGGCAAGTTCCCCCCTCCACCCTTTCCCCCCCTCACCTTCTCATCTCATGTTGTCCGCACTGCAAGCGGTGTGAGAAAATGGTGGGGACCAGTCACACATGTGCTTAAATAAGGCCAAATTTTGGGGGTAGGTCTTAATTTTAACGCATGTGCACAAAACAGTGTTGGGTCTTCTTTTCAGGGTGGGTCGTGTTTTAGAAGAAACATGGTATTTCTATTTGCAGGTCTTTGTAGTTGGTCCATTTTTTCTTCTGGTCTGCTGTCTCCAGGTACTGCACTATCCAGATTTCTTTGCCTTCATTATCGGCAATTTTTATTTTATTTTAATTTAAATCCCGCCCTTCTCCGAAGACTCAGGGCGGCTTACATTGTGTTAAGCAATAGTCTTCATCCATTTGTATATTATATACAAAGTCAACTTTATTGCCCCCAACAATCTGGGTCCTCATTTTACCTACCTTATAAAGGATGGAAGGCTGAGTCAACCTTGGGCCTGGTGGGACTTGAACTTGCAGTAATTGCAAGCAATTGTGTTAATAACAGATAGACTTAGTCTGCTGAGCCACCAGAGGCAATTATTAATATTATTATTTTATCCTGCATTTTTAATATAAAATTCAAGGCATACTTAATTTTCTTGCCTCCTATTTTGCCCATAACAATCTTCTGAGGTGGGTTGGACTGGTCCAAAATTTTTAATGGCATTTATATCCTGTGTTTTACTGTTCAGCCATTGATCACATGGCTGAAATTAACGGTAATAATAATCATAATTTCCCAGGGTAGTAATAAGCCAGTCAAGTCTTACCATAAAATTGTCACTGCAGCAGAAGCAGCACCAAAAAATTGGATAAATAGAGCTGTGTAAGATTGGCACCAAGTCAGGGAAGGAGTTCCTAGTGCAGGGGTCTCCAACCTTGGTCCCTTTAAGACTTGTGGACTTCAACTCCCAGAGTCCCTCAGCCAGCAAAGCTGGGTGTTGAAGTCCACAAGTCTTAAAGGGACCAAGGTTGGAGACCCCTGGATTAGACAACCATTTGTCTGAAATAGTATAGGGTATCTGCCTGAGCAGGGGGTTGGACTAGAAAACTTCCAAGGACCCTTCCAACTCTATTTTTCTGTTAGCCTAATTTTAAGAAGAATCCCTAAATTGTTTTAATAAGGAACTTTTTTCCAGAAAAAAATGTGCACATCTTCATATTATTAACACATGGAATAGAATAGAATAGAATTTTTTATTGGCTAAGTGTGATTGGACACACAAGGAATTTGTCTTGGTGCATATGCTCTCAGTGTACATAAAAGAAAAGATACGTTCATCAAGGTACAACATTTACAACACAATTGATGATCAATATATCAATATAAATCATAAGGATTGCCAGCAACAAGTTATAGTCATACAGTCATAAGTGGAAAGAGATTGGCGATGGGAACTATGAAACGATTAGTAGTAGTGCAGATCCAGTAAATAGTCTGACAGTGTTGAGGGAATTATTTGTTTAGCAGAGTGATGGCCTTCGGGAAAAAACTGTTCTTGTGTCTAGTTGTTCTGGTGTGCAGTGCTCTATAGCGTCGTTTTGAGGGTAGGAGTTGAAACAGTTTATGTCCAGGATGCGAGGGATCTGCAAATATTTTCACGGCCCTCTTCTTGATTCGTGCAATATACAGGTCCTCAATGGAAGGCAAGTTGGTAGCAATTATTTTTCCTGCAGTTCTAATTATCCTCTGAAGTCTGTGTTTTTCTTGTTGGGTTGCAGAACCGAACCAGACAGTTATAGAGGTGCAAATGACAGACTCAATAATTCCTCTGTAGAACTGGATCAGCAGCTCCTTGGGCAGTTTGAGCTTGGGCAGTTTGAGTTGGCGCAGAAAGAACATTCTTTGTTGTCCTTTTTGCTGATGACCCACTCACTATTCCCCTCACTAGTGGCTGCACGAGTTTGTAGCTGGGGAACTTTTGGAGGGCTGCAAATTTTAAGGCAATATTCAAAGTGAATTTGGAGGCTCCTTCACAATGAAAATAATTTAAAGAATTTCAAGTGTTTGTTGGTGTTTTTTCCCCCCTAATTTGTTTCATTAAAATGTACCGTTTAAAGTGCAAACTACATTTCATCATCAATCCACCGGTAATATGCTTGAAGTTGATCAGAACACTGTTGAGCTTTAAGATCTTCTCAGTTTAGATTTGTTAATGTATATGTTCTTTGTGGATTCTGCATTACGGCAAAAGCACTACCCTGACAGTAATGATTAGATTTATTCAGAAGTCTTCACTTTGGGGTTAATTATTCCCACCAATTACATGTTTACCCTAGACACAATTACTCTGGGAATAAAAGCTCTTGTCCCTTGTAATCAAAAGCCATGCTTTAGTGGAGATATATATTGGTTTCACAGCTGTACCTCAATTAGAAATTGAGGTCCATAAAGAAAGTGCTATAGCTAATTATGCAAATCAGAGAATTAACTATCATCTACATGTACTACTGAGTGAAGAACATGCCTGTACATGGCACCCTTACCATATTGTGATATAAAAGCCATAGTTTATGTACTTGATTACACAAATAGAGTTGAAGTCCACAAGTCTTAAAGGGACCAAGGTTGGAGACCCCTGTCCTAGTGGAACTTTGTTTAATTATGTGGGAACTTTGTCCCATCATCAGTTATGATACTTATGAGACCGTTTCCTCCCAGTGCTGTCTTGCCATATCCATCCTGTGAGATATGGCAAGAGAGGCATGCTTTGTGTCCTTTCTGTGAAAAGATGTTACCTGTCAGCATCCAGGAGGGCAGTAGTTTTGTGCTATGACTCACACCCTCTGGAACAACACCTCTCTCCTAATTAGACTTGCCCCAACCATGCTGCCCTTTTGCAGGGCATAAAAACCTGGCTTTGTCATTAAGCCTGACACTATGCATGATCCTGTATCATCGGTTGTGAGTTTTCTCAGCTGCTATTTTTATGTTGTTTTTCCTTTGGCTATTCTGGTTGTGTTTCATTGTGTATATTCTGTTTTAATTGTGTTTTAAGTGTGAGCCACCAAGAGTCATGTATATAAGATGGGCAGTCTATAAATGTTTATCATCATCACCAATTTTTCCCCGCAAATGAGGATTCTTCCTAAACTCTATCTTATTAACTTTCTTTTCTTTGCAACTGCTAAACCACAGTACTACTACTACACTCAGTTTCCTAAATAATGCTGAAGAATGATTTTGCAGCAGCTCTTACCATCCCTTGGGCTTTCTTCCCTGTAAAAACAAATGTAATGAAACAAGGACAGAAACAGGATGCTGGATGCTGAGTTGGTATGAATTCAGAAATGTTGTTTTCCAGGAATTGGACCAGTCAATGTAACACGAGAAATTACGAACACCCCCTGACATTGAATCAACTTGATAAGAGACAGAGTATCTGGTGGGTGGAGTACTGTCAATGATTTTGATCCATTCAGATCTTGGCTCAGAGTGAATTATCTCCAGTGCCTCAGAGGCATTCTGAAAGCAACTCCAACTTTATTTTGGCATTCCTTTTGATTTATTTAGTTACATGAATCTTTTTATGCTGTATCACAGGGATGGGACCCAGAACTTAAAATAAATGTGGCTTTCCTTCTGAATAATCAAGTAATCCCAAATTATTCCCTGCATTGCAGATGTTGATGAATGCGCAACTGAATCACATCAGTGCAACCCTACCCAAATCTGCATCAACACTGAAGGAGGATACACTTGTTCCTGCACTGAAGGATACTGGCTTTTAGAAGGCCAATGCTTAGGTAGGTTACAATGGGATCAGCTTCTCTTAGAAACTGCTGTCCGGAATTCCTACAGGATTCCCAGAAGAAATACCGGTGACCCTCCCCCTCCAAACCTCTACTAAAGGGTAAGGATCATTTGGGAAAAGAAGGGGGAGGTTAACATTACAAATGGAGTAGGGAAAATTAGTTTAGTTTATGATTTCTTTTCAATGCAGGTAGTCCTCATTTAGTAACCAAAGTTGGGACTGGCAACTTGGTCATTAAATGATATGGTGACTAAGTGAAATCGTGGCTGTGCTTACCTTATTTCAGCTTTTTGTTTTCATTACAAGCCTGCAAAATCATTTTTGCATCACTGTAATAACCATGAATGGTTGCGAAATGAGGCAGTTGCGCAATGAGGACTACCTGTAATGACCTGAGAATTTCTTGAGAGTGTTTCTTCTTGCTATTACTATTGAATGTCCCTCTCCAGATTCTGTCCATATTCCAAGGGACATAAACGGCATCAAGAGATTAACATATTTTCCTGTCTTGATTAGAGTGGAAAACATTCCCTTTAGTTACACAATACCAGCACATAGCCAAATTATGGTGTTACATTAGCAAACAGTACTGCTACATACATGACATGTTTATCAATTGATGAGATCGTGAATTCCAACTATAAAGAGGAATTTTTAAACATGTTATATGAAAGGGCATGAAATTTTGGTGATCTTTTAAGAGCCCCCAAAAACATGTGAGCTAGGTCAATCATTATCAAAGGAATAAAATTAGCTGAAACACTAGGAAAGTTCTATAATGGATTCTTTGCTTTGAATGCATTGCTTTTGTTGGCTGTGATTGGTTTTTCCAGCCTTTTAGGTCTGCTTTGAACTTTTGCAGTGGTCTAAGTTCCAGCTGATTTCATCAGATGGTGAAATACATTAGTACAGTCTAACAACCTTACTGGGAACAGCAGATATCTGGCTTCTCTCCCTTCAGAACAATTTCCTGCCATTTCCTTCTGTTCATCATATAGTTATGATGACCAGACTGTGTATCTGTCTGTCCGTCTGTCTATTATCTCCCATCTCCCTAACTATCTCTCACCTATGGATGAGCAAGGAGTTTCTTTTCATTCCTTTCTCTGCTGCATCGTGCTTTTAAATTGTAAACCATTGTGATTATTCTATTATTTCTACAGAATGAAACAAAATCTTTAGAATACTCCACTTATTATTTTCCTTTATATTGGTGCCAAATCTAGGTGCTTTTAAGTAAGCACTTAACTGAAATTTATATTGGTCAATTGTCCTGCTACACAGATTGCTGGATATGGATTCCTATATGCACCAAGTAAAAATATGATATATCTCCCTTTTTGCCATCCTGAAACCTTCCTATCCAGAGTATTCAACCTCATCTTATGTATTTTGGATTTTACTCTGTCTAGGGGATGAGTTCAGGATTTGCTTGGATTTTCAGTTTCATGATAACTATGAGTTTATTCCAAATCATTATGGGCTCAGCATATATATAGAGTCACTCTTGGGCTCCAGCTTTGGAACAGTGAGAATGTGTTCTGGATATGAAGAACAACAATATTTTTGTCATGCTGACTATTCTGTGGTTACTGTGGCAATCAATTTCTACAAAGAGAAGGTAACAAGCTATCAATTTCTACAAAGAGAAGGTAACAAAGCTATCAATTTCTACAAAGAGAAGGTAACAAGCAAGAGGACCTGCCCCAACTTCCTTATGGATCCTTTCCCAATAATCATACTGGGATATGAAGAATGCAGAAGTACATTTATTTATTATTTATTAGGTGTTTCGTAAGGGACGCAGTGGCTTAGAGGCTAAGACACTGAGCTTGTTGATCGAAAGGTCAGCAATTCAGCAGTTTGAATCCCTAGTAACGCGTAACGGGGTGAGCTCTTGTTACTTGTCCCAGCTTCTGCCAACCTAGCTGTTCGAAAGCACATAAAAAATGCAAGTAGAAAAATAGGGACCACCTTTGGTGGGAAGGTAACAGCGTTCCGTACGCCTTTGGCGTTTAGTCATGCTGGCCACATGACCACAGAGACATCTTTGGACAGCGCTGGCTCTTCGGCTTTGAAACGGAGATGAGCACCACCGCCTAGGGTCAGGAACAACTAGCACATATGCGCGAGGGGAAACTTTATCTTTACCTTTTTAGGTATTTACTTCATCCTTACTGTCTATCAAAGTAAGATATTAAATTTCCTTTTTAGAGGGGATTAAGATGGTGTAGTAGAGCAACATTTATAGAGGACTTTGGCTAAACTGGATTATTCAGACTTTTTCATGGCCCTTTCCTGTCTTTTTTTTTAACATTAGGTGAAATCATTCATTGATTTGGGCTACCAATATACTGCTGATACTCAATTTTATATCTCCACCGCAGACCAAGCAGGAGACGTACTGGAGTCACTAAGCTGTGCCTGAACTTTATGGGAGGCTAGATAGGATGGTACAGGCCTAAATAAATCCCAGCAAGTTACTGTTTGTTTAGAAAACCTTGGGCTCCAGAATTCTTCCCTCTTTAGTTCTAGAGACGGATTTACTATCTTATAGGATCAAGTCTGCAACATGGGACCCCCTCTTGACTTGTGGCTACTGCTGCAACAGCAGTTAGAAGCCATGACCAGGAAGGATTTGACTAGTACACCACTTGAAGCCTCTTTTGGATACAAAACTCTAGCACAGTGGTTCTCAACCTTTATAGTGCTGCGACCCCTTTAATACAATTCCCCAAGATGGGCGACCCCAACCGAAGGGGGAAAAAGTGTCAAACTGTTTTTTTGAATTTATCGCGCCTGAAGCCGTATTGGCTAGCGATCTGAACTGCTTGCGATTGCCTTGAGGACGGAGGCATTAAAGCGGAGACTCCTCCCCTATTAAGTTTATCGCGCCTGAAGCCAGATTAGGCTAGCGATTGGGAGTGATTGCAGCTGGCTTGAGAGGGAGACATCAGAGCAAAGATTTCTTTTTTTTTTAATTCATTGCGCCTGAAGCCGAATTCGGCTAGCGATTTGAAGAGCCTGCAACTGGCTTGTGGAGTCAACCATTGGAGCGCGATTCTTCGACTCGCAAGTATACTTCCCATATTTCCGATAGTCTTAGGTGACCCCTGGCAAATCGTCATTCGACCCCCAACGGGGTCGCGACCCACAGGTTGAGAACCGCTGCTCTAGCAGCTCATGACCTTATCATTTCATACTGACATGTGACTGTGATATTTTATGGTAGAAACTTGAACTCGTAGTCCCAGGTTGATAAATAATGAACTTCCAGCCTTATACTTGATCCAAGTATAGCAATACATTCCATTTTTAGGGGGGGGGGGAAATACCTCTATTTGAAAGAAAAATTTGTCATGACTTGTTTACAGGAAATGGAGAGAAATGTTCTCTAGTACTCTCTTCTGTCGACTGCCAAAATAACTGAGGTGCTGGGAAAGGTAGACCATGAATATAATCAGAGAATTTCCCATGAAAAACTGTTGGAATCATCCAAAAGGCACTCTTGGAATAGAGTAATTGACGTAAAGGTCGGCAGTTCAGTGGTTCAAATCCGTAGTGCCGCATAGGAGTGAGTTCCTGTTACTTGTCCCAGCTTCTGCCAACCTAGCAGTTCGAAAGCATGTAAAAATGCAAGTAGAAAAATATGGACCACCTTTGGTGGGAAGGTAACAACGTTCCCTGTGCCTTTGGCATTTAGTTATGCTGGCCACATGACCACAGAGACATCTTTGGACAGCGCTGGCTCTTCGGCTTTGAAACGGAGATGAGCACCGCCCCCTAGAGTCAGGAACGACTAGCACATATATGTGAGGGAAGGATCCTTTTTAGGATGCAAACAATTGTACAACTAGAGAAATGGCAGAGTCAGAACCAAATTAAGGGAGTGGGTAGGGAAATGATCAGGAAACAGAATTATTTTTCTTCTTCTTTTCTGTGATGACAAAGAAAAAAATATCTGCAATCATACATCAGAACTGTTGACTTCAACTCTATCAAATAATGCATTTATCTTTTGGGCATACTTGTGTCTCTAGCATGTACAAAGAAGAAATAAAGTAATATTTTCTGGTTGCAGTTCCTATAAATACATCTGCTTTTTTAAAATTCTGAAATTGTCTTATAATGCAGGTGAAAATATTACAGTCTTGCTTGTTGAATTTTGAATTTTAACTGAAATTAAATATAAGTGTGAAAAAAGAATGTTCAGCACTAACATAGATGCCCATATATTTAGATATTTGTACAAGTTCAAACATAAAGTAAAACAGGTAATGAAAGAGAACATTAACAAAATACGGGAGTCTATCTTTGAAACATTCTTCAAAAGAGATAGGAAGTAGGGTATACTTTAAAAGATGTCTAAAGTATTTGGGTACGGTGCCTTGGGCTATAAAATAAAATATTTTAACTGAATATATAACATATGTTATCAACTGCTATGGATTTGTGTTTCTCCAGCTTTTTAAAACTGACATTATTTATAAAAAGAAGGACTAGGGGAGACATGATAGCTGTGTTCCAATATCTCAGGGGTTGCCACAAAGAAGAAGGAGTCGGGCTGTTCTCCAAAGCACCTGAGGGTAGAACAAGAAGCAATGGGTGGAAACTGATCAAAGAAAGAAGCAACTTAGAACTAAGGAGAAATTTCCTGACAGTTAGAACAATTAATAAGTGGAACGACTTGCCTTCAGAAGTTGTGAATGCTCCAACACTGGAAATTTTTAAGAAAATGTTGGATAACCATCTGACTGAGATGGTGTAGGGTTCCTGCCTAGGCAGGGGGTTGGACTAGAAGGCCTCCAAGGTCCCTTCCAACTCTGTTGTTATGTTATGTTATGTTATGTTATGTTATGTTATGTTATGTTATGTTATGTTATGTTATGTTATGTTATGTTATGTTATGTTATGTTATGTTATGTTATGTTATGTTATGTTATATATATTTCTTACAACTGGAGTAGGCATAGTGCTACAATTGCCTTCCTCTTTCCAATTTCATTTTCAGGTGTTTGGATCCAGACTTTCAATATTCTATGTACTGCATTTCCTTGTTCTTTGCTCATTGGTGACCCCTTGAGCTATCTGGATAACTAAGTACATCCTTTAACAGTTGGGAGAACAAAAGCTGACCAAGCATTAGGTGTTACTAATATTATTAGTCACCAATGTAGGAGAAGAAATAGCAGAGCCTGGGGGAGGGGAGGGTCAAAAGAGAAGCCTAGAGTTTCTAGGTTGCCACAAGTAGACTAAGTCCAACACTTTTTGAATTCCATTAACCCTTATCTAGTGCCAAAATAGTGGTAATCATTAGTTGGCTAGATTCTTGTGCATAGGCATGAGCACTAAATCAATTTAATTGGAACTTCACAGGTGGCCCTGGTCATATGCGTAATACTTCTGCATTTCTGCTCTACATGTCAATTCATTTTTTTTATTATCGATCAGCTCAGATAACAAAGTTATTAACTATGTTTAAAAAACATAAGTGCACCAAGAGGACAACAATCAACCTGCTAGCTGTTATGCCAAATAATCTATTGGTTATTTATTTTTTATTCAGTATTAAATTTTTTGGCCACTCATCTTACTATAACTTCTCTGTTAATTCCATCCATCTGTTATTCCTTTCTTTCTGATTTTGAATATTTGCCAACAGCATTTAACAGTGTGACCACTAAAAATGTGTTGAATTAAATGTGTGCTAAATAACCCACAATTGCTTGAATTTGCATATTGAACTAAGCCATGCTTTACCAACCACAGATGTTCAATTAGCAAAACCACCTAATGAACTGGGTTATATGAACTTCACCAGAGTAGATTGAATTATCTAAAGCAGCTATCCTCTAACAAGTACATTAGAGTACAACTCCCAGAATGTCCTATCTACAATCTGGCAGTTCATGGAGATGATCAAAAATGGCTTCCTCTACATGCCTTTAAGTCTATTTAGGCATTTCAGTGATCCTTTCCTCAGAAAAACTTAACAGAATGAAAATAACTGTCTACCATTTGGTTCCTTCATTGTGTCATCTGGCGTGAAATAAGATTCAACTGCCAACCAATTGACCTCTGTACATAGAAATAGAAGGATAGCACCATTTTCATTGCCTTGGGAAGCAAAAAGTCTTGGTCTTCATCACCAGTTCATGCAATCAGGCCTTTCATACCTCAGACCAGATGTGTTATGTTTTTCAGAAGCTGAAACAGGTATTTTGCTTATTGCCAGTCAAAGTTCCTGACAGAGGATTTGCAGTACAGCTAAAAATGATCTGTAACAGTAACAGAGTTGGAAGAGACCTTGGAGGTCATCTAATCCAACCCCCTGCTCATGCAGGAGACCTGTACTAGGGATTTGAACCACCAAACTGCCGACCTTTCTGATCGACAAGCTCAGTGTCTTAGCCACTGAGCCACTAGTCTGTACTTCAAATGAACATATCAAACAGTTTGATCTCTGCTTGCACAGTTTGAATTAGGCAAATAGAGTGCAGTTATAAAGAAGATGTTGACGCCACTTGCCCTTAGTAAGATGCTGAACAAGACTTTACATGAAAGGAGATTGCAATATGTGATGAAATAAAATTGTGCATGGAATCTGATAGCTGGAACAACATAACTATTGATTACACCATAATTATTTAAGGTCTGTTAATAAATATTATTAAGAGATGTTGGCTTCTAATTTTTTCCCAATGTGGCAAATAGTTTCACTTCTAATTCAACTCTTTTACTAGACATAGATGAATGTCGCTATGGATACTGTCAGCAACTATGTGCCAATGTACCTGGCTCCTATTCCTGTACCTGCAACCCAGGATTTGTACTGAATGAAGATGGAAGATCGTGTCAAGGTATTGTGTAGAGGAGGGAAGAGGGAGAAAAAGCAGGAATTCATGTCAACATTCATATAATATACTACCATACTATCAGAAAGCACCAAGGAACCCTCATTTCAACCCTGAGCTACAAATATTCTCCTCTATCGGTATTCACATAACATTATGAATATATTTATCCCAGCAACTTTCTACCTTTTCACTTTTTAAAAATATGTCATCAGAGTAATGTAACTATTTTATAATTAGCTATATTAATACAGAATCCTTCACAACAAACAAACAATTAAATGCATTAAACTCCATTTTTATGTATGTATTCACACTTACAGGCTGAAAAGGCCTAGACATGATAAGACCAGGAATGAAATGCTCCTGGATCGGACCAGATCACACGGTCCGGTAGCGATCGTGGCTGGTAGTTCGGCGATCTGGTAGCGATGGCCCACCTGCCCGGGGGTGTCATTACTTCCTGGTTTTAACCAGAAAGTGATGTGTTTTTTCCCTTCTGCACATGCACAGAAGGCTTTACGCATGCGCAGGTCTGCACACGCACTTGACACAGACACGCGTGTGAGCGAAGCAAGCACGCGCAGGGCGCATGCACTTTGGAACCGATAAGGAAGGTAAATAGATTTCACCCCTAGATAAGACTAATGTTTAATGGGCACTGAAAGCCACTACAACACATATATTTATTGCTACCTTTTTAATTATATACTGAGATTACATGTTCCACATTTATTCTTTATCCCTGTTTTTCCTTTCGGAAAAAAGAAACTCTCTACGCCAGTAAAAATAGGATTTTGTATATAAAATGGTTATTAAGCAAGTTCAAAAATGGGTCATTGGTCATGAGCACTAAGGGAATATTTATTGGTAGAATTCCATTTTATATCTTGAGCCATAGAATAGTTTTTCAGGGGAATGAATTTGGCTTAAAGATAGAAAAATTCATATTTCAAACTGGCTATGTAATAAATGTTATGAACCATGGCAACTAATAAATATATGAAATCAGAAGGAATTATATGTGAGACTTCTTGCCCACCTATGATCACAGGATTTCTGCTCATAAATGGAAGGACTCTCTGATTGGCCTGCATTCCCCCTGGGTCCAGTACTACATATTTAGTAGTAACTTCTAATAGGATGTATAATACTTAAAACCACATTAATGGATGATTTATTGTACTTGGGGCAATACAATGCAATCCTATTCATTCATGTTTCAATGCTTATAGTAGTTTCCAATGTTGTTTAGGCATTCACATTGTTAATGTTGAGAAAATTGGAACATTTTTATTTTACCCCAATCTATGTTTATTCTAAACTGGCTTTTTGAAATATCTGTCCCTAAATGAAAGAAAGAAAAGGAGCACGATCTCTTAAGGCAGGGGTCCTCAAACTTGGTAGCTTTAGAATAGAATAGAATATAATTTTTTATTGGCCAAGTGTGATTGGACACACAAGGAATTTGTCTTGGTGCATATGCTCTCAGTGTACTAGTTTAAGCTATGTACATAGTTTAAGCTATGCTGGTTGGAGAATTCTGGGAGTTGACGTCCACAAATCTTAAAGCTGCCAAGTTTGAAGACCTCTTGTCTTAAGAAGAGAGAGTAAACAACTGATACATATGTGCCAGATTGTAATCATGATTCACACACACACCAATCTTTTTCAAAAGTTGGTTACTTTTGATAATAATAATAATAATAATAATAATAATAATAATAATAATAATAATAATAATAATAATAATAATAATAATAATATTTTAATTTGTATACCGCCCTTCTCCCGAAGGACTCAGGGAGGTTTACAGCCAGAATAAAAATACAGCAATACATACAATATTAAAAACAAACATTAAAAAACTTATTAAATTTGGCCTAATATTAAAATACAAGTAACACTAAAAATTAATACAAAATTAAAACCCCATAAAATCAGCTAAAAATTGAAATTAAAATTCAAGCCAGTCCAGCAAGACGAAACAAATAAGTCTTAAGTTCGCGGCGAAAGGTCCGAAGGTCAGGTATTTGTCGAAGTCCAGGGGGAAGCTCTTCCCCTGGGGGCCGCCAGTCGACATTGCTTGGCTGACGGCACCCTAAGGAGTCCCTCTCTGTGAGAACGCACAGGTCGCTGGGAGATACAAGATGGCAGTAGGCGGTCCCGTAAATATCCCAGTCCTAAGACAAAGTTCAAAGTTGGTTACATTTGGCTAACCAACAGGCGATCGAAAAGGCCAACCAATGGAGTCAAAGTTTGCTTCATTGCCGAAGATACTCATCTGTGGACTAATAGCAGATAAGAAACACAAATTCAGATCTTTTGTATGAAGATTGGAATACTGTACGTGATTACTTTGGAACAGAACAAAACAGAAATAAATAAAATAAAGATCCTAGTTTTAGGATCCCATGATTTTGAGGGTGGGAAGTATTATTATTTTAAACATCTAAAAGTAAGCTTGGATTGCAGTATTTATTGTAGATATTTTTTCAAAGCTGTAAATATTAATTAAAGCTTGAGAAAGATTATTAATTTTCTAAGAACTGGCTATCCACAGATGTGAATGAATGTACAGGTAGCAACCCTTGTGTACAAAACTGTATCAACACATATGGATCATTCCTCTGTCGTTGTGATCCTGGCTATGAGTTGGAGACAGATGGTATCAGCTGTACTGGTAAGTAGAAATTATTGTGGAGTATCTTGACTTTGGGAGGAAATAAACCTTTTTTTGGAGGGGGGGAATAAACATGTTTTCTCCCTCAACATTGAATATAGGAATTCTGAAACTGTAACATAAATAAGAAAATTAATTCTTATAATACTGAGAATATTGTTGCAATAATTAGGAAACAGTTAGTAACTTGATCACGGGCATATATTCGCTGTTCAATCATTTCAAATAATTTCACAGTACAGTACAATCTAATGTTAGAAAAAAGAAACCAAACTTTGGAAAAGAATGCATTCTGAAAGAAATTCTCAATTGAGAATTGAATCAAATGGAAAATATATCTATATCTACTAATAGTGGGGCAAATTGATGTAGTGGTTAAAGGCACTGGGCTTGAAATTGGAAAGCCGTGAATTCTTATCCAGCTGAATGAACTTGATGTAGTGGTTAAAAGGCACTGGGCTTAAAATTGGAAAGCTATGAATTCTTATCCAGCTGAGTGACCTTGGGCCAGTGGTAGGTTTTACTTATCTTTGCTACCGGTTCTGCGCATGCGCAGAGCGTATTTAATGATATCCGGGCGGATGGGTGGAGCCTCCCAGTGCTGCTGCTACTACCGGTTCGCTCGAACAGGGGCGAACCGGTAGCAACTCACCACTGCCTTGGGTCAGTCACTTTCTCTTAGCCCTAGGAAGAAGGGTGGGGTGGTGGGGTTTAGGGAGGAATGAGAAAAATTTATAGGCACAAAGAGAGATGCACTCCAATAACCTCCTTCCCTGGTTGGTATAACCCAATATATTTTTTAGAATTTTCATACTTATTATTATTTGTATTTCATATTTCTGACTTCATGTTCATCCCCAGTTTGGGGAATCAGATAACATTTTGCATAACTGATGAAGTGTATTCCAATTCATGAAACTCTATGCCATAGTAAATACATTAATCTTATGCTCAGGATTAGAGCCGTGTGTATTTTGTTGCACAAACATTCTCAGTTACAGATTGCTTGGTTTTCAGCAGTGAAACTGAAATGTATCAGCGTGTGTTCCTGCTACAAAAACTTCTAAAAATGACCACTTGAGTCAATTATGGTAATTCGAGCCTACAATAGCAGCAAAAATTATATAACTATATTTGGGAAATTATGTTTTTTTTGTTTTGTTTTCAATGAAGCATTTGGTTTAGTATGGAAATGATTTTTCTTTATCTTCCCATATTAGCATTTTTTCCATGTTGGAATCAAGAATTAGCACAACTCATTCTAAACACTTATTTTTGACACATCACTCCAGGATAGAGCTCCTTATTTTCTTATTGGGTCAAATAATGACTATAAATATTCATTTACATTTCTTTTTCCAGAATCTGGTTTTATTAGTTATACAGTCCAAGAATTACTATATCTATGTGCCAAACCTCAATGCTCGTATTACTTTTTATTTAAAAGAATAATGCAAAACTTGCTCAAAGGTTTAAAACAATGTTCTTTTATTTAACACTCTTAAATGTCTTTGCCTTCGCCCCATTTTCATTCATAAATTTAGGCATTGGAACATATAAATGCCATTCTTTCTCAAACTTAGAGTGGCAAGTAAATCGAAATCTATATCAGTGTGGTTGATTATGGTCCACAAGAGAATTGAATTAGGCTGTCAACAATGGTTTTAGGTATGGCATCTTCAGGCTGGAGAGCTTCTTTTTCTTTATTACCAGAAAATAAATTTATGCTAATCAGATTTAATTCCAGGAGCCCAAAAATGAAAGAAAATGCAACTGACTGTTTTAATTTCCTCTCCCCTATTATTGTCAAAATATTAGTGACTTAAACTGCTATTGTCTTTTTTTCACTTGAATTATGCATTAAAATGTTTTTAGCCTCTTTTCCCTAAATATATCAAATAACACAAATTTGCATCTGGATTCCATCAAACTTTGTGAAGATTGCATAATCATTGCAACATTGCGAAATTCTTTTCTTGAGTGGCCCTTTGCAGAAACTAAATTGAATTATTTATGTTCACAAGATGTTTGTGTCTTTTCCAATGTGCTATACTCCAGATTGAGGGATGCGGTGGCTTAGTGGGTAAGACGCTGAGCTTGTCGATCAAAAGGTCGGCAGTTCAGCTGTTCAAATCCCTTGTGCCGCATAACGGGGTGAGCTCCCGTTACTTGTCCCAGCTTCTGCCAACCTAGCAGTTCGAAAACACGTAAAAAATGCAAGTAGAAAAATAGGGACCACCTTTGGTGGGAAGGTAACAGCGTTCCCTGTGCCTGTGGTACTTAGTCATGCTGGCCACATGACCACAGAGATGTCTTTGGATGGTGCTAGCTCTTTGGCTTTGAAACGGAGATGAGCACCACCCCCTAGAGTCAGGAACGACTAGCACATTTGTGCGAGGGGAACCTTTACCTTTATACTGCAGATTTGCTGAAAATTAAGTTCCAAGAATTGCCAGCCAGCATGGGCACATTAGGAGGGTACCAAGTTATGGAAGCCTGTTTTACAGAATAATTTATACAAAATAGAAACCCTCTTCCAGGAGAGAGAGTTTTAGAAAACTTGTGAATCACGAATACAAGATATTAATAGACAAAATTTGAATGGATTGTGAATTTATTTCTGAATGAATTCTGTAAGCAGACCAGAAGATTCTGTAGGAAGATTAAAACTACTATTTTAGGAAATTATACTATATAAGGAATATGATGTGTACAGTCATGGGTTTCAAATTTTTTTACTACCGGTTCTGTAGGGATGGACGTGGCATGGCTTGTTGGGCATGACTTGGTGGGCGTGGCAGAGGAAGGATACTGTAAAATCTCCATTCCCACCCCACTCCAGGGGAAGGATACTGCAAAATCCCCATTTCCTCCCGATTAGCTGGGACTTGGGAAGCAGAGAATAGATGGGGGCAGGGCCAGTCAGAATTTTTACTACCAGTTCCCCAAACTATTCAAAATTTCCACTACCGGTTCAGAACCTGCTGAAACCCACTTCTGGTTGTGTACAAATGCACCATCAAGACTGACAGAATATGGAAAGTTATTTCTCCATGCAGGCTTATCTAAGACTACACAGATTTCTATGAATCTGATCCCAACTGCAATCTAAGCGGTTATGAAGCATTCTTATACAATTTTTCAGGGGCTTTAATTTATATTAGCTAATAGCAATTTTAGATAACAAGTAATAGCATTTCTATCAAGAATGAGCAAACTTTTTTTCCTATTCTTATATTTATAGATATGGATGAATGCAGCTTCTCAGAATTTCTCTGCCAGCATGAATGTATTAATCAGCCAGGTAGTTACTACTGTTTCTGCCCATCTGGCTACGTTCTTGTTGAGGATACTCGGTGTCAGGGTAAGAATATTCCATACATTTTATCTTTTAAATATAATTAGAAGGCAAATAAGTCAGTAGTTATTCTTCTGGAAATAATAGAAATAGTAGTAATGCATAAGGGAATCAGATTTTGCAAACTTCATTACAAAAAGATAGTATTGAAAGCTATTACACAATATCACTGAAGCATAACTAATGAGAAATGTTAATGGCTTTTCTGGCTAACCAACTATTTTCCAGAGCAGCTAAAGGTCACCTAATGCTGTTATATTTTTCTACACATTTTGTATTTTGTACATTGCATCATATTTTGCAGTAGGGAAGGCTTTTATGGAGAAAACTGATTCTGTACTAATTGCATTCTTATTTACTAGCTATGAATAGCAGATGATTTTTTTAAACATTCTGAAAGTATTTTGTAGCTGCAAAATTTTTCACATTTTCAAAAGCACATTTCAAAAGAACTGTTGATTGACTTACTTGGCAGAACTAAGCTTTTATAACACAATTTCCTTTTCAGTAGTCTCCTTACCCTTTTTTGTTTGTTTGCTGAATTTAAGCTGGGTATAAATATAAGATTATTCGGTACATAGCCCTCGTGTGGGTAAACCATACCAGTAGTTCATAAATTTTCTATTTCTTATTTAGGAAGAGGCCAAGATCAGGAAGCTTGTTGCCTCTCTTCCTCCAAAAAGCAATGCAATTGGTGTAGCTAATGAAATACAAATAAGTAGATTTACAGACAACCAATTGTTCATACATTTATATCCAAACTGAAAAAGGATAGTATAAGACTTTTAGTGAAAACTCAGTTTCTATCCGCAGGCTATGGTATAATCAAAGTTCCATCTGTTTTTGTTGTTTTTATTTTTTTATGTGCAGGCTTTGATTGAATCATTGTGACCATCATCTTGATTATTTTTTTTAACCATAGCATGTGGACTCTCCTGACCTTTGGTAATGTCAAATGAGAGTCAGTCTTGTATAGTAATTAAAGTGCTGGGCTAGGAATGTTTTAGTTTTAGTTTTAGTGTAGCTTGAA
This sequence comes from Ahaetulla prasina, assembly GCF_028640845.1. Taxonomy (NCBI): domain Eukaryota; kingdom Metazoa; phylum Chordata; class Lepidosauria; order Squamata; family Colubridae; genus Ahaetulla; species Ahaetulla prasina. The sequence continues at coordinate 331,082,149 of NC_080539.1, read as the reverse complement.
AAATGTAGTGTACCTATCAAGACAGTGGGGGGCAGTCACCCTCTCTCAGCCAAACCTTCCTCACAGGATTTATTATTACAAGAGATGGTGTAGAAATTTGATCAATAAAATAAAAAATAAATTATTATGGGAAACATAGGGGAAGTGCTATGCATGCTGCCTTGGGATATAAATAACATTTTTTAATGAAAGCTGTGTGTACTAAATGCTCATTTTTAATATAATTATTTGCTGTATTTCTATACCAGTTTTCATTTAAAAAGTTGAAGAAATTACCAAAAAATTATGCTAAAAAGAGGTGAAAACAACCGAAACACAAAAACTCTAAAATGATTAAAACACCAAAAACAAATTAATAAAAATAATAACAGTAATTAGGGCATGTAAAAAAAATACAGAAACTAAGAGAAGGCTTGAGTAAACAGGTTTTAATTTATGATGAAACCCATCTAGAAAGGGGAACGATCAATTGAGCAGGTAATTGCCCACATCTATCCACATTCCCTATTTACCCCTACACATTGGGAAAATAAAAAAAAAATATAAACATACGTATCTGCCAAAGTTATATCCATATGATTTTCCCTAAGATATCCAGATAGGCAGATCTAGTTAACTAGCCTAAAACCTAGCCTATCTTAGTACTATATTATGAACTCATATTCATAATACGCAATAACATGGAATGAACTTGAGTAAACTCACCTCACAAGGATCAGCCAGCCATGAGAGTTTAACTACTGCAAGTCTCCATAAACTCAACTGGTTATATTTAAAGACTGGTTGAAAGAGGCTGCAAACATATGAGGAGGCATAATAAATTATACAATTTACTCATTAGTTGTCAAATTACAAAAGTAGGGATCCTTTAGTGATGTCTGACAGTCTTCTCTCCTAAGTGCTTCACTGTATAGTAAAATCATGTCCAAGTGATGCTTTCAAACCTTCTTTTAAAGTATCTTCCTAGAAACTGTGACAAAAAGCCCATAGAGTTAAAAACTTAGTACAGTTTGTGAGATTTCCAAGTGGGTTGTTGAGTTTGTATTTCTACATATAAGATTGGCCGTGTCAGTTTCTATCTTATCTGCAGTACATGTAACTATTATGAATATATCCCTCTCGTCTGGTGCATTCCAACATATAATAATCAGCCAAATGTTATTTCTTTTTGCCAAAAATATACTGGCTTACAAACTGGAAAATACATTTCAAGACTGTGTAGTAGATGAGATTACTCAGATATTTCAAAAATTATGCTATAGTTTTTCCCAAGAGCAAGCAAGTTCCACTTGGGTCTTTTAAGGTTTCATACTTCCAGTCATTTGTGACATGTTCTCTTTTCTTTGAAGCATATTTCATTTATACAAAGTGTTTGTTCTGCACAGATGAACATTGTGGAGAAGGCTGATCCTAGATCTACTTTGGCTATAAAATCTACTAAACATATTTCAATTATTAGTTCCCAATGCTTGTCAGTGACAATTAGCAAGAAAACAAGTATTTTTGTTTTAGTTGGCTAAAGACAAGAGATACAGTGATGATTTTAAATATATATATATATTTAGTATATATATATATATATATATATATATATATATATATATATATATATATATATATATATATATATATATATATATATATATATATATATATATATATATTTAGTATATATATATAGGTCTTTGGTTGTTCGGGTTTTCTCCGTGTAAGATTGGAAGTGTCTTGGCGGCGTTTGACGAAGTCTCATTCGTCATCTTCAGGCTTCAGCCGTGCTTCTGGGAGCAATGTGATCGCAGCTGTTTCTTCCTTTTAACTTGCTTGCTCCCAGAAGCACGAAGCTGAAGCCTGAAGATGACGAATGAGACTTCGTCGAAACGTCGCCAAGACACTTCCAATCTTACACGGGAGAAAACCCGAACAACCAAAGACCTATATACAAACACCCGTGAAAACCTCAGAAAACAAATATATATATATGTTTTATATAAGTTTCATTCGTCATCTTCAGGCTTCAGCTTCTTGCTCCCAGAAGCACGAAGCTGAAGCCTGAAGATGACGAATGAAACTTCGTCGAAACGCCGCCAAGACACTTCCAATTTTACACGGAGAAAACCCGAACAACCAAAGATATATATATATATATATATATATATATAGGTCTTTGGTTGTTCGGGTTTTCTCCGTGTAAGATTGGAAGTGTCTTGGCGACGTTTGACGAAGTCTCATTCGTCATCTTCAGGCTTCAACCGTGCTTCTGGGAGCAATGTGTGATGCAGCTGTTTCTTCCTTTTAACTGCTAGTGGGGTTTGAACTGATTGGGTGGGAGCTTGGCTGTGCTCTGATTGGATGGGGTTTTCTGTGCTCTGATTGGCTGGGGTGTGTCCTGTGTTGGTGGGGGCTTGGTTGTGCTCAGTCTAATCTGTGCTGCAGGGGGATTTGAGCTGGTGAGCTGCACTGCTGCTGTTTGGCTTCGTGTTCGTGGTCGTGCTACATCTTCGTAGTGGGTGTCAGTCTGCTGCATGTATGGATTGGAGGGGTTTGAAGTGGCTAATGTTGCAGCTGCGGTCTGGCTTCTGGTCCTTGGTCGTGCTTCCTGATCAGTGTGGGTTTGGGTGTGCTTTCTGGGTGGATGTGTGGTGGTGACATCCTGTGTGGACCTCGTGAGTGTGGGTCTGGTGTCATTCCTCGTGTTAGGGACACGTTTGTCAATAAGGGCAGGTTTCCAAATGGCTGGTAGGCGGAGGTATCATCTCGTTTGTTCATGCTGTGTGGGCGTTTTTCTATCTCGATGGCTTCTCTGATTATTCTGTTGTTAAAGTGTTCAGTTTTGGCGATAGTTCTGGTCTTTTTAAAGTCAATATCGTGTCCTGTGACTTTAAAGTGTTGGACCAGGGAAGAAGTTAGTTCCTCTTTTTGAATGAGTTCTTGTGTTCTTCAATCGTGCACTTATTCTTCTGTTGGTTTGTCCAATGTATGTGGTGGGGCAGGCGGTGCATGGGATTTCATATACTCCTTGATTTTCTAACTCAATTTTGTCTTTGGGGTTTCTTAGGATGGTGGATATTTTTGGTTTGTGCAGAATGCTGTCTTGATGTTATGTTTGTGGAGGATCTTGCTGATTCTGTCTGTGGTGCCTTTTATATATGGGAGGAGGGCTGTGCCATTTTCTTGCTCCCTGTCTTGGGTTTTAGTGGGGGTTCTTTTGGATTAGTTTGGTAATCTTATTTCTCTGGAATCCATTGGATGTTAGTACGTTTGTGAGTGTGTAGTTCGGTTTTAGGTGTTGTTCGTCAGCTAAGCATTTTGTTCTAGAGATGAGTGTCTTGGCTACGGAGTTGATCTGTGCTGGGTGGTGGTGTGAGAGTGCATGCAGATAGCGGTTTGTGTGTGTTTTCTTCTGGTAGATGGTGTGTCCTAGGGAGCCATTGGGTTTCTTGTAGACTAAGACATCTAGGAAGGGAAGTTGGTTGTTAACTTCTGTTTCCATGGTGAACTGTATTTTGGGGTGTAGGCTATTGAGGTGTGTGAGGAAGTTTTCAAGTTTTTCTTTCCCGTGTGGCCAGATTATGAAGGTGTCGTCTACGTATCTGAGCCAGAGTTTGGGTTTGTGATCAGATTTTTCTAGTGCTTGGGTTTCAAAGTGTTCCATGTAGAGGTTGGCAATGACAGGTGAGAGGGGTGATCCCATGGGTGCGCCTTCTATTTGTTTGTATTTTTGTCCGTTATAGATGAAGTATGTACTTCATCTATAACGTATAACATACTTCATCTATAACGTATAACATACTTCATCTATAACGGACAAAAATACAAACAAATAGAAGGCGCACCCATGGGATCACCCCTCTCACCTGTCATTGCCAACCTCTACATGGAACACTTTGAAACCCAAGCACTAGAAAAATCTGATCACAAACCCAAACTCTGGCTCAGATCGTGAGCGACACCTCCATAATCTGGCCACACGGGAAAGAAATACTTGAAAGCTTCCTCACACACCACAATAGCCTACACCCCAAAATACAGTTCACCATGGAAACAGAAGTTAACAACCAACTTCCCTTCCTAGATGTCTTAGTCTACAAGAAACCCAATGGCTCCCTAGGACACACCATCTACCAGAAGAAAACACACACAAACCGCTATCTGCATGCACTCACACCACCACCCAGCACAGATCAACTCCGTAGCCAAGACACTCATCTCTAGAACAAAATGCTTAGCTGACGAACAACACCTAAAACCGAACTACACACTCTCACAAACGTACTAACATCCAATGGATTCCAGAGAAATAAGATTACCAAACTAATCCAAAAGAACCCCCACTAAAACCCAAGACAGAGAGCAAGAAAATGGCACAGCCCTCCTCCCATATATAAAAGGCACCACAGACAGAATCAGCAAGATCCTCCACAAACATAACATCAAGACAGCATTCTGCACAAACCAAAAATATCCACCATCCTAAGAAACCCCAAAGACAAAATTGAGTTAGAAAATCAAGGAGTATATGAAATCCCATGCACCGCCTGCCCCACCACATACATTGGACAAACCAACAGAAGAATAAGTGCACGATTGAAGAACACAAGAACTCATTCAAAAAGAGGAACTAACTTCTTCCTGGTCCAACACTTTAAAGTCACAGGACACGATATTGACTTTAAAAGACCAGAACTATCGCCAAAACTGAACACTTTAACAACAGAATAATCAGAGAAGCCATCGAGATAGAAAACGCCCACACAGCATGAACAAACGAGATGATACCTCCGCCTACCAGCCATTTGAAACCTGCCCTTATTGACAAACGTGTCCCTAACACGAGGAATGACACCAGACCCACACTCACGAGGTCCACACAGGATGTCACCACCACATCCACCCAGAAAGCACACCCAAACCCACACTGATCAGGAAGCACGACCAAGGACCAGAAGCCAGACCGCAGCTGCAACATTAGCCACTTCAAACCCCTCCAATCCATACATGCAGCAGACTGACACCCACTACGAAGATGTAGCACGACCACGAACACGAAGCCAAACAGCAGCAGTGCAGCTCACCAGCTCAAATGCCCCTGCAGCACAGATTAGACTGAGCACAACCAAGCCCCCACCAACACAGGACACACCCCAGCCAATCAGAGCACAGAAAACCCCATCCAATCAGAGCACAGCCAAGCTCCCACCCAATCAGTTCAAACCCCACTAGCAGTTAAAAGGAAGAAACAGCTGCGATCACACATTGCTCCCAGAAGCACGAAGCTGAAGCCTGAAGATGACGAATGAGACTTCGTCGAAACGTCGCCAAGACACTTCCAATTTTACACGGGAGAAAACCCGAACAACCAAAGACCTATATACAAACACCCGTGAAAACCTCAGAAAATATATATATATATATATATATATATATATATATATATATATATATATATATATATATATATATATATATATATATATATATGCTACTGTACAGTATGTGAAAAATTAACAGAAATGGAGAAGTGAAAGAAGTTATGTGGTTTTTGTAACCAATGTTAAGTAACACCTTTAGAAATCCAATCATTCTCAAAATCTGAAGTAAAGCTGTGATCATTCAGTGCCTTTTGTATTGAAGGTTCAAATCCAGTGGCACATGTCCTACTGACCACAAGTGGGCAACAGGCAGTAGATAAAAAGTTAAGGTCTATCTTCTGTCTTTATCCCTCTGCTTGCTCCTTATTTAAAAGATTGCTTTATTTATTTAGCGTGAAGTCTATACACATGAAGTCTATACACACTAGACACAATGCAGTCCTGACAGCCTAGATTGCTAGTTCATTCCATTCGGCACTTGTGCACCTATCCTTGGTGCACCACAAGGACGAACAATAGTCACATCAGATGGATGAAGTTGTGAATGCATAAACTTCCTAAGGATGCCCAGTAAGCTTCGTAGTGATGAGATTCAAATCCAAATTTTCATGGTCCATTTCCAACATCCCTATCTGTTACTCTCCACAGTTGTGTTAGATTTATATTAGATGATTTTTTTTAAAATTTACATTTATATCCCGCCCTTCTCCGAAGACTCAGGGCGGCTTACAGTGTGTAAGGCGATAGTCTCATTCTATTTGTATATTTACAAAGTCAACTTATTGCCCCCCCCAACAATCTGGGTACTCATTTTACCTATCTTATAAAGGATGGAAGGCTGAGTCAACTTTGGGCCTGGTGGGATTCGAGCCTGCAGTAATTGCAGGCTGCTGTGTTTTAATAACAGGCTATCTTACAGCCTGAGCCACCACGGCCAATATTGCTATCATTGTTAACTGAAAGCAGGAATTAAAATCCAATATACCCCAAGACCACCGAACATTGGGCAATGGTTTGGAAAAGACTCTCTTAAACATACTAAAGAGCCACGGTGGCACAGTGGTTAGAATGCAGTAATGCAGTACTGCAATTTGGCAGTTTGAGTATCATTGTCTCAAGGTTGACTCGGCCTTTCATCCTTCCGAGGTTGGTAAAATGAGGACCCAGATTGTTTGAGAGCAATATGCTGACCCTGTAAACTGCTTAGAGAGGGCTATAAAAGCACTGTGAAGCAGTATATAAGTCTAAGTGCTATTGCTAAGTGTCATATTATGGAAAGTGACTATCAGATAGGATTGTTGCAAATTGCAGTCTTAAACTTTAGTCACTTAAAATATCCCAGTCTTTATGGCAGACATTCAGACTACAAACTGTAAGATTCAGCCAGACTTTGTATCATATACAAAGAAATTACATTAGTTGCTTCCTCTTTGCTGGATTCATGAAATTTGAGGCTTTTTGGAAATTTGGGACATTGTGGAAGGAAACATATTCAAGAGAAATTGGTAGACCAAGCCAGAAATCAGTGGGATTCTACAGTTTCCCATGGAATTAACTTATTGGTTTCCAAGAAAAGGGATAATCCATGTGAAATAGGAAAAGACTTATTTCAAGACTCTTGTTTTATTTCATAGATATGTTTTAACCAGGAATCTTACAAACTTTCTACTGCAATTTATAATCTTGCTCAGTGCAAAGAATAAGCAAATAAATCATTGTGATCTGAATGTTGCATTACAATTGTTTATTTCCAAAACTGATTTGGTGCAGGCTTAAAGAATGAAGGTTTTAAAGGGAGACTGCCAAGTAAAGCACTGCAGGTATGAACTGGCAGTCCAAACCACCAGGCTATTCAAAGCCAGGAAGGCAGGGCGAGAGTATGTAGACCCAGAAGTGGGAGACCCCAGTCTTTCATCCTAGGGGTTCAACCCTACAAGGTTTTTTTTTTAAAAAATTATTATGAATGAACAATGTGTACTGACACATTTATTACAATGCCATATTTTCTGGGTTTTTTCTCCATTTTAGATGTTAATGAATGTGAGCTTGGGAATCACACTTGTAACATCCAACAAACATGTTTTAATGTCCAAGGAGGATTCAAATGCCTAGATCCAGTAAGATGCGAGGATCCTTATATCCGGATCAATGAAAAGTGAGTAATTTATTAACAGAAAAAATTAAGGCAATCTAATTCTCCAGAAGCACTTTGGTTACTTTTCAAATTATACTTGCTATTTTCGGTTGCTAGCCCTATTCAATCTTGATTTTAGAATTATTATTATTATTATTTAAATTTTTATACCGCCCTTCTCCCGAAGGACTCAGGGCGGTTCACAGCCAGATAAAATAAACAATAATATTACAATATAAATACTATTAAAATACAATTAAAAGACTTATTGTCAGCCTCCACTCCAATCTTCATATGCTTTGGAATGATTATACCAGTAGATAGAATGTAAAATGTTTATTTCTGTATTATAAAACTCTTTAGGAAATGAGATGTATCATACCACCGTACAGGGTGGGGGAAAGGAGCCTATTAAGAGTGTCGGCTGACATAACAGGGGGGAGGGATGATTAACGACTGAGTGTTATCAGCGCGCGTTTTTCTAACAGACACTGCATTCCTAAGATGACTGACATCTAGAGACCTGTGGAAGAAGATTACCACGAGGGGCTGAGAAGAAGCTGGCATTGGACCAAACCAGCCTGACCTCCTGGAGGAGGAGGGACAAATGGGGGGATATGATATGTTAACCATATTTTGTCTCAGTTCCAACTTAGCTTGGCTGCTATCATGACTGTAAAAAGTAAAAGTACTTGTCTTTGTTCCAAATGAAGTCAAGGTGTATTCTTTCCTGATTATAGTCAGAGGTAGCCCGACACTTATTCAATTGGCCGAGATTAAAAATTTAGAATAAATGATAAAAACCCATTAAAAAACCCACAAATTTAAAAACTAATCCAGTCCTGCGCAGATGAATAAGTGTGTTTTAAGCTCGCGACGGAAGGTTCGGAGGTCCGGAAGTTGACGAAGTCCTGGGGAGAGTTCGTTCCAGAGGGCGGGAGCCCCCACAGAGAAGGCCCTTCCCCTGGGTGTCGCCAGACGACACTGTCTTGCTGACGGCACCCTGAGGAGTCCCTCTCTGTGAGAGCGCACGGGTCGGTGAGAGGTATTCGGTAGCAGTAGGCGGTCCCGTAAATAGCCCGGCCCTATGCCATGGAGCGCTTTGAAGACGTTCACCAAAACCTTGAAGCGCACCCGGAAGGCCACAGGTAGCCAGTGCAGTCTGCGCATTCTCCCATTATTTTTGAGAGATGAATGTAATATGAAATTGACCAATGCCTGAAAATATTTATTTCCTAAAGGTATCAAGGGTTCGATTGCCACTTGTTGAGTGCATAGTCATTTTCAAATCCAGTTTTTTGCATGTAACATATGAAATAGCCAATAGCTAAAAATGTAGTTTTTATCATATGCATGTCTTTCTAAACTAGGATTTTCAAATATACAAAATACTTGTCAGCATGGTTTGCAATTTTCCATAGTTTCATTCTAAACTCATTCCTTCAAGTTTTCTCTTCTCAGAATGAAAATGTTCAATGATAAAAAACTTACAAAATAGTTCTTTATCAGGTCACCAGATGGCAGAATACTCAGCTATTTACACTTCTTGAAGTAGAAGAAGTGCTTATGAAATAATAACAGCATTTATCATAGTCATGTTCTCCTGTAATATATACAGTTGTCTTTAAAATTGAGTTTTTAATTAATTCATACATATGTTATTAATACATTGCTTATCACCCATCCTTTGTTAAAGGCCCTTCTGTCATCTCTGATCTCTTTTCAATGTTAAAAGTGCAATGTCATATACATAATTAATCACCTAGAGAAACAAAAAATAACATTTTAAAACTGTTTCTTCAGGCATTGATTTATGCCATACCTGAATTTAGATTTATGAATTCAAACCATAAATGTTTTTACAATAATTTATGCTCGAATAATTTGTGCGTACCAAATTAAATAAATTATGGAATAAACCAGATATATTTTTTACTTTCATTTTTTTCTATCATATATATTACATTATAACAAGGATCGTCATCTTATTTTTGAAATGAAAACTGTCATTTTACATTCTGCAATATTTTACTCTTTATATTTTCACATCATTCACTGACCAAACTTTTGAGAGGCACAGTATCTTAGTAGCTTAATGACGCTTTGCTTCAGTGGTTCAAGTATTAGCACTTTGTGGTGGGATGAATTTCCATCACTTACCTCAGCTTTTGTCCACCTAGCAGTTTGAAAGTATGTTATACGTGAGTAGATAAATAGGTACCACTTCGGTGGGGAGATGCATTGGTGCTTTGTGCAGTCAGTCAGATTCCTGCCAGTTCTGAATCTTCCTGGTTGTGATCCGTTTGCAAAGCAGCTCCAGGGAAGGAAGGGAGCCTTGGGTGATGCTCAGAACCTCTTTTGTCTTTCTTTCTGGTATGAAGCCAGCTCGCCTTCTTGTGGCGCATCATGGGAAGTGCACAAGCATGTCTCACAACAGAGCTGGTAAATTAGTAGTCAAATTACTACTCTGCAATAGCATTGTGGTCTCCTGGATAATGTAACACAATATTCTAATAACAACCAACAACAACAACAAATCTATGGGCAGTTTTCAAAATGTGTAGGTCAATAAAATACAAAATAAAATATTAAAACATCCAAACATCCAAAACATTAAGATTTAACTATTTCAGCATAAAAATAGCACTCATGTCTTTCCTGTTCAGCAACAAAGAAAGTAGCATTATTTGCTTATAATAATTTGATCATAACAGCAAAAATAATAACAGATATGAAATTATAGCTAACATAACAGTTCACCATTCTGCACCATGATAAATTTGTTCAGCTTTATTAAAATCACATTAAAACATCTGTCAACTTTGTAACTGCCTCGGAGTCTTTTCTGCAGGAAGGGCTTTTCTGGAACGCTGACAACATCCTTGTAAATCAGCTGGTTGATAGATGGACAAAAATGTCAAGTGCAGTCTAAACATTTGGCTAACTATGCAACCATAGTCAATAATAATAGTATTCTTCTTTTTGTTCTACCAGTCACTGTATATGTCCAACTGAAAACCCTAGCTGTAGAGATCAGCCATTCACCATCTTGTACAGAGACATGGATGTGTCAGGACGTACTGTGCCCGCCGATGTGTTTCAGATGCAAGCAACCTCTCGCTACCCTGGTGCTTATTACATCTTTCAGATTAAATCAGGAAATGAAGGCAGAGAATTCTATATGCGGGTGAGTAAGATTTACGAATAGACCCTTTCATTGTCTTCCTTTTCAAAATAATCTGCATTATTTTAAGGTTAGTGTTTAAACAATAAAATCACAAAAATATTCATATTATAAAGAACACTAGGTGAGTGCCATTACCTGAGATAAAGGAAAAGCCAGTTTCAGACATTCACAGGAAGTGTTGTCTTTACTTAGCAAGTACTGGAGATCACACGGATGTTACCTCCACAACAACCTGTTTGTGACTTTTTCTGGGGGCTATAGGCTAACTGGGAAAATGGGGTTAATTAGATGGAATTTCCACCTTACTCAATATAATCATTTTATTTTTGAGCACTATGGAATAGGCAGTGAGGCAGAAAAGAGAGCCTTAATTCACTCCAGAACTTGACACGGTGAATTAAAGTCTTCTCCCCAAGAAGATTATGAAGGCTAGATGGGGATGCAATTTTAAGTGGCAAAGCAATTACTACCCTCTCAAACGCTTTCATCAGTGGAAAGAAGGAAGAAGCAGGGGAACAATTCATACACCTATTTCTTTGAAACTAAATTTGTACAATCTCTGGAAACCAAGACTGGCTGTATTGTTTCAAGTGGTGTTTGCAGCTACTGGGAACCAAATCAGGTGAAAAATCAGTTGTTTAAATAATCAGTTATTAAATAAATATGACCCTCCCTTCCTATGTATTTTTACCTCGACCTCTTTTCTTTTGAGATATTTCCCCAATCTGTTCCTTCCCCACAATATCCATACTATTTACTACTCCGATTCTTGCAGAACATTAGTGGCAGTCAACAAATAAAGTCAATCAAAAAAAGGAACCAGAAAAAGCAGCAGTCAATGTGGGCAACAGCTCTTTGCATTCACACAGTATTTATCCAACACTAGAGCTATAGAAGTGAAATGGCAACTTGGTTTCAGTGCAAACTGCTGGTGCAGGACTCAGTTCAGATGCAGACCTCTCTCCCCCAACCAATACATTCTAGCTCAGCACCAATACCACACACTGCTTTGGCACAGATCTACTATAAATGTTCTTCATAGTGATTCTGGTCACAGCCTTGAGACACCACAAAAATAAATCTTCCATAACAGAGCCATGATTTTGTTACATATATTTAAGAAGATAGCTTTTGGCCACATCCTATGCTTGAAGTACTTCAACATTTTTCCTTGGCTTTCTCCATGCAGCAAACTGGACCTATCAGTGCTACTCTTGTGATGACCCGTCCTCTGAAGGGACCACGTGACATGGTGTTGGACCTGGAGATGGTCACTGTTAACACTGTCATCAATTTCAGAGGAAGTTCTGTCATTCGACTGAGGATTTATGTATCACAATATCCCTTTTAAACCTAGACTGGCATTGCTTTCTTTAAAACTACAACAGCAGCAGCTGAAAATGGACCCTTTTCTGCCTAAACTTTTTTTTTCTCAGGAGTCAATTCTTCTAACAATCCAACCTGAAATGAGTATTAAAACATGTTACAATGGTTCATATTACAATAACCGGACAATACTTCTTGTGGTTTAAAGAGACCTGAGCTTTGAATTATCAGTGGATTCCATAGAGTTATTTTATTTTATTTTGCTCATGAGTGTTTAGATACTTTGATCTTCTTTTCCAAACTTTTTCTAAAGTGTGATTAAAAGCTTTAAAAACTGTGAAGATTTTCACTGTAATGGCAACGCTGTTTAGCCAAGACACTAGAGAAACTGGGAAAAGTTAGCTTCTACTGTTCTGTTTTCTAAAAACAAAAGAAAAACAAGTAAAAATGCTTGTGGGACCAGGAAAGCATCAGTTACTCTCTCAAAAAAAAAAATTATGGAATAATCTTACATTCCGAACCCTGGGTTTGATTCAGGGGGAATAATTCCTTATTGGCTTTCCTTTATACTATCCCACTTTCTTACTTCCAGGCTAGGGAATTGATTGCCTGGAGATCTTAATTAGAATCTAAACCAATCACAGCTATTACGCCTGCTTAAGAGAACTTTGTGCTTGTACTTCTTGAATATACCCACTTACATTCCAGGCAGCCTGTTCTTAAAATAGAGATAATGTTCAAAAACCACTTTTTGAAACAACATAGATGGCATGTCAAGCTTAATGGTCAACTTTAACAGATTTTTTTTAAAAAGTGATTTCAGGCACAAGAAGTCAGGCACACATAAAATAATTCTTTGGATATTGGCTGTTATGGATAGAGTGCATGTAACTTAATGACATACTTCAAAATATTTACTCAAAAAGAGGCCATTATCTTTTCATTATCTATTCCAGGCTCATTTCCTTAATAGTCTTGAAGCAGCCCACAGCTGCGTAATGATAGCTCAATGTGAAGTCAGCAGAAAAAAATCCACACTTACAGGTCATTTTAGCAACTCCTTTTATTATGCTTATTTTATATTACTCTTTTTTTTTCTGCATAGGAAAAGACATGCGTCTGAAATTCAAGAAAAAATATACCCAGGCTAGTAATAAGGATGGCTTAATCAGCGGGTATATAAGTTCCTAGCTTAGTCCCTAGTCTTTCCAGTTAGAAACCTCAGGAAGCAGAATGGCAAAACCTCTATCTAATGCCTCAAGTAGCAGCCACAGCCATTAAATTGACTAGTGGTTTGATCTTGAAAAAGGTGGCATACTAAAAAAACTAGTTGAGCTGTATTCAGTGACATATGTTCTACATACAGATAGTCCTTGATTAACAGCCACTCGTTCAGCAACAGTTTTAAGTTATAACAGTTCTGAATGAGGCAACTTACAGTGGGTCCTCAAAGCTGCACCTGTCGTGGCATCTCTGGGGGTCACGTGATCACAGTTTGGGTGTTTGGCCTGGGAATGCAGTGGTTAGAATGCAGGCTAACTCTGCCCAGAGTCTGGAGTTTGATCCTGACAGGCTCAAGTTGACTCAGTCTTCTATCATTCACTAAAATGAGGAGCCAGATTGTTGGAGGCAATAGGCTGACTCTGTAAACTACTTAGAGAGGGCTGTAAAGCACTGTGAAGCAGTATATAAGTTTAAGTGCTATTGCTTGGCAACTACCTTGCAATTATGACACTACATGCAATCACATGACTGCATGACATGTCCTGCAGTCATGTGATTGCCATTTACAACCTTATTGCTGGTTTCTGGCAAGCAAAGTCAATGGGAAAACCAGCAGGAGGTCACAAATGGTGATCATGTGATGTCATAACAAACACAGGATTTACCTAATGACCTTAAATGGAAATGCCAGGTGACATGCTTTATAACCGTGTTGGTTAGTCAGGGACTTCTCATCCCAATTATTGTTGTTACCCGTTATCTACCTGCAGGCATTATATTAAAACATACAGGTAGTCCTGGACTTAAGACCACAATTGGACTAGTCATTCTAAATTGGTGCAGTTATAAAGCAGTCACCACATGACTGGACCCAATTTTATGATCATTTTTATCGTGGTCATTAAGTGAATCACTGTGGTTATTAATCAAGTGGTCAATAATGTCTCTGGAGATTGTCAATCAACCAGGTCATGTTTGTCCCAAAGATTCTTTTCAAAAGGCAACTGGACTTTCCTTGAAAACATTTCGCTTCTCATCCAACAAGCTTCTTAGGTTCTGACTGAAAGGTGGGGAATGGAAGGATTTATATTCTTATATTTATATTCTTTTCACCATTAGCCTTTTGAAAAGCAGCTTTGGGACTATGTGACCAATAAGTGAAGCCAACTCACCCAGTTGGCTCTGTTCCTAAGGTGTGGCTAGACTTCACTTTTTGGAGCTTTACCAGTAAACCAAACTAGCTCTTTTACAGCTCTTTTATATATAGGAATAGATTATCTCTTAGGTATTCCAATACATGAATTACTTCATACTTTACTATATTATGAACATTTTTAAGATTGCCACTATGAATAAGATCACATAAGATTAAGGAACACTAACTAGCTATGCTAAATCTGATTTCTCAATGCATATTCAAAATAATGTATGTGGTCCAAATTTCAACAGAAGCTCAGTAAGGTTTAGTTTTTTAAAAAGCTGATTGCACCTGTCCTGGGATTTGAGATCATAGTTGTGATTGCACTTGCACACATATTTCGGGAACATTTATTTATAGGATAAAAATCAAAACAAATCATAGTAGCAACGGATGTAATTCTGTCATTTGCTGAACATGTATTTTTAAGAGTTGCTTTCCTGCACATATGCTTTGTAATAATTTCAATAGCGCAAATAATACACTGATTTTTTTTAAACTGTATTTTTATTTTTAATTGTTTTAATTTTTCACTGGTTTCACCAGGTTTCCTGGAAGAAAAATATATTGTTCAGAACCAAATCGTGAACATACAAGTTCACTAAGGGACTATATTTTTCTGAATGTTCTGATCACGTAAGAGGCTCTATTCCTAGTACAGCTGTGCTTAATTTATAAGTTGTTTAAACTTTTATTCAAAGTAAAAAAAAGATGTGCAGATTTTTTAAAAAAGGGAAATTATATTTGGCAACGTATCTAAGTTTGGACTCTAAAACAGCAGCAAACCTTGGATGACTTCTTCCAAATAATTATAATTACTTCAGACTATGTGAAAATCATTGCCAGTTCAAGGAAAGGCTTGAGAACATTTTTTTCTCTTATCAAAGTACCAAAAACTTGTTCCAAAATTTTACTGTTGCTCATGCATATAATGCTGAACTATCTTTTTGCTTATGTCCAAAACAGGTATTTTACATGTGCATGTGGAAAAATATGTAATAGTTATTTGGTTGTCCATTTTCTGGAGGAGTACTTTTGTACTATTAGCTAATAATGTGGCTTTTCTCCCTAACATTCAAATGACCATCTAGTGCTTTACTGAAATGATTTTGTTTCCTGCTCCAGCTCACCCACACCCTCCCCTTTCAGTGCATTATATGATGAAGCAATGCAACTGCGTCAGTGTTGCTTGAACACGAAGGGTCAAAAATACTTTTTCTTTGCTGTATAAAAAGCCAATATTAATGGCGAAATACTTCTATGAAAAATGTGCTGAGGAAATTATTAACCGGAGAAAACCCTGCTGAAATATATGGAAATTATTAAGTAAATAAACTATGCCTGAAGAGATAATTTTGCTTCTGGGTGCTTCTCACGCATTGCTGGAGGTTTCCAGCAGAATTTATCAGTAGCTTGTGCTGCTTGGCTAGTATTGTAGGGATAAAAAGTAAATTATTCCTTCTTTCCTACCATAAATCATAATTTGTTACTTTTCCATACGCTGCTGAGGTTAAATACATTATGCAAACCAGCAAACTGAGTCAGATTTGGATTTTTAAAAATGAGTTATTGTTTTATACTGCCTTATTTTTTTTTATAAATAATAAAGACGGGATAAATAATTTAAGACAGCAAACACAGCTAATACTCCTGCCTCCTCCTTTTTGGGGGGGGGGCAGGGGCTCAGATAACCCTCTGAGGTGGGTTGGGCTAAGAGAGATTGACTGGCCCAAAACCACCCATTTGAATCACACAGAGAGAGGAACATGTTGGTTTTGTCTTTAAGTACGAATGATTAATTATAACTTTGCCATAATAAAGGCAGAATTAATTAAATAAATAAATAAACAAACATAGTATAATCAGACAGTTAAACCAGTATTTTCCCTCATCTACCCTTCTGTTTCAGCCATAAAGGAATAGGAATCCAGGAGTGATTTATTGCTATCTGTACCAGTATTGCAAATTTAATCCTTTTCCTCCCAAGTCACCATTATGACTATAGCAGACAACTATTTCTAACTCTCCTTTCTATCACCTGTAGAGTTAAAACATTAATTAAACTTGGTTGGCAATATCTCAGACTGGCAGACCATTATCCTCAATGGTGAAATCCAATTTTTTTTTACTATCGGTTCTGTGGACGTGGCTTAGTGGGCATGGCAGGCGAAGGATACTGCAAAATCTCCATTCCCATCCCACTCCAGGGGAAGAATACTGCAAAATCCCCATTCCCTCTCCACTCCTGGGGGAAGGATATTGCAAAATCTCCATTCCCACCCCATTCTGGGGCCACCCAGAGGTGGCATTTGCTGGGTCCTCCAACTGCTCAAAATTTCCACTACCGGAAATAGGTCCAGGTCCAGAACCTGGCAGATTTCACCCGATTATCCTCAATCTTCTTCCAGAATATGGACTTTTGGTGCAGATTACCCTTTCCTTTCTCTACTACTTTATGGTATTCAAGCAGCTCTGCTACTCTTCGGCTGGAATAGGAACAAACAAGCCTTCAGCAGTTTCAGATCCTAGTCCAGCATGATTCTCAGTCATCCTTTATTCTCCCTCGTGTCCTTTTGCTAACCAGTTTAGTCACATTTATTTTCTTGCCTGCCTTTTATGACAACTGCTGTCATAAAACTCTTATCTCATTAGTTTATTAGACTATCATAATAAAGTGTAGGTCTGATGAAAGAATGGCAGATAGTCCAGCTGCAGTCATCACATACTGAATGCAATGCAATCCATACACATTAACATAGCAGGTAATGACATGGTTTGCCGGTCTGATAAACAAACTTTAATTGGCTAGATGCCAACATGCTAAATCACAAATTTCAGATTACAAAGTGCAAATCAAATTATAGCATTGCTTGCCATGTTGAACAAACTAGGTTTTAATTTGACTCATATTGTTTCATCTTTGTTTATTCATGCTGGAATACATCTGCTCTTCCCCCATATATTCTTCATAAGAAAAGGGAATCTATTTATTAGTGTTAAGTGTTCCTAAGCGCCAAATGGATAGTGTAATTAACTGGGGAATTAAGACCAGATAAAGTACTCCAAATACGTACAAAAGCAATGTTATACTAAATCAATTATGACAATTATATGTCTAGTTGAATGTATTTTTACTGTAGCGTAGATTAGCTTGCTTGAGCTTCAGATGTACATTTCCTTTTCTGAAGCTGTGTCTCCAGTTAACTCTGTAATTTGTCTTTTATGTATGAATTGAAAAATTTTACAGCTGCTTCTGCATTCCATGTAGCCCTTCCCCCAGACCCTGGGACCCTCTTCCCTATTTCCCCATTCTTGTTCACTTATATTGTAACCTTATTGCTACCTTCACAATTAGTGAAGGTATCCATTTTGTTTCCTTTACTTAGAGCTGTGGCTTGTTTAGCTTTAACTTTTTATATTTTCCAATTAGTCCCATTTAAAATCCATATCCAAATTTACTTAGTTCCAATTCAGAGGAAAAAGAGAATCAGAGATATTCCACCACGTTTTCTATAACCAGTTTTAAAAGTTTCCAAATTGTCCAAATATCCAGCTTTAATTAGGGGTTCTGTTTTTTTCTTTTTTTGTTTGAGGGGGTCTCTACTTCAATTTTAAAAGTTGAATTTCTCTCGGATCTTTGGGTACTGCTTCCATTTCTTTGTTTTGCTATGATTACAGTGCTTCTTAATTTAGCCACTATTCCACCGCCAGAGTGCTTTTTTGTGAGTTGGTATTCACTCACCTGGCTTCGATATTTCATTCAATTCACCACTCCTGCTCAATAACTTGGCCCTGTTGCCCCAGCTTAGTGATGGCTTTCATAGCCATCTCCTCCGCCGTTGAGTCAAAGGTATTTCCTCTGACCTCCGAGGAACTTGCCGGTTCCTCTTGGTCGTCCGAGGAGCCCCTTCTTCTTCACCATCCCTACAGGACAGTTCTGGTCTGAAGATCCCTCAAATGGGGGTTCATCGACCCAAGGATTTGCAGAGCTCGGCAGAGCTCACTTTTCCCCGTCCGTCTCGCCGCAACGTTTCCGGTGTTCTCCATAGATTTGGTATCTTGATGTATTAATTTAGTCACAATCAACCTGAATTAATACTGTTTATCTGGGAGTAAGCTCTATTTACTATAGTAGGATTTACATCAGAATAAGTACAAAATTTATTAACAGTAATTGCAGAAACAATTTACTACTTTCAAAAAGTCCACTAAATACATGAGACTTGCTTTTCAGGAACTTCAGGATTAATTTTCTTGATCAATAGTCATTCAACTTGAATTATGTCCTCTGGTCATTCAAGCTTCAAGTAATGTTAAAAAACTTTATGCAGTCTATAGGTTAAGAAATTCAAAGTTTATAAAACTTTGAAGTCTGAAGTTTATAAATTCCAAGTACATTTTCTGAAATTTTAGTTACTTCATATTTTTCCCCCAAATTGTATTGTATTGTACTTACACAGGAAAATATTTCAAGTTGATCTACATGACAGATTTTTCTCTGAGTATTTTTTTCCACTGGAATGTTCTATAAAGTTTTATAGGGTATATTTGCAATGTAGTTTAGTGTTTAACCTACCCAGCCTTAATCTTCCAGACAGAGTTGTTATGAGGAAAATATCTATGGAGAGTCTCAGTCACCCAGGTCATGGCTGTTCCAAAGATGCCTTTTTTTAAAGAGGCAACTGGACTTTCTGGTTTTTCTTTGAAGACATTTCGCTTCTCATTCAAGAAGCTTCTTCAGCTCTGACAGGATAGTGAGGAATGGAAGGATTTATATTCCTTGCAGACAGCTGATCATTTGCATCCTTTTAGAGGGCCATTGGAGCACTTGAAGGGAAAATAGGAAGTGGAAGATATATTGGATAAGTTCCCCGCCTTGAGTATTTCTAAAAACAATAAAATAAAGTAAAATAATAATAAAAGATGGGATACAAATAAATATATTATTAAAATGTTAAAAAATGTTGGATAACCATCTGTCTGATATAGTGTAGGGTTTCCTGCCTGGGCAGGGGGTTGGACTAGAAGGCCTCTAAGGTCTCTTCCAACTCTGTTATTATTATATAAATAATAATGTATTGGATAATAATGATTTCTAGCCTAAATAATTCTGGGAGTTGCATATCTGAAGTGGTTCTGGTTGAGGAAGGTTAATCTAACCACCCGCCTTGAGTATTTCTAAAAACAATAAAATAAAGTAAAATAATAATAAAAGATGGGATACAAATAAATATATTATTAAAATGTTAAAAAATGTTGGATAACCATCTGTCTGATATAGTGTAGGGTTTCCTGCCTGGGCAGGGGGTTGGACTAGAAGGCCTCTAAGGTCTCTTCCAACTCTGTTATTATTATATAAATAATAATGTATTGGATAATAATGATTTCTAGCCTAAATAATTCTGGGAGTTGCATATCTGAAGTGGTTCTGGTTGAGGAAGGTTAATCTAACCACACTCATGGTCTCTGGGCCATTACTTTATGGATTAAATAAGCCAAATTGGCTCTCAATGTATTAACATGGTCTTTACAAAATAATAACTGTTTATAAACAGTTGTCACAATATGATAAATACTCAAAAATATAAAAAGACATGGATTATGCAACTGGAACATCTAATTAATAAATACCAATGAAAGACCACTACCACTTATCCTTCATATTTCTATTGATTTAACATTACAATTAATTCAATAAGTATTATTGCATTACATGTATTTTTCTCTTATCTGTTAATTGATCCAACATGGTTTTATACGATATGGTGATGTTCTACAGTGGCTTCTTTTGGGGAAGTTATTTCACATATTAATTTTATTCTGGAGCTTACACAGTAATTTGTGTAGATGTTTATAGTTTTTGATTATGAGAACTTCTATGCTACTTCACTCAAATGACACTAGGTAACATACAAAGATCAACAATAAATGGCAATATAACAATGCATCAAAAATTAACTTGCAAGTCCCTGTCATTAAAATCATATCATAGACAATACTTCCTTCTTTTATAAACCGGAAAAACAATGACATTTCCAGAAAATTCCTATGGCTACTGTTAATATTGGAAATAATTCCAGAAGCTATACTATTCATACATTATCTACCTTATCTACCTTATCTATCTCTAGTTAAATAACTAGATAGATAGATAGATAGATAGATAGATAGATAGATAGATAGATAGATAGATAGATAGATAGATAGATAGATATACTGAATTTAGATTCTTTGCTATATAAAATACAGTGGTACCTTGGTACTCAATTGCTTTGAAACTCATTGAATTTGGTACTCAACTCATTTTGACATGAAAATTTTGTCTTGGTACTCATTATGTGTTTAGTACTCAATGCACAAGCTAGAACTTGTAGGTATTGTCTGCCTTGACTGACCACATTATTCCTTAACAGAAATATTTGTTTGGTACTCATTGCACCTCCCAGAACCAATTAATGATGAGTACCAAGGCACTACTGTACATGCTCTACATTGAATGTAATCCTTCCTAGTACAGATGATAATGTTACAAAGCCCTTCACAGGTAATTATCTAGTTCCTTCCCAGTTCATATGAAAATATCAGTTGAAACACATCATCTGAATACATTAGTTTGTTGGAACAGGGACAGGTACTGGTAAATAAATAACTAGAACCTATGAAGGGGTGAAAATCAGGCAATGAGAAGTCAATTAAGTGCTTAAAGATGCATGCCACAGAATTGCTTTCTGAATCTGGTGGAAGGAATATTTCAACTTCCCCTGTCATTTTGCATATGGCAGGCATGCACTGAAAGTCAAGTTGGTCTCTAAGCTGCTGTGAAATGAATGCCTTCTCATGCCTGAGAATAAAAATAAGGCATTGGTATGCCTGGCTACCAATGGAGGATTTAAAAAGGTATTATTTGTTAATGATCAAAAGATAAGTTAATACCTTTGAAATTGCATTTGTCATGTTTGAACCATCATGTTGTAAATGAGTATTTTAAGAACCTAATCAACTGGTGAACAAATCCTTTTTAAAAATGCTATTCTATTTTATTACATTTCAGAAACATTTCAATTAAGGAATATAACAATTAAGAAATATTTTTAAAAGGAAACAGGGAAATGAAAATAGAAAATAATCCTATAGGTTAAATTATAAAGTTTTTTAAAAAGCAACACATCTATGAGCCTAAATTATAGATTTATTTCTCTCTATATTTAGCATGATAGATAGATAACATGCTATTAATATGCAAAGCTTCATATATTTCAGTGTTGCAATTCAATTTTAAACAATGAACTGAAAGAAGTTGGTGAGAGTTAGGGCAGTTTAGATACTGAAAAACCATTTAAACACCATTGGCTTTGACAAAATCACCATTAGTCAATTGCAAAAGGCAGCTTTGCAATTACATCAACATCTGCTTATCCCAGGTTTTTTGGATAAAAATGCCAAATCCAATATAAATACTTGGATGATTATGTGATGAATTATGATAATTAAACTAATCAATCGGAATTGTATTGTCCGGTCTTGTACTCCATAGTACAAAACTAATTGCTGACAAATTTTTAAAATCAACATTCAGAGTCAAGATACAAACATTCTTCAAAGTGTACATGAACAGCTTTTTGTCATGGTCCAAATGTGATATATTAAATGTCCTTCAGAGATTAAAAATGAGATAACGCTATCATTATATAGAACAGTATAAAATACCTTGGCTTTCAAATCTGAAAGTAGTCACTAATTATATTTCTTTCCAGTTTTTTACTGTGGCTCGATGATGCCCTAACCAAGTGTTACATGAAGCCAATTTTGTAACTGCTCAAAACTAGAACCAAATGTCTCTCTCTCATTTTTGTGATATGATTGGCCACACCTCCTGAATTCCTCAGAGGTCAGGAATATTTTTTATGTATAACGCACCGCTGATTTATGTCTTTAGGCCTGTCTATACACAAAGCTGTCTACAAACATCATACATTTCATATAATCTTTCCCATACAGAAACAATACTTGGTCTTAATTTACATCAAACCACTGTTCGGCAATAAACAAATCTACATACGGTATTAAAAATTAATTTCGGAAACACTTGAATTGCTTTATGAATTTTATTTTTATTATGTGCAATATGTGCAATATCATAGCCACACAGCTTACCATGCTTTACAGATGTTTCCTTTGCATTGTGGGATCACTGTTCTGTGAAAATATATCAAACAATATCCTCTGATATGACAGGTGAAAACAACTGCAGCAAATCCCTATTGTATAACAAGCTGTTAAATTATATCTTACTGACAGAGCAGATATTCTGTTCCTAGTATCATAGGCAGGTCAAAAACATAGTTTACTTCAATGCTACCAAACACTGAAAGCAATAGAAGCAAAATGAATCCCAAATATAACTGTTTATGTAAGACACCAAAAAAACAAATTAACCAAGCACATTAGTGTGTTTTGAGAATCCAAACTGTTTTGTTCATTGCCTAATGTCAATCAGAAAAAGGAGATAAATAAATGTGTAATTTGCATGTCTGTAGCTCTGCTGGAAATCTTACAGAACCATCAAGCGAAGGATATTGTCCAGTTTTATAATAAAATATAAACGGTTTTTAATTCAGTTGCATGAATCAAAATTATTTTAATTATCCCGTTGTATAAAACTTGGAGAACTGTTCAGACAGATAAGATTCCCTTAATAGTTTTGTTGCTCATATAAACACTATTTGACACATACACCAAAAAAACAAAACAGAATTTGAAATAGTAGTTAATCTGTTTTACCATAAATGGCAGTTAATACAATTCTACAAATGAAGCATCTCTCTTGTAATAAACATGATTTACAGTTGTATCATCTTTCTAAATTAAAATCAAAATAATTGTTCAGTCTTCCAATAAGTAAGATGGCTTGGAACTAATGTTATTCTATCCACCTAATCTTTTTCTACTTGAAATAATCAATACATTAATGAAATAGAAGTACTTTAACAAAATCACTTCCACAGCGTCACCATTTTCACTTTCCAAATCCTAAGAAATATTCGTCAATATTTTGACTGAACTCAAAATTTCAAGAACAAAAACAACAAATAATTTGATGATCCAACCACTCGTTCTAATCATTAGGAGAATATAAAAAACAGGATCTAGGAAGTGTCCTCCTCCCCACTCCGGATGCATAATTCATATTGTATTCATTACTTTCTTGCTTTTTGGAAAAACTGAAGTGGTCACTATGAAAAGGACGTTTAAATTCTGTTTGGTTAGAAAGAGGTAAATAAAGAGCAGGATGGTGCTGAGGTGGCTTAATTTAGGGAGGGACAGCTCAGGAACTGGGAAACAAGCAAAAACAATAGTTCCCATCAATGGGAAACTGTCCACACCTTAAACTCTGCAAAGTTCCAACTGTCAGGCTTCAAGCCAGATGCAGCAATAAATCTCATCTCTCCACACATTCAATTTTATGTTCAAGAACTTGCTTATGGCAGTAGTTCACAAATGCGACACTAGATTGTAATCAATGAAAGCAAGTATTCACAAACGATTTGCACTACACAAATCAAAGTACAGTATCTTGAACCCTTTGGTAACCCCTTAATTTTTCCTCAGATGGCACTATTGCTATGATAGCCTACTAAAAGATACAACTTATGACAGTGTTGATAGGTGAAGTGTATTACTCAACTCCATCTGTCTTCCAATCTGAAACACTGCACATCACAATTCAAAGCTTTAAATTCTGAACCTTTTCAAATTAACAAAAATTTGGTAATTCTCTTCACAACTTTAGGAAACACCTGTATAAGATTGGCATAGCATTTGTTTTGCCTCACAATACTACTTCCAGCTCATCCAGCATCATCTCCCTTACCCCAACAAATATTAAATAATATTGAAATAGCATCAATTTTTTTTAAAATTTGAATTTATATCCCGCCCTTCTCCGAAGACTCAGGGCGGCTTACAATGTGTTAAGCAATAGTCTTCATCCATTTGTATATGGTTTAGATGCACTTTAGAGAAAAACTCAATTATTTTCAGCAATGAAAATTTCAATCATGAAAGGTCTTGAAGCCACGTAGAAAACACGTGGCATTTTTTCATATAAACAATGATATAAACAATCCATACTGTATTGATGAAATCGATGAAACAAGGAAGGGATTAGTTCCAAGTACCTTGTTAACAACCCATCTCTATTTTACAATACTATTTTTGTCACTTGTCTTCCTTATTGTGGGTCATATTATTTGTCAAGGATAGAGTTCATTGCCACATAATGAGGCCTGAGGCTGAAACTCATCTGAAAGATAAGAAATATGATAAGGTCTTTAAAAAATAGGAGACAACAAAGTTATCATTTCAGGATGCAGCATGATGATGTAACAGAATCACAAAAGTTCAAAAGCCTACTTTTGATACTCTGAAAGTTATTTTAGAAAAACTCAATTATTTTCAGCAATGAAAATTTCAATCATGAAAGGTCTTGAAGCCACGTAGAAAACACGTGGCATTTTTTCATATAAACAATGATATAAACAATCCATACTGTATTGATGAAATCGATGAAACAAGGAAGGGATTAGTTCCAAGTACCTTGTTAACAACCCATCTCTATTTTACAATACTATTTTTGTCACTTGTCTTCCTTATTGTGGGTCATATTATTTGTCAAGGATAGAGTTCATTGCCACATAATGAGGCCTGAGGCTGAAACTCATCTGAAAGATAAGAAATATGATAAGGTCTTTAAAAAATAGGAGACAACAAAGTTATCATTTCAGGATGCAGCATGATGATGTAACAGAATCACAAAAGTTCAAAAGCCTACTTTTGATACTCTGAAAGTTACTTTAGAAAAAACAAACAAAATTTTTCACTTTCTGATTTATATAATTGCCCATTTCATATGACTCCGGAGAGCTTATAAACACCAAATTGTTCCTTAATTTTCACACAAAAAATAGGAAAAAGACTTGTGATTATGGAATGGTAATTGCCATTTAATTACACTTATTATAATTATATTGTGTGCCCCAATATACTTTGAGCAGTAAGATATCCTAATGCATGGTGCTTATCCCTGTTTGGGTTGCAATCTTATTGCAAATGGGGTTAAATTTAATCATTTTATCTTAAGTTTATTAGATACCTATTTATTGATTCATCAAATTTATACAGCCACCCATGTCACGAACAAGTGACTTTGGGTGATATACAAGACTAAAAATGATTAATAACTAATACCAAACTGTTATTATTAAAAACTTAAAAACTATAAAATACAGAAAATTAAAAAACAAATATTAGGCAAAGGGTTGATGTTAACAATAGTGAGACCACCTCAAGCTCTAAATCCCATGACAAAGCCTACTCTGGAGGAACTTTTGGAAAGTAAATAGGGATGGAGCTGACCTCACCACAGGGAGGAAAATATTCCATAAGGCGAGCTCTACAGCAGGGAAGGGATGTCTCCTCAGTCCACCAAAGTCTAATTCCCTAACAGATGGGACCTAAAACATGCCTCTTTTGTTGGATCTGATGGGATCTGATGTAATTGGCAAGAAGCAGTCAGTTAGAAAACCCAGTCGCAAGTCATGTAGGGTTTTAAAGGTCAAAAACAGCACCTTGAATTGGACCCAAAAACAAAGACCAGGAGTGTAACATGTGTTGTTTGAGAAACATACATAACTGCCCTCATCGTTGTCTGTTGAAGTGTCCAGATGCTTTTTAAGGGCAGCCCAATATAGCATGAATTGCAGTAATCTAATAGTGAGGTGATGCAGGCATAAGTGAACATGAATAAGAGCCTCTCAAATAGGAGTGGCACACAACACAAAGTTGTGCCATGGCTCTCCTAGTCATGACTTTCACGTTCCTAGCCATGCTCTTCAAACAGTTGTGAATCTAAGAGGACACCCAAATTGTGTATGGTGTTAGTGCGGAGCAGTGGCATAATCCTAGAACCAGTGGCCCTTCAAACCCAAAGGCGCTCAGTCTTTCCAAAGGTCAGTTGGTTCCCCAGTGAAGCCCTCACAACCTCCAGTCACCAGGATAAAATGTCACTTAATTGGCCAGGGGCCGAGAAGTGAGCTGCTTTATATGGATGCACAATTCCCATCCTCCCCATACCAGAGATTATCCAAAAGTATGACGAATGCTATCTCCATCCCACAGCCAGGTTTGAACCCTGACTGAAAGGAATTTAAATAATCTGCTTTGTCCTAGGCCCTCTGAAGCTGCTACACAACCACTTTCTTAACCACCTTCTCCAAAAGGTGGAGGTGAGATACTGGAGGAAAATTGTCTATATAGTGGGGTCCAGTGACGGTTTCTTGAGGAGAAAGCAAACCAAAGCCTCCTTAAGAGCTAAATGCCGCCTTACTCAAAGAATTGAGTAGTAGAACCAGTAGAACCCACTTGCATGACACAGAATGTGAGAGGTGTTTGTAAACAAATTGGTATATATTGTCATCTTTGATACCCAACTAGTCATTCTTCATGGTCAAGACAAGTTTAAAATAAAATAGGAAAATTATTCAAGAATCTCTGATAACTAATCTTGTTTATAATTTACTATATCTCCTAAGCATATAAACCAGTGCAAGAATTTATTTATTAGATTTCAGATTATTATTGTAAAATGAAAAACTAAACAACACATTTCTCCAGGAAGTGATATTTAAAAGTGTTAGAAATTGTTTTTGCTTAAGAGTTAATCAAATGAAAGTCTCTCTTGCAACAAAATCAACTCCTGATAACTACATGGACACAGACTTGCAGTTTTCTTAGCAATACAGAAATGTTTTTTCATTGTCACCTTTTGCAATTTTTACTTCCCGTCTAGTCTGCATCTCTAGGATTTCTAAAGAATTTGCACTAAACTTACAGTTAAAGATAGGTGTACTCAGATGGTCACCATTATTTAGCTATTTTAACTGTTTTTCAGAAATAATTGTCTTTATCTATTATTCAAAACAGAAATGGTGAATATGCTCAATTTCCTTTCTTATGTTTTTATTTTCCTTCCCACTCTTTGCCTTTGGGTGGTTTTTTTTTAATGCAATAATTAAGGAAAATAAATTCATGGGACTTTGAAATGTTGTTAAGATTACTTTGTCCTTGTTTTGAATTCTGAAGTGAAACTTAAACCCATCAATATAATCTGCATAATCAACCTGTCTTGACCACTTCTTCCCTCCCAGTTTAAATTTTACTTTATGTAGTGAGTTAGTCTGAGGAAGTGAAATGTAGCTTTGTAATAAAATGTATTGGTTAAGAAAAGACTTTTAGCTACCAAAGGTTTAATATTCTCCCAACAACTGCTCAAGTGCAGGAGTTCGCATTAAGCTAAACAAAGAAAGTTCTATTACGGCTTAGACACTGAACAGAGCCATTATACTTGTTCTCCAGATCACAAGGTGGCAACTCTTTGTTCCCGATTTAGATAATAACTAACCGACCACGATTTGCTGCCTTCACCTAAATCCTGCAAACGAGGGAATTCTGATATTTGCAGATCAAAACCTGAGACCTTTAGGGCCTTTGCAAAGGGTCACGTCCCGTTTAAGGAGAAGAAAAAGTCCGAAGCGCTTAAGGAAGTTAAAAGCTTCATGCCTCAGGAATCAATTTGGGAGCGTAAGGGCAGTTACACCTGCTTGCAACCTTCGGGAGAGGAAACCAGACTCGTTTTTGCGAAAGAGCAATAATAATTTACCAAGAAGGCCGGGGGGGGGGATGGAGGGAAGCACACCACACTCACAGCCTGAAAACCTGTTCTATTACTTAGATGAAGAGCAAATGTTGCACGGAGCAGGTGAGAGATTCCAGAGAATCCAGACCAAGGAGGTCGAGGCCTGAGTCCGAATAACCCGGGCGGGAGGAGCGAGGGGGAAAAAAAGGTCCTGTCAACCCGGGAAAGGTCAGCAAAGGCGCCACTTCGCCAGCTAAAATCTGGCAAACGACTCCGGGGCAAACCAAGCGCAAAACCTGAGGGAAACGATTTGCATTTCCAAAGCACTTTTGGAGGCGGCCAGCTCCCCGCCGTTGAAAAGGGCAGCACGAAGTGTCCCGGGGGGGGGGCGGTTAATTCTTTACACTTCGTGCAAAACAGACCAGAGGAGGGAAGAAGGTGAGGCGGGGGTGTGTGTGAAGAGAGAGACATTACACGTTAGCGGAAGAAGAGCACATTCTTTACTCTGCAACCCCAAGGAAAATAAGTTTTCTCCTGCGGGCGCGGAAGCCCTCCTCCTCCTCGGCCACCTGGGCTCCGGCGTCGCTTTTCCTCCTCGGGCGAAGGGAAAGCGGAGGCTGCGGCCGAGGCTTGTGCGCGCTCCCGGGGAGGAGCCAGGCATTTGTGGCCCGAGGGCTGAAGCGCGCTCTCTCCCCGGCTGCCGGTTTGCCTGGGGCTGGACTGCGCTGGAGAAGAGAGCGGAGAGACGACGATGAAGAGAAGCGGCCGCCGGAGTTTATTGTTGGCCGGCTGTCCCGAGTAGCCGGTAGCTTCCTGGGACGCGCGGTGAGTTTTTTTCTGAAGGAAAGAAGGTTGCCGAAAGGGAATCGGGACTTGGGTCAACCAGGTCAGATTAAATAATACCCTTTTTCTTAGTGCATTTGAAACACGAAAGAAGCCGGCGTGGCAGTCTTCGCGTGCCCTGATATTAGAAAGGGAATGTTGCATCTGATTTATTCAAGAGCTTAGGGCGCGATTCGGGAAAATGTGCCAGAAAAAAAGGGGTCTCCAACTAAGCAGGATACTATTTTCTTGATCTGGGTGCGGGGGAGGGAAATAAGTCTTTCTTGCTTTGGAAGCGTTTCAAAAAGCAAGTTCATTTCTTGCTGATAACTTTAAACGCTTCTCTGAAATTAATTACTTTAGTGCTGTACCTCCGTTATTCATTCGTTTGTGCTTCTTTTGTGCTGTCAACTTGGGGCTGTGTTGGCATCACATAGAGCCTCACACTAGCCAACAACACTTTTTCTGGGGTGGATGAACCCAGCCTGTTTGATTAACGTTTCCGGAATATATTACTTTCTCCTAAAAGTGTCTACACTTTATATTCTACACTTCTTTGTACAAAACCTTTGACTAATATTTTAAAAGCAATGGAATGCTAAGAAATCCCATCTTTGCTACAGTAAAACTAGCAGCTACTCACTGTAATTTTCTGGTATTACCCCCCTCTGCCGCTTTAAATGCTAACCCTACTGCCAACAAATGAAATAAAATTATTGAATTTTACCAACAGTGCTTAGGTAACTCCTGATTTAACATCTTCATTTATTTTAATTGGGCAAGAGGCCTTAGATTATAATCTTTTATAATTTTCAAGCTAATCAGTTCAAACTTTTAATTATAGATTTCCCCCCCAGTCTGTGTGATAAGAAATGCTAATTATTTTTGAACAGCAAATAATATATAGGTTTGATACCCAAATCTCATAGTTATTTTACATTTCAGAATAAGCTGTTATAGGGTAACCAAAATCCAGACCTCAGCTAGGCGGCAGCAGAAAGATAGGGTTGTTCATTGTTGACATTAACTGGTTGTCCAGATTTTTCCAATTTGGATGTGGCTATTCTGCTGTTTGTTGTAACTAACCCTTTTCAATCTTAAAATGTGCTGAAAATAGGAGAAATTTAAAAAGATTTAAGATATAATTAACTATAAAAGGTATGTTTTCCTTCTAATGGCTGTATGTACACAATATGGTAGCCATTAACAGTTTTGTACAAACCACCAGAATGATGTTCACAAAACACAAACAAACTTTGTTGCTTAATATTATTTGAATAAACCTATATAGCAGTGAGTGGGAATGTAGTCTATCATATAGATTAGGGCCATCTTCAGAATCATCAAAAATCTCTTTTCGCAGAGGTTTGGCAAAACTGTATACATTTCTGTATAAATCCAGATATACCTTGTTTTCCTGAAAATAAGACCCAGCCAGAAAATAAGCCCAACCATGATTTTTCAGGATGCTTGTAATTATAAGCCATACCCCCAAAATAAGCCCCAGTTAAGATAATCAGTCTCAGGGGAAGCATGGCCAGCACAGGAGGTGGCGAGGGTGCGGGGGCCAACAGTGTCTTTGGACGGCACACTCTGGGGCTGTGCAGCCTGTACAGCACAGGTGAGTCTGAGTGCTGCAATCCCCAGGGTGGCCTTCCAAGCATCAGGTGTAGGCAGAGGGAGGGAGGCACGCGATTAGGTCCCTGGATTTGCCACACAACCACCAGCCCCATGGCAGCTGTGGGCAAGCAAAGACAGATGGTGAGATGGAGTGGTTGTGTGGGTGGTTGTGCTGTGCATTATGTGGGCCAAATCATATGCCTCCCCGTGCCTCTGCCTCCGCCTGCTGCTTGGTCGGCAGTCGCAGCACTCAGACTCATCTGCGCTGCACGGGCTGTGCAGCCCCAGAGTGCGCTGGCCAAGGGGCTGGTGGACTGTGGCTGCTGTGAGATACTGTTGTTCCTGCACTATTGTCGCCTCTTATGCACATAACCAGGGGGGTGGGGTGCCCAGCCGGACTGGGCTGGGGCTGGGGCAGGGGGCAGCCCCTCGCCATTATCCTGATAATGTGTTTCCCAAAAATAAGCCCTAATGCATCTTTATATGCATTATATATTATGAAAATTTGCACTATATATAGTTGAGTCTTATTTGCAGGGAAACAAATGAAATATTTAAATCAGTAGTCAGTCCTACTAAGTAGATTGTTTTTCTATGAAATTGAATTTTGCATGTGTAATGGATTTTAAAGAAAAAGAGTCACGCAGACCTGGAAGATCAGTCTTCATATCCTGTCCTAGTGAGTGAAGCTTAGGCAGATATTGAAAGAATGGTATGGCTCATAAACACTCTCAATTTTTTACACCGTATTTGTCTACTTTACTCTATTTATGTAGTCTTTGGCTCGAGGTTTCTTATCCATAAGAGAATCTTAGTTTATATTGCTTTTATCCCATTACTAATATTTATTCAGAATTGATAAATTATGGATAGCCTATGCCTACGAATTGTTTTATAATTACTTTATTACATTTACTTTTAATGTGACTACATATATGTATAGTTGAAACTCTTGAATTAAATTCAATTAAATGCTTCCTTTTTGAAGCTCATTGCAGTTAAAAGTCAAAATGGTATTTCTTCCTCGCTATGTGTTATAGCAAGGAATTACAGGCCTTGTATGTGCATTTTTTTTAATAGGTGAATTTTTTTCCTTCTCCTTGAATGGCTACACATGGGAGTGCCCTGTAACTACTAAAAATAAATAAAATAAAAAAATAACCTCAAACCCACTTGCTTTAAAGTTTTTTCCTTACCTGCCTACACCACTTTTTATCTAAATTCTGTTGCTAAAGATTTGTACTATCAGGACATTCTGTTCTGATGCATAGCTTTGATCACCTAGCTGGCTGGGTGTGCTTAGAGTATCTAGCCATGTCACATAGCTGTCTAAAAATAAACATGTATGATACAATTAGTTTTTAAAACTTACGTTCAAAGGAAATCTTGGCAAATCCTCATTTGGGTGCATTTTTTCTAGTTAAATCCTAGCTATGTTGTGTCTAGGAGAAGTCCTAGCGTTGTCATTCAGTTTACTTTTTAAGGTAAAGAGTAGAATCAGCTTTAGGGGTATTTGAAGGGACCACAATAATAACATTGATTCAATTACTACTGTTGCATAAATAGGCAGAAGTGGGTGTGGTTTTTTGCAATATTATTCTCATATGAACTATTTTATTTTATATTTTAATTAATGCATTTATTTTATTGAATATGTGTGATTTCCATATATTGTATTGTACTGTAAACCATTTTGGGAAAATCTGATTTTGAAAACTAATTTACAAAATATATAAATAAATAAATATTTCTCTCTTCCCTTTCCACAGCCACTTTTTTTTTCATTTTAAATTGTTCAGTGGTTAAATCTGTAAATATTCTTACAAGGATGGGTGAAACTAAGTTTGCTTTTTTGCAATTCCAACTTGAAATCCAGAGAGAGGTTAAGTCTGAATATTATTTGAATTCTTTACCTTTTAATGAAACACGCTAGGTTAACTTTTGTTTATTAGAAATGTGTATTTATTGGAAGTAAAATCCAATGTGTGCAAATAATTTACAGCATTAAAAACATGCCTTATGGCTGAAAGTACAGTAAATAAATAAAACGTGTCCACTGACTGTGTTTAATTCTATTTAGATTCCACAGTGCATTTTCTCATTTCTGCCCTATTGTTTGCTATTACTTTTGTTCCAATATGCTACTTGTATTTTCTCAGAATTGATTTATTAAGAGACTATTTTGTTCCTGAGTTTATGGATGTAGATAATGTGTATTTTACTTTTAAATTTTTGATTATAGTTATGTACCACACTATAGAAAAAATACGATCACGTTCTTCCCATTCTCACAGGGTGAGACCAGTTCTCTGTCTTCAAAGTATGAACTGTTAGCAATTTAAATGGTGATTCTTTCATCTGCCTTATATTCCACACCCACACTTTCAAGTGAGTCATCATTTGAACCTATTCTCTTCATCCTTAACCTATGCTGCTTTAAAAAAATTTAAAAGTTGCAAAACTGCTTCTGGGTTGATGGTGGGTTTGTAATGTTAGAAATCTTAGAAATTGCGGTCATAAACGGATGCTTTCTGCCAAGTGGCAGAACCAATTTCTCTTAAGATTGATCTTAGTCAGGAAAGGATGTGCAATGTATAGGTAGTCCTCAATTTGCGACAGCTCATTTAGTGACCGTTCAAAGTTACAACAGCACTGACAAAAGTGACTTATGATCATTTTTCACGTTTGCGACCCCTGCAGCATCGCCATGGTCATGTGATCAAAATTCAGATGCTTGGCAAGTGGCTCATATGTATGACAGCTGCAGTGTCCTGGAGTCATGTGATAATCTTTTGTGAACGCCTGACAAGTAAAGTCAATAGGGAAACCAGATTCACTTAACAACTGTGTTACTAACTTAACAACTACAGTGCTCACTTAACAACTGTGGCAAGACAGGTCATAAAAAGAGGCAAAACTCACTTAACAAATAACTAACATTAATTTCACACATGAGGATATGCAAAACATTTCAAATTCAAATTGTTTGGAGTTTTAAATACTTAATTCGAATGCAAAACTATTGCATTTCATGGTGTTGTATAGATGAAATAGATTTATCTTATAATCATGGAAGTGTCTTATAATCATGGAAGTGTCTTTACTGAATCTGCACTACTATTAATCGTTTCATAGTTCCCATCACCAATCTCTTTCCACTTATGACTGTATGACTATAACTTGTTGCTGGCAATCCTTATGATTTATATTGATATATTGATCATCAATTGTGTTGTAAATGTTGTACCTTGATGAACGTATCTTTTCTTTTATGTACACTGAGAGCATATGCACCAAGACAAATTCCTTGTGTGTCCAATCACACTTGGCCAATAAAAATTCTATTCTATTCTATTCTATTAAGCTTGAAACGATGCATCCCTAATGCAAGTTATCAACTTGAAATACTTCCAAAATGATCAAAACAGTTTTGCAGTTAAAACAGGACTTAAAATAGTTAAAATCCAAGATGTTATGAATTGAAAATATTTTGAATGCCCTAACCCTACAGTTATAGTCTAACTAAAAAATGCTGCCATAAAATAAAAAATATAGTCTTTTCTTTCCCTTCTGTTGAATTGTGTCTGATTCTTGAAGACCGCCTGGACAAGTCCCACAATTTTCTTGGGAAAAAATTTTCAGAAGAGATTTGCCATTGCATCCTTCCTAGGGCTAAGGCTAGAGCTAGGAGACAGCTGGCTTTGTGCCTAATGTGGAACTAGAGCTCACAATCACTTGGTTTCTAGCCTGAGGTCACCAAACTAGCTCTCATAAGCATGACAGTTTGCAAATAAATATTGCAAACTGCTATAACAAAATACTAGAATTTCAAATTATAAGGCAAGAAATGGAAAATGTTTTTTTCTGAGATTGCATTACTATATATATGGTGCATAAATTACTTAGTATCTTTTGAAGAATTAATCTTCCCTCGTAAACCATCTGTTTATTAGAAGGGTAGAGACTGCAAATTATTTATTTATTTACCGTATATACTCGAGTATAAGCCGAGTTTTTCAGCACGTTTTTTGTGCTGAAAAACGTCCCCTCGGCTTATACTCGGGTCTATACGGCTTATACTCGAGTTTTGTTTTTTTTTAAGCCCCTCGGCTTATACTCGAGTATATACGGCTTATACTCGAGTTTTTTTTTTTTTTTTTTTTCACATTTTACGGACGGAAGCCCTGCGGTGCAGTGAGAGGCGGGCGGGAGCCGCCAGCCTTCTCAGCTGAGGGAGGGAGGCTTTCCCCAACCGGTAGGTGCCTCATTTCCCACCCTCGGCTTATACTCGAGTCCCCAGTTTACCCCAGTTTTTGGGGTAAAATTGGGGACCTCGGCTTATACTCGGATCGGCTTATATTCGAGTATATACGGTATTTATTTCATAGATTGCCTCACTGTAGAAAAATCTGTGGGGCTGGCACCAGAATCATTTTTGCTCTTCCATGCATAGCATTAGATAAATTGCTGTTCTATACTACAACAGAATACAAGTAGTCCTTGACTTATGTCCATTTGTTTAATGAGAGTTCCAAGTTATGACAGCCTTGGAAAAAGTGACCTCTCCTTGACATTGCAACTCTTGCATGACTCTTGATCACATGATTGCCATTTGGGTGTTTACATCAAAGGCCTGGAGAGTAAAACATATGAAGAACGGCTGCAGGATTTCGGTTTGGCTACTCTAAAGAAAAGAAGAATTAGGAATGACATGATAGCAGTATTCCAGTATTTGAGGGGCTGCCACAAAGAAGAGGGGGTCAAATTATTCTCCAAAGCCAGAGGGCAGGACAGGAAACAATGGTTGGAAACTAATCAAAGACAGAAGCAACCTAGAATTAGGGAGAAACTTCCTAACAGTGAGGACAATTAACCAGTAGAACAGCTTGCCTCCAGAAATTGGGCGTGCCATCATTGGATGTTCTTAAGAACAGTCTAGACCAGGGGTGAAATGCTCCCAGTTCTAACTGGAACTTGCAATCCGGTAGTGAGTATGGCTGCTGGTTCGGCAATCCGGTAGCGATCGCTGAACCACCGGCGAAACCCGCCACCCGGGTGTCATTACTTCCTGGTTTTAATCAGGAAATAATGTTTTTTTTACCTTCTGCGCATGCACAGAAAGTTTTGCACATACGCAGAAGGTTTTGCACATGCGCAGAAAGTCTGTGTGTGCGCGTGGCGTGTGGACTTTCAAGCCAGCAAGGAAGGTAAGTAGATTTCATCCCTGGTCTAGATAGTCACTTATCTAAATTGATATAGGTTCTTCTGGTTGAGCAGGGGGCTGGACTAGAAGACCAAAGTCCCTTCCAGCTTATTCTATTCTATTTATGACAATAACAGCATTTTGTGATCATGTAATTGCGATTTGTTAGCCAGTTTCTGTCAAGCAAAGTTAATTAGGGAAGCCAGAATTGCTTAATGGCCATGTGTTATGCTTAACAACCATCTTAATGACCACAGTAAAAATGGTCATAGTCAGGTCTGCTCATGTGATGGTTCACTTAATAATCACATCCCTTAATGATTAAAATTCTGGTCCAATTGTGGTTATAAATCAATACACAGGAATATCTGTGTGTTTTACTAGTTGGCTTAAATATAGTTTACTGAATAATTAAGGTTGACATTATTCATATAAGACATTAAACTATAAAACTGTATTAAAGGATCATAACAATTGAGTTTGCATAGTATAATGAACTAAAATTAGCATGTATGAAAATATATGCAAGATACAAAGTTTCATTGGAACTTTGTAAATCAACCCAAGAGAATAATAGTATAATATTAATACTTTGAAAAGTAATTAGATTGTATTCAGTATAAATTTAAGTTTCTTAATCCTGAGACAGTCATCTGTGCCAGTACTCTTCTGCACACAAATGAAATTACCAAAAACTGATTTTTTTAAATAAGAAAAATAATTTGTAATATTTTGTTTTTAGCTTCAGATATGAATTGCAGCCAGTATTCTGTCATCAAAGATTCTTTATTCATTACTGATTAGGAATCTACAAATTCATTCATTAGCTCATGGTGAATCAAGCTCCATTTCTTCTCCCTCAGCTGAGGGATAGGAATAGTTTCTGATCTTTTCCAGTGTTCATAGCTGCCCTTAGTTTATGCAGAGCTTTGTCTAATAAAGCCCTGATCCTGAGCGATTTAGTCTTATGATCTTGCATTAATTTTTACAATCTTAAATTTTCTCAATATTTTTTTATGAAAAATGCTTCCAAATGCCTTTTTTTTAGTCCCCTCCTTTGGGGTCTTAATTTGCATGAAACTATGCTGCATCTGAGGAACGCGGTGGCTCAGGGGCTAGGACGTTGAGCTTGTTGATCGAAAGGTTGGCAGCTCAGCGGTTCGAATCCCTACTGCTGCCTGTAACGGGGTGAGCTCCCGTTACTTGTCCCAGCTTCTGCCAACCTAGCAGTTTCGAAAGCACGTAAAAATGCAAGTAGAAAAAATAGGGACCACCTTGGTGGGAAGGTAACAAAGATTCGTGCGCCTTTGGCATTGAGTCATGCCGGCCACATGACCACGGAGACATTTTCGGACAGCGCTGGCTCTTTGGCTTTGAAACGGAGATGAGCACCGCCCCCTAGAGTCGGCAACGACTAGCACGTATGTGTGAGGGGAACCTTTACCTTTACCTTATGCTGCATCTGCATATATTTTAATTTGCAAAATAGAATAAAAGTGGTTTAACTCTCCCTACACTTGCCAGTTTTAAAGTTCCATTCATGAAGCTTGAGTTCATCCAGCTTTTGTTGAGCTCTTAGTCAAATGTCAAGTCATTTAGACCTACACTATGATATAAAGAATCATGTCAAAATATGATTAATGAGTTGTCAGCAAATGGAAATAAGAATATCATCAACTGCCTACAACTGAAGAAAAACAATATTTACAGAAGTTGTGGCAGTAACTGAAGAGCTGTTTTTTGTTCTTAGAAAAGACCATTTTGAGAAATAGGAAAAGAATGGGATATGGTACCAAAACACATAATTATGCAATAAGCAACCAAAAGAGGAACTTATCCAGTTAAAAGTAATTAGTGGTTTCCGTGATGAACAAAGGGATAACGTGAGTTTTAATCCGGGCCAGTCATAGAAATGGGTTTCTTCATACATGTTTATGTAATGTCTCATAAAAGATTGTCATTGCCCAGGTGATTTCCATAGCAATTTGAGTTATCAGTCGTTTATTAAAAGATTAAATTTACTGTATATGTTGTTGCTTAGTTTTCTTGTATTTCATTTTCTTTCATATGTTGTGCAGCAGTTCCAGATGGGCCACAGCTTCCCTTTGTGTTTTACTGTCAGTGTGTAGTGTTTGGAGAGACCAAAAATAATGCAGGATAACTTAGAGATAAAAATGATGCATCAAAGTATTTTTCTGTTAGAGAAGAGACAAAGTCCATAACCCAAGATCAACAGCTCTGAATATTTGTTGGCTTCTGCCTTGCTTTGATTCAGCTGAAGCAAGATATGATTGAAAGGAAGGCTACAGAGCAAATGTAAGCTGGCAGCTGTTGTGATCATCTCAACCAGTGGTGGGTTGCTACTGGTTCTCCCTGGTTCGAGAGAGCGGTAGTGGAAATCTTGATGTGTGAGCGAACTGGTTCGCTCCGTCCATCAATTGGGCCCCCCCGTCTGCCCTCGTGCTATACATACCTTTATTCCTTTGTTTTTAGCCCACCTGTAAGGCGCGACAGAGTGGATTGCCATGCCTCAGCTGTATTTTTATTCAATGGGCTTGCGCAAAGCACAAGTTTGGCGCATGTGCGAGCATAGCAAGCACACTGCAATCACGCGCAAAGCATGTGCACGAAGCGAACCAGTGGTGAAACCGGTTAGAACCCACCACTGAATTCTCAACCATACCATTTATCATACAATTATGATAAATGGTGCATTGTCTGAAATTTGTAAGTGAAATTAAACTGATGTCTGGCCAAAAAATGAATTGAAAAATGTAATTTTTTTAAAGAACCCAAGATTCAGGTACAAGCTTAGAGGCTAATAGTTAATTAAAAGCCATTTCCTTCCAGTGAGCTTGCTGCTTTTTTTTTGCTGATGACTTTTCAATTTCCAATGGAAATTAGTGGTAGGGTAGAAGCTTGCATCATGCAGACTTACTACATACCATTTTTAATGTTATTAAGACATGACCAAGCTAGGCACATGGTCATCCAAAGGATGAATGATATGGATCTTCAGGCTGAGGTAAACAGATTGTCCCAGAATAATAGAATTTGGGTTACTAAGATTGTATTGGAACCGGAATGATATTTACCCAAGAATGTATGTATAGTTTGTTGGTCTCCATAAAATTTTATCAATCTATATCATATCTGTCTGTCCATCCATCTATTCCTCCCTCCCTCCCTCCCAGGGTGAGAAAACCACTCTTTAAAACTAGCATCCTTCTTTATGCATTGTTGCAAGGCAAATGCACTAAAATTCCATTGACAGAGCACCTGCCCAAGTTGTGCTAAGAAATAATCAGCCACATGTTGTAAATTTTACAAGGTTGTTCAGATCCATTTTATTTTACCTCTATTATATAAACCTGTTGAAGACAATCAGACCTTTTGGATGATTCACCCGGTAGCTAGATTCAGGGTTGCCACAATGGAAATAAGGCAGAGACTAGGACAAAGATAATGTTGATTTTTTTTCCCAGTTTCATTGAGCTCTAATAGTATAATTTTGTTGAAATGCTATAATAATATATTTTGTTGAATTATTTTGTTGAAATAATTCGTAAGAAAATAATTCTTAGGAATTATTTTGCAATGGCTTTAGTTCTGTTATGATCAAGGTTATAATATAACTTTAATGGTAAAAATATTAAGTTTTTGAGAAATGTGTTGGTCATTAGGTAAATAAAGATGATTTAACTCTTATACTAAAATATTACCACCATGTACCACCATAAACAATAGAAGACAAATAGGATATGAAAGTAGGGATAAATAATAATTACCGTATATACTCGAATATAAGCCGATCCGAGTATAAGCCGAGGTCCCCAATTTTACCCCAAAAACTGGGGTAAACTGGGGACTCGAGTATAAGCCGAGGGTGGGAAATGAGGCACCTACCGGTTGGGGAAAGCCTCCCTCCCTCAGCTGAGAAGGCTGGCGGCTCCCCGCCCGCCCTCTCACTGCACCGCAGGGCTTCCGTCGGTAAAATGTGAAAAAGAAAAAAAAAAACTCGGTATAAGCCGTATACTCGAGTATAAGCCGAGGGCTAAAAAAAAACCTCGAGTATAAGCCGTATAGACCCGAGTATAAGCCGAGGGGACGTTTTTCAGCACAAAAAACGTGCTGAAAAACTCGGCTTATACTCGAGTATATACGGTAAATGTACCCATTGTTTGGGTTTGAATAGCTGATATATTTCTATTACCTTATGTTCTGTGTACGGTCTTGTGGTCTGCCATTTTTAATGCCCAATTTAATGCGTGATTCACTACAGTATTTATGGAACATTATCTATTTCAGAGGGGTTTAGTTTATTTGCTTCTAGAAGCACAATTTAGTTGAAGATATTTCCTTATTGGAGAGAAAATAATAACAAGCCACAGGTTTTTACTCTGAGTCTTGTGCTCACTCAAGAGCAAAATGATTATGTTGAAGATGCCATGTATCAAGCTGCTTCTAAAACTTCATTTGTATAAATTAACTATTGTATCCTCATTGCTTTGAATTAGACAAAGAGTAGCTGGTTAAACATTTTAACATTCACAGAATATACACGTAATCAAATCAAGAGTCAGGCTGTATTTCCACTTTATTTTTATTTACTTTTTAACCATGCCTGCTGATCCTGTTCTGTAACTGAAATAGGAATACTTCGGTACCGTGTAATAACTTCACTTACAAACTGCTGGGTACTCTGCTGACTGGCACTCCATTGGCAGTGCAGATAGTTGGGAACCCATACAGCTGAAGACAGACTGCATATAAGAAAGTTTTGTATAGTGGTTTTACATTAATCTCAGGAAAGTGGCCCCCAACCTTGTGGGCAGTAGGGACTGGGGCATGATTTCACACATTACCTAGATCCATTGGGGATCCTTGTTTTAGAGCCTTTGGGACAATGAGTATACTGTAATATTCTGTATAGTAGCCACAGAAGACAATATTTGTAGCTCAGGTTTGAGGTGCTCCCTGGTGCTCTCTGAGCTTGATTGTTTCCAGATGGTTCACTATCAAACTAGGTTATATCACCAATGATAGTAGGGATTGAGATTTGCTTTCATTTTATATACTAGTAATTTGCCCTGTCAATGTTGGTGGGCGTGGTCTTGGTGGCTCCTTAATTGGGCTGTTGTTACTGTTAGCTTGTTTATCTGATTTGGTAGTTCCTTGATTGGGTATTGTTTGCTTCTTGATTGTTGGTCTAATGTTGATCTTGCTGTTCATCTCTGCTCATCTGGGTGTTGATTGCTGGTGAGGAGGTGTTTTGATCTCTTTGTTTCCTTTTTGCCTCTTTGATTGTCTCTCTTGAATGGTATATAGATCCTGTTTATCTCTATGTACTTGTTGATGGCCAATTTGTCTGAGAGTCAGGCCTCTAGAAATGTTCTAGTTTTTTTTGGATTTAGCTTGTTCTAGAATGCTCACAGTTTCCCAGTTTAAGTTATGGTTAAGTCTGTCCATGTGTTGTGAAATTAGGGAGTTAATTGTTGAGTTGTGTAGTATCCAATTAAATACTGTTGCAGTGTTGTGAGGTATCTGTCATTAAAGAACATGATCTATTTCATAGGGGTTTTCTCCTTATGAGTAGTAAGTTATTTCCTTCCAGGAAATACAATTATGTAAGGGTATTTCCTTATTGGAAAGAAATTAAAATAGTAACAAATCAGAGGTTTTCAGTGTGACTGTTGTGCTCACTTAGGAGCAAAATGATTAAGTAGGTTAAGAT
Organism: Ahaetulla prasina; assembly: GCF_028640845.1. Taxonomy (NCBI): domain Eukaryota; kingdom Metazoa; phylum Chordata; class Lepidosauria; order Squamata; family Colubridae; genus Ahaetulla; species Ahaetulla prasina. Next base: position 331,040,639 of record NC_080539.1, on the reverse strand, counting down.
GCCACGTTTTGTTCGGTAGATACCCATGCATTAAAGTAAATTCCTACCTTGCAGTATAGCAATACTTGCTTTTTGCCATTCTGTTTGCAAAGGTGAAATCAATTCATCCTCAACTTTAATAATGATTAAAACTGAGCACAATAACCTATTATCCATAACAGAATATTTAATCTACATATGCATAACTTAGCCATGAATATTTACCTAAGTTCATTTAGTACTGAAAGAAATTATGATTGTCTGCTAACTTAGGACATGCCTCAGGATGGTATTTATAGAAAGACATTGCTTCATACTTGCATTTATCACTCTGCAAGCAGAGAAAGAATTCATTTAACTCCCATATAGTTGCCCAATGCCCTTAAAAAGCCTAGCTTTAGGTCTTTAGAGGGCTTAGACTCTCCACGCCCCAAACTGTGCTTACCTTTTTCTGCCAGCACTAACAAAGAGAACACACATACACACAAACACACCATTGCCCTAAAAGGCAAAAGGAGAACCTCTGGGACCATTAATAATTTGGAGTTCATTCGAGAGGTGCTGGAGTACTTTTCCATAATCCAGGTATAATATGTGATTTATTTTCTCCACTGATAGATATCCCTCTCCCAATTAAGAAACAGGATATTTCTTCCAGGACCCTGTATCAGTAACGGTCTCTGGTGAAAATCTTTGTAGAGAGCAGCTTATTATAGTTTTCAGTTCCAGAGAGCAATAGTAAGGGTGAGTCATCTGTTTCAGAAATCCATTTCATGTTCCTCTGGAAGTAAGTCAGTAGACTCTCTACTTAGCTCACTACTGTCTACATTAGTAACTAAATTTGTGTATCTTACGCTAATCCATAATTTATTTTAAGTTCAGTATTGTTTATTGAAGCCATAATGACCTGATTCACACAGAGCTGGAGTTTACAAATAAAAATGGTTGAATTCATGCATGACACTAACCCAACACCAAATGAACTAATTAAAGGAAGCATGACCCTTTTGCTGTTACACGTTGTATTTAGAATCTGAAGAAAATATTGTAAACGTTTCCAGTGCGCTACTTGGATAATCAATGGATAGGCTTCTATAGATGACATTTGTAGGGCGGCCACTTGGTCATCTTTGTCGCCATTTATATGCCATTACAAATTGGACAAATATGCCTTGGCTGAGGCTGCAACGGGTGTTGCAGAGTGTACACTCCACCCGGGGCCCAGAGGTCAGTCAGTCTCCCTCCCATCATAAGTAAGCTTGGGTATATCCCATCCATGGATTATCCAAGCAGCTCATTGGAAAAGGGACATTGTCTTATCTGAACGTCCATTTTCTGGGCGCTATGGGGATAATCCAGCCCACCCACTGACTTCCTGTTTGGGGCCCCAGGGTCCGTTCTTACACAGTTAGTTACCTACGCCTTCGTGAAACAAATGACAGGCACACACGAGCAGAGAAGGCGGGGTCAAGAAAGAATTTAAAGAAACAGCACTCAGTATCTAGCAGAAGCTAACTGAATAACTGAGGCATATTTGTCTAATTTGTAATGGCGTATAAATGGCGACAAAGATGACCAAGTGGCCGCCCTACAAATGTCATCTACAGAAGCCTATCCATGGATTACCCCCTCAGCACCCAGAAAATGGACATTCAGATAAGACAACGTCCCATTCAGGGACAGGATGGAGAAGATCCCAGGAGTTATTAGAGTGCCATGATGGGAAGGATAGAAAGTATTTTTATGTTGTTGTTTAATTCATTTTATTATGAGCTGCCTAGGATGATTATTTAAGGTAGGCAGCCTTGTAAGTTGCATAGATAGATAAGTTAAAAGTATTTGTTTATAAGATGGTATATTTCCAAAATCAAACAAAAAATTCTGTAAGGTTGTAACCCTCTCCCATCCCAAAATATTTTTCTTTCCCTAAGAATGCCCCAGGTGTTTCTGAGCCCAGACATATTCTTGGAAATAAAATTGTACTTGAGTTTGATACTTAGTCTTGCCTAAATTTCAAGCATAATCTTTTTAAAAAAAATTTACTATCTTTTGGGGGTGAGAAGAACTGGATTCAATATAATCCCAATGAAATGATGAGAAAGTGCATAGTGATTTACTTCAGCAGAGAGACAGGATACAGAGGAATTATACCTTATAAGTTTCTTCAGATGTCTTTGGGGATCCCCTATAAGTGCCACATTGACTTTGAGGTTTCATAGGAGCTTCTATTACACAAAATTTTGCCCTGGAAAATAGCCCAGTCCCTAGATTAAAATTTGTCAATGTTGGCAACTTTAAGATGGGTAGGGTATAATTCCCAGAATTCCCCAATTAAAGTTGTGAAGGTTGAGAAACACTGCCCTAGGCAATAGTAGGCCCAGGTTTCAGTCTTAACATTTAAATAGCTTTAATTTTCCAGTTCTCCAGAGTTTATGTACTGAAGAAAGCTCTCCAGTAGATTTTTAAATTTTCTACGTATTTTACATTTTGAAGTTCTAAATTTTTTTTAAAAAATGTAACGTAGTGCAGTGTAGGATATTGATATATTTATATACTTATGAAAGTAAAAAGTTGGACTTAACATTTTTCTCATTATTTTATTTTAAAATAGCAAAAGGAGGAAAAGGAGGGTTTTTCTGTATTTCTGATCTAATTTTCTAATAATTTCCAGGCCTGACTTCTTCACTGCGTCCAGCTTCCTTAGAAGCAGTAATGGCAACAGAATGCATTAAGAATTGTTGTAGAGGATGTTTATATGCTAATAAAGAAAAACATGATGGTAAGTTTAACTAATTTAAATATCTTAATTTTTCAGTGGTGACATGACAAAACTACTGTAGTAGCCATTGCTTGGGAGGAGCAATTATTTTTTTCAACAGTGTCATGGGTAAAATTTGTGAATATTTAATTGTGATGTCACAATATCTGATCCTAAAAGAACGAATTATAGGTACATTTAGTACTGCAGGTTGGTAATCTTCAAGTGAACTACAACTCTCAGCCAGTGTGGCAAAAAGGAAAATATTGTGGGAGACATAATCAAAAATATCTAAAGAGCAGCAAATTGCATAAAATAACACACATCGGACCATATAATTGGAAGGGGCCTTTTAGGCTACCTAGTCAAACCTCTATTCCAAAGTAAAGCTTCCCTAATAGATGTCAGTCTCGCATTTGCTTGAACTCATGCACTAAGTACTGTACAAGTAGTCCTTGACTTATGACCACAATTGAGCCCAAAATTTCTGTTGCTACGCGAGAAAGTTGATAAGTGAATTTTGCCCCATTTTACATCCTTTCTTGGTACAGCTGTTACGTGAATCACTGCAGCAGTTGTTAAGTTAATAACATGGTTGTTAAGTAAATCTGGCTTCCCCATTGACTTTGCTTGCCAGAAGGTGACAAAATGACCCCGGGATATTGCAGCCGTCATAAATGTGAGGCAGTTGTCAAGCATCTGAGTTTTGATCATTAAGTGTGAAAAATAGTCATAAGTTACTTTTTTCAATGCAGTTGTAACTTCAAATGATCACTAAAAGAATTGTTGTTAAGTCGTGGACTACTTGTACCTCTTTCCAATTTGATGAACAGAGTTTCAACTCCATTTTTGAATCAGCTATTCATCTCCTAGGTTGCCATGCTATATCTAGCCCACACTTGCCAGCTAGTTTGCTAATCAGAATGTCATGTCGTACTTTATGAAATAGAACTGTATGTCTAGTCTGATGAAAAGAAGGACTAGGGGAGACATGATAGCAGGGTTCCAATATCTCAGAGGTTGCCACAAAGAAGAGGGAGTCAAGCTATTCTCCAAAGCCCCTGAGGGCAGGATAAGAAGCAATGGGTGGAAACTAATCAAGGAGAGAAGCAACTTAGAACTAAGGAGAAATTTCCTGACAGTTAGAACAATTAATCAGTGGAGCAACTTGCCTCCAGAAGTTGTGAATGCTCCAATACTGGAAGGTTTTATGAAGAGACTGGATAACCATTTGTCTGAAGTGGTGTAGGGTTTCCTGCCTAAGCAGGGGGTTGGACTTCAAGGTCCCTTCCAACTCTGTTATTCTATTCTAAATGGTTTGCCAAAATCAAAATATTTTACAGATGCTTAAAGAGGCATAAAATTGGTTGTACTCCAGTCAACTGGCACGTTACCCTTTTTCCAGGATACATATATAGTTTAATGAGTAGAATTAAGATTTGTCTGTATTTATAATTTTACGTAAATTGGTAGTTTAATGATTCTGAGACTTTCTCTTAATTAGCACTGACAAATAACTGAAATCATCAGTTATAATATCTTAGAATCATCGCAAACCCTCTCAAAATTGATATATTTACCATTAACTGCTCCATATCCCAATCAATATGTTGGAAAAATTTATTTGTCTGTGATCCTATTAACATACAAAAGATCATGAATTAAGTACTGGATGCATTTGCTTCTTTTTGTGTTATACAACAGCATCTCTGGAGAAACAGTCTACAGTTACTGACAAGTATACATCAAAAGTAGTGGAGAAACCCCCTTTGTCTTCTGTATCCATGAAAAGGCAGGTTGGCTGTTCAGAAGATTATCTTCTCTCTAAGTTCCCACCCGGTGGCAAAGAAATACCCTTTGTAGTTCCTCAGTTCAAACTTGCTTACATCCAGCCTCGGAATCTTAGTAATCCACACCTTGGGGGACTTCAAGGTAAAAAGATGAAAGAGTGTAAAATTAATGTGCCTTTTTGAGGGACTGCCTTTAGATGCATTGGAAACTTGCTTATGCAATTGATTACTTGTTCAAATTGTTAATTTAGACTTAAGATCAAACTATATAGAGACATGCAGCAAAAAGTGATCTTTTTATTTATTTTATTTATTTATTTATTTTGTCATAACAATATATGTAGGTATCATACAAAAAGATTATATAGTATATAAACACATATATGAGTAAATATAAGGAGGTATAAGCATATATATATATAGGAAGAAGAAAAGAAAAACAATAGGACAGAAACGGTAGGCACGTTTGTGCGCTTATGCACGCCCCTTATGGTCCTCTTAGGAATGGGGTGAGGTCAATAGTAGAAAGTTTTTGGATAAAGCTTTTAGGATTATGGGAAGAGACCACAGAGTCAGGTAAAGTATTCCAAGCACTGATGATTCTGTTACAGAAGTCATATTTTCTGCAATCTAGATTAAAGCGGTTGACATTAAGTTTAAATCTATTGGTTGCTCTAGTATTATTGCAATTGAAGCTGAAGTAGTCTTTAACAGGAAGGACATTACAATAGATGATTCTGTGAGTTAAACTTAGGTCTTGTCGAAGGCGACGGAGTTCCAAGTTTTCTAAGCCTAGGATTTCAAGTCTGGTGGGATAAGGTATTTTGTTGTTTTCAGAGGAATGGAGAACTCTTCTTGTAAAATATTTCTGGACACGTTCAATTGTATTGATGTCAGAGATGTGGTGAGGGTTCCAAACAGGCGAGCTGTATTCTAGAATTGGTCTAGCAAATGTTTTATATGCTCTGGTTAGTAGTGTGGTGTTTTTGGAAAAGAAACTACGCAAGATTAGGTTTACAACTCTTCGAGCCTTTTTTGCTATGTAGTTGCAGTGGGCTTTGGCACTTAGATCATTTGACATGAAAACTCCAAGGTCTTTAACGGGATGGGGGTCATCTGTAAGGTAATGTCCATCTAGTATGTACTTAGTGTTTGGGTTCTTTTTTCCTATATGTAAAACTGAGCATTTGCTGGTTGAGATTTGGAGTTGCCAAGTTTTAGACCAAGCGGTTAGATGATCAAGGTCTTTTTGAATGATAGATGTATTGTCTGTGGTGTTAAATAGTTTGACATCGTCAGCAAAGAGAACATAATTACTTGAGATATGGTCACAAAAATCATTAATGTATAGTATGAAGAGTGTTGGTCCAAGGACGCTGCCTTGAGGAACGCCACTCTTGACAGGAACAGGATTTGATAGAGCATTGCCAATTTTGACCACTTGTTGTCTGTTAGACAGAAAAGCAGATATCCATTTGTGAAGGATCTTACCTAATCTTCTGTAATATTAGGTAAAAGTCTTCCTTGGGTTCTTAATGGTCTCCCCTACACATACAGCACTAATATTTTAAACTTTAATGAATAAAGTAAAAACACAGCTTTTCCCCATAGGCTTTGTTTTATTTGATGTTTTTATTTGTGTCTGATCCTTTTGGATTGTTACCTGTTTTTTTACTGTGGCTTAAAAGCAAGACCAAAAATTATATATGGTGTATTGGTTGATTTGCTTCTAAATTCTGTAATGAATTGTAGGTTGTTAAAGTATGTATTTTTTCTTACTGTTTCGGATTATTCTGTGATTTCATGGAAATCTCTCCTATCCACCACTTGTTAACTTAAAATGCATTTCATTGACCATGTCCAAGAAGAAAAACTCCTGTCTTCTACTGAGATTGGTTTTAGTTTTTTTATTCTTTAAACGTGCAGATCAAACTTTTTTTAAAAAAACAACAACTGCTGTTTCTTTCAGATGATAATTTTTATTCCAGCAACATGACTTAATTTGGATTGGACAATAGAGCAAAGGTCTTGTTTCAGCCAGATATAGTTCCCTTCTCATGACAATATGCTCTTTTGTTCGTACTTCTGAACTTGCTAGCCTTACTTGTCCCTAGAGTCTGTTGAATGAAAAAACAGTATCTTATTGTGAAAGGCATGCACCTCAAGGACTCTCAGAGCAGAGAATTGTGGAAGCCAGAAATTTAGAGCACAATGTATTCCTGGCATTACAATCTAAAAAAAAAAAAAGTCAAATGTTTTGTGTTACTGGAAATTTTAGCTCTTAAATATTTAAACTATTCTTAAACATAGTTTTAACCACATAACAATGCTAGAATTATAGGCTTGCACATTAAATCTGCCCTTGTGGTTTTATGATATAGAGCAGTGTTTCTCAAACTTGGCGGTTTTAAGATCCAACTCCCAGAATTGCCCAGCTAGCCATATATAGGATACTTGCAATTCCTTCTTTTTCTGAAATGCTCAATTCCAAGCATTGTTATCATCATAATAAATTTGATCATAAAAGTGAATTGGGATGACTCTTGTAATCCCTTTGCCTCTTTAATGATGAGAAGAGAAATGAGAACAATGTTAAACGATTTCTCACCATCTAAAATAAGCTATGTTCAAAAGTTAACTTCCGTATATTAACTTGTTTAAGTGATTAAGTATAATTTCCACTAGGTATAAAACAAGAAACCAAAGGTGCATCAAACTGCCTGCAAACTGAAGAGCAAAGCAACTTATAAGTGTGCTTATTTATTTGTGTTATTTAGGAGCTGCCTAATACCACAAATCGCTTACGGAGGTGCCCTTCAGATGTATTGCCAGGTTTAAAAATCTAACTGCATGGTTTGATGCCTTTCTGATGAAAGTAGTGAGGCTTTCAGGATTGATGTCAATCCTTTGAGATAGGCCAAGTCAAGAGTCAGGCACTGTAGGGATTCTAGATATGCTGCTTTATTGTAGGGGGGTACAATCTTGAAAATGTATCTCTCTGCCCTCTCTCTCATAGCAGAAAAAATCCTGATGGAATTGTTTCAAATTTCTTCCTCGTGCTTTCCATATTTCTCATTGTCGGGGGAAACGGCGGTCAGATTGGGGAAAATCCTCTGGCTTGCCGTAGGACCGAGTCTGCAAAAACTTTTAGTAGCTCCGCCTCCTGTAGCCTTCCAGCTTTTCGACTCGGTCCTTGCCAGGACCAACAGTGTCGTTGCTGTCCCCTTCTACCTATGACTAGTTTTTGCCTAAATTTAAAGCGAAAGAGTGCCTGCTTATTTTTCCCAGCGTGTCGAGCGGTTTAACAAGCTCCGCTGAGGATCGGCTTGCAAGCCCTTTTCAGAGGCAAGCCGGCTATCCCTGGGCTAGCGGAGGCAGGCTTACCCCGCCACGCTCCCAGAGGGCTCGCCATCGCTCAATCTAAGCGAGCAGGCAGCAGTTCTTGCCCAGGCAGCTGTTCTTGATCTTTCAAGCACAGGATTATCGCGTTAGCAGCCTTCGGGCGAGCGATTAAGAGATCGTTATCTCTGGCGCTTTCAGCACTTCACAGGGAGTATCGGAGCGGTTCTTAAAAGCAGCCGATTGCGCCTCTGCTGTATTTGCGCGCCAAAATAGATCGCGTTTTTGCAGCCGCTGAGGCGAGCGATCTGACTGAGACATACCTTTTTTTACTGCGGCTGTCGGCTCAACGAAGCAGAATCATTTGAAGCGGAATCAGCTGAGATTGCAGAGGCAATTGGAGGTCGTGAGTAAAGCATTTTTAATAAAAATTGTTACCTTATCCATAGAAGTTTAATTTTGGCGGGAAAGCACCAAAATGGCGGAAGAAATTTCTCTTAGGGGCCCTAATGACAAGGATCGCAGCCGCCATCTTAGCGATCCAGGAGAGGGCACATCAGAGGCTTCCCTCACAATACTATCATCCAGTAAGAATAAGCCTCCCAAATCTAATTCCCGGGCAGAAGAACGCCGACACAAGGCCTTGGAAAAAGTTATTTCCAAATCTTTGAAGAAGGCTGACAAAACTAAGAGGCCCAGTTCTGAGGCAATTACTCCTTCGGATAATTCCAATACAATCTCTACACCCGCAAACCTTCCAGTTGCAGGAGCCTGGTCACCTGACCGCTCTAGATCCACGGCCTTTACCCCTCCATTTGAAGTGGGCACCCTATTTCATAACCAGTTGGAGGTGTCATCTTTATTTCCTGTGCCCTCCAATTCTGATCAACAGCCACTCAGGCAGTTGACTCCAGCTGCTCCCATGCCTCAAAATTTTGCAGAACAAGCAGGACCAGCAACCCTCTGTCAGATGATAACATCTTCATCTCTGCCATGTACTGGTTTTTCTGCTCCCACTAACGCGTTACCAATTCTGCCACAACCTGCACTACCCAATAACAATCAATTACCACAACAACCTATTATTCAATTGCCAGATTCTTTCGGCATGTATATATCAGAGGCTATTAAACAGGGTATGGCTCAATGCCTTCATCAGAGTTCTGGATTTAATCAACCAGAAAGTCAGCCACGTAAACGTGCGTCTCCCATATCAGATCTGCCTGGACAATCGCATAATCGAGATCAGGCACAAGAACACTCCCCGGATTCCGTCAGCCAGGGTTCCTTTTCGGATGAAGAGGAAGGTGAATTGGCCCTCTCAGACGATGAGGGCTTGGCCCCAGACCAGCCCTCCTTCGTGGGATTGTTTAAACCGCATCTGTTTCGATCCTTGCTGTACAAAGCACAAACTTCCACAGGTTTAGGAATCTCACCACCAGCCCAATCGTCCCAGGACCCTTCGGGACATTTGTTTGCTCAACCAGCTGTAGTGTCGGAGGTCATCCCAGCCCCAAAACTTTTTCTGGATGTAGTCGAACACCAATTACAGTCTCCTGGTTCCGGTTCCAATCCGAGTTCGGCGGACAAGAGGTTCTACAATGTAGCTCCGGAGCTAGATAAGCTATTGCAAGTCCCATCAGTAGACGCTCCCGTGGTGGCTCTTATAACCACTGCTCACTTAGCAGGACAGGCGGATGAATCCCTTCGCCCAGAAGAGAAGCGCGCGGCCCGTACGATTGTGAATTGTCATCAATCTTCTGCCTGGGCTATCAGAGCTTCCACGTCAGCCTCTTTCTTTAGCAGATCTGCTCTCCTATGGATCAAGCAGCTGCAGAGCAGAATCCCTTCATCAGATCTCAGATCACACCAGGATATAAACAAAATAGTAGCCGCCTTGGAGTTTTCGGCAGATGCCTCACTTAACGCCGTTAAATTTTCAGCCAAAGCCATGGGTTCTGCTATCTCTTCTCGACGACTTCTCTGGCTCAGGCACTGGCAGGCTGACAACAAGAGCAAATGGCGACTTGCATCTTCTCCCTTCTCAGGGACCAATCTCTTTGGGTCCTCTCTGGATCCTATAGTAATAGAAACTAAGGATAAACGGAAGATACTGCCTTCATTATCAAGAAGAGGAGAGGTCCGTCAGCAGCCGTATTTTCGTTCCCAGTCATTTCGTCCATCCGACTCGGGAAGTTTTCTCCCCCGGTCTCAACGTTTCACTCCACCCAGAGGACCCCAACCTCGAGACGGGCAGGTTAGGCAGGGGTCTAGATATGCCAACAAGAAGCCCTTTCGAGGTGGGAGGGGGAGGGGATTCAGACGTTCAAAATGAGATCCATTTGGACTTCCCCATTGGAGCCAGGCTTAAATATTTCTCGGCTCAATGGGAGGCCTCTACTTCTGACAAGTGGGTCAGAAACTCGATAAGATATGGTCTGTCCCTGGAATTTCTATCCCACCCCCCAAACACCTTTTTAAGTTGCCCCGTGTCTCGCAATCCGGTTACCAGGTCTCTAGTGTCTGAGGCCATCAATCACTTGATTTCCATACGAGCCATCCAACCTGTACCATCTGAGCAAAGGGGTCAAGGTTTTTATTCTCGCCTATTTGTGGTCAGTAAGTCTTCGGGGGGATGGAGGGCAATTCTTGACTTGAAGTCCCTCAACCGTCACATAGTTTACCACAAATTCAAGATGCATTCACTTCGGACCATATTGGAATGTATCCGTCCGAGTGACCTGTTATCTTCCATTGACTTAACTGAGGCCTACCTACACATCCCTATCCTTCCTTCCACGGAAATTCCTCCGGTTTTGTTTCAAGGGACATCACTATCAATACAGGGCTTTACCCTTTGGTTTATCATCAGCCCCTCGGGCATTTACAAAGATCTTATCAGCCCTCTTAGCCCACATTCGTTCCACACCCATTAGACTTCAAGCCTATCTTGATGACATCTTAATCATGTCATCTTCTTTATCATCTGCGGGAGTTGATGTATCTTCTACTATCCAGATCTTACAGGATCATGGGTTTTCCATCAATTGGAATAAAAGTCACCTTTCTCCATCCACCCGCATTGTTCATTTGGGGGCAATTATTGACACGGAGGCGTCCATGGTTTTTCTCTCAGAGGACAGGCGTAACAGCTTGTCCAACCTGGCTTCTCATTGCCAGTGGGCAGGCCCTATTCCCTTATCCAATTGTCCCAATTGCTAGGAAAATGGTCTCTACATCGACATCATACCATGGTCTCGTCTCCATAGCAGGCCCCTTCAATGGATGCTCCTTCCACATCAGCGTCACCACACCAGTTCTTCATGCAGGACGGTAACTCTTTCCAAGGAAGTTCGAGAGTCCTTGGAGTGGTGGACATCTCCAGCCATTCTCCGGGGGTCCTATTTCAGGGAACCTTCACGAATAACCATCACCACGGATGCCAGCCTCTCGGGCTGGGGAGCCCACCTGGACTCGCATCTGGCGCAGGGTCAATGGTCGGCATCCGAAGCTCGTCACAGCATCAATTTCCTGGAACTTCGAGCCATTTTCTTAGCACTCCAAGCATTCTCGACGCTCATCACCGGCCATCACGTCCTGATCTTAACGGACAATACTACAGCGAAGGCCCATATAAACCGCATGGGCGGAACACATTCTCTCTCTCCTCCAGGAGTCCTTCCCAATTGGTCTTTGGGCGGAGGCTCTCCTCTGCTCTTTGGAGGCCGAACATATTTCGGGAGTAACAACATCACGGCCGACTCCCTGAGTCGGAATACCATAGATCAATCGGAATGGGCCCTCACAGCTTCGCTGTTCAACGACCTGTCATTTCGCTTCGGCCTCCCATTGGTGGATCTGTTCTCTTCAGTCTCCAACCATCAACTCCCACCTTTCTTTACAAGGTTCCCGTCTCGGGGAGCGGAGGCAGTGGATGCCCTCGCAGCCCTTGGCCTCAAGGTCTCCTGTATGCCTTCCTCCCTTCCTCTAATTCCCAGGGTAATCCATAGCTTCTGGAACAGAAGGCCGAGTTAGTTCTTGTCGCCCCGTTTTGGCCCAGGAGACCATGGTTCGCCGATCTCCGGGCACTTTCGGTGCAAGCCCCATGGAGGATTCCAGAACACAAAGTGGCTCTTTGTCAAGGCCCCGTTTTTCACCCGGACCCTCAGTGGCTTTGCCTAACCGTCTGGAGGTTGAGCGGAGCCTGCTAACAGAGGCTCGGGTACCTTCCCAGATTATTCCAGTCATTCAAGCTGCCCGGCGGGACTCCACATCACGTATTTATCAGGCCACTTGGCGGGCGTTTGCTTCATGGTGTGAAACACGGTCCATATCGGCTATTTCAGCATCTGTTATCCAAGTACTAGAATTTCTCCACGAGGGTTTCGATGCTGGGCTATCACCAAATACTTTGAGGCGGCAACTAGCGGCTATATCTTCGGTTCTTACTTGCGGATCAACTCACTCTTTATCCAGGGAACCCCTCATCAGGGATTTCCTTCGGGGAGCCACTAATTTGAGACCTCCGGTGGTTCACAGGTTCCCTTCGTGGAATTTACACAAGGTTCTTTCCATTTTGACCAAGAGTCCTTTTGAGCCATTACGACAAGCATCCCTTCGCTTCTTATCTTTCAAAGTTGCGTTCCTGGTGGCCATTACTTCAGCCCGCAGGGTATCCGAACTCTCAGCACTCTCGATTAGAAAGGATCTATGTGTTTTTCACAAAGACAGAGTAGTTTTACGTTTGGATCCAACGTTCCTCACCAAGGTTAATACGGTTTTCCATCGATCTCAAGAACTGGTCCTACCTAACTTCTGCCCGAGTCCTCAACGGCCTCAAGAATTCATCTGGCATACCCTAGGCGTCTGCGCGCCTTGAAGATTTACATCAGCCGTCGGAATTAATTCGAGAACTGAATCACTTTTCGTGTCATTCCAACCATCTTCCTTGGGGTTGAAGGTCACCAAATCCGTTTTATCCAGATGGATAAGAGCAACAATTATCAAGGCTTATGAAGGACATCCGGCTCAGATGCCTCGTGGCATATCAGCTCACTCAACCAGGAGCGCTGCTACCTCTGCGGCTTGGGCCACCCAAGCCTCAATCGATGAGATCTGTCGGGCGGCGGCCTGGTCCAGCCCAACTGCCTTCATACGACATTACCGACTTGATGCATACGCAGCTTCTGATGCGGCCTTTGGGCGACGAGTGCTTCAGGCAATTCACGACGTTTCGGCATGACTCATTCGGCCTCCTCCCACCCGTGTGGACTTCAAGCTTGGGTATGTCCCCAATCTGACCGCCGTTTCCCCCGACAATGAGAATGGGCGTTGGCTTACCTGAACGCCCCTTCTAGGAGAGGGGGAAACGGCGGTCAGTCCCTCCCTTATGCAGTCGGCCGACTGAGGATTGGGACCGTCGGGGTGGGGGACCACTAATTCTTTCTCATTTCAGCACGACACTCCAGTCTGCAGTCAACTCCTCGCCGAAAAGCTGGAAGGCTACAGGAGGCGGAGCTACTAAAAGTTTTTGCAGACTCGGTCCTACGGCAAGCCAGAGGATTTTCCCCAATCTGACCGCCGTTTCCCCCTCTCCTAGAAGGGGCGTTCAGGTAAGCCAACGCCCATTTTAGGACTGAGTTGCCGTTTCATTTCATTTAACAATTCATGCCTTCCTTGCCCCAAGTCATCCCTGCATTTTTATACAGGGAGAGATTGCCTCTTGCAAGCTTTTCACAAGGGTTCCCTGTGCACCTAAACAGAAACCTTTTGAAGACTTCACTTGGAAACAATCCCTGCATATCAAATTGAGGGTTTTCTTGGTGCTCTCTGAGCTGCGTTGTTTTTTTGCAGACATTTCATTACACAAATTAGGTAACATCATCAGTATTAGCAAAGAGTAGCATGTTGATGTTACCTAGTTTGGATATGAACCGTCTGCAAGAAAATTAACCCAGATCAGAGAGCACCAAGGACCTCTCATTTCAATCCTGAGCTACGAATACTCTCCTTTATTGGTATTATCAAGTCTATCATTTTCTGATACTTGATGCATGACTCTTACTCCTCTCTTCAGTAATAGCATTCTTTCCTTGTTTGTTTTTCCCAAATGTTTTTCTTTAACCCAGAGAAGCATTTTATGAAAAACTTAACTATATGTCTGTCTTAAAACATCCATGCTACTTTTAGACTGAGGGATCCCTCTTGTTCTTTCTGTACCATCCCAAGTTATTTCATCTTTGATAGTCTTTTTGGTAGCCATGGCCTTGGCCTGTCAACCTGGTAAACTGTTTTCCTTATAAAAAGATCCTATTCCCCCTTCACCCAGATATTACTTTCTTTCCAAAGTCAGTATTGGCCTTCTGCTTGAATCAAGTTTTCCTCACCATCTCAGCCATCTTTGGAAACATTACTTTTTTTGGGGGGGGGCATATCTCTAACACTGACTTGTTATTTGGACTATTTAGTATCATTTCAGTGGGACCAATGCTTATTCCTAGCCTTCCAAGGCCAATCTTAAAGGGCGTGATCTTCCCTTCGACATTTCTCCAAATGGATAATGGCTGCCATCAAGCTTTGCTGTAGATTGGCCAAACAGCCATATTTAGTCTATGCTTATACCACAAGAACAATAGCAGCATAGACATCCATCCTCTGGGTTATTTCCCTAGTTGGAGCCAACTCTTCCTCCTTCCATACAACTCCTGCTGGGACAACCAATTACTGTAGCTAGTAAAGCTTTACAAAGGTCAATAATACACAAAATAAGGAACATGCTCTTAATTTCCCCCAACTTTTAAAATGTCTAATATCAATATGAAAGTACTTGACTCTAGTAGCAGCTTTTATTTTTGAGATATTATATATTAAAATACTGACTTCTATATAGCCATGAAACATAGGAAAAAGAAACATGTATTTTAAAATCTGTTTTAGGCTCACCTCCTGCTCATATTTTACAGATAATTTCAGTTCAGTGATGATTTGCTTAATAATATACCATACTTTTCAGGTTCGGTCGTAACATCTTTCAGTGATCGGAAAGCAGAACTTTCCAATATATACCATCAAAGACCTCCTGCTGATGTGGTGTATAACCCCTTCTATATGCAACTGCCACCTCTTTCTCCAGATTTCAGTCAAGGCTACACAGAAAAAATGGTGAACAAGAGATTATATGGGTCAGGTAAAAGAGTTCATCAGTTTTAACACCATTTTAAAGAATAGTATTAAAAGACAGCTTAGTTGTGAATAGTTATATTAGTTGTGAATAAAATAGGCCTACATTAAACTATAAAAACATAAATGAGACTAATATTTTTTCTACAGGTTTATGTGTCTATTTCTGATTGATTTCCCAAATTGCCTTCCATTCAGGCTGCCCCTATTAGTACAGTACTGTATTTTGTTCTTTCAGGTTATTCTTGTATTTGTATTCAGTTCTTGGGCAAGACATTCAAGCTCTTTTTTGCACTAAAGCTGCATACTCTAGATGCAAAACTCTGAAAGGAAGAAGAACAAGTTCATTTAAACAGCAGCTTTATCTGAGGGGATAAATCTGTGTGGTATTTATATGGACTGCATTTCTTTGAAGCAAAAGCAGAAGCTGCAGACATTGCCTAAGGAAGAAAATAGTTTAAGAATGATCACTATTTGATATAAACCGACCAGGTGAAGTACGGAAAAGTCCAAGCCCAATTGAATGGTGGTGTTTTAGGGCAGAAGTCTCTAACCTTAGCAACTTTAAGACTTGTGGACTTCAACTCCCAGAATTCCTCAGCCAGCAAAGCTGGCTGAGGAATTCTGGGAGTTGAAGTCCACAAGTCTTAAAGTTGCCAAGGTTGGAGACCCCTGTTTTAGGGAATTAATCCATCAATAGTTTTTCACAAGCATACTGTAATACTTGAGAGCCAGTTTGGTGTAGTTGTGGTATTTTAAGAATTTTGTACTGAAATAGAAATAAATTTGCTGTGCTTTTGCTATTGGAACAAAGTTTAGATATTATGTGTGGCATTATCTTTGATTTTTTTTTAACTGCTATTCATACTACTCTCTGGCCTTTAGATGGGTTGTTTTCCTTTCAAATGTTTTCCAGCTTAGCTAGTATAGCAGCAGTCAGAGGTACCTGCCATTGTTAGTTTAGATTGGTTGGAGTGATGTGTGAGTGGAATATTGAGAGGGGAACAGCTATTAAACACAAAGTTAGACCAAAGAAGCTGGTTGTATCTGCATGACTGCCAGTCTTCCTGCTAAATATAGTACATGTACGCATGTACATATTAGACTGGCTTAAACTCAGATGTTGCTAATGTCATTTGGGCTGTATAAAGTTATTTAAATATCCATAGAACATGAATTGGTTGAATTTTAATTTACTGTCTGTTGTGTCTTTCTGATGCTGAGTGTCTGAATGCAGGTAAAAATGCAGAGCCTCTATGTTGATCTGAACTGTTTTGTTGCAATTTTGAGCACATGTCAACTTTTTACATGCTCTTGTGCCCTGTTAAATTTTTTTAAAGTATATTTAAAAATCCTAAACTGAAGACTCTTTTGTTTTCATTCCGTGCTCTTTTTGTCACTTGATTCTGCTGTTTAACTTTTGCTGACTTAGTTCTTGTTGGGTGTATGTGTGTGTGTGTGAAGGTTTTTCAGACTTGCTTACTGCTCCTAGAGCTACGACAAGACTTCTTGTTAGCTTGTTGACTTTTTTGCTTCTTGCCATTGCAGTCTTGTGCCATAGAGTTAGGTCCATTCATACAGGAGTTAAAGGGTGGCTCTCTTTGTCTTGTGTTACCTTCTTGGCAGGGAAAATTATAAGGGAATGCAAGGGATGTAAAGGAAAACTCTCTCTGTCATAAAGCTGGGGAGAATCCTTTTCTAATAAAAGATTCAACCTCTGCTTGTTTTTGTTTTGTTGGCAATTACTGTATGTTTCTAGTTTTGTCTGTACTAGCAGTCAGCATAGACAGGCACCTGGCCTACTCTTGCAACATGAAATAAAAATGAAATAAAAATTAGGGGAGCGAAGCTCTGTCCTAATGTTCCCTTTAATTGTACTCATTTTATGTATTCAATTCATGCTTATTCATGCTTATACTTATATTATCTTCTGTTGCCATTGTTTGCTATGGTTAGAACATTAGAAACCAGGAAGAATCTGTCTATGGAGATTCTCAGTCATCCAGGTCACCCAAAGGTGCTTTTTCAGAAAATCTAGTTGCCTCTTGAAAGAGCATCTTTGAGACAGGAAGAATCTGGTAGCACCTTTTCTGACTAGCAAGTTATATATTAGGAGGCATAAGCTTTTGTGAGCTATAGCTCATTTTAACAAAAACTTTGCTGTAAAAGCCTGTAGACATTTTCAGTCATTCCCGTCATAATTTTTCAGGAGGCAACTGGACTTTCTTGTTTTTTCTTTGAAGATGTTTTGCTTCTCATCCAAGAAGCTTCTTCAGCTCTGATAGGACAGTGGGGAATGGAAGGATTTATATTCCTTGCAGACAGCTGGTCATTTGCATCCTTTTTGAGGGTCATTGAAGCACTTGGAGGTTTATCTGTCCTCAGGGTCATCTAAGTAGTGCTCCTGGTTCCTGTAGTCTGCAATTTTTCTCTGGAAAATTGTGCTGTAGCTCATAAAAGTTCATGCAGTTTAATGATATTTGTTAATAGGAAAAGTTGCCACCAGACTCTTCCTAATTTTTTCCAAAATTAGACTTGTCTGTTTTTAGGAAGTGATAGCAATTTGTCACTTGATTATGAATCAAAATAATTTATGAACTTTTATAAGTTTATAGCAACCTCATATCAACCCTATTCTAGTATAGAATTTTTTCAAGTTTAACATTTTTATTGAGTTTTAAATTTTGTATATTTTAAAAAACTAAATTACTCTTGAAATTTCTGTTTCTTTTTTCAGTTTGTGACTTAAGAAGCAGCACGTTGCCCTGCTCTTCTTCTTTAAGTCATTCTATGTTTGATCTTACAAGCCCACCCCACCGATTTCTTCAGGTAAATAAGTGCTATTAAGTGTAAATGTGATACCAAGCTTTATTAATAATTGTAAATGACTGATTACAGGTACTCTTTGATCTATGACCACCAGTGAAACTGGAATTTCAGTTTGCTAAATGATGTAGCCGTTAAGTGAATCATCATTTGACTGGATCCAATTTTGTGACCACTTTTACTGTACTCGTTAAGCAATTCATGTGGTTGTTAGGTGAATCACGTAGTTGTTAAACGTGTCTTCCCCAATTGACTTTGCTTCTCAGAAGACGGCTGGAAGGGTCACAAATCATGAGTGCATAACAAGATGCTGCAACTGTCAGAAATGCAAGCCAGTTGTCAAGTGCCTAAATTTCAATCAAATGACTGCAGGGGTAGTGCAATGGTTGTAACTTTGAGGACAAGTTGTAAGTCACTTTTTCTGAGTCTGTCATAACTGAATTGTTGTTAAACAATTGGTCATAAGTTGAGGACTACCTGTAATTCCTTAATATAGTTTGATCTCACACCTAGTTCTGTATTTCCTTGTTCCTGTTTTGTTTTTTGTTAACTAATCAGACTTTCTTTTTTTCCTGGAAGAGGTATGATTCTGCCTCCAGTACACCAAGCAGCATCTCCTCCAGAAAGAATTCACAAGGTAGTAACAGGAGTTTAGGTAATGAGCGCTGTTGTCTTGTCTTACTTCTGGTAGAGATCTGGTAAACTGGGCCTCATATGATGAGAGGGGTCTATGAACTCCAGAAATACCTGGTACCGGCATGATATAGATGTAGGCCAGAATAGGTCCTACATTATGTTTTTATAAAATCAAAATATATTTTGACTTAAAAGTTCCAGAATTTCTGTTATACTTCTCTTTCTAGCTTTATTAGAAGTGGAGGTTATGCTGGTATCTTAATAACAGTTAAAAATAGACTTCATCAGAAGAAAAATATGGGTTGGAATAAGTTATAGCCTTAAGCCTTATCTTAAGTTGATTGAACCCAACAAATGTAAGACCTAGTTAAAATATGTTGCATGACTTCCTAGACTACAATATTTGATAAAATAAATAAATAAGGTACACATTTTTTAATCCTCTGTATTAAAAAAAGAAAGAAAACTCTCTCCCTTTAATGAAAAGCTAATATATCTAGAGTAGAGGAATTTCATAAAAGTGGTTTGCTGACTGCCTTATTCTCCACATGGAAACTTCTTTACCTATGCATATTCAAATATGTAAGTACAATATGAATTGGTACAAATGTGGAATGGCTGAACCATATACTCTCTTCAAAAGTCAATCCTTTTTTTAGGGGGGAAAATCTTTGGAAATTCTGAGTGGTTAGGGCACGGATGTCAAATTCGCGATGTCACATTGCCATCACGTGACGTTTTATGACATTTTTTCCATTCATGGAACTGGGGTGGGCTTGGCCTGCACATGACTCATCCAGCCCACAGGCCGCCAGTTTGACACCCCTGGGTTAGGGAAAATGGGGGCCAAGGACTGGGAAAATCCACTGAAGCAAACAACAACAACAACTCTGTAGCAAATAGGCAAATATTGAATAGTAAGTGAGGGTATCACATAGAAAATAATCTGATTAAGAGAATGAAATGACATTTCAAGTTGAAGCCCATGAAATCACTGCTCCAAAGCGGACAGCAAGGAAGCAAACATTTTATTAGTATAAAGAAATATTCCTCACACCACACTGGAGTGAACTTTATTAAATGTGTTTTTGACACAGTGCATCCTGTGTTAAATCATCGTTGCTCAGAATTCTGGGAATTGCAGTTCCACTGCATCTGAAAAGTGGCAGGTTGGTGAAGATTGCTGTTAATTAAAAAAAAGTACTTTCAGAAGCCTAGCATACTACGTTGTTTTAGACTAATTTGCCTGTTCCTGTTCCTTTTAGCATAAACTTTGCTTGGCAGAGTGATAACAACACTTGTGAAAAGGTTAATCTCTTTGGTTCTGCCAGTGCAGGTGTATGCTGAAGAATGTTGGCAACCCACTATCTTGTTAATGTAGTTTTGAAAACACCTTTTATGATGCATTAAGGCAGGATTAATCATAAACAGCTGAAACATTGACTAATTTGATTTCTATCAAACACACTTATTTCCTTATACATAACAGCTGACATATTCTGGCAGTAGGGAGAAATATTTAAGCAATGAGAACAGATTTTTAAAAAGTAGTCTGAGTTCATTGGATAAACTAATGTTTTTTCAGCCTTTGAGAACAAGTTCCAAAAGTGTTTTTGGATTTATCCCCAGATACAATTACATTATCAGGTGACGAAAGAGAATTTGGCAGGCTGAATGTGAAGGTGTGCTACATTTTTTCTGTAGAACAGATATGGATCACCGTCTTGAAAGTAAGTAATCCTAAAAAGCATTCAGTTACTTGTTCTTGAATGGTTCCATTAGGGGCACTCGTGAAAAAAAAAATCTAGTTTATACCCTAAACTCAGCTGTTAGGCAAGAACGATTAGGTTGACAAAGAAGCCTCCTTCTAAAAACCACAGTGGCTCCATTTACTATTGAATAAACACTATAGAGTAACCTGTTCAGAGATATACTTACTGGACAGATTCAAATTAAACCAGTGTTGAAATCCATCCGGCTCTATCTGGCTTGCACGAACCGGTAGTGCTAGCAGCTGGAGGCTCCGCCCACCCGGGACATTATTAGGTCCCATTTTTGACCCTCTGTGCATGTGCAGAAGGCTCTGCGCATGTGCAGAAGAGGCGTTTGCGTAGCACGCATGCTCCCATTCCCGAACCGATAGTGAAGGTAAGTGGATTTCACTGCTGAATTAAACAGACAAATAATATGTGCAGCTTTTTTTTTTTACTTTGTCTCACCCTACTTTAATTTCATATTATCCAGGTTTCATTCAAGACTGGTGCATCTGGCTCTTGTATGAAAAAATAGAAACATCCACTGGAAAGCTTAATAAAGTGTTTTAAATGATAACCGTTCTAAATAAAACAATAAACATATGTGTGAGATTTTCATTAATCATTATACAGAACTTCCCAATACCCCATTCAGTTCCTCTTTTTGCTGATATAGAAACACACATACACATACACACTCCCAGGCAATCCCACCTAGTGTATCTTTCTCTGTGTAATCCCATACACATCCTGAGTACATCTGGGAATAACAAGACATTTTTATTTTATTTATTTATTGAATTTGTACAATCACCTGTCTCAACAACAGTGACACTGGGCAATGCACAATCATAAAGCACCAAATGTAAAAATAAGAGATAAAAATGTAAAAAAAATCATTAAACACACACACACACACACACACACCTTGTGTGAAGGAAAGATAAAAATGCCCCACTCAACAATGGATCTATCTAACAAGTCTTAATGGACAATGGCACTTTTTATTATATATATGAACATCATTATTGATCTAGTTAGATTTTACTAGCAATAGAGGAAACGCCATACAAACTGCCTTATACTAAGTTGGAACATCTTCCATTCATCTACTCTGGATACAGATGTAAAACTAGAATTTTGCTGTATGAAATCCTTTTATTTGAAAATGAGAAGAATTTAATTGTGACCATGTATGTACAGAGTATATTCTATTTCATAAACCAGTGCATCTTCAGAGATAACATTTGGAAAGAGAGTACTTTGTGCTTTAATCTACTTCATTTCGTTATCATTTTTATTGTATTAATTCATAATTATTAACTATTCTCTACTCATGAAAGTATGAGAAAGACATTATTGTCTTTAGGGCCCGGGTACTTACGGGACCGCCTGCTGTTACCACATGCCTCCCACCGACCCGTGCGCTCTCACAGAGAGGGTCTTCTCAGGGTGCCGTCCGCCAGGCAGTGTCGGCTGGCGGCCCCCAGGGGAAGGGCCTTCTCTGTAGGAGCACCTACTTTCTGGAACGAACTTCCCCCCGGTTTACGCCAATTACCTGACCTTCGGACCTTTCGCCGGGAACTGAAAACTTATTTATTCATTCAAGCGGGACTGGCCTGATTTTTTAATTGCTACATTTTTAAATTCTTAAATTTTTAATTTTTAATTGTATTTTACTAGGTATTTTATATGGTCAATTTGGACGGTTTTAATTTCGGCCTTTATGGAATAAGTTTTTTAATTGTTATTTTAGTGTGTATATAAATTGTTTTAATGCAGGCTGTACACCGCCCTGAGTCCTTCGGGAGAAGGGCGGTATAAAAGTTTAATTAAATAAATAAATAAAATAAATAAATAATTATTGTAAGTTTTATCTTAGACAGAGTATTAAACCACTTTTCAAGCAATAATTATCTAAGGCAATAATTTGAATTGGCAAGAGTTGTTTGTTTAGTTGTTTTGAGATTTGAACTTGAAGAACCATATTTTATAGTAGGATGAATGGTAATGTTAATCATAAATAAAGCATACTGACATAAGAAGACTAAGCATGTAGTTGTGTTTTCTTACTTTGCATTGTTTAATTTTCAATTTTGTAGTGCAAAGATTTGAACTGGTCATCTACTTGTGAAGAACACCCTCAAATTTCCATCAAAGGAATCCTCACCCTACACAAACCAGTGCAGTTCAGATGTTTAGCAAAAGAAGCTTCCAATGTAAGTGGCATTTTTTAAAAAAAACACAAAATCTATTTCAAAATTCTTCTGTATGTAATGTGAATTGATAAAAGGAGAGACACAAGTGATTATTGATAAGGATTTTTTTTCCCAAATCTCACATTTGACTGTTGCCTCTAGGACATTGAGTTCATGGAAACCTTTGTGTTTGCTATTAAACTGCAACTCCTCCAGACTGCAAGACTTGTGTTCAAAGTACAATCCCTGATTCCCAGGAGAAAAACTATAGGAGAATGTATTTTGCCCCTGCGAGACCTCAGTTCACAGGAAGTGGATTATTGGCTGATGATAACACCTCCTTCCAAAGCTTTAGTAAGTTAAAATATCCCAAGGATTCTTGAAGAAAATACATGGCACTTTATGCAGGAACAGAAATCTAGAATTGGTTTTTGTTGTGTCGTTTTGTTTACATTCATTGATTCTTCCCTGCTTCTGTCAGGAGCCCCCAGTGCTGAGAGGGGGGAGGTGCAGGGAGAAAAGAGGCCCTTCACTTGTAGCCCCTATCAGCTAAGTCTTCCACAATCGCTTCTCCCATTGCCAAATTGCAACATGTTCATTTTCATCTACAGAAGTAATGTCTGAAAAATTATAAACAGGGTGCAAAGCCTATAATTCTTTAGATGTTGCAACCCCTTCTTGCTCTTCACCTGTTCTAAATTCACCTCCAGCCTAGCTATAAATTCACAATAGCTTTATACCTCTAAGGTAATAGGAGTTTTTATTCTGAGGCTGGATTGTGTAACAGGTTTTGACCTATTTCGAAAAGGATAGCCTTAATAAGTCTGTTGATTTTCACTGGTCTGGACTACCTTGAACAGCTGATATCTCCACAAGAAAATTAAAACTATAATTTCTTGAGATAGCCTACAATAAGAGACCCTTACAAGGCAGTATCTTACCATCCTTCGTTTACTCCATGAATCAAGTATTTGGCTGCTTCTGAATATTATCTTGCTTCCTACAACTTGTAAGTCCTTTTTGTGTGGCAAAGGTTCTTGAAAATATATTTCAAGGCCATCTTCTTTACTCTCCTTATGTAAAACAGATTGGGATTCCTCTGAAATAGAGTTACATTGTAATGATAGTATTCTAGTTATAAAACTTCATCACTATAGAATTCCCCACAAGGAAGTTAAATTGTAGCTTCACTATTAACATCTGCCAGAACCAGCTCTAAAGAACCAGGAAATGAATTCCATGAACCAAAGGTCATCCCAGCCTCATGAAAAAGTCTTCATAAATGTAAGGCAGTTTTTTTAAAAACAGTTTATAATCTGGAAAAAAGATATCCTGCCATTTTAAAAAATGGAGAGATTCCACAGAAATCCTAACAGCGCTTTCCCAAAAAGTATACAATAGGTTTGTTTTTTAAAAAATAATAATAATCCCAATCTTGATTCTGGCAAATTTGGAAGGATTAGCACTTACAATTCTATAGCATACAAAAGTAGCATTATCGGGTATTAAAAAAAGATAGAGTTACTGTTTGATTAAACTGATGTTTCTTTGTCAAAATGGAAAGTCTGATCTT
Organism: Ahaetulla prasina; assembly: GCF_028640845.1. Lineage (NCBI taxonomy): Eukaryota > Metazoa > Chordata > Lepidosauria > Squamata > Colubridae > Ahaetulla > Ahaetulla prasina. The sequence goes on along the minus strand of NC_080539.1, from coordinate 331,016,607 downwards.
TTCACTTCGCACCTGTGTAACAAAATATTTTATTTGTGAAAGTTGGCTAAGATGAAGATGGAACATTTCTTTGCTCTTTGACTCTCTTTGCAGGTGTGTTCTGCAGAATTGAAAATAGGCACCTGTTTTCAAGCAGTAAACAGCCGGATCCAGTTGCAAATCCTAGAAGCTCAGAACCTTCCAAGTTCATCCACACCATTGTCTTCAAGTAAATACTATAGCCTTATTGCTCAAATTCCATAAAAGGAGAGCATGTTTAAATACAAAACTTAGACATCTCTGTGTGGCTGCTATTGTTCTTTTATGATTGTATAATGACTTTTATATCAAGGCATGTCATATCTTGATCTACTATCTAGGCTTCTCAGATACATTAAAAGTAAAACTAAAAAGAAGCCATTTCTTCTGAATCCTCTCAATTGATCCTGTTTATTTTAAAATATGCTTTCTTAAAGCCCGTTGTTTAATATTCAAATACGTTTAGAGGTTTGAATAGAGTTATACAGGTGTAGGGATGTTGCAGTCAAGATAGCAATAGGCTACATTTTCTGTTACACTGATTGACTGGCATGGACAAACTTAAGAGGGAAAATTGTATCATCTGGAAAGCTTTCATTAGGAAATGGACTCACTTCAGAATGTATATATCAGTGGGTCAGTAAGCAAAAACCTGCACTTTAAGTAGAGAGATGAATTCCATTGGTCTTTATAAGAGCCTAATACTGGGAACTGAAGTGGCTTTCCAGTGAGCAGAGCCTGGTTTCCAAATGGTGAGCAATGAATGTCTATGCTTTAAAATGCATCTACCCTGGGGGGTCCCTCTCTCCCCATTTGCCCAGCATATTATAATTAACAATAACATATTCTTTCACTTTGGGGTTTCAAACTTCACACAGTGAAAACATTTAAAAAATTGTCGTTAATTCTACCATAGATTTTTTTGTAAAGATTGTGATGCTCAGCACTGAAGGATTGGTTGATAAGAAAAAAACTCGCCTGCTGAAATCTACTAATGGTCAAGTAAAATGGGGAGAAACCCTGATGTTCCCTGTGAGCCAGAATGAACATGGAATAAACTTTCTAATCAAACTCTATAGTAGGAGCTCAGTGAGAAGAAAACATTTCCTGGGACAGGTTGGTTTTTATTTCCCCTACGACACCCAATGCAAAAGTTTCTGAATTCTAAACTTAAAGTTTATGTGGATCATAAACTTCACTTTTTACCAAAGAATGTATTATTAATTATTAATATAATCCTTGTTGAAATAAAACAGGAATAGGAAGCCTGGAACCCTCTAGAATATTTGCTGAATATTGTCTAGTCAGTTGATACTCAGAAATTTCTTTAAATCTGGATTTAATTTCATTGCTAGATCTTTTAAATTTTTTATCTTATTATGAATAATTGTGTACCATAAGCAATTTCCTCTTATGCAACTTTATATCAAAAATCTCAGATTTACAACTTAAAGAATTGTCAGGAGATACAAATTTCCATTCCATTCCATTGTATAAATTGTCAGGAAGTATAAATTTGTGAATAGTTCAAAAGCCACATCCATCCATCCATCACAAAACTATAGATATCATAAACTGAATTCAATAAAGCTAAGTTTTGAAGGTAAATTATTTGTAGATTATACAGATGGCACAACATGAAATAGGATACCTAATAGCCTGGTAAATAGAAATGAAATTCAAAACAATAGGCTAGAAGAATAATATAATAATATAAGGGGCGTGCATAAGAGCACAAAAGTGCCTACCGTTCCTGTCCTATTGTTCCCTTCATTATATCAAATTAATATAATTGATGCATATTTTTTTACTTATATATATATATATTTTCTTCAAGATATGTTGTTTTATTTATGACAATGTTTGTGTATACTGTTGTGACAAAAAGAAATTTAAAAAAAGAATCACTATAAGAAAGAGAATGATAAAGAGAACTTTACACAGGTAAAGTATTATTAGGAGACAAAGATTAAATGCTACAAAGGTATTGTAGCAGATATCTCCAGATCATGGAATGTAAAAATTACAAAAATTCAAAATCCTAAAAACAAAATAAAAGATAACACAAACTTTTTAGAATCCATTTTTAATGAAATGCATATTTTTATCAGCACATGCTGTCACTCATCTTAGCATACATGTTCTTGATTCATCTTCTATATTATATAAACTTGAGTTTTATGCACTGATCAAGATAAATGTCAAAACAGCTTTTGGCGTCTTCTTTATAATGATCCTTTGTTTTTCTTATCATGCAGGTTTGGTTAAGCAGTGACAGCAACAGTGCAGAAGCTGCTGATCAATGGAGGGACACAATTGCTAATCCAGAGAAGGTTGTGGTTAAATGGCATAACATCATTCCAGCGTGATACTGCTTTGAACAGTCCTTTTGGTACTGATTTGGACTTGACCCCAGAGACTTTTGCACTTATTTAAAATGACCAGCCATCAGATAACAAAGAGGCAGAAAAGAGATATCTATATGGATGCATACAATATCATCTCTGCACAAGAAAATCACAGAAGAAGCAATAGAGTTGAAAAAGGAAGCATCAGTTGAAAATCCTAGCAAAGTACATGAAAATTCAAAAGCCATGTTGAAAAATTAGTGGCTTGTTTATTAATTGACTGTTGATCTATAAGGCTTACATGTAAAACATTTTAATATTTATATTTTAAAACATTAATTTTTAAATTAATTTTAAAACTTTGTATAGATTTTAGTGAAAAATACTATAGACGGACTGTCCTTCAAGAAGATTTTGCTCCATGTATTAGTTGACAACCATGTCCCAACTATTGTTTTGCTTCTACAAGTATTCTGTGGATACTTTATTATTTCTACCAACAAGCTGAACAAGTGAGTAAGGTAGGGAGGGAGGTAGAAAGAATACTTTACCATTTAAATTGAAATAAACATTTTAAGGTAATTTTTAAGAATAAATATTGTGTTGGATAGTAAATTTGGACATGGGCAGGGAAGTAACAATTCTTTTATTAATGAATTCGATTTTACAGTTCTTCAGCATAAAATTTGCTTTACTGTTTTGAACAGAGAGAGATTAATAAGAAGTATTCCAATGATGAAATTCAGTAGAATCTGATCTCATACTTAGAACTAAGTATGAGTTAGTGCTAAGTATGAATACCCAGTATTCTGTGTTTTAGGAAAACTGAATTCACCAGTCCTTGTAAAATGAAAGAAACAAAAAAAAATATACAATCATGATTCTAACCAATTATTTTGAAAAATAAGCACCTTCCCACCCTTCAGTATTTTAAGATAACTTATAAACTGATAATGGCTAATAGAGTTTGTATGCCAAACAAGTCCATGGATAACTAAACTGGCACCACTTATATAGTTTTTTAGAGTCCCAGATGCCCAAATCTGAACCATGTGAGACCAATGGCCATAATCAATCAGGTACCCTGACTATTTTAATAGAGATAAAGCATTTTTAAGGCACAAGGATCTGCATTTACTGCATACAATACAGTGTCTTGACAACTGAGATGTTTGGCAAAAAGTTTGGTAGTTGAAACAGGCACTGTGCAGCCATTGGGAAAAAGGGATCAGTAACATCTGAAAAACCTTCATGGGGATTTGAAATGCAGCATGATTTAACATGAATGCCTTTGTTGCCTCTTTCATTAGATTATCAGTTCACACTGAGATTTCAATAAATAGGATTCAATTTGCCTCAAAGCTGTTGCCATATGAGCCTGGAAGGGCACATTTAACATCAGCCCTCATGCTGATGTAATCTCAGGAGTATTTGTCAGATGATGCCCAAGAAGGACATGGAATCATTCAGCCAGAGTTTAATTCTTTATTTGCTTTCACATAGCAGACAGATTCTTGCCAGAGTAAACCCTTACTAGTCCCAGGCTTACAGATGCACCCTGTGAGATTCTAAGGAGTGGCTATCCTTACTTTCTTCCTCTGTCTTCTTTCCAGCACTGAGATGTGCTGCATCTGGTCTCCCTTCTCTTTCTGGAATATGCTCCCTCCTTCATGGGAGGCTGCCACTTCATTGTAGTCCATTGCACCAACTCCCTCTCTGTGGGAACCATCTCCCACAATACCATTCCTATTTCTTATAACATCAAAAATACACAGGATGCATATATGCAATGATCAGAAATGAAAACAAACATAATTCCAGCAAATGAATATTTTTATAGATCATTAAACTTCAGAAATTCTACTCTCTGCAGCCTCTGCTGAAAACATTAGGAATTGCTACAGGCAGTGTTACCCTATTTTAAAATGGCCTGGTTTCAAAAACGTCAAGGCTGGTATCTGAATTCTATTTCAGTCAGACTTGGCTGGTGGTGGTGATGCATGAAACATTATGCCTTAAGTGCATAATGAACTATGAATCAGAAAGTATAGTTTTAGAGTGTTTAGCTGGAAGAATCCAGATTTTTATGAGGAAGGAGGAGGAAAAAAGGCATGTGTAGAAAAGGTGGCATTAACTGCAGAAAAGCATAGAAAACCAAAGTTCAGGAGAGATGAAGAATGATTTAAGTGAAAAAATGATCAAATTAAAAGCCACACTAAGAAAATCAAATGAAAAGAATAACAGGAACATAAAACTGGAAAAGACATAGACCCCAGACAATGAAATCTGGAACAATTCAGAAAACAAATGTCTCTTTGAATGCTCAAAGATTATAATTAGGTAGCAAAAACTTTGCTATGCAAGCAGTCCTTGCTTAACCAGTCACTGAGCAACCTTTTGAAGTTACATCAGACCCCCCTCCCCCCAAAAAAGATACTTATGATCCAATTTCACCCCTATAATGGTCATGTGATCTCATTTTGAACACTTGGCAACCGGCTTGCATTTACAGCCATTTGCAGGTCACGGGATTGCAATTTTTGCCATTTTTGAGTATTTGTTTCTGGCCAAAAATATATATTGGATGAACAGGTTCACTTAATGACCATCACATTCACTTAATGATCAGGTTTGCTTAATTATTGCTGTAAAAATCAGGCATGATCATGTGGTGACCCACTTAACCACAATGGTTTATGATTTTACTACCTTTTTTGTGGCAGCCGTTAAGCAGACATGACGGTAATTCTGGGCTCAATTATGGTCATACGTTGTTGACTACCTGTATGGATTAAATGCTAATTTAGTTGGATTGAAATCTGGGGGAGCAAATGAAATAGTGGTAAAGTATAGCAGCTAGTCTTTCTGAAGAGCATTGGTCTCTGTAAATAAAAAGCAAATAAAAAATTGTGGCTTGCAATGCGTTCAATATAGTCACTGTAGAGTTGAAAAAAATTGATTGTTTAGAGGTTGCATTAGAAATTTAAATCCAAATTCAAATATCCTGCAATTCTTTGGTTAAGATTTTTATTAACAACATACTTCATGTGCATCCAGTTCATGGTAAAGGTGATGTTAGTCTGTCACTGTAAAAATTATTTCTCTACTGTATTGCAAAGTAAGTGGTAAAAAGAATAAGTGTCTTTTTAAAGCAAAATAATCACTGAACTTAGAACAATGAAATTATGAGCAAAGCTGCTTTAACAGTCTTGGTACAGTATTTTATTTCCTCTCTTTTTTTAAATAAACATTGTACATGTTGTCTAATAGGATAAATGGAGATCGTATGAGGGCTTCATGCAATAACAACATTCCTAGGGAGCTCACATTCAAATATCAGAATATATAGAATTTCTATTGAATTTATAGTACTGTAATACACAAATGACCAGATATTTTATTATATGTGTGTGTGTGTGTGTGTATGTTAATGCATATTTTATGAATATATACAGTATAAGAGTGTGTGTGTGTGTGTGTTGATGCCCTCCAGAGTCACCCTGTGTTAGTTGGGCAGCCATATAAATTTGTTTAATAAATAAATGCAATAAATATAATGATTGAAGTATTTGTATATATAGATTCTAGCCTGACTTTGCCTTCTATCTGTAGTCTGATCTGTTTAGCAAAAGTCTCTAGCCAAAGATATTTAGCTTGCTTTTCAAATGATAAAAATATGCCTGAGGAGTTTCACATGTGCACATACACGTGCACACACGAATGAACACACACACACACACACACACACACAGAGAGAGAGAGAGAGATGATTTTATTGAGCAAAACTCAAGCAAAGAGGAAAAAATATCTTTCTCGGAGCTTCCTGATGACGGTGTGAAGCTGAGTACCCAGAATTTCACATTATGCAACAAGCCAGGCCTCATGCCAGGACTTTGTTTAAGAAGGGTGTGAAATGAATTGACCAACAAGCTAGTGATGCCAAATGTTAACAATGACGTCACCGTTAATCTACCTCATGAATAATCCCGGATCTTGGCACAGCTGTACAGTACACTTTCAAGTCTTATTATTAACCTACATGCTGTTTTTATTGATAATTAACTACATTGCTGGGGCATATTTTCAGTTAATTATTAGAAAACTAACAGAGTATATACCTTCTTGTATGAATACTTACAGCAATTCTGTAGGCACCTGCAATTCTTTTAAAATATCCTGCTTTCTACAGCCTAATTTTGTAGAACTGTTACATGTGGCTTCAAAGTAGCACCTGGCCTTAGAAATGGTCTGTCTTTTACAGTATGCCAAACCAAGAGAACTGATACATTTCGGACCTCTTTCTAAACTTCCTTTTATGTTGGCCTTTCCCTATTACTTGTTTTTAATTTCAGTTTTTAAAATGATAAAATGCTTTAAAATAAAAAAGTTGATCAATTCAGTATTTAGTGTTGCTAAAATTAGGACCATTCTGAAAATTAAATAGTTGAGAATTACTCCAGACATTTTTACATTCTAACTTGTCATTTGCTGACTGGTCACTCATTACTACTTTATTATGAAGACTTGTGTTTACACGTGAACTTCCCAGTTACTTTTGCAAGGTGTCACCTGAATCTTCTCTTCAGATCCCAGCTTAATGATGAGCGAATATGAGCAATTTTATGTGCAAACAGGCTCACAAATATGTGTAAGCAGTCAGTAGGAAGATCGCCTTTTCTATTTTTACCCCCGAAATAAGAATAAACTTAGGAGTACTAAAACAGGAGGTGGAGTAAAAGTATAGAAGTAGTAATATTAAAGATATAGTATATTCATTTCTTTGATCATATTCATTCTTTTATGGTATCCCTGTTCTATTATTTCTTCAACTTTCATTCCCTGGAGCTCCTTGGTTTTCCAAGGAGATCTGCAAATTAGTGTAGGCCACCTGAAGAAGCAATTTCACCCACTGCTCTCCACAGAAAAATTCCAAAGCAAAATTAGAGATGTGCTAAATCTGCCTTTCTGATATCTGTGGAAATCCTCAAGGACATTCAAAAGCCCAACATCTCTCAGGTGCTTGGGGTGGATCACAATAATCCACAGTAATCCATGCAGTTTTACTCCTGGAGGTTGAGTGCATAAATAAGGCCTGTCTTATGTGATCTTAAGCCCAACCAAAATGTAATTTCAAGGTATGGAGACTGAAGTTGTCAACATTAGAAGTTTGGAAGATTCCAATATCAGGCCAGATATGAGTTCCAAAAGCTGATGCAAGGCTGCTGCCAGCCAGCAACAATTCACTTGACTTTCAACCCAAATGGCGCATGGAAATAACTTGCACTTGGTCATTTGTGGGGCAGTGTTTCTAATTACAAAGGAAGGAAGGAAGGAAGGAAGGAAGGAAGGAAGGAAGGAAGGAAGGAAGGAAGGAAGGAAGGAAGGAAGGAAGGAAGGAAGGAAGGAAGGAAGGAAACATTGTCATGTTCCAACTCCAGACATGGAGTTGTGCTCCAGATCTAAACTACAAAATATGCAGGAAAGCATATTTTGAACAGGGTAATATGCACATTCCCAGTATTTGTTTGTTTGCAGATCAACCCACCATTCACACACATACATAGATCTCCATTGGGTGGTAGCAGCAATGTGTCCGTGAGGCCATGACAGTTTTGTAATAACAACCTTACCTACAGTGCAACAGCCTTGCAACAGTAACTCAGGACCTCATGACTATGTGCTAATCACCTCTTTATAGATCTGCCTATGAAAACTTATATATTTTGTACCTATAATTGATACAAAATACAACTGTTGACAGATGCTGATTGTCTTGAGGATATTACTCCTGTGCTCAAGGCTTGCTCTAGTTGCTGACAGGCTTCCTAGGGCCATTCAGAGGCCTGGCTTTAACTTATAAAGCCATCAGTTTGGCATTGAGGCATCTTAAGGAGCATCTTCTTTGACTAGACTTCATCTATTTGACATGGTCGTAATGGGAAAAGAATTTGGAAGCTCTACATTTTCATGAATCTAAAGTTAGAAAGCAATGTTTTTAAGGCACTTATATTATAGAATACAACTCTGTTTGGATATTATGTTAGTCTCCATGGTGATAAAATTTCAGAAGGGAATGGAAGCCAAATTTTTATGGAGGGCCTTAGTGGAATATTATCTTGTACATAATCATGAGATTGTCCTCTGTGGATTTCTACTGTATTGTTTTCTGTTCTCTAATTTAATTTAATTTATATTGTTGGTGTAAGTATTGCATGAGGATATTTATGTAATGTTTACTGATTGAAATTATGATAGATGTTTCAGTGTTGTTTTGATATTTTTATTATAGATCTTTTATTATTTCATTTTCATGTTGTACTGTTGGGTATTTTATTTGTTCCGTAAACTACCATGAATCCAATTGAATTTGGCAGCAGGCAAATTCAATAAATAAAGCAATCAATTATTTATTTTATTTATTTTATTTATTTTTCAAATTTATATACCGCCCTATCTCCCTAAGGACTCAGGGCGGTTCACAGGCAGTTAAAATACATATAAATACAGATTAAAAAACAATTAAAAAACTTATTCTATTGCCCCAAATTTAAAATAGTATAAATAATAAAAACCCCTTAAAACCCATAACTTTAAAATCTAATCCAGTCCCGCGCAGATAAATAAGTGTGTTTTAAGCTCGCGACGAAAGGTTCGGAGGTCCGGAAGTTGGCGAAGTCCTGGAGGGAGTTCGTTCCAGAGGGTGGGAGCCCCCACAGAGAAGGCTCTTCCCCTGGGTGTCGCCAGACGGCACTGCCTAGCTGACGGCACCCTGAGGAGTCCCTCTGTGAGAGCGCACGGGTATTTGGTAGCAGTAGGCGGTCCCGTAAATAGTCCGGCCCTATGCCATGGAGCGCTTTAAAGATTGTCACCAACACCTTGAAGCGCACCCGGAAGGCCACAGGTAGCCAGTGCAGTCTGCGCAGGATAGGTGTAACACGGGAGCCACGAGGGGCTCCCTCTATCACCCGCGCAGCTGCATCCTGAACTAACGGGAGCCCCCGGATGCCCCCCAAGGGGAGCCCCATGTAGAGAGCATTGCAATAATCCAGGCGAGACGTCACGAGGGCGTGAGTGACCGTGCATAAGGCATCCCGGTCTAGAAAGGGGCGCAACTGGCGCACCAGGCGAACCTGGTGGAAAGCTCTCCTGGAGACGGCCGTCAAATGATCTTCAAAAGACAGCCGTTCATCCAGGGGAACGCCCCGATTTCGCCCCCCCTCCATCGGGCCCAGTGCCTCGCCCCCAACAGTCAGCCGAGGACTCAGCTGACTGTACCGGGATGCCGGCATCCACAGCCACTCTGTCTTGGAAGGATTGAGCTTGAGCCTGTTTCTCCCCATCCAGACCCGTACGGCTTCCAAACACTGGGGCAGCACTTCGATAGGTTCATTGGGGTGGGCCCGTGTGGGAAGTACAGCTGGGTGTCATCAGCGTACAGCTGGTACCTCACACGAAGCCACTGATGATCTCACCCAGCGGCTTCATATAGATGTTGAACAGAAGGCGAGAGAATCGACCCCGCGGCACCCACAAGTGAGGCGCCTCGGGGCCGACCTCTGCCCCCCTTTCAACACCGTCTGCGACCAGTCGGAGAGATAGGAGGAGAACCACCGATAAACGGTGCCTCCCACTCCCAATCCCTCCAACCGGCGCAGCAGGATACCATGGTCGATGGTATCGAAAGCCGCTGAGAGGTCTAATAGGACCAGGACAGAGGAACAACCCCTATCCCTGGCCCTCCAGAGATCATCCACCAACGCGACCAAAGCCGTCTCCGTGCTGTAGCCGGGCCGGAAACCGGACTGGAACAGGTCTAGATAGACAGTTTCATCCAGGTGCAGGGGAAACTGATATGCCACCATACTCTCTACAACCTTCGCCGCGAAGCGAAGGTTGGAGACCGGACGATAATTACCTAAAACAGCCGGGTCCAGGAGGCTTCTTGAGGAGGGCCTCACCACCGCCTCTTTCAAGGCGGCCGGAAAGACTCCTCCAACAAGGAGGCACTCGTAATCGCCTGGAGCCAGCCTCGTGTCACCTCCTGAGTGGCCAGCACCAGCCAGGAGGGCACGGGTCCAGTAACCACGTGGTGCCATCCAGCCTACCCACCAACCTGTCCATGTCCTCGGGAGCCACAGGGTCAAACTCATCCCAGAAAATGTCACCAAGACCACCCTCAGACGCCTCATCTGAATCGTCGCAATTTTGGTCTAGACCGTCTCGAAGCTGAACGATTTTATCGTATAGATAACCGTTAAACTCCTCAGCACGTCCTGCACGGGTCATCCCGCTCCCCTGGTGAAGGAGGGAACGGGTCACCAAACAGGGCGGCTGGGCGGTTATCTGCCGACGCAATGAGGGAGGAGGCGTAGCAACGCCTCGCTTCCTCAGTGCCACCAGGTAGGTCCTGGTATAGGACCTAACTAGTGTCCGATCAGCCTCTAAACGGCTAGACCTCCAGGAGCTCTCTAGGCGTCTTCTCCGGCGTTTCATCCCCCTCAGCTCCTCGGAGAACCAAGGAGCCGGTTGGGATCTGCGCCGGGTCAGAGGCCGCAGAGGCACGACACGGTCTAAAGCCCCAGCCGCAGCCCGCTGCCAGGCTGCGGCTAGTTCCTCTGCCGTGCCGTGAGCCAGACCCTCAGGAAGTGGCCCAAGCTCCGTCCGGAACCTCTCCGGGTCCATCAGGCGCCTGGGACGGAACCAACGTTGTGGCTCCATCTCCCTGCGGTGTTGAGTGGCGGCCAGAAAGTCCAGGCGAAGGAGAGAGTGATCTGACCATGACAAAGGTTCTATGACTACATCTCTCAAATCCAGATCCTTCAACCACTGACCAGAGATAAAAATAAGATCCAGAGTGCCACCCCCGATGTGAGTGGGGCCATCCACTACTTGAGTCAGGTCCAAGGCCGTCATGGAAGCCATGAACTCCCGAGCCACTGTCGATGACGAGCCGGCCGATGGCAAGTTAAAGTCCCCCATGACTAAAAGTCTGGGGGTCTCCACTGCCACCCCGCAAGCACCTCCAGGAGCTCGGGCAGGGCAGCTGTCACGCAGCAAGGAGCCAGGTACGTGACCAGCAAGCCCATCTGACACCGATGACCCCATCTCACAAAGAGGGATTCACACCCGGCGATCTGAGGTACAGTGGTCTCCCTCGGCTCTAGACTCTCTTTAATAGCAACCGCCACCCCCCCACCCCTACCCTGGGCCCTCGGCTGATGGAATGCACGGAAACCCGGTGGGCACATTTCGACCAGGGGCACGCCCCCTTCAGTGCCCAACCAGGTCTCCGTAACGCCTATAAGATCCGCAGCGCCACCCTGGATAAGATCGTGTATTAGGGGGGCCTTATTGGCCACGGACCGTGCGTTGCATAACATAAGACGAAGGCCCAGGCTCTGAGGGTCTTGACCATCCGGGGAACGGGAAAAGTCAGAGGGATCGGGGCACGCGATCGCTTGCAGACATCGAACGCGTGACCCCCTAGACCGATATGATCCCCCCCTTCCGCCATATCTGCCCCTCCCACTTACCGTGCAAATGGAACCACCCTCACGGAAAGGAACACATTCCCCCCCATAACCTCCGAACCCACTAAATAATCGCCACGAGCACGCGCAGGGACTGGTTTCCCTCCCGACGGGCTACCCCCAATACCCGCCCTAACCCTCCCACCCACCCCCACCCGACACTACCTCCCCTCCAACCCAAACCCGTCAGTTCCCGCCTCCCTTAAAATTCCCATTAAAATTCCCTTAAAACCCGATTAAAATAATTAATTAAAATCCCTGAGTCTCCTATTTTGGCATGCCATCTCTCGGGTTCCAAAACCCGTCCTCAAGATGGGCCCTCGATAATGTGGGGGCCAGACCCGAGAGAGGGAATCTCGCAGGGCAAGAAGGTCAGCCGCTGTAAATGTCCGCATGATAAAAGTCCGGCCAACAGACCCATCCTGGACCCGTCAAGATGGAAATTGACGCACCAGTAATTCCGAGTGGAAGACAGACGGGATATAGGTCTTGGGCGGTAGATAAACAAACCGCCATGATTCAGTCAGAGCTCCAACCCTCATCTCCAATCCCGAGGGGTGGTCTATGGGCGGGGGAGAAGGATATAGTCCTACAATAGTCAAGCTAGGATTGTCCAGGACCATCCTCAATTCCCCCAGCTGGGGACCAAAGGTCTTCAGAAGATCCCCTTGCAGCCAGCCCATGGGCATCCTCGAAGATGGTAAAAAGGTGCCTACATGGCCCGTGATCGTCCTTCAGGTTGACAAAGAGGCCGAAACACGCGCCTAATGGGCCAAGCTGCTCCACCGACGAGGCATCTCTCTCCAAAAGTCCGGGGGGGGGGGGAAAGGGCTCAAAAAGGCCCCATAGGCGGTCCATAGGCGTCCTCTAGATGGTAGCGAGGGCGTCCCCTAGACCCGTGGACAACCTTCAAGATGGCAAAGAAGGCGACCATCGGGCCTCTTCGTGGCCGCTAAGCCAGGCCGCCAGCTGGAATAGGCCACTCACCCGCCGGGTTTGCTGGGTCATGCCACAGTTCGCCGGACCCAGTCAACCACCAACAGGCTAGGCCATGGCCAAGCCGGTCCAACCAGGCCGCCGCCACCGCCGCCACCGACACCGACACTACCGCTGCCGGGGGGAAAGAGCCTCCAGGCCAGGCCGCCGCCACTGCTGGAAAAGGCCGGGCCGCCGCCGCCACTGCTGGAAAAGGCCAGGCTGCCCACACCACCGGCACCGCAGACGGGGGGGACAAAGGGGAGAAAGGCTCTAGGCCCCTCCCGAAGCAGGGCCAAGCCAGGCCGCCGACCACCGCCGCCGGAGAACCGCCGGCAAAAACCGGCCGCCACCGCCGCCGCCGCCGCTGGAAAAGCCGGGCCGCTGCCGCCCAGCCAGGCCGCTGCCGCCCGGCCTGGAGAAGGCCGGACCGCTGCCGCTGCTGGAAAAGGCCGGGCCGCTGGAAAAGGCCGGGCCGCCGCCGCCGCCGCCATCGTCGGCCACACCGCCGGAGGGAGAGCGCTCCGGGACTCCTCCTAAGGGAACCCGGAGACGCCCCGCCTCAATTCGCCCATCCTCCGACTCACCGCACTCTCTTCTACCCGGGCGGGGGGTCCAAGCTGTCAAAAAGACCCCCCCCCACCCGGTCCGGCCCGAAATAGGCCCGTCGCCGCATCAGCTGTTCAGCGGTGCGGCCGCCATCTTGGGCATGCGCAGATGTATTGAAGTGCGATTTGCGAAGGAATATTTTCAAGTCTGATTTGGGTTTATATATTCATAATTTATATGCAGAAGTATAAAAGTATACTTCAATTACAGCAGGAAATATATGTGTATTTGTCCAAAATATAGCCATGGGAAAAATGGAGAGATGAAAGAAATGTCTAAATGGCACAGTAATTTAGTTGATGGGAAAATCTTGGACACAATTCTATGCTAGTCTCTACAAGCAATGAAGATGTTACCCAGGCTGGAAATGAAACATCTGAAAGCAAACAGCCAAGCTCAGAGATCACCAAAAATCCAACAGTTTCAACCTGAGCTACATATGCTCTCTTCTATTTGAACAACCATGCTGATTTATCTATCAATCTCACATGAGAGAGACTCTGGGCAGCGAACACTTGATAATTGATAACAATTTTCAAAAATGTCTGGTGCACAATAGCACCCAGACCAAGTCTTCCATGCTTTGACTAATCTTCTGAGAGCTCAGGTGTTGGATAATTTCTAGGAACTCCAGGAACTTAGGTTTGATAGCGTGAACTACAGTAGATGTCTTTTCTTGCCATCTGCTAATAGAAGGAGGAAAATTAGCTAATCAGCCCTCAAACTTGGGATAAGGCTTTGAAATTTCACACCTTCCACACCTAAATCCAAACCTTGGATTTAACCTAACACTCCACAACCAAAGTGATGTAATGGTTATTAAGATAACTTACAGTGGGATGTCTTAACAGTAGGCCAAAAAAGAAAAAGAAAAATAGATAGCAAACAGTGTTTTCTTATGGAGAGCTTCATAGAATTGGAGCTCTATGGGTCAGGCAGACCTGAATGAAGCTTATGAACCTCAAGTTCAGCCAGTAGATTCTGCAATCTCCTAACCAATTTGCTTCTGGCTTCCATAAGATCAATTAGACAAATCTTTTTTTTTTAAACTTGGCAATGTTAAGATGGGTGGATCAACTCTTAGAATATTTTTGTATTCTGGGAGTTGAAGTCCACACATTTGAAACTTTCCAAGCCTGAAAAACACTGAATTAGACTGCACATGTGGAACAAAATCCTCTACTCACTCCCTCAGTTGCCACTACATCAAGCCCACAGAAAATACTTTATGTTAATTCAGTTTTATGGATCTTTGCCCCAGTGACAAAGCATTGAGATATACAGTTAAGGTAACTGCAGCTTTATTCATTTACTTCACTAAGCATCAGTTAAATAGCAATAGCACTTAGACTTATATACAACTTCATAGTGCTTTTACAGCCCTTTCTAAGCAGTTTATAGAGTCAGCATATTGCCCCCAACAATCTGGGTCCTCATTTTACCAACTTTGGAAGGATGGAAGGCTGAGTCAACCTTGAGCCAGTGAGATTTGAACTGCCGAACTGCAGCTAGCAGTCAGCTGAAGTAGCCTATTGCTGTTTTAGCTATGTTCTGGCTAAAGTAGCCTTTAAATAATAAAACCAAACCCAGTTTTGGACATAGCATAAAAATGAATATATGTTTCTATGCTAGCAGAGACTCTGCCAATTGAAAAGTGAACTTGTAAACAAACATAAACTTGGCTTTTAGTGGAAGCTGATTACATAGAGGAAATGTTTTTTTAAATGTTCACACTGAGTTGTATTTGCTTATTTGATATCCATTTTCCTGGTTAAGTGAGATCTTTTTATCGTGCTTCATTGAATGACAAAATAAAGTGACAATGAAGAATTGCTACATGACTAATTGGGTGGAGTCACTTTAGCTCCATACAATGACATTCATTTTTCATTGTTTTAGCCAAAACAGACTTTTGTTTGTTGGGAACTAAAGCAAAATTCACCTGGTAATCCCACCAGGGTCACTTGATAGAGTCAGTTGGCCAAGTTAAAGTACCATAATTGCACAACACATTTCTCTCTCCCTTATGGTTCAGCTTGCTATAAACAGTGAACAGGGCCAAGAATTACTTGCATCACCTTTATCTGCATGCTTTTTTTATGCTGACTGGATTCACACATCATTTCCTGGCTTGAAACCAAACTCATCAGAAAATAGAACCCTTAATGGCATCTTAAACATCTGCAACATTTTTAAGACCTGCCATAGGTACTTAAGAATAGAATTATTATTTTTTTATTGGCCAAGTGTGATTGGACACACAAGGAATTTGCCTTGGTGCATATGCTCTCAGTGTACATAAAAGAAAAGATACCTTCATCAAGAATCATAAGGTACAACAGTTAATGATAGTCATAGGGTACAATTAAGCAATCAGGAAACAATCAATATCAATATAAACCGTAAGGATACAAGCAACGAAGTTACAGTCATACAGTCATAAGTAAAAGGAGATGGGTGATGGGAACGAAGAGAAGATTAATAGTAGTGCAGACTTAGTAAATAGTTTGACAGTGTTGAGGGAATTATTTGTTTAGCAGAGTGATGACGTTCGGGGAAAAACTGTTCTTGTGTCTAGTTGTTCTGGTGTGCGGTGCTCTATAGCATTGCTTTGAGGGTAGGAGTTGAAACAGTTTATGTCCAGGATGTGAGGGGTCTGGTAAATATTTTCACAGCCCTCTTTTTAGTGCAGTATACAGGTCCTCAATGGAAAAAAGGTTGGTAGCAACTGTTTTTTCTGCAGTTCTAATTATCCTCTGAAGTCTGTGTCTATATAAAGGAAGAATTCCTAAAGGAAGGACTATCTCTGACACCTTCCACTAAAGGAAGGTGTCAGAGATATTGGAAAAGGGGCTTCAAAGCCAGAAAGAATATGCATGTCAGAGCATAAAGACAAAGCTCTCTTGCTTGAAGAGTCAGATGAAGGTGACTTTCTGCACTTCAGATCTCAACCAGTCGTTGAGTCTGTGGTGGGGGCCAAAGCATAGTGGGTGGGGTGAGGACAAAAGTTGAATGGGGGCATGCATTTAGTTAAATATAGTTGACACTACTACTCATAATCTTCTTCTGTAAGCCTAAACTTTAGCCTTATATAATTTATTTATGTCCTTTCATTTGTTTTAATTTATATCCCTCTTTTTCTCTAAGAGTTTAAAGAAGTTTATTTGTTGCCAAAATAAATTGCCAGGAACTGATCTTCACTATAAATATAGTTTATTTACTTTACTGCCCTATAAACAAATAGACTTTCCAAATTAGCTCTGCCAATTTATATTAAGGAATTATATTCTGCAAGAGGACTGTCTCATGCAATCTTCTGCTTCCAAATGAAATCATTCTGAAAATCAACTGTCTGGATGTACATCAATGTTTAATAGTCCTCAACCTATGACAACAATTGAGCCCAAAATTTCTATTGCTAAACAGGACAGATGTTAAGTGAGTTTTGTCCCATTTTATGACCTTTTTTGCCTCAGTTGTTAAGTGAATCACTGTGCTTGTTAAATTAGAGTTAAATTGAATTAAATTAACCCTAACCCTAACTTTGCTAGCTTCCCAATTGACTTTGCTTTCCAAATGTCAAAAAGGTGATCATGGGACCATGACCATGGGACACTGCAGCCATCATAAATACATGACAGTTGCCAAGTGTCCAAATTTTGATCACCTGAACACAAGGATGCTACAATGGTCATAAATGTGAAATATGGTCATAAGTCACTCTTGTGCTGTTGTAACTTTGTGCGAATGGTTGTAAATCAAAGAGTACCTCTAATTTGATCCGCTCGTGTAACATGACAGTTGGAAGAGAAACTGAATCCTTCTAACTGCCTTTCTGAAGATTCAAATGTAAGAATCTGTTGACTGGCTCTTTCAAAGGCCCTACATGGGAGGGGGGCAGGTAGAACTCAGCAAAAGTGCAAGGGAGAAGACCCCAGGAAGCAGAGAAAGGTACTATTTGCCCTTGCCCTATGTTTCTCATGTATATTTGACTACAATCCCCATCATTAATACCATCAGCCAGTTGTTATAGCATTATACCTTTCATAAAGTATACCAGTACATGGTAGAGGAGAGGTCTACTAGATAATCCTTCTGCTAACAAAGCTGCATCTCCTTTAATCTCTCGTATTAGTAAAGTCAGCCCTGGCTGACTTTCATTCCTTATTTATTGCTTGTAGCCCAATGTGTTTAGCACAGGACATGATGATTCTGATTTATATCACACCCTTAACTCAGTAATTCTAGGCACCTCAGTGACCTCACATATTAAGGTTAAGGGTTAGACAGCAAGTAAAGCAACATAGATAACACACACTAACAACAAAAATACATAATGCTCCTTGTGGAAAAATGATTGAAAAAAAGTGGGGGTGGACTAAAAGAGAGAATTTTAGGCACAGAATACCATCATGGGGCAAATCAGCCCACCCAACCCCCCAAAAAACAGCCATCAGGGGGATACTGTTCCACAGCCACAGCTGTAGAGAAAGCACTTCTCCCCCTCTGTCTGTTTCCAGAACAATGACATCTGTCTGGATCTTTGAAAAAATACCCCAAAATGTTCAGCTGGAGGGGGAAGTCCATTTATTAGATCATTGTTACTTTGCAGTAAGTAGCAAGTACGATTTTGTTTCCTGCAAAACCTGATTCTATAAGTCCAGTACTTTGCTTTTAGTTATGGGAGATTTACAGACATTCATTAGTAGTATGGAAAAAAATGGAAACTCAGTGGGATGTGGTAGACAAGATGCAATGTGTGGTCCCCAACCTTTCCAGCTCTGCGGACCAGTGGTAGTGGTGGTGGCAGGGGGAGAAAGGCGGTGATTTTCTGTGCATGGCCACCATTTGCTCAAATGGAGCTTCATGTGCTTGTGTACTCAGTTATCACTTGTGTGGTCTAGTTCCCAATGAACTGCAACCCAGTCCTGGGATGCAGACCAGAGGTGGGTTTCAGCAGGTTCTGACCAGTTCTGGAGAACCAGTAGTGGAAATTTTGAGTAGTTCGGGAGAACCGGTAGTAAAAATTCTGACTGGCCCCGCCCCCATCTATTCTCTGCCTCCCAAGTCCCAGCTGATTGGGAGGAAATGGGGATTTTGCAGTAACCTTCCCCTGGAGTGGAGTGGGAATGGAGATTTTACAGTATCCTTCCCCTGCCACGCCCACCAAGCCATGCCATGCCCACCAAGCCACACCCACAGAACCGTTAGTAAAAAAAATTGAAACCCACCAAAGCTGCAGACCAAAGGTTAGGGACCACTGTGAGGCTATTGAAGGCCCTAACTAGTCATTCTCTAGCATCCTGCTTCCTTCCTTCCTTCCTTCCTCTCTCTCTCTCTCATCTATCTATCTGTCTATCCATCTTTTCTCTTATATTGTACTACTGTTGCCTTGATGCTACAAAGATTAAAGTGAAAAGAACACATTATTCTTTTGTTAGGTCCATAACAATTTTGTGGCAATGAAGAGCTGATACTTCAGGTTCATAGAAGCAAAGAAATAGTATTCATTGAAATTTTGTGGCTTCATTCTGACATGCCTAAATTGTAGTTTAGAGCAGTGGTGAAATCCAATTGTTTTTATTACCAGTTCTGTAGGCATGGCTTGGTGGGCGTGGTGTGGTTTGGTGGGTGTGGCTTGGTGGGCGTGGCAGGGGAAGGATACTGCAAAATCCCCATTCCCTCCCCACTCTGGGGCCGGCCAGAGATGGTATTTGCCGGTTCTCTGAAATTTCCGCTATCGGTTCTCCAGAACCTGTCAGAACCTGCTGGATTTCACCCCTGGTTTAACGATTTAAAAAGTGGGGAAGGGAACTATTGTAATAAAGAGGGCATTGGGTCAGAAGGAGCAGATAATGTGCTTCTACCAGCCTAAGCAGGTCAAATAAAAAACAAGGTGTTCGCAGGAGATATAAGGTTAACCTGGAGGAAGGCTAGGAAAAATGATGGGGAAACCAGAGCAGCCAGGAGATTTTACTGGATTTAATCCCAGTGATCAACTGGGATTAAAAAAGAAAGAAAGAAAGAAACTACTTATCCTCTGAGGACAGCACAGCCTAGCTGCCTGGCCTAAACAGATATGTAAAGTATCAACCAGCCACTAGAGTAGGGATATCATGAGAGTGGGATGCAGCACAGTAAACAGTATCTGTATGGTTGGAAAGAACAAGACGACATATACAGCAGCATGATGAAGTGCCATCTGCCCAATGGATGCACCTAAAAACAGCTGGGATCGCATTGTTGGGGCTATCATCTTGACTTTATTTGACCATGTCTGGAAGAGAAACAACTTTTAGTATAGTTTTATATTCATATTTCCTTTCCTTATTTCACAGATGGAGCTGTTATGGCTTTATATTTTGCTTGGAGCTGTTTTGAAACTTTCTTCAGGCATTGCCTACAATAAAAGAGGCAAGTTGTGATTTCAAACGCATTCATTCCTGATTGTTAGAATAATCAAAAGGAGAAGATGGACACTCGGGCTAGGGAATTTGCTCATTTTTATTTTTCTTTGCCTATTTATGCCATAGGAAGGCTCATGCTGGCTTTTTTTGTGTTTTTTTGTGCAGTCCCGGGGAAGCTGCCATGACCATCAATCATGTTCCTGACACCATAAGGAAATTTTGCTTTAAATGACAGCTGAAATCATGCTTGTTATGTTTCATAATGGATTCTATTTTAGTTGTTGTAATGTCCTTGTTTTATTATGAGATTTTGATCTCTCATTGGCTTTGTCAAATTGCTCTTGAATGTATTTGTTTTGCTTTGCTTGATTTCAGATCACTTTGCAGTCCAGAGCCTTTTGCTAGGTTCTGTTTTCCACCTGGTTCCATTTTCTATACTTACATTCTTTGCAACATTATGACCTCAGGCTATCCTTCTTTAAATGATCTCACTCTGCAATCATTCATCCTCTAAACCAGTGGTAGTCAACCTGGTCCCTACCACCCACTAGTGGGCGTTCCAGCTTTTATGGTGGGCGGTAGGGGTTTTGTCCGATAATGAAGCACTTTCCTTTTTTTTAATTTAATTGACTTCTTAAAAAATTTTCATAGCATTATTTAAAAACATTTTTATTAGGTTTTCATAAAATTCCCCATGACAATTTAAATTTCTGAAAATATACTATTTGTATTGCCCGCGCATAAGTTTAGTTTACATTACGTAAGTGAAACTAAATGGTGCTATAGTGTGACTGCAAACAAAAGAGCCTCGTCCCGGAATAGCTCGTGGATCTCCCCTCATACCACCCAACTGTAACAGACAAGCAGAGCTGGTAGCGCCCCCCCAAACCCAATCCACGATGCGCGAGAGGCATGCGCAGACGATGATACACAGCACATTATTTTGGAACTGGTGGGCGGTTAGAAAATTTTACTACTACAGAGATACAAAAGTGGGCGGTAGGTATAAAAAGGTTGACTAACCCTGCTCTAAACTAAAGTAAATTTTAGTTATACGAGAAACAATCATGAATATTGATGTTACAGTAAGAATTATCTATATACATATGTGATTCCAGGAATTAGAATAAATCCATCTGCGGCACAAGTACTAATTGATATAGTATGCATCATTCACCACAAGGGCATCGTCAGCTCCTGACTAGACTTCTAAAGAATCATATTACTGGTATATCTATTCCTAGGTCTAGCAAATCCAAGCTGCAAAAATTCAGATGATCCTAATTCAGATTCATTGATTCAGATGATCAATGGATCCTGGCAAAGAACTCATGGCTGCCATCTAGTGGTTTTCCAGGTTTCTGCAGCCAGATCTGATAGTCCTACTGTATGCTTCCAGGAAAAGTTTTGACTATCTTGCAGATATAGCTGTTGGAAATTTCAAAATAAGACATACAGTATTAGATGTTATGATGGTAATTTATCTCTTCTATGAATGCATTATGTGAAAACTGTTGCAGCTAGAACTGAAACAAATTAATATTAATTGACCTCAGTCTCATATACTGTATCTACCAGAACAATCAGTCTTGTACCAGTTTCATTAAAGAAGGATATCAACAATCCAATCCTGGTCCAGTGCAAAATTTGTTTATTCATTAAGGTGGTAGTTGTTCTGTAAATTAAATGTAATTCTTTAAATTAAAAGAATACACCTCTGCTTGCAATTCTATGGTATATGAAATTTCTGTAAGCAATTAAGCATTTGATTTGGCCCAAAAGAAGGAGCAAGGAGGCAATTTATAAAACTATTTTTTACTACAAGCCCAGTGATAATATTAACAGTAGATAACACCAATAATGTTTTGTTTTTTCTTTCTTTCTTTCTTTTTCTTTCTTCCTTCCTTCCTTCCTTCCTTCTTTCTTCTTTCTTTCTTTCTCCTTCCATTTATCCATCTGTCACCCATTTCTCTAAACTTTTAATCTGTTTCTCCTTTAAGCTTTCATTTATATTAAACATCAAACATCATGGATGTACAATCTAAGTTTCACTGGTTGCATACTCCTTTCCCAAATCTTGAGCATTAGTCCTAGAATGTATACATAATCATATTAGAATTTGTAATATGACACAAGAGGAAAAATACTATAGTCACTTCATTATATTAACTACATTTAATTTCATTTCAGTTAGATTAAAATTCAGTTTTTATCCTGCTACCCTTCTAGTCATAGGTGTACATGAGCAAAGACCAAATGCAGCCTCTACTCCACAAAGTTTGTACATCCTTGATATTCATAAACATGTTTAGAGGTGGTATTATAGTAATTCTGTATTTTCTCTCAGAGGTGTCCACTTCAAGTTTTGCCTGCTACACAGATACTTTCACAAATGAAACTGCAAAGTCTAAAGCAATCAAACTGTATCTTCCAGGGACAAGCTTAGTAAGTTTCTCATTCAGTTTCATATACTGTGCAGAAAGTTAAATTATAGCAATTAATGATTTTTAAAAACTCACTATCAAGTAAATAAGTTTACCAAATCTCTGTTTCACAGACTTCATAAACAACAGGCAAAATGCCATTTTACTCAAGCATAACACCATTCCACACAGGCACTATTTTATATTTGGTTGTAACCGCTTCTCACCCATGAGTCCGTTAAATCAAGGATTTCTTCTTTGTATGAATGAAAATGTGTTATTTCTATAAAATTATTATTTTGTTATTATTTCTATAAAACTCATCTTAACATAACATAATAACAGAGTTGGAAGGGATCTTGGAGATCTTCTAGTCCAACCCCCTGCCCAGGCAGGAAACTCTACACCATTTCAGACAAATGGCTATCCAACATTTTCTTAAAATTTCCAGTGTTGGAGCATTCACAGCTTCTGCAGGCAAGTTGTTCCACTTACTGATTGTTCTAACTGTCAGGAAATTTCTCCTTAGTTCTAAGTTGCTTCTCTCCTTGATTAGTTTCCACCCATTGCTTCTTGTTCTACCCTCAGGTGCTTTGGAGAATAGTTTGACTAGTCCTTCTTTTCATTAAACTAGACATACTGAGTTCCTGCAACCCTTCTTTATATGTTTTAGTCTCCAGTCCCTTAATCATCTTTGTTGCTCTTCTCTGCACTCTTTCTAGAGTCTCCACATCTTTTTTTACATTGTGGTGAACAAAACTGGATGTAGTATTCCAAATGTGGCCTTACCAAGGCATTATAAAGTGGTATTAACACTTCACGTGATCTTGATTCTATCCCTCTGTTTATGCAGCCCAGAATTGTGTTGGCTTTTTTGGCAGCTGCTGCACACTGCTGGCTCATAACTAAATGGTTATCCACTAGGACTCCAAGATCCCTCTCACAGTTACTACTATTGAGCAAGGTACCACATATCCGGTACCTGTGCATTTTGTTTTTTTGGCCTAAATGTAGAACCTTACTTTTTTCACTGCTGAATTTTATTTTGTTAGATAGTGCCCAATGTTCAAGCCTGTCAAGATCTTTCTGTATCTTGAGCCTATCTTCTGGAGTGTTGGCTATTCCTGCCAGCTTGGTGTCATCTGCAAATTTGATGAGTTCCCCATCTATCCCCTTGTCCAAGTCATTGAT
Source organism: Ahaetulla prasina (assembly GCF_028640845.1). Taxonomy (NCBI): domain Eukaryota; kingdom Metazoa; phylum Chordata; class Lepidosauria; order Squamata; family Colubridae; genus Ahaetulla; species Ahaetulla prasina. The sequence continues at coordinate 330,993,106 of NC_080539.1, read as the reverse complement.
GAAGATGTTGAAGAGTACTGGACCTAAAACAGAGCCTTGGGGTACTCCACTGCATACTTCCCTCCATGTGGATGTAGTTCCGTTGAGGACTACATGTTGAGTGTGGTTGGTCAGCCAGTTACGAATCCATCTGGTGGTAGTGCTGTCTAACCCACATTTTTCTACTTTATCTAGTAATAGGTTATGGTCTACTTTATCAAATGCTTTACTGAAGTCCAAGCAAATTATATCGACAGCATTCCTCTGGTCCACTAATATTGTCACTTTGTCAAAGAATGCAATGAGATTAGTCTGGCATGATCTGTTTTTGACAAACCCATGTTGGCTTTTGGTTATTATTTTGTTTGCTTCTAGGTGTTTGGTGATTCGTTGCTTGATTATCTTTTCCAGAATCTTCCCTGGTATTGAGGTTAGGCTGATAGGTCTGTAGTTTCCTGGATCTGTTTTTTTTCCTTTTTTGAAGATGGGAACTACATCAGCTCTTTTCCAGTCCTCTGGCAGTTCCCCTGTGCTCCAGGATCTTTGAAAGATATAGTTCAGTGGTTCTGAGATTTCATCTGCCAGTTCCTTCAGAACCCTGGGGTGTAATCCATCCGGTCCTGGTGATTTGAACTCGTCTAGGGTAGACAGATGTTCACTTACCATTTTTTCCCCTATTTTAACTTGTGTTCCTAATCTGTTTTTTGTGGTGCTGTTTTTGATAGGTTGGATTGTTTTTTCCTTTTGTGTAAAGACAGATGCAAAATATGAGTTAAGTAGATCTGCTTTCTCCCTGTTGCTTATCACCTTCTTGCCACTTTCTTCCAGCAATGGGCCAATTGTTTCCTTGACTTTTTTCTTGTTTTTAACATGTTGGAAGAAGCTTTTTTTGTTATTTTTTACTTTTGTCGCTAGCCTTTGTTCATTGTGAGCCTTAGCTTTCCTCACTTCATCTTTATAGGCTCGGGCTATTTGCTGATATTCTGCCTTAGTTATTTGCCCCTCTTTCTACTTTTTATATGTGTCCTTTTTATCTTTCAATTTGTCAGATAGTTCTTTATGCATCCATGCTGGTTTCTTTTGAGATATATTATTTTTCTTCCTCATTGGTATTGTGCTAGACTGGGCTTTTATAATCTCACTTTTCAAAATTTCCCAAGCTTCTTGAGTTGTTTTGAAGATCACTTCATGTGATCTTGATTCTATCCCTCTGTTTATGCAGCCCAGAACTGTGTTGGCTTTTTTGGCAGCTGCTGCACACTGCTAGCTCATATCTAAATGGTTGTCCACTAGGACTCCAAGATCCCTCTCACCGTTACTATTGAGCAAGATACCACATATACGGTACCTGTGCATTTTGTGGTTTTTTTTGCCTAAATGTAGAACCTTACTTTTTTCACTTGTTGAATTTTGTTAGTTAGCGCCCAATGTTCAAGTCTGTCAAGATCCTTCTGTATCTTGAGCCTATCTTCTGGAGTGTTGGCTATTCCTGCCAGCTTGGTGTTATCTGCAAATTTGATGAGTTCCCCAGCTATCCCCTTGTCCAAGTCTATGCACCTTGAATAGTTATATACAAGTACTTTGGATAAGAGACGTCCCCAAAAATAAAGAATAGTTTTTTACTTGCTTGGGGAATTTTTTTAATCTATGGAAGTATAGAAAGGATACAATGAATAAAATGTAAATTAAATGAATAAAATATAAATTAAAGAAATGTTTCTCAGCTATCCATTTTAGACTAGTGACAAAGGCAATAGTCGAGAAACCAGGAGACTATCAGTTCTACACTTGACTTAAGCATGAAAGCCAGTCACTCTCTCTCATCCCAAATCACCTCACAGGGCTATTGTTGTGAGGAAAATAGGAGGAGGGAATATTAGGTATGTTCACCACCTTGAGTTATTTATAAATAATAATAAAGGCAGGATTTTAAAAAACCTTTAAAAAGAGATAAAAAGTTGTAATTATATTGTCCACTTTTGCCACATGTATCATTTTCTTTTATTCTGCCATTTCACACCTGTGTTTTCAAAAGCCAAGCACTCACTTCCTGCCTACAGCAACAAGGGGAAAACAGGAATCTTAAACAGGATGCAGGAGGCAGAGTTGTGGATATGTGTACTGTGATTCCTGATGTATTGACGCATAAGAAAAACGTTCAGAAAAAAACATCTGCAGCACTTGCTGCAGTAAGTTTTCATTCAAGGTTGACAATTAATCCCAAACAATATGTACTACTGCAGTGGTGAAATATAAACCAGTTTACTACCGGTTTGCTCACTGTGCATGCGCACTGCACGTGCATGCGCTGTGCGCACCACACACCAAATGCGAGGTGTGCATGTGCAGTGCACAGCAAAAGGAGGCATGCAGTAAGTAGAACAGTGCGCAGGGTGGTGATCAACTGTGGCATGTGATTTTTTTTTTACTTTTAAAAGCATTTTTTTACAACCTCTTCAGCCAAAGAGGTTGTAAAAATACTTTTAAAAGTAAAAAAAAAAGCCTCTAACAATCGCACGGGTCAGCTGGGATCATCAGAGCCTTTTAAAAGCATTTTTACAACCTCTTTGGCCGAAGAGGTTATAGAAAAAAAGCTTTTAAAAGTAAAAAAAAAGGCTTGACGATTGCGTGGCTCAGCTGGGCATGGGTGGAGGGGGAAAGGATTTTTGCTACTGGTTCTCCGAACCATCCGCCATCATCGCTACCGGATTGGCTGATCCAGTCCAAACTGGGAGCATTTCACCCCTGTACTAATGGCATTAGACCTAGGAAGAACCATGTCTTTGTATGTATTGATTCCACTTTCTGAAAAACAAATTGCCAGCATCAACAACTTCACTCATTGTGAATGTTGAAGTCTATTATTATTGTTGTTGTTGTTGCTGCTGTTGTTGTTGTTGTTGTTGTTATGTTTAGACTGGATTTGGCATTTTCATCCATCTATTGAGTCATTCCCACGGACCTGAGATAGGAAAATATTGTTGTTTGATAATGTTAGAGGCATCATCACAGGATATAAACTGTTCCAAGTAAAGTTACATTTTGCAATTGACTGTAGTGATTTTGTAAATGCTGATGGTATTCAAGTGGTGCTCCAGATGTTTTGGAATTGCAACCAAGGCATCTTTTATTATCGACATTATCTTTGCTTTCTTTTGTCACCGTCTTTCTCTTTATAAGTCTTTGTATTTTGCGATTTTTCTCCAGTTGTTTCTTTTCTCTTCTGCTGTCTATTATTATTAGAAGTAGTATCCCACTTCATTTACAGTTGCTCATCTCAAATCTAGAGAAGTAGCCAGCAAAAATAGGTAAAAGACTTGTCTTCATTTACCTATTGTGGGATAAAATACCTGTAAAGATTGGAAAATAGCTTCCTTTTTGTAAAACAAAAAACAAAAATACAACTTTGCAACTTCAAGCTTTTCAAATATGCATTTTTCTACTAGCCAGAACACTGTGGGACATAGCTATTTATTTGTGGCCATTGCTCCAAGAGAGACCCATTTCCATGGCAGAAGAAGGAGACAAATGAAAAAAATCCTCCCTGTTACCTCATTTACACTGTCATTTAAGCACTGGAGAGAGATCCCAAGGAATGAGAAAATTGGTTTATATTTACTAAAAGGAAGCTTTTTGAATCTGGTCATTTCAGATACATTTGGGTTCTAAGGTCCTATAACTTTATTTCCACAGAGGTCAGGAAAACCAGCTTTAATAATAAAGATATAGATTTAATCTATTTAGCTATATCACAGAAGCAGCAAATTGGAAGGTGTTTTTGTAGGAATTAGGAATGTGTGTGTGTGTGTGTGTTGTATTGGCATATTATTTAACATTTAAACATGCTCAGTGCTACGGTTGGACAATATGGCTTTGTGTATACCTTTTTTTTTCTCCTTTTTTTGGGTGTAAATCTCATCTCAAAGAAAGTCATCTGCCATTTGTATAATATTAATGAAGAGGATACCAAGGAGAACAGAAGAAAAAATCTACTGCTTTATTCTTCAGCAGGTCTTGCTCCCAGCATACAGATCTTCAATAGCACCTACTCAAATGTCTTCTTCTTCAAAATGACTCTGGTAAATAAAATGACTGGGGAAGGTAAATTGTTCAATGGGAAAGAACCGGATTTGCAAGGTTAGATTCCTTTCCTGATATCTTCAGTTAGATTCAAGTGGCAAATGATTGAAAGATGTAGAGAGAGAGAGAGAGACTTCCAGTAGTATGAGGCAACAATTGATTAAATATTAAAATAGATCCGATGTATAGCAGCATCTTGTCTTCCTATTATTTTGTAGCAAAAGCCAGCAGTCTTTTCAGATAATGGGCATTATTATTATTGTCTGATTTTACATGTTACAACAGGTGCTACAAAAATATACAACATATCTAAAATGTTTTTTTTTCTAAAACTTCTTTTTTTTAAAAAAAACCCCTGAATTTGCAGTTGTTGTGCAAAAATAATGATTTGGGTTCTTTTTATACCGCTAACGTTGTATAGGATTTGGCAATCTCATGGAATTTCCACCATTTAGTTTAAACAAGTTATCTTACTTTTTAAATTTAATTTTGGTTTCCTTTAAGAGGATCATGTGTGCCATGATTCCTGCAAGAATGGGTCTACCAGATATCACAGTGCTTAGAAGATTTGAATAAAAAAATTGTGATCTTTGTAAAGGAAAAAGTTGAGATTTACATCATTGCTCAGGCTGAAAGTAGAGCATATTGTAGTTGAACAGAGAAGGCATATTATGACCTCTGTACTTGATAATATTAAATATCAAGCAAATACACATACAACATATATGTGTGTTTGTGTACATGTGGCATTCATGATGATTGATACTACTTCCAGGATCAGATCAGTCATCAGTTACTGTGAATTACAGCAAGAGATGATTTGGTCCATTTATGGTCCTCAATAACCAACTCTTGGGGAGAAAAGACTGCTGATTTGGGCAGAACTTTGGTATAATTTGCATTAATCTGAATTAAAATGTTTATTTATGTATTACATGTTTATGCTGCCCATCACCCCTATAAACTGACTTAAATTAAAATGTTCATTTTTGAAATGGCATAAACATTCTGTTATTTTAGTTTGATATTTCTATAAACATATTTATTTTCTTGGCCAGAAGTGGAATTTCACTGTTTTCTTCCAGTTTACAGTATATACTGTATCTATACCTAGTTTACATTTAGTCTCAAAGAAACCTGGAGTTTCTTTGTAGTCTTTCATCTGAATATTAATCATTGATCTCATGTAGTTCTTGCAAGATATAAATATAAATAAGAAATCTGCATTACTTCTGTTTTTGATTTTTCCCAAGGAGCTCATAACCTATTCAAGAGTAGTTTATCCCCACCTAAGCATCAAGCAATACATTTGGTTATTTTTATTTATTTATTATTTATTTATTTGATTTTTATACCGCCTGCCCCCGAAGGACTCAGGGCGGTGTACAGGCAAAAATAAAACAGATAATGCAATATACAATTTAAAATGCAGATTAAAAAACTTATTTTAAAATTAGCCTGATAGGTTAAAATATACTAGACTAAAAACCCCATTTAAAATTAATTAATAAAAATTTAAAATTAATAAAATTCAGTTCAAGCCAGCCCCGCGCGAATGAAAAGATGTGTCTTCAGTTCGCGACGGAATGTCCGAAGGTCAGGTATTTGGCGTAAACCCGGGGGAAGCTCGTTCCAGAGTGTGGGAGCCCCCACAGAGAAGGCCCTTCCCCTGGGGGCCGCCAGCCGACATTGTTTGGCGGACGGCACCCTGAGAAGTCCCTCTCTGTGAGAGCGTACGGGTCGGTGGGAGGCATGTGGTAACAGCAGGCGGTCCCGTAAGTACCCAGGCCCTAAGCCATGGAGCGCTTTAAAGGTCATAACCAACACCTTAAAGTGCACTCGAAAGGCCACAGGTAGCCAGTGCAGTCTGCGCAGGAGCGGTGTTACGTGGGAGCTACGCGTAGCTCCCTCTATCACCCGCGCAGCTGCATTCTGGACTAGCTGAAGCCTCCGAGTGCACTTCAAGGGGAGCCCCATGTAGAGAGCATTACAATAATCCAAGCGAGAGGTAACGAGCGCATGAGTGACTGTGCACAAAGCATCCTGATCAAGAAAGGGGCGCAACTGCCGAACCAGGCGAACCTGGTGGAAGGCCCTCCTGGAGATGGCCGTCAAATGATCTTCAAACGACAGCCGATCATCCAGGAGGACACCTAAGTTGCGCACCCTATCCTTTGGGGCCAGTAACTCGCCTCCAACAGTCAGCCGTGGCTGCAGCTGACTGAATCGGGATGCCGGCATCCACAGCCACTCCGTTAAAAGATTGACTCATGCAACCGAATGAATTTAGAACCAATTTAAACCTACCATACCTTACAATACTAAATACATATTAAAATTATGATGTATAAATGACTATAGCTGTTTAAAGTCTGAAAGTCTTTTTCTGACATAATTTCTAAAGGGAGAAAAAGATGAAGAAGTGGATTCATGGTCTATTAATATCCCTAGAGAAAAGATTACATATAATACAGGTGAGAGATTGTTATAAATCACGGTGGCACAGTGGTTAGAGTGCACTACTGCAGGCTATCACTTGAGAGCAGGTTCTTTACTGCTTCAAAAGCCTTATTTTCTGACTTTCCCCAAGACCAAACAGTATTTTTCCCTAAGAGCCTATGCAGCGGTTCCGCAACGGTTGCTTTGTTCTTTAAAAAGACCGCGTAAAAATTAACCAATCCCAGGAATGCCTGCAGCTCTGCTTTGTTTTTGGGCGCTGGAGCCTTCCTAATTGCCTTAACTTTGCTCTCAGTAGGGTGAATTCCTTTCTTGTCTATCCGGTAGCCCAAGAAATCGACCGATTCAACACCTATCTGACATTTATTTGTCTTGACTTTTAATCCGGCTGTCCGGAAAATGCTCAAGACCTTTCTTAAACGCTCCCCTAGTTCTTCCATGTTCTCCCCTGAGATTAGGACATCATCGAAGTAGGGGACTACCCCTGGGAGCCCTTGCAGTAGTCGTTCCATCAGGTTTTGGAACAGCCCTGGTGCCACACTAACCCCAAATTGCAATCGGGTGCACTTGAAGGCCCCCCTGTGCGTCACAATCGTTTGGGTCTTCGGCTGTGCGGGCGTCTACTGGCAGTTGTTGGTAGGCTTGGGCCAAGTCTAACTTTGCAAAGACTTGCCCTTGCCCCAAAGAGTGCAATAAGTGTTGCACTACGGGGACCGGGTACGCGCTTTTCTGTAAGGCTTTGTTAAGCGTCGCCTTGTAGTCAGCGCAAATTCTAATTGACCCGTCCGATTTGATGGGGGTGACGATTGGCGTCTCCCACTTTGCGTGATCGACTGGCACCAAAATCCCCTGGTTTATGAGCTTGTCCAGCTCCTTATCAATTTTGGTTTTAGGGCAAAGGACTCTCCTCGCCTTAAGCCTAATGGGGCTACCTGGGGTCTAAGTTGAAGGAAATAGGGGTCCCCTTGTACTTGCCCAGGCAGTCCTTGAAGACATCTTGAACTCGTTAAAGAGAATGTCTTTCAAATTGCAGTCACTTCTGTAGATGCCAGTCACTCCCATGCCCAGGGCACGAAACCAGTCTAGTCCCAACAGACTGGGCAGAGTTCCTTCGACGATCGTGATGGGCAGGGTCTTTTGTGAGGGCCGTGCTCGACTCGGACGGAGGTGGTCCCTCGAACAGGGATGCGATTCCCTGGTAGTCGTGGCACTCGTAGCCGCTGTGCTTGCAGATGGCGCCGCGACGGACGGCAGTGACGCCAGAGTGTCCCAGGACATGATGGTGATCGCTGATCCCGTGTCTACTTCAAGCCTGCACCGTACTCCCTCGATCTTGGGCTTTGTGAAAATCTTCTTTTCCACTTTGGTCGAGGCCTATAATGACAGTCGTTTGGTTAGACTTGGCGCCTTTCTTGTTTGAACCAATCGCGGGCCGCCTTTCCGGTTCCGCGCTCTGATTGGTCGATTTGAATTTTCGGCGGGAAGGTTGGGCGCTCTGCAAACCTGAGCTATGTCCTTTCTTCCCACACCGCCGCATGTTGCCTTTAAACCTGCAGCGTTGGCGCTGATGCTGCCCTCCGCAGCTTCCGACTCGTCCACGGTCCTCAGTGTCGCGTTTCTCGGTCCGCAGACCCTTCCTCATCCTCGCCTCACCTTCGGATTCGGACTGAATCTCCTCCTGGTGTACTGGCGTTGGCTTTGCGCCGCCTTGGATTGAAGAGGCTTTTGCAGGGTCTCTGCTGCTTTAGTAGACATTTCGTGTGCTCTGGCCTCGTCCAGGGCGGTGGCTAGTGTCAGGTTGCTCCTGGCTAGCAGTCGTCGCCGTGGCGGATGTCCTTGACCGGATGAGTTGCTCGAGTAGCACTTCGCCTAAGTCTCGGTATCCGCAGTCCTTGGGCGCTCTTCTTAAAGCGGCCATGTAGTCACCGATGGACTCGCCCTCCATCTGTCTCGTTCTCCAATTCAAACCGCTGCACGTATTTGGACGGCGTCGGTGCGAAATGGTTCTTCAGCAAAGTCTGCAGAGTCGGCCACGATACCGATTGTATCGGCGTTGGCTCTGCCAGGGCTTCCGCAATCTCGATTACCTCCGGCCCGCAATGGCTTAGGAAGTAAGCCCGTTTGCGGTTATCAGGGATCCCCTGTAGTTCGTTGGCTTCTAGAAAGCTTTCGAAACGGGTCATATATGTTCCCCATTTCTCCTTGCCCGGGTTGTACGGTGCGGGTGGCGTGTTTGCCATTTCCGCGTTTCTGCCCTGAGTTTGCTGGGTTCGGACTAGCGTGCTTCAGCTCGGTTCTGGTTCTCCTTAGCCTCGAGATCCCACCTTCGTCGCCAATGTTAAGTTCGGGAAGTAACGAGGCTGGAGACCAGGGTAGTGACAACAGCTCTTTAATATAGGGTGAACCCAGCAACAGGCTGGGGCAAAAACCTCTCCTTTTATACAGTTCTGCTGGAGGCTTCGTCCAATCAGCAACGTGCTGATTTCCCGCTCAAATATTTAAAGGCACAACTGTTAATACATAACAATATCTAAAATGTTTTTTTTTCTAAAACTTCTTTTTTTTTTAAAAAAACCCTGAATTTGCAGTTGTTGTGCAAAAATAATGATTTGGGTTCTTTTTATACCGCTAACGTTGTATAGGATTTGGCAATCTCATGGAATTTCCACCATTTAGTTTAAAGAAGTTATCTTACTTTTTAAATTTAATTTTGGTTTCCTTTAAGAGGATCATGTGTGCCATGATTCCTGCAAGAATGGGTCTACCAGATATCACAGTGCTTAGAAGATTTGAATAAAAAAATTGTGATCTTTGTAAAGGAAAAAGTTGAGATTTACATCATTGCTCAGGCTGAAAGTAGAGCATATTGTAGTTGAACAGAGAAGGCATATTATGACCTCTGTACTTGATAATATTAAATATCAAGCAAATACACATACAACATATATGTGTGTTTGTGTACATGTGGCATTCATGATGATTGATACTACTTCCAGGATCAGATCAGTCATCAGTTACTGTGAATTACAGCAAGAGATGATTTGGTCCATTTATGGTCCTCAATAACCAACTCTTGGGGAGAAAAGACTGCTGATTTGGGCAGAACTTTGGTATAATTTGCATTAATCTGAATTAAAATGTTTATTTATGTATTACATGTTTATGCTGCCCATCACCCCTATAAACTGACTTAAATTAAAATGTTCATTTTTGAAATGGCATAAACATTCTGTTATTTTAGTTTGATATTTCTATAAACATATTTATTTTCTTGGCCAGAAGTGGAATTTCACTGTTTTCTTCCAGTTTACAGTATATACTGTATCTATACCTAGTTTACATTTAGTCTCAAAGAAACCTGGAGTTTCTTTGTAGTCTTTCATCTGAATATTAATCATTGATCTCATGTAGTTCTTGCAAGATATAAATATAAATAAGAAATCTGCATTACTTCTGTTTTTGATTTTTCCCAAGGAGCTCATAACCTATTCAAGAGTAGTTTATCCCCACCTAAGCATCAAGCAATACATTTGGTTATTTTTATTTATTTATTATTTATTTATTTGATTTTTATACCGCCCTTCTCCCGAAGGACTCAGGGCGGTGTACAGGCAAAAATAAAACAGATAATGCAATATACAATTTAAAATGCAGATTAAAAAACTTATTTTAAAATTAGCCTGATAGGTTAAAATATACTAGACTAAAAACCCCATTTAAAATTAATTAATAAAAATTTAAAATTAATAAAATTCAGTTCAAGCCAGCCCCGCGCGAATGAAAAGATGTGTCTTCAGTTCGCGACGGAATGTCCGAAGGCCAGGTACTTGGCGTAAACCCGGGGGAAGCTCGTTCCAGAGTGTGGGAGCCCCCACAGAGAAGGCCCTTCCCCTGGGGGCCGCCAGCCGACATTGTTTGGCGGACGGCACCCTGAGAAGTCCCTCTCTGTGAGAGCGTACGGGTCGGTGGGAGGCATGTGGTAACAGCAGGCGGTCCCGTAAGTACCCAGGCCCTAAGCCATGGAGCGCTTTAAAGGTCATAACCAACACCTTAAAGTGCACTCGAAAGGCCACAGGTAGCCAGTGCAGTCTGCGCAGGAGCGGTGTTACGTGGGAGCTACTCGTAGCTCCCTCTATCACCCGCGCAGCTGCATTCTGGACTAGCTGAAGCCTCCGAGTGCACTTCAAGGGGAGCCCCATGTAGAGAGCATTACAATAATCCAAGCGAGAGGTAACGAGCGCATGAGTGACTGTGCACAAAGCATCCTGATCAAGAAAGGGGCGCAACTGCCGAACCAGGCGAACCTGGTGGAAGGCCCTCCTGGAGACGGCCGTCAAATGATCTTCAAACGACAGCCGATCATCCAGGAGGACACCTAAGTTGCGCACCCTATCCTTTGGGGCCAGTAACTCGCCTCCAACAGTCAGCCGTGGCTGCAGCTGACTGAATCGGGATGCCGGCATCCACAGCCACTCCGTTAAAAGATTGACTCATGCAACCGAATGAATTTAGAACCAATTTAAACCTACCATACCTTACAATACTAAATACATATTAAAATTATGATGTATAAATGACTATAGCTGTTTAAAGTCTGAAAGTCTTTTTCTGACATAATTTCTAAAGGGAGAAAAAGATGAAGAAGTGGATTCATGGTCTATTAATATCCCTAGAGAAAAGATTACATATAATACAGGTGAGAGATTGTTATAAATCACGGTGGCACAGTGGTTAGAGTGCACTACTGCAGGCTACGTCTGCTCACTGCCAGTTGCCTGCAATTTGACAGTTTAAATCTCACCAGGCTCAAGGTTGACTCAGCCTTCCATCCTTCCAAGGTGAGTAAAATGAGTATCTAGATTGTTGGGGGCAAAATGCTGACTCTATAAACTGCTTAAAGAGGACTGTAAAGCACTGTGAAACCAGGGGTAGGTTTACTTACCTTTACTACTGGTTCCCAACGGGACCATGCATGCGTGCTTCTACGCATGCGCAGAAACTTCCTGATGACATCTGGGTCAGTGGGTGGACCCTCCCATCAGTTTTACTACTGATTCTTGCGAATCGGTCCAAACTGGAGGCAACCCACCACTGTGTGAAGCAGTATATAAGTCTAAGTGCTAAGTGCTAAGTGCTAATAGTAATGGGATTATTGCTGCTTCCTTAGTTTAATTTGCACCAATGCTCCAGTAGTGTGGTCCTTTTAATTTGTTTTATTATGTCATATTAACTATAAACAATATAAAATGATAAATATAAATGTAAATGCTAACATAAATAAGAAAATGACTTGAACCCCCAAATATGAAAACATACTCATTACTGACAAGTCTAATGAGTAAGTCCACGGAATATGCCTGGGTGTATTGTATATTAAAGAAAGATGTTAATATTACACTTAGATGTTCATAGGAATTATACTCATTTTCTATTTCCTGTTTGACTAGATGTTGCTCCGGTAGAGGAATGGTTTGTAAAATTCAATATGCATCATGGGTTAGGTATGTTTACCACTGAAGGAACATTATTGGATATAACACGAGGTAAGTTATAGCTATATTCCAAGGAAATTACTTGTAGTAATTGTAATTGTAGTTCAAAGCTTTCTGAAGGTGTTCAGATATTAAATGGTAGTCATCTGATTCAGTGGTGGGTTTCAAATTTTTTTACTACCGGTTCTGTGGGCGTGGCTTGATGGGCGTGGTGTGGCATGGCTTGGTGGGCATGGCAGGGGAAGGATACTGTAAAATCCCCATTCCCTCCCCACTCCAGGGGAAGGTTATTGCAAAATCCCAATTTCCTTCCGATCAGCTGGGATTTGGGAGGCGGAGGAAAGATGGGGGTGGGGCCAGTCAGAATTTTTACTACCGGTTCTCTGAACTACTCAAAATTTCCGCTAATGGTTCTCCAGAACTAGTCAGGACCTGCTGAAGCCCACCTCTGATCTGATTGGCTAAGACCCTACGGTCACGAGGAGAGATTTGTTTGTTGGCAGCTGAGGAAGATTTTCAAGTGACTTTTATTCGTGGAATTTAGGACAAATAAATCAAAATCAAATATGAAGGACAGAAAGCTTTGTTTTTTTTAATGGCATTGTTCTCCAGGAAGTATTGGAATTTAGATACTAGATACATAATATTTAGGATTGGCCTCATAATAATGGGGTTGTAAATATATTTTCATTCATTTTAACAACGAAAATTTGTATTTTCATTCTGTATCTGTATTTTATAGTAACGTTACAAAACTGCAGAATACACATTTCTTACACATTAACCTCACTGTCTTATATTTTACAGAGCCAATTCTTCAGTGGCTTTTTAAACTTGGTACTTACGTAGATATTTCTAAAACAATATCTGACATAACAGATTTGGAAATAACAAAGAGTCCTTGTGCAAGTGATGTAGCAATAGCTGGTGTGATTTATAAAAAGCCCGATAATGGTAAGTGCAGCTTCTTGTAACTGCATATTATCTGATGAGTGTTACATAGCTATAACCATCAACAATGATAGATTTGCTATCCAACAAGGTAATCTGATATGTGTACTCGGAACCAAGTGCCACTACATGCCTATTCCTACAGATAGTCCTCGACTTATGACAAGCACAAAATTTATGTTGCTAACTGAGTCAGTTGTGAAGTGAATTTTGCCCCATTTTACAACCATTCTTGCCACAGTTGTTGAATCACTGTAGTTGTTGAGTTAGTAACATTGACTTTGCTTGTCAGAAGGTTGCAAAGGATTATTACATACCCTAGGATACTGCAACCATCATAAATATGAATCAGTTGCCAAGCATCTGAATTTTGATCACATGACCATGGGGATGTTGCAACAGTCGTAAGTGTGAAAAATGGTCGTAAATCACTTTTTTTCAGTTCCGTTGTACCTTTGAACAGTCATTAAATGAACTGTTGTAAGGCGAGGACTATCTGTACTTACTTAGGAATAAGTCACAGTGAGCTCAGTGGCTTTAATTTTTGAATAAATAAGTGAACTCATAACAGACTCTGTCTTTTAAGCCTGTAAAGGATTGCACAATTATGTTTTGCTTAAGACTGCAAGCTATTTTATTGAGGCCAGAAATCTATAAACACAAGAATTAAGTAAATTTATTTCAAATTTACCACACATACCCAGAGACAAGCGAAAGTGTAAGAAATTTGGCACCTTCCAAATCTGTCTTCTTATTGGTACTTCATTACCCTATTTTCATATTTTTCTAACTGAAGCTGAGCAAAGAAAGAATCCTGTTGGGCAGGATTCTGTATTGATAGTTGTATGTGTTCTTTCTTCTCCACGAGGACATCCTTTTGGGGGGAAGTAACTGTCCTCTGGGGAAAGGAGAGAAGATGCCAGTGCATCAGGCTTCTGAGTTGATTGTCATTTGCCTTCCTACCTTTCTACTTAGCTATAATCTCCGAGAGGTGATTGGTTGTAACAGTAATTTCAAGGAATGCTAAAATGGTGAATCTTGTGACTAGTTCTAAAACAATTTGCATAACTTTCTTCTGCTGGTGTTCTCAAAGGTGCTTTTTTTTTTCCAAAAGGCAACTGGGCTGTGTTTTTTCCTTGAGGAAGAAGACATTCTGTTTTTCATCCAAGAAGCTTCTTCAGATCTGGCTAGCTGGGGCGGGGCGGGGGGAGGGGGAATGGAAGGATAAGCTCTGACAACTGTTCACAACCAACCCTTCCATTCCCCACCACCACCATTTAGCCAAAACTGATAAAGTTTCTTGGATGCGACGCGAAATCTCTTCTTTTTCCTCAAGGAAAAAACACAGTTATACTTTTTTGTGGTGAGGGGAAGAAGCACCTTTGAGACAACCATGACCTGGATGATTGAGAATCTCCATAGAAATATTTCTTCTGTTGGGAAACTTGTTGACTGAGGACACTTCTACATGGTCTTTGAGTTGATTTCTTTCTGGCTTAGCTGAATTGAATTCAGAATCTTGCACATACATAAAACTCCACGGTAATCTGTTTAGCTACTCACCTCTATCCTCCACATTTTGTTAAGTTTTGAGTCAGAACAAGAAATTCAATTGAGCTCTTATGTTCTGCAAGCTCCTGAAGATGCAGAAGGGCTTTCAACTAGAGATGACCTATGACTATAGTAAATGTTGCTCCTTTTGCAGTGTTATGTCTCCACCTATCCTGTAAAACCAAAAATGAAAGAAATGCCTTATTTCTCTTCATCCATGAGAATCCAAATATGTTTCACCTCTAAAAATTCTAGATCGCTTGTAGAAATGGGAAGCCTATAATACTGTACTATGTATTAATATCCAGATTTATATGTAACTCTGTTTTCATGTCTGTATATTTTTTCTGGGGATTCACAGGAATAGTTATAGGAGTCACCTATGATGGATTTATGACTCGAGATGTAGTTTGGCGTAATTTAACAGATAACATTTGTGTTCTCATGGATTACGGTAATTTTTTCTTTTCAATTAGTATTTGTCTTTTTCATTTGTAAGTTTCTGTATTTAGCTCCTAAATTTTATGACAGAAGCATAAGACTCATATAGCCCTAAAACTTTAACTCTAGGCTTCAGAGTTCTCTCCCCAATTTATACCAATTATCATTTTCGATCAGTCTGAAGGGAGAAAATATTAAATAATGTGATTGGACAGTAAACATACTAACTTGAGCTAGCTTAATGAAAATAAAAAGTAGGCTCAGGATACAGAAGGATCTTGACAGACTTGGACATTGGGCCCTATCTAACAAAATGAAATTTAATGTAGAGAAAAGTAAGGTTTTACACTTAGGCAAAATAACCAAATGCACAGGTATAGAATACTGCATTCAATTTTGGCAACGACAATATAAAAAAGATGTTGAGACTCTAGAAAAGTGCAGAAAAGAGCAACAAAGATGATTAGGGGATTGAAGACTAAAACATATGAAGAACGGTTGCAGGAATTGGGTGTATCTAGTTTAACGAAAAGAAAGGTTGGGGTGACATAGCAGTGTTCTAATATCTACAGGGCTGCCACAAAGAAGAGGGAGTAAACCTATTCATCCATTGCTTCTTGTCCTGAAGGCAGTACAAGAAGCAAGGGATGGAAATTAATCAAGGAGAGAACCAACTAGAACTAAGGATAAATTTTCTAACAGAACAATTAATCAGTGGAGCGACTTGCCTCTAGTTGTTGTGGGTGCTCCAACATCGGAGGTTTTTAAGAAGAGATTGGACTACCATTTGTCTGAAATGGTACAGGGTTTTCTACTTGAGCAAGGGATTGGACTAGAACACCTCCAAGGTTCCTTCCAAATCTGTTATTGTCTTATTAAATTCAGTTTTTCTTTCCTGGTCCGGTCTGATGCTTTTTGGAGAAACGGCCTGAAAACTTTGTATGCTTCATTCTTTAAGGCCTATTAGAATTCTTCATGGTAATTTTATGCTTTGGAGAGAAGATCAGGATGTATCATGTCATCTCTTCACTGACTCAGAATAATCGCTGTTCTTTTAATCCTAAAAGATAATGGGTAGTGCCCTTTCATTCTGAAGTCAAATAAGCAGTTGGAGTTTAGGGGTTTCAATTAATGCCTCATAACCAACTGACTTTTCCCATGAATTGTCCTGCTGATGTTTCAGTCATGGTTATTTAATTGCCAGGTCCAAGCTGGAGTCAGTTGATGTCCCTGTATATGCCAAAATCCTTCCCTCTATTTTTCACCATCCCGCTACCAATGTTATTTTCATTGTGTTTTTTTTTTTTTACAGAAATGCACCCAATTTGCAGTTTCCAGATTAAATATATGGGTGCAAACTTCAAATACATTCTGCATTTCTCTCAAAATTTCAAACCAGATTATAAATTATTAATACTGTACAAATATCAATATCTTAGAATAAAATTTATTTATAACCGTGTTTACATTTTTTAAAAACATGTACCAAATTAGGACAAAACAAAGATCAGACACATGAACAATGTAGATTATATACTTGCATAATGGAAATAGGCTTCCTCTCTCATTTTATGCATTTATTTCTAAAATAAAATACCTAATAATGAAGCTCTCTGGATAGTTTACAATAAAAACATCAAAAAAAGAAATAAGGGCAGTCTTCAAAATCTAAAATAATATGAATTAAAAAACAATTTAAAAGAAAATAAAGGAAAAATAAAAAAGTCTTCCCACAGTGACAAAATAATGCAAATATGGGCATCAATCAACTGGGGAGGGCATTCCAGCATGTTCCCCACATTCAATTCACCTTTATTCCCCTGATTGGGTTTATTATCAGGGAATGTCTTGTTTTGGGGGCAAGGTCAAAGCCAGCAAATTGAATTGGACCCAGTCAAGCTGCATTGGTTGCCAGTTTGATTGCCAAACTGGCAACCAATGCAGCTTGTAGAACATCCGGTCTGGCAAGAGGAGCATGTTATTGGTCCTTTCTGCTAAGGCACTCCCTCTGACAGGACTCAGAGGACAAGTTATTTGTCAGCTCCAATTACGTTGGTCTTTAATATATTAACATAAATTTTCATTCCCCTTGTTGCATCATATAGTCCATCTAAAATCCATTGTAAGTCATTCAAGTTCTCAGATGTTGTTGTTAGTTGCGAAGTCGTGTCCGACCCATCGTGACCCCATAGACAACATTCCTCCAGGCCTTCCTGTCCTCTACCATCCCCTGGAGTCCATTTAAACTCATGCCTACTGCTTCAGTGACTCCATCGAGCCACCTCGTTCTCTGTCATCCCCTTCTTCTTTTGCCCTCAATCTTTTCCAGCATTAGGCTCTTCTCCAGTGAGTCCTTCTTTCTCATTAGGTGGCCAAAGTATTTCAGTTTCATCTTCAGGATCTGACCTTCTAAAGAGCAGTCAGAGTTGATCTCCTCTAGAACTGACTTGTTTGTTCGCCTTGCAGTCCAAGGGACTCGCAGGAGTCTTCTCCAGCACCAGAGTTCAAAGGCCTCAATTCTTTGGCGCTCAGCCTTTCTTATGGTCCAACCTTCACAGTTCCCAGATAGTTCTCAGATAGCAACACAATATTTTCTGTATACAAATGTAAACATCTAAACGTATCTTGGCAAGCATTCCTTATGTGTGCGTGTGAGAGAAAGACAGTGTGTACACACACACACATACACACACACATATAGACACACATATATATAGAAACACACATATAACCTACTACCTCAATCCTCAAATTTGTATGTTTGAAAAACGTACATTATTTGCCTTATCAGTAGAAAATAATGTTAAAAGATATAAAGAAAAATAACCACTCTCCCATGAATCTTTTTCTTTTCTACAGATTGCTCTGGTCTTGCACTTGTGGATATCATTCTAACAAATACACGTTTAATAATGCTTACTACATTGGGTTTATTTGTCAGTGAAGATCTGCGGTATCCTTCTAAACATAAACTGAAAGTATGTTTTGAATATATCCTTTCTCTATGGTATGATGTAGTAAAGTTAACAAAGAACATACTGAAAAAGTGTTCAGAGAAGGTTTGAAAAGTGACACTTTAGGCTTTCAGAAATCCATTGAGGGAAACTGAGGGGTTCCCTGTAAACCAGATCAAACTAAAGAAGTAGAACATAGAGTTAGAGGAAAAAGTTAGAAAACTCTCAGTGTAGGAAGGAAATGAAAGAGATTAAAACACTGTTTGTTTCTATAGAAAGATATTCACAAACTGTTTCATAGCTACTCTCTCTGCCTCTTCTATAAAAATGAAAACTACTAGCAAATAGCAGTATGTTGAATCATCCTGAATCAAGATTGTAGCTCAAGATTTGGGCTTTATATAGCCAAATAAACACTTTACTTTCATGCATTATTTTAAAGGTACATAGCAGGGGTAAAATGCTCCTGGTTCGGACTGGATCACCCAGTAGCGATGCTGGCGGGTGGTTCGGAGAACCGGTAGCAAAAATCCCTGCCCCCCACCCCAGCTGAGCTACCACCCTAGCTGAGCTGCACAATCATCAGAGGTGTTTTTTTTACTTTTAAAAGCATTTTTTCTTCAGCCGAAAAAATGCTTTTAAAAGCAAAAAAAAAAAAAAAGTTGGCCATGCCCACTTAGTCACATTATTCCTCCCCCACACCACCAAGCTACGCCCACAGAAACGGTACTAACAAATTTTACATTTCACCCTGATACATAGCCTATATTTCTGTTAAAGTCATTGATCTTCTGTAAAGCTATTAACTTGTCCTCATAACAAGGCAGCTATTATAGAGAGTATGATATTAAACTTGTTATCCTGTTCTTTGGTGTCCTTGTTACTGTTCTGCTGTTGTGCTGTGAACTCAAGGCAATCAAACCTTTTCCCTCATGGCAGTTTAGAATAAATGTCAGTGTAAATGGAGCTGGTTAAAAAAACCACTTGAATTAAATACCAACTTTCTGATAAGAATGTCACGATTCCAGTACAGCTTCCACTTGAAGTCTTTGTGTTCTAGGAATGGTTTTGTGTTCTAGGAATGGTTTCTATCAATGTAAGAATTCCTATGTTGGACTGCTATTTGTGGAACTCATTCTAAGCAAGTAGAAAAGATTTACAAAAAAAATAACTTCGACAAGGTTAACTGGATAGATAAGCAGTCGTGATTGTGGAAAAAAACAGCCCACAAAGAAGCTACAACAATGAGTATAAACATTTGAGACTAGAAACCTAACGATGATGATGTAACTACCCCTCCTTTGCAATTATAGCAGGCAAACTAGACGAAATTAAACAGAGCCCCCATGCCTGAAATTTTTGACAATTAAATGCTAGTACAAACACAGGAGAAATTTATAATATTAGGACACAGCACTGTATCTAGGTGGCCTAAATATTAGGGGTGTGTGTGTGTTTGTGTGTGTGTATGTGTGTGTGTGTGTGTGTGTGTGTGTGTGTGTGTGTGTGTGTATGTAGGTCTTTGGTTATTCGGGTTTTCTCCCGCGTAAAATTGGAAGTGTCTTGGCGATGTTTCAAAGAAGTCTCATTTGTCATCTTCAGGCTGGTGTTTACAGCTTCGTGTTTCTAGGAGCAATGTGTGATTGCAGCTGTTTCTTCCTTTTAACTGCTAGTGGGGGTTTGAACTGATTGGTTGGGAGCTTGGCTGTGTCCTGATTGGGTGGAGGTGTGTTCTGATTGGTTGGGGGTTTGGCTGTGCTCCGATTGGATGGTGGGGTTGGCTGTGTTCTGATTGGCTGGAGGTGTGTTCTGTTTTGGGGGGGGTTGGTTGTGTTCAGGTTAGTCTGAGTTGCAGGGGGATTTGAATTGGTGAGCTGCATTGCTGTTGTTTGGCTTCGCATTCGTGGTCGTGCTACATCTTCATGGTGGGTGTCAGTCTGCTGCATGTATGGATTGGAGGGGTTTGAAATGGCTAATGATGCAGCTGCAGTCTGGCTTCTGGTCCGTGGTCGTGCTTCATCATTGGTGTGGTGTGGGTTTGAGTCTGCTTTCTGCGTGGATGTCACACGGCATGTCACCACCACACATCCACGTGAACCCACGTGGGGATGCATTTGGGAGCGACTGCAAAGTTGAATCCTTTGGAGAGAACATTGGTTTCTGTTATGGTGAGGGTCCTGTCTGATGTGTTGTGTACTGTTTGTTTCATGAATTGCTGTGGAGAGGGGTTGGACTTCTGGTGTCTTTCTAGTCTGTGAAATTTGTTGGTGTCTGTGACTGTCTTGTGGGAGGTTTCTGTTTCGGCTCTCCAGAGGGCTAGTTATTTGGATTTGTCCCAGAGTGCTGGGTGGATTTTGTTGCTGAGTTTGAAGTGCAGAGTGAGTAGGTCCTTGGTGGTTTGGTCTAGTAGAAATCTTTTTCTGTGGAGTTCGTTTCTGATCAGGGCTAATTCTATTCTTTTCAGGATCCTTTCGGTGGCTGGGGTTTTGGAATGGAATTTTAGTTGGAAGAATGTGGGGATCAGGTTCTTGTCTCGGCAGTTGAGTAGGAATGTGAGGTCACATAAGATGGTAGCTCTTTGGACTTCGAGTTTTTCATACGTCCTGGTCAGTTGGATGGTGTCCTCCCCATAGAGATGGGATATTTGTTTTTGTAGGTTTTCATGGGTATAGGTCTTGGCATATTCAGGTCTTTTCCCGTGTGAGGTTGAGAGTATCTTGACAATGTTTTGATGAGGTCTCACTCATCATCTTCAGGCTTCATGCTTGTGCGAACAAAGCATGGTCAGAGCTGCCATCTCTCTATAAATACTGGTGTGGAGGTGAGGTGTGTTGCTGTAAGTGGGTTGGTTGGCTGTGTGGTTGCATTTTGATTGGCAGATGGAGTGGATGTTTCCAGATTAGTCGGCTTTTTCGTAGCATTCGGTTTTCTGCACAACTGTCAGGTCAGCAGTCTTTGCTATGATTGTGATTCCTACTGAACCAGACTTAGAGACCATTTAAAGGTTCAGGAACCCTTTGCAGGTGTTATGGCTTAATTAGCTGATTAGAGTGGGACACTTTGAGTCTAGAATATTGAACCTTTTCACAATATTGTAATTTTCTGAGATTGTGAATTTGGGATTTTCATGAGCTGTAAACCATAATCTTCAAAATTATGACAAATCAAGGCTTGAACTATCTCGCTTTGCATGTAATGAGTCTATTTCATATATTAGTTTCACCTTTTAAGTTGCATTACTGAAATAAATGAACTTTTGCACGATATTCTAATTTTTTGAGTTTCACCTGTATATATATGTTTCTGCACTTACTTTGCAAGCTTTAGAAGTTTTAATTTATTCATACATTTCTGCTTTTTCATTTTACCTTTTCTTTCTTCCAGTTCAACAAACCAGCTTTATGTGGCTTTGAAATGGTGAGAAATTGCTAATATTTTTGCTATGGTCATAGTCATAGCATTCAATTATTTGACATACTATTTCACAACATAATCACAAACCCTTGAAAGCTTCTGACTTCTCTAACAAACAAAACTTGTTTTTAACATCTTTACTTTAAAAGAAAAAGAAAAAGAAAAGAGAGGAAGGAAGGGTCTTCAAAATGATACATTATAGTATATAATCATATTATGAAATACAGTAAACTTAGTTTTCAGTACATTATTTTACCATGGCCTACTTCTTGGTAAGACAGAACAATATGGGATAGACAGTATCATTACCTGATGGATTTGAAATTAGCTGACCAACCACACTCAGCATGTGGTCCTTAATGCAACTACATATACTTGGAGGGAAATATTCAGAGGGGTTCCTCAAGGTTGTCTCGAGACCATCTTCTTAATAAATGACATAGATGAGAGGATTGAAGGGGCATTCGTCAAATTTGCAGATAACACAAAGCTGGGAGGAATTGTTTACTTTTTGGAAGACACTCAAGATTTAACAGGATTTGACTGATTTGAGCACTGGGCCCTATTCAGCAAGATGCAGTTAGTGATGAGAAATATAAGGTTGTTCACCTAAGCAGGAAAAAATCAGATGCAAAGGTACAGGATAGGCAGTACTTAGCTTAACACTAGTACTTATGAGAGGGATCTAGTGTTGTGTCTGCGCCCCCCAAGCTGGCTCTGCTGCCAAAAAGTGACTTGGAGCCGGGCCTGCTGCCAGAAAGTGACTTGGAGCCGGGCCTGCTGCCAGAAAGTGATTTGGACAGTGAGGGGGAAGGGCCATCAGGACTTACCTCAGAAGCACCGACTTCCCTGGCTCAGCTCCAGGAGCCAGAAGCAGGCCAGGTGGAGGAGATAACAAGGCCTCCGTCCCCTGACTCTTCCCCCCCCAGGCCACGCCTGCAGACCCAGCTGATGGCAATCAGGCTTGGTTGAACCCTAGGTTTCGTAGGCAGGAGAGGAGGGAACAACAGAAACAAGGGTGGGGCAGGCCCAGGAAGTGCTGAGTCATGGAGCCACATCCCACAGGATATAAAAGGCAGCGAAAGCTGCTGTGTCTCTTTGTAACAGGCAAATGCACTGATTAAGAGCTGAGGTTTGTTTCTGGGTGACTCACCAGCGTTGTGGAAGATAACGGAGGCTCTTGGCAGATGCTGGCTATTCTGCTGCCAGAGCTGATAGTGCTGGCTAATTAAGCCATCACTCATACAGAGGCGAGGGAGGACAGAACATCTAGGTATCTTCATGGACCTAGAGAATGGACCTAGAGAGACTTAAGTATGAGCCAACAGTGTACTGCAGCTGACAAAAAAGCCAATGCAGTCCTGGGCTGCATCAACAGAGGAATAGTACCAAGACCAAAAGACATGATAGTACTGTTCTATATGTCACTGGTGAGCAACATTTAGAATACTGAGTCCAGTTCTGATTACTGCAATACAAAAAAAGCCCTAGGAAGAGTACAGAGAACAACAAAGATGGTAAGGAGTCTGGAGACTAAATCCTATGAGAATGGCTAAAGGAATTACTGTATATACATATATACTTCACAAAGATAAGACTGGAGTCATGATACCAGTTTTCCAAGGAGAAATTTTCTGACAGTGAGAATGATTAATCAATAGCACAGTTTGCCTCTCGGAGTTGTGGGTGCTCCTTGTTGGAGGTTTTTAAGAAAAGATTGGACAACCATTTGTCTGAGTTGGTTTGAAGACTCCTGTCTTGGGCAAGGAGTTGGTCTAGACCAGGGGTCTCCAACCTTGGTCCCTTTAAGACTTGTGGACTTCAACTCCCAGCAAGGCTGGCTGAGGGACCCTGGGAGTTGAAGTCCACAAGTCTTAAAGGGACCAAGGTTGGAGACCCCTGGTCTAGAAGACCTCCAAGGTTCCTTCCAACCCTATGATTCTATGATTCTATTAAATAACTTTTGTGAAGCCACATTGTTGCTGTGCAAGTATTATATTCTTAATACAGATTTGATCACAATCCAATACTCCACCATGACTGGGACAAGCAATATTCTAAGAAAATTTAAGGTGCCAGTTAATGTCTCCCCTTTTCTTGACATATTTGCTTCCAGTCTCACCCGTCAGCAGGGTTATGCTGCAGTAAATATTATTGCTGAGGGTCCAAATCCAGTAGCACCTCAAGACCTACTGGTCACAAAGCCATTGTATCTCTGATTGTTATTCTTCTATTTAGAGATTATGGTGGTTGCATGACTGATAAGAAAAAGCATTTGGGAGGGATATGGGATAGCAATTTGTAGGCATTTGGTGTCAAGATTATGCTGGTTGCAAGTGTTTAGCTAAGCTGCCATCGGTGGAGCTGTTCATGACTGGACACAAAACAAAGATATAGTAGTAACCCTTGAACAGAAGCAAAGAGTTTAGAGATTTCTGGGTGTTGGATGAGATTTTTAAAACATGGCTCTGATAGCCCTGTTTTATATTGTAGTTTATGGCAGGGGTCTCCAACCTTGGTCCCTTTAAGACTTGTGGACTTCAACTCTGGGAGTTGAAGTCCACAACTCTGGGAGTTGAAGTCCACAAGTCTTAAAGGGACCAAGGTTGGAGACCCCTGGTTTATGGCATATGTACAAGTAGTGCTCCCAATTGCTATCATTTAAGAATAAACTTTTTTGTCTTTTAATCCCTAGTAAGAGTCAAAATATCTGAATTGCATCAAGAAGGTTCTGTGAAATATACATTTCTTATTATGTGGCCTATGTGCTTCTTTTTATTAACCATGAATGGTTAATTCCACTTTATTCTTGAATTCCTGAACTTACTCTTCCATAATAATGTCATAGTGATGGTCTCTGCTGTTAATTGCAATTGTCACCAGAACTGCAACTAGAGATCCTGGGTAGTCATCTAACCTTGCTGGTGTTTGATAATCCTAACATCTCTCCTCCTCAGCTTCAATTGTGGCAGAAGGAAAATGAAATTCAGATCTATTCTAGTGGGTCCAATCATGTATAATACTTACATACATCATGTTCAAATTTACATGTTAAGTATTTATTTCATATTTTGACTTCCACAGGATGATTATTACAAAGCAAAAATCTGGTATAATCGTCAGTGTTTAGCTAACAGAGAAGACTATGAAGGTAAGAAAACCAGATTTTCCAACAGTAAAATGTATGTTGCATAAAGGTATATCCAAAATAGAAATGAAATCAATGAGAATTATATTATCGGTGCTTTTTAAGTGATTGTCATGATATATAACATAACATATCATAATAACAGAGTTGGAAGGGACCTTGGAGGTCTTCTAGTCCAACCCCCTGCCCAGGCAGGAAACTCTATACCATTTCAGACAAATGGCTATCCAACATTTTCTTAAAAATTTCCAGTGCTGGAGCATTCACAACTTCTGCAGGCAAGTTGTTCCACTGATTAACTGTTCTAACTGTCAAGAAATTTCTCCTTAGTTCTAAGTTGCTTCTCTCCTTGATTAGTTTCCACCCATTGCTTCTTGTTCTACCCTCAGGTGCTTTGGAGAATAGTTTGACTCCCTCTTCTCTGTGGCAACCCCTGAGATATTGGAACACTGCTATCATGTCTCCCCTAGTCCTTCTTTTCATTAAACTAGACTATGTCTGCAACTTTGTAAGGATTTAGTAATAAAGACATCACGGCTGTTACCACTAATAAGTATTTCATGAGGTTATCAAGCCCACACCATATCTTTTGTGTAAAAGCTATTAGATCTGATCCCTTTAAAGATTAGTTTCAAAAGTTCTATTTAATCTTTAAAAAACGAATTGTGAGTATTCATATTACTCAAGATAAAATGTTAAAATTACAAGTATGCCATCAACTAAGGTAGCAATATAAAAAGTTTAAATTCACATTAAGAGTTAAAACAAGTGTATTTTAAGATCAATAACAGTTTCACTTTAAACCATATTGGAATGTTCAGGTCCACAACAGTTGGTCAAAATCAATCAAATACTTATTATTTTTTAAATCCATTAAAGAATGAACAGTAAACTCACACATAGGTGAGTTTAAGGACAGAACTTCAAACAGCCCACAATTAGTTTTTCAGTGATAATCATTGACATTTAATGTTAGCTCTGGAAATTGTGTCAGCCAGTGATGTTGTGTCAGAATCAAGATAGTGACTAGTTACATTTTAAATTTTTGACACACACATTTGCAACATATAAGCGGGACTGAAATAAATGACTTTTCTATACCTGTTCATTTAACAACTGGGTCACTCTATTCCTTGTCTGCTGAATTTTTGACCTATTATTTTTTTAAACTCAAAATGTGCCGTATTTGGTTTTAGCTTAGCACAAAGCATGACCCCCACAGCTATGAACTGTAACGATATAAACTTAGCATTTTTATCTACTAGGTCAATGTGACTTGTTAACATGTTGTCATTAGAAAAAAAACTGGGATTAGAGTAATGCAAGTGTGCATAAACTCTATCAGCTTGAGCTACATTGGACTTTTGGAAGATTGCTTCCAAAAGTGGATAGAATTTATTTTGCAAGAGGGCAATGTTGAGGTGTTAAAACTTGAGCAGGGTTGAAACAAGTATTATCCTCCTTAATTCCCCCTATAATTTAAAAAAAAATGGAAGGGGCCCTAAGTACTGCCATGAAGATGCTGATAATCCTCTGGCCTCACATTTTTTATTCCAGTATAACACCCTAGCCCAGAAGTGTTGCAATACTTGGAATATAGTACCACAATGTAGAATAGTTTGACACAGCATAGAAAAAAAAAGAAAATTTCTTATTCACAAATTTGATTTCCTAAACCAAAAGAGCAACAAAATGCTTTACCCTAGTTAATAATGATACTTATAATGGATATAAACCTTTCTCTCTATAGAGTATTTTATACACAATATTTAGTTGTAATATTAAAGTATTGGATAAATCCAAATTCAAGGTTATTCTCAATCATGGAAGTTCATGGTGCTTTCAGCTCTTATTTGAAAGACAGACTATAATTAGTATATAACTTCAAATTTTTTCAGAAAGTTTCATGCAACAAAGTAGATATGGTAATAGCTAATTAATAGTTAATAGCTATTAACCTAATTTAAATGTTTAGTATAGTCTGGGAAAGCTATTCTGCCAAATATTTCTGTTTATTATACATTAATAATTAATTATTTATTTTTGATGCTAAAAAGTATGGAGTATGAAAATGCTACAAAGTTACTCACCATTTTATTTATTAAATTTTTATGCTATCCATTCTCCCTATAACATGACTGTGAGTAATTCAAAAGTGAATTACTCCTCAAAAAAATTCTAAAAACAAATCTGAGAAAGTCAGGTTAATTTGTGCTACCTTGCTTTTTTAAAAAAACAAAACGTGCATTTTTCTGCAATTGTTTGCATGTAACTAGATGCATGCATCTTTGTACTTTAGAAATGTAAGCAATTACACGCACTTCCTTTTTTTTCTAGTGGATTATATCAGTCTCTCATTCAACAAAGATAAGACATTGAGTCAGGTAAGACAAATAATGACCATTTTTATCATGGCTTGGTCTATTTTGTTCAATATAGGAGCAGCATACAGAGGATTGAGCACAATGTCCACAAAAATCCAATTTTATTAATTGATAACCATGCAGAGTCATTTCTGCCACTGATGGAGAGAAGGTTTGGTGCTATGTAAAAAAAAAAAAAGAAAGAAAAAGAAGAGAGACAGACAGACAGACAGAGACAGAGAGGGAAAGAGAGACAGACAGACAGATTTTTCAGCCTAAGCTACAGGAAGTCCTCGACCACAATTGAGCACAAAATTTATATTGTTAAGTGAGAAATGTGTTACGTGAGTTTTGCAACATTTAACAACCTTTCTTACCTCAGTTGTCAAGTGAATCACTGCCGCTGATAAGTTAGTAACATATTTGTTAAGTGGATCTGGCTTCCCCATTGACTTTGCTTGTCCGAAAGTTGCAAAAGGAGATCATGTGACCCTGGGACACTGGAACTGTCAAGCATCTGAATTTTGAAGACATGATCATAGGGATGCTGCAAAGGCTGTAATTGTAAAAAACAGTCATGTCACCTTTTTCAGTGCCATTGTAACTTTGAACAGTCACTAAATGAACTGTTGTAAGTCGAGAACTATCTGTATTTACTAAAGCCTAACCTATTTATTAAACAATAAATTATGTTATGAGATGTTAGCAAGAATACTCAGACAAGAAGAGATGGGAACATGAAAGTTCCATCAAATCTCAAACAAGTCGAGCATATTGGGCAGTGGACCAAATAGAGGTAAAGTGAGGAAAGCAGACATGCTCAGAAGTTTATACTTGCACTAAAATATCAGTTGTATTCCCAAGACTTCATTGACTGCCTCCATATGTAATCCTAATCTATAAACATTGTTTGCCAATCACAAAAAACGTCCTTCCTGTTGAAGACTACTTCAGCTTCAATCACAACAATACACAAGCACACAATAGATTCAAGCTTAATGTGAACCGCTCCAATCTTGATTGCAGAAAATATGATTTCAGTAACAGAGTTGTTAATGCTTGGAACCTGACTCTGTGGTCTCTTCCCAAAATCCCCAAAGCTTTAACCAAAAACTATCTACTATTGACCTCTCCCCATTCCTAAGAGGTCTGTAAGGGGCGTGCATAAGAGCACCAACGTGCCTACCGTTCCTGTCCTAATGTTCCCTTTGATTGTATCCAATTTCATATAGTTATTACATACTTATGATTATATATGTGCTTATATATCGTATAGTTATTTCATGCTTATGCTTATATATACTGTTGTGACAAATAAAATAAATAAATAAAAATAAAATAAAATAAATTACAGAACCTCCAATATAGCTGAATATAATATGTATCGTCTTTTGTGAATTCAATTTTGTTTCTGTTTTCTTCACCTGCTTTTTAGAGTCAACTATACGATTTTTTTTTAGTTGAGCTTTATATGTACAGGTAATTTCCAACTAGAAATGCCATCAGCCTTGCTGGTTTTTGTACCTAAGGCTGTATGGGAACAAGTAGCAGTTGGGGGATGAATGGGGAGAGGAATAATTTTAACCAGAAAATTGATACAGGGTCCCAGTGCATTTCAGAAGCTCATTCTGATTGGAAGCTTGAACTCTTGGCCTCTTTCTTTCTGATTTGTTTTAATATGCTGAACAGATTCTTCAGTAGCACTTTTAAGTTAAGAATATAATATATTTCTAGATATATTAACAGTTTAATATCGCACTTTCATATTTATTTTTCTCATGCTTTTACAGGAATCCACCTGCTTCTATAGTAATGATTCATTTACAAAATGGCACAGTTGCTTACCACATAAATCCCAAGCTGAAAAGCATATTTCTAGACGGGTAGTTTCTTTTGTTGTTGATTATGAGCAGAATACTGGTATAGCACTATTATCACAAAAGGTAAGAGTATTAGAAATGGTACTTTTTCAATTACTAGTTCTGTTTATGTATCCTTTGTTGCTATTGAGATCTTCTCTTCTCTTCTCTTCTCTTCTCTTCTCCTCCCCCACCCCAATTCTTCTAGCTTTCTGATACTAACAAAAATTCCAGTTTCTTATAATGGCCTCATAAGCTCAGATGAATGCTGTTCTGCTGGCAAATTTACTTGCTAAGTGTCATGTCATTATTGTTACTTTATTCGGTGTCTTTGATAAGGTACAAAAGTTAGTTTTTTCTTTCTTTTCTTCCCAGGATCAAACACTTGTATCTGTGCATAAGTTAACAGACGGTGCATTGAATAAAAAAACCAAATTTCCTGCTTTCTTATTTCCAGGAAACACTTTAAAACCAACTGGATTATTTTTTCATCAAGGAAGTCATTTTGTGTATGTTTATGGAAACCAGGTGTGTAAAATGGAAGAGATGTGAAACTAACAGTTTCAACTATTCTTTTAATTCTTTTAATTGTTGCTTTCTTGGGAGGAGCTATAGGTTTACATGAAGAGAACAAAGAGTGACAAAAAACAAAGCGTGGGCCATTTATAAACTCTGTTATTCTTCTGTAACTGAGACAAATACAGTTTTAAAAGAAGTTGCAAAAAAGTTGCAAAATGTATTTTCAAGATGGTGTAACAGGATTCTTTTCAACTGTGTGTAGAACATGGGTGTCAAATTCGCGGCCCATGGGCCAGATGTGTCACGTGCTGGCCTCACCCCCACCCCAAAGGGTTAGCAAAGGGGGGAAAAGTCCTGATATGTCACGTGACACTCCCATGATGATGAGAGTTTGACACCCCTGGTGTAGAACTATTGGTGTACAATACTTGTTTCTTCAAAACCAGTGAAGAAACACTGTGTTGGTATTCTTATGATTCTGAGTGATGCAGATATCTGATTTAATAATTTTTAGTGGGCATATGATAATGTGAATACTGTGGATTGAACTCGTATGTTAAAATGATTGTAATATACTTTATGTATGTCTTTCTTAAATAATATTCTGAATCCAATAGTAATACACTCTATCAGATCTACTATTTGTTGTCTTCTGGTGGAATCCATCTGTCCTTTAGCAGGCAATCTTCAAAGCCATCTTATTAATTATGTTTGATCCCAAATGATGAAGTGAGGAAGTGAGGAAAGCTAAGGCTCACAATGAACAAAGGCTTGCAAAAAATGAACAAAAAAAAGTTTCTTCCAACATGTTAAAAACAAGAAAAAAGTCAAGGAAACAATTGGTGCATTGCTGGGAGAAACTGACAAGAAGGTGACAAGCAACGGGGAGAAAGCAGAACTACTTAACTCATTTTTTTCATCTGTCTTTACACAAAGGGAAAAAACTGCCCAACCTATCAAAAACAGCACCACAAAAAACAGATTAGGAACACAAGTTAAAATAAGGAAGAAAATGGTAAGTGATCACCAGTCTACCCTAGACGAGTTCAAATCACAAGAATCAGATGGATTACACCCCAAGGTTCTGAAGGAACTGGCAGACAAGATCTCAGACCACTGAACTGTATCTTTCAAAGATCCTGGAGCACCAGGGAACTGCCAGAGGACTGGAAAAGAGCTGATGTAGTTCCCATCTTCAAAAAAGAAAAAAAAATAGACCCAGGAAAATAGAAACCTACCAGTCTGACCTCAATACCAGGGAAGATTCTGGAAAAGATAATTAAGTAATGAATCAGCAAACACCTAGAAGCAAACAAAGTAATAACCAAAAGCCAACATGGGTTTGTCAAAAACAGATCATGCCAGACTAATCTCATTGCATTCTTTGACAAAGTGACAAAATTAGTGAACCAGAGGAATGCTGTCGATATAATTTACTTGGACTTCAGTAAAGCATTTGATAAAGTAGACCATAACCTACTACTAAATAATGTAGAAAAATGTGGGTTAGACAGTACCACCACCAAATGGTTTCGTAACTGGCTGAGCAATGACATTCAATGTGTAGTCCTCAATGGAACTGCATCTACATGGAGGGAAGTATCTTTTCAGAGGTTTTACCAGTATATAAGGAACAAAAAGGTAAAGACCAGCATGTAGTGGAGTTTAATGTATGGCTAAAGGAGTGGTGTAAAAGGGAAGGCTCTGCTTTTATTAGTCATGATGTCTGCAACTGGTCCAATGAAAAACTGTACAAAAGAGATGGATTGCATCCATCAAAGAAAGGGACTGAGTTACTTAGCAATACATTCACAGATTTTCTGGATAAATATTTAAACTGAACAGTGGGGACAGAGAATTAATTGATACAGAAAATTTTTGTCTCCAGCAATCCAAAATTAATAGGGTTATCAGTGCATGTAACATAGATGTCTGTGTGGGTAAGATTATCAGCCCTGCTATCAAGCAAAACCAAGCATTTAATAGTGAGTGCCATACCATATGCACTAGTCAAACAGGTGGCAAGATAGTAGGGGCAGTCAGGCACAACACAGGTTATGTAGACAGTAAACACAAGGTCAATCAAAATGGACTCAAATGTCTATACACCAATGCACAGAGTATGAGGAATAAACAGGGTGAATTAGAAATTCAAGTAAATGAGGGCAGATATGATATTGTTGCCCTTAAGGAAACTTGGTGGGATGAAACTGACAAATGGAACATACAGCAGGAGGGATATAAATTATTTAAAAGAAATAGACCAAATAAAAGAGAAGGTGGAGTTGCAATATATATAAGAAATAACTACATTTCTACAGAAATAGAGCACAACAATGATGAAAATTATCTTGAATGCATTTGGGTCAATATTAAAGGGGGGCGGGAAATGATATTGCCATAGGTCTATAATATAGGCCACCCAACCAAACAGAGGAAGTAGATGAACTTTTTGCTAGTCAGCTAACTAAGATATGTAGTAGTAATGGGGGATTTTAACTACCCTGACATCAACTGGGAGACAAACTCTGCACCAAGTGGAAGATCCAACAGGTTTCTAACAAACCTAGCAGACAACTTTGTTTCCCAAAACGTAGAGAAGGGAACAAGGGGATCAGCCATATTGGACTTAATTCTCACTAACAGAGATGAAATGATAGAAGGTGTTGAAGCTGCAGGAACCTTGGGGGCAAGTGATCACGCAATACTGGAATTCAACATTATGTAAACACAAGTAGTAGAACAAAGTCAAACTAGATAAAGTAGAAAAATGTGGGTTAGACAGCACCACCACCAGATGGATTCGTAACTGGCCGACCAACCGCACTCAACGTGTAGTCCTCAACGGAACTATATCCACATGGAGGGAAGTATGCAGTGGAGTACCCCAAGGCTCTGTTTTAGGCCCAGTACTCTTCAACATCTTCATCAATGACTTGGACGAGGGGATAGATGGGGAACTCATCAAATTTGCAGATGACACCAAGCTGGCAGGAATAGCCAACACTCCAGAAGATAGGCTCAAGTTACAGAAAGATCTTGACAGACTTGAACATTGGGCTATCTAACAAAATGAAATTCAACAGTGAAAAAGTAAGGTTCTACATTTAGGCCAAAAACAAAATGCACCAGTACCGTATATGTGGTACCTTGCTCAATAGTAGTACCTGTGAGAGGATCTTGAGTCCTAGTGGATAACCATTTAGATATGAGCCAGCAGTGTGCAGCAGCTGTTAAAAAGCCAACACAGTTCTGGGCTGCATAAACAGAGGATAGAATCAAGATCACGTGAAGTGTTAGTGCCACTTTATAATGCCTTGGTAAGGCCACACTTGGAATATTGCATCCAGTTTTGGTCGCCATGATGTAAAAAGATGTTGAGACTCTAGAAAGAGTGCAGAGAAGAGCAACAAAGATGATTAGGGACTGGAGGATAAAACATATGAAGAACGGTTGCAGGAACTGGGTATGTCTAGTTTAACAAAAGAAGGACTAGGGAGACATGATAGCTGTGTTCCAATATCTTAGGGGCTGCCACAAAGAAGAGGGAGTCAGGCTGTTCACCAAAGCACCTGAGGGTAGAACAAGAAGCAATGGGTGGAAACTGGTCAAAGAAAGAAGCAACTTAGAACTAAGGAGAAATTTCCTGACAGTTAGAACAATTAATAAGTGGAACGACTTGCCTTCAGAAGTTGTGAATGCTCCAACACTGGAAATTTTTAAGAAAATGTTGGATAACCATCTGACTGAGATGGTGTAGGGTTTCCTGCCTGGGCAGGGGGTTGGACTAGAAGGCCTCCAAGGTCCCTTCCAACTCTGATGTTATGTTATGTTATGTTATGTTAGAGTCTTGGACTTTAAGATAGCTAATTTCAATAAACTTAGAGAAAGCTTGAGAATGATTCCATGGATGAGAATCCTCAAGAGGAAAACAACTCAAGAAGCTTGGGAAATTTTGAAAAGTGAGATTATAAAAGCCCAGTCTAGCACAATACCAATGAAGAAGAAAAATAATAAATCTCAAAAGAAACCAGCATGGATGCATAAAGAACTATCTGACAAATTGAAAGACAAAAAGGACAAGTATAAAAAGTGGAAAGAGGGGCAAATAACTAAGGCACAATATCAGCAAATAGCCCAAGCCTGTAAAGATGAAGTGAGGAAAGCTAAGGCTCACAACGAACAAAGGCTAGCGACAAAAGTAAAAAATAATAAAAAAAGCTTCTTCCAACATATTAAAAACAAGAAAAAAGTCAAGGAAACAATTGGCCCATTGCTGGGAGAAAGTGGCAAGAAGGTGACAAGCAACAGGGAGAAAGCAGATCTACTTAACTCATTTTTTTACATTCATCTTTACAGAAAAGGAAAAAACAATCCAACCGATCAAAAACAGCACCACAAAAAACAGATTAGGAACACAAGTTAAAATAGGGGAAAAAATGGTAAGTGAACATCTGTCTACCCTAGACGAGTTCAAATCACCAAGACCAGATGGATTACACCCCAAGGTTCTGAAGGAACTGGCAGACGAGATCTCAGAACTACTGAACTATATCTTTCAAAGATCCTGGAGCACAGGGGAACTGCCAGAGGACTGGAAAAGAGCTGATGTAGTTCCCATCTTCAAAAAAGGAAAAAAAACAGATCTAGGAAACTACAGACCTATCAGCCTCACCTCAATACCAGGGAAGATTCTGGAAAAGATAATCAAGCAACAAATCACTGAACACCTAGAAGCAAACAAAGTAATAACCAAAAGCCAACATGGGTTTGTCAAAAACAGATCATGCCAGACTAATCTCATTGCATTCTTTGACAAAGTGACAAAATTAGTGGACCAGAAGAATGCTGTCAATATAATTTACTTGGACCTCAGTAAAGCATTTGATAAAGTAGACCATAACCTACTACTAGATAAAGTAGAAAAATGTGGATTAGACAGCACCACCACCAGATGGATTCGTAACTGGCTGACCAACTGCACTTAACATGTAGTCCTCAATGGAACTACATCCACATGGAGGGAAGTTTGCAGTGGAGTACCCCAAGGCTCTGTTTTAGGCCCAGTACTCTTCAACATCTTCATCAATGACTTGGACAAGGGGATAGATGGGGAACTCATCAAATTTGCAGACGACATCAAGCTGGCAGGAATTGCCAACACTCCAGAAGATAGGCTCAAGATACAGAAAGATCTTGACAGACTTGAACATTGGGCACTATCTAACAAAATGAAATTCAGCAGTGAAAAAAGTAAGGTTCTACATTTAGGCCAAAAAAACAAAATGCACAGGTACTGGATATGTGGTACCTTGCTCAATAGTAGTAACTGTGAGAGGGATCTTGGAGTCCTAGTGGACAACCATTTCGATATGAGCCAGCAGTGTGCAGCAGCTGCCAAAAAAGCCAACACAGTTCTGGGCTGCATAAACAGAGGGATAGAATCAAGATCACGTGAAGTGTTAATACCACTTTATAATGCCTTGGTAAGGCCACACTTGGAATATTGCATTCAGTTTTGGTCGCCACAATGTAAAAAAGATGTTGAGACTCTAGAAAGAGTGCAGAGAAGAGCAACAAAGATGATTAGGGGACTGTAGACTAAAACATATGAAGAAGGGTTGCAGGAACTGGGTATGTCTAGTTTAATGAAAAGAAGGACTAGGGGAGACATGATAGCAGTTTTCCAATATCTCAGGGGTTGCCACAAAGAAGAGGGAGTCAATCTATTCTCCAAAGCACCTGAAGGTAGGACAAGATGCAATGGGTGGAAACTAATCAAGGAGAGAAGCAACCTAGAACTAAGGAGAAGTTTCCTGACAGTTAGAACAATTAATCAATGGAACAACTTGCCTCCAGAAGTTGTGAATGCTCCAACACTGCAAATTTTTAAGAATGGATAACCATTTTTGCCTAAGCAGGGCATTGGACTAGAAGACCTCCAACTCTGTTATTCTATGTATTCTATGTAAAGTTTCCAGGGGAAAGACTTCAATTAACTTCAAAATTAGTGTTGCCAGAGCTAGTCTGAAGAAAGATATTTGGAAGGCCAAGATTAATTATAAGAGGAAGATTGAGGATATTTTTGTAGCAATAACATAAGGCAGATGTGGCGAGGATTTCAACAAATTACCAACCATCAACCGACCAATTTCATCCCTGCTGGGGGGGATGCTTCTTTGGCAGAAGAGCTGAATCATTTCTTTGCTCGCTTTGAAGTGGAGACATCAGAGACAGCTAAAATACAGCCACCAGCCCATTGTAGCTTCCACCTCATTGTGGAGGAAGAGGAAGTGAGGAGCATTCTGAGGGCTGTGGACCCTAGAATGGCTGCCGGTCCTGACGGTATCTCTGGCCGAGTACTTAAAGACTATGCTGATCAGGATCTTCAGTCGGTCTTTATCCCAGTCTACTATTCCATCTTGTTTGAAGGCTTCCACCATTGTTCCACTGCCAAAGAAGTTCCCTATCAATAACCTCAATGATTACAGACCAGTGGCACTTACTCCTATCATCATGAAGTGCTTTGTTAAACATCAATTTGTATATAGAAGAAATAGATCTACAGAGGATGCTATAGCCATCACTCTTCACACTGCTCCAATTCATTTGGACGAGTAGGGAGGGGCGCTATTTGAGGATACTTTTTGTAGATTTTAGCTCTGCATTTAACATAATAATTCACATAGACTAAGACCATCACATAGACCATAAGTCTAAACTTTTGAGTCTTGGGCTTTCTTATTCAATCTGCCTTTGAATTATGGATTTCCTGTCTGGCCGCTCTCAGAGGGTCAGATTAGGTATTCATATCTCTTCAGCCCTTATTCTTAACATTGGTACACCACAGGGTTGCGTGTTGAATCCCTTACTCTATACTCTTTATGTGCATGACTGCATTTCCACTCACACTA
Source organism: Ahaetulla prasina (assembly GCF_028640845.1). Lineage (NCBI taxonomy): Eukaryota > Metazoa > Chordata > Lepidosauria > Squamata > Colubridae > Ahaetulla > Ahaetulla prasina. The sequence continues at coordinate 330,956,984 of NC_080539.1, read as the reverse complement.
GTAATACTATTACTATATTTGCAGATGATACAACAGTGGTGAGACTGATCTCCGGGGGGGATGAGTCTGCCTACAGAGATGAGGTGGAACGGTTGCTTTCGTAGTGTGGAGATAATCATTTGGTCCTTAACACAAATAAGACCAAGGAGCCTATAGTGGACTATAGAAGGAATAGATCAGATATCCAGCTCTTGCTTATCAGTGGAGACCGAATGGAGCAAGTGGCCAGTTTTAAGTTTCTGGGTGTTATCATAAAAGAGGACCTGACCTGGGTCACTCACATTGCAGCACCGGTCAAAAGGACCCAGCAGAGATATACTACCTGAGACTTCTCAGGAAACAACTGAATGAAAAACTGGTGGCCTTCTACAGCTGTACCATAGAGAGTATTTTAACCTACTGCATCTGTGTATGGTTTGCAAATTGCACAGTGGCAGATAGGACAGCACTTTAGAGAGTCAATGTCACTGCCCAGAGGATCATTGGTTGCCCTCTCTCCTCTTGGAAGAGCTTTATAGCTCCTGCTGCCTTATGAAAGTTCAAAACATTCTTAAAGATCCATCTCATCCTTTGTTTGAACTTTTACCATCTGGCAGACGATACAGGATAGTAAAAACAAGGACAAATAGGCTGAAAAACAGCTTCTATCCCAGGGCAATAACCATATTGAATTCTACAGTATAGTGCAGTATTGGGTTTTCATTTCAATTATATAAGGATGTATGTTTGTGTTTTTATTTTTTATTATGTGCAATGACAATAAAGTAAACTAAACTAAACTAAAATAATAAACTCAGAGGTTGGTTTCAGCAGGTTCTGACCAGTTCTGGAGAACGGGTAGCGGAAATTTTGAGAAGTTTGGAGAACCGGTAAATACCACTGACCCTGCCCCCATCTATTCTCTGCCTCCTGAGTCCCAGCTGATCAGGAGGAAATGGGGATTTTGTAGTAACCTTCCCCTGGAGTGGGGAGGGAATGGAGATTTTACAGTATCCTTCCCCTGCCACGCCCACCAAGCCATGCCTACCAAGCCACACCCACAGAACCGGTAGTAAAAATTTTTGAAACCCACCACTGGCCTGGCTGATTAAGTCTTCATTGACATATTTCAAAACTTCCTTAAATCAATACTCCACTCGTCGCTTTGTTGAATACTTAAAAAACTGAAAAAGTCTTAATTTTTTCCAAAGCAATAAAATATTTCCAAAGCAATTCAATTTAAAAATAATCCAAATAATAATTATGAAATGAGGAGATGTCAAGCTTTTGTCCTTAAAAGGCTGTGTTGGATTGTATTCTTTGACTCCAAGCCACCCAAATCATAAGCCAACCACAAAACCATAATTCCTGCATTCTAATCATGAGGAGTGGTTTTCCGGAGTGCACAAGGGTTATCTCAACTATTTCTCCATTCTCTAGAGAAATTTTGCCACTCTTGATCCTGCATTCAACCACAATTTTTCTTGAAAATGCTGTCCCACTGTCAGATGGATGTCATAGCTCTCATCAGGCTTGAAACAGGATTGAAATAGGATTGAAACTACTAAAATAGCAAGATAAATAACATTACATAGTAAAATATTACTGTGTCAAGAACCATCAACAAATATAATCACATGCAAGAGAAATTTATCTGAAAGGAAGAGAGTATTTTTCCCCAGATAACTTCCTATAAAATCAGGATGGAGAATATCTTATATTGGCTGGAAGTATGGCAATAAAAGATGACATGCTTAAAAATTAGCAAATAAGCAAAGTGGTGCAGATAAATAAGTGATTCAAACTCTTATTTTTGGCAATTAATTTCAGCAGTAATTATTAATTTTACTAATATTGATTTATACTGATTTTGGATTATATTGGTTTATTGATATTATATTTATTATATTGAAAATATTGATTCAATTTTTTTCTCCTGGTGCAGTCTTTTTTGGGAACATGGCCTTACATGAATATATACAGTTATATAGAGTACATATTCATACAAATGAGTCATGTAAACATATTTGTTGGAGAGATTTGTCTTGAGGGTCAATTTCAGCAAAAAATCTTTTATGCATCCAAGAAGATCCACAATTTAAATTGTTTCTATTTCCAAGACATAGAAAAATTAGTTTATTAAAATTCCATTACAGGCTAAATTTGTGGAACTTTATAAATTACACTGTAGCTATTTGTTTTATTTATTTTTATTTATAATTTAATTTCTATACCGCCCTTCTCCCGAAGGACTCAGGGCGGTTTACAGCCATATTTAAAAGACAAAATAACAACAACAAGTTTAAAACAAAATTAAAAACAAATATTTAAAGGCCGAATCAAATTAAAACGGTCGTAGACCGACATAAAACCCATTTAAAATTACCATTAAAATTACACTTAGGCCAGTCCCGCACGATGAAATAATAAAGTCTTTAGTTCCCGTTTGAAGGTCCGGAGGTCGGGGAGTTGGTATAACCCCGGAGGCAGCTCATTCCAAAGGGCCGGGGCCGCCACAGAGAAGGCTCTCCCCCTGGGGGCCGCCAACCGACATTGTTTGGTCGACGGCACCCTGAGGAGGCCCACCCTGTGGGAGCACACAGGTCTTTGGGAGGCTATCGGTGGCAGAAGGCGGTCTCGTAAATAGCCCGGTCTTAAGCCATGGAGCGCTTTAAAGGTAGTAACCAGCACCTTGAATTGTACCCGGAAGGCTATCAGCAGCCAGTGCAGGCCGCGCAGGATAGGTGTTATGTGGGAGCAACAAGGTGCTCCCTCTATCACACGCGCAGCCACATTCTGGACTGGCCTGTTTCGGCTGAAGCAAAACAGGCTTTTAAAAGTAAAAAAAAAAAAACCTCTGCAGATGGTGCGGCTCAGCAGAGGCGGGGGGGCAGGGCCAGGGATTTTTGCTACCGGTCCTCTGAACCAGCAGCCGCCATCGCTACCGGATCGCACGATCCAGTCTGATCCGGGTGCATTTCACCCCTGGGTATTCTCTTATCAATAACTCCTTGCCTACTTTGATCTGCATTCCTGTTCTGTTTCCCACATAGTGCTGTTTTTGATAGGTTGGGCTATATTTTCCTTTTGTGTAAAGACAGATGCAAAGAAAGAATTGAGGAGTTCTCTTCCTCCCTCCTGACTGTCACTTTCTTGCCATCTTCTTCCACTCATAGCCCAACCATTTTCCTGAGGTTTTTTTTTCCTCATTTCTTACATATTTGAAAGAAACTTTTTGTTATTTTTGGCATTTGTTGCAAGCCTTAGTTCATTCTAAGCTTAGCTTTCCTGATTCCTTCTTTACAAATTCAGGCTATTTGGTGGTTTCCTGCTCTAGATATAGGCCCCTCTTTCCATTTTTTTTTTAATTGTCTTTTTTATCCCTCAGCTTGTCAGAGACTGTTTGTGTAACCATGCAGGTCTTGTCTGGAGTCTCGTGTTTTTCTTTCTCTGTGGTATTGTTTTTGTTTGTGCCTTTATTATCTTGTAAAATATTTGCTTGGTTATTGTCTTCAGGCAATAGAGGACCCTGTACAACCATACATTTATCTTTAGATCACATTCTAAATTGCATTCAATAATTCTACTCTGAACGAGTTTGTCTGCATTCATGGTCCTAGAGCTTTATCATAAAACAAATCTTCTTGAAGGGTCTTGTAATCATCAAATGATCCTTTTCGATAAAATATGAAAAAAATAAATCTGAAAGTGCTTTGGAGTCAGGCGAACTCCTACTTACTAAATTGGACATAACCTTACCATTTTCTTTACAACAGCTTTACACTGCCATCTTCTGGGACATTTTTTCTTTCTTTCTTAGAAAAGGTCCTAATTGCTAAGTTCCTCCAACTATACCCTTCTTCTGAGCCCCAACAAAGTAATTAAAAAGTTTCAGTCATTGTGATTTTAAATTCTATTCAATTTTGTCTCTTTTTAGATATGGGGTTCTTTTGATGGAGGCAACTCATTTATACCTTTGATTATACTGTTTAATGAAACTATTATAAGCGCAGATTCATGTGTTTACACTCAGGGAATTGTATATGTTTCAGACAAGGCAAATATTTATTACACTAAAGCAGGTAAGAAATTCTTTTAAAATTAAAATTACTCTTGGATTATGAAGCTTTTAAAATCTGATCTGATGCAAATTGTTGTCTTTCCCCATTAACATATAACATCAAATACTGAAATATGAAGAATAGCAAATAAAAAAAGATTAGAATGTATTTAATGTACACTGAGACCATATGCACCAAGACAAATAACTGTATTAGTCTGTTAAGATAAAGCACATTGGCAGTCTGAAAAATAAGCTTTTAATGAGTTTAAGCTTTCTAAAGACTAGCTGAACAGTTATATCAAATATTATTTGATAGATAGAAAATAGCGTAAATAGTGCAGCTGGGATGGTGTAAGTGATAGGGCCAAAAAATCATAAATCCCAAGATATGACATTTCTAAGGAAAATTTATGCACTTATCTTAAAGAGAGAATCAGATGTAATTAGTCCTGAATACCTCCCAGGAGCCACACAACTGTGTACCAGATGCATAAAATATTGCATTCATATTTTTCTTCCTTTCTTTTTCAAACTTATTTATTGAGCTTGAACTCTGATGATTTCATAGAAACAATCCCGCACATTTCTTGTCAAAGCCATAGAAATGGTTTGATAATGCTTTCCTCCAGGCTGAGTTTTTTTAAAATTGTAGCCCAGCTTATAACTAGTACAGTATTGGCAGAGGAGCTCCTACTCAACCTGCTTAGCTTTTGAAGATCTGTAAAGGTAGGCTAGATGCTGTCAGCAACCTGGACACCTAGCCAATAAAAATCTTCCTATATGAATATATCCCCTCTATGTGAAGGGCTTGGGTATTCTGTTAAGGTTGAGAGCTATGCTGGAGGTATATCACCAGAAAATATAGCAGAAGGGACATCCAAGCCAGATAGATCTCGACTGAGGAGCCACACTAAGATTATTCGCAACCCATTAACCATGTGGAAACAGAAAAAAAAAATCCCACATTGGGTTGGTCGTTGCCCAGGTTAGTTCTGTCCCTGGGCAGCTGTTGAAAAATGAATTACAGGGTTAGAGAAAGACCTGGCAAGAGAAACAAACATTCCGTTGGTATCTGGTATTTTTCCCCCTTCTCTAAATATTATAGTAACTTTCAAGGAAGGGGATCAGAGTTAGTCAGAATTATTGATTTTCATTAGGATCAAAGTAGAAAAGGGGATAGATCTCTTTTGTTCCCTTCCTCATGCTTAGTTCTTGCTTGTAATTAGGTCTTTAATTTATTTTGTTTTACTTATTTTATTTTATTGCCTTTATTAAGTTTATAAGATTGTTCATTTATCCACTGAAACTCTGAGCAGCTAATGAAATAAGAGATTATGTCAATTACATTACATAACAAGTTTTCTCCACGTGAAGCACTTTGTACCTGTAGATTGGTCTACTGCTGCATTTGTTTTAGAAACTATTGCTTTAATTGACATGGATCTATGGAATAAAACATTTACATTCACTTCTTTCTAAATCAACTATCTTGTATCCTGATTACATAAAACAAACTCAGTTTTATTAGAAGAAATGTTCTCTTTGAAAATACTTCTGTATGAAGTCATAGAGTTTATGATAGTAACATAAGGTATGCACACATAATTTTTTTTCTCTGTAGGAGTAATTATATATACCTTTCTTACAACAATGCCACTTGATGTTTTCAGCATGTACTTTGATCATCTGGGAATTTTAAATCATATAAGTTTTAATAGCACATCTGATGATGGTTTGACAGTTTCTGTGGTGGATACGAACACTTTAATGAAGGTTTGACATTTATCATTTATTTTGTGTTCTATTGAAGATGATTTATAAAATGTTAAGCTAATGTAAAGCTTATTCAGTTTGATTGTATGAAATGCATATTTACTTGCTTTGTAAAGATAATATAGCTGTGATTCCTTGAAAACACACAGCCTAAATGCATACTCCAATGAAATGATTTCTAACTAGATACTAAATGTGCTTAAAATGTGATTTAACTTATTTATTGTATGAACAGCTGGTAATGCAAAGCTATGGCAAAACTTATTTTCAGTAAGGCATTTGATAAAGTAGACCATAACCTACTACTAGATAAAGTGGAAAAATGTGGGTTAGACAGATCACCACCAGATGGATTCCTAACTGGCTGACCAACCGCACTCAACGGGTAGTCTACATGTTGCATCTACATGGAGTGAAGTATGCAGTGGAGAACTCCAAGGTTCTGTTTTAGGCACAGTACTCTTCAACATCTTCATCAATGACTTGGACAAGGGGATAGATGGGGAACTCATCAAATTTGTAGATGACACCAAGCTAGCAGGAATAGCCAACACTCCGGAAGATAGGCTTAAGATACAGAAAGATCTTGACAGTCTTGAACATTGGGCAATATCTAACAAAATGAAATTCAACGGTGAAAAAAGTAAGGTTCTATATTTAGGCAAGAAAAACAAAATGCACAGGTACAGTATATGTGGTACCTCACTCAGTAATAGTAACTGTGACAGGGATCTTGGAGTCCAGTAGACAACCATTTAAATATGAGCCAGCAGTGTGCAAAAAAGGCAACACAGTTCTGGGCTACATAAACAGAGGGATAGAATCAAGATCACGTGAAGTGTTAATACCACTTTATAATGCCTTGGTAAGGCCACACTTGGAATACTGCATTCAGTTTTGGTCGCCACGATGTAAAAAAGATGTGGAGACTCTAGATAGAGTGTAGAGAAGAGCAACAAAGATGATTAGGAGATTGGAGTCTAAAATATATGAAGAACAGTTGCAGGAACTGGGTATGTCTAGTTTAATAGAATGGAATGGAATGGAATGGAATGGAATGGAATGGAATAGAATAGAATAGAATAGAATTGAATTGAATTGAATTGAATTGAATTGAATTGAATTGAATTTTTATTGGCCAAGTGTGATTGGACACACAAGGAATTTGTCTTGGTGCATATGCTCTCAGTGTACATAAAAGAAAGTCAAGCTATTTTCCGAAGCATCTGAGGGCAGAACAAGAAACAATGGGTGGAAAATAATCAAGGAGAGAACCAACCTAAAACTAAGGAGAAATTTCGTGACAGTTAGAATAATTAATCAGTGGAACAACTTGCCTCCAGTAGTTGTGAATGCTCCAACACTGGACGTTGTTAAGAAGATATTGGATAACCATTTGTCTGAAATGGTAAAGGGTTTCCTGCCTAAGCAGGGGGTTGGACTAGAAGAACTCCAAGATCCCTTCCAACACTGTTATTCTAGTCTAGTCTAGTCTAGTCTAGTCTAGTCTAGTCTAGTCTAGTCTATTTGAAAGAATTAGAGATTTCTTAGAAACTAATGAGAGTTTTAGAAATTGTTGGCTTTTATTGAATCATATCCATTTCTTAATTATTGTCAGCAACTATTACATTTGTATCTGAGTCCTGTAACACATAGTATAATTTTAAGATCTAAATTCCCTTAGAATTCTTCTTATGCCTTGATATGAAACATCAAACTTGACTTTAGAAGAACACTGGAATGGTTATAACGTGCAAAGATTCCATCTGTCTGCTCAGATATACAACTGAGCAGCATGCCAGCCAGTACAAGTAGTTCTTAACTTACAACCGAGTCTAATATGATTTATTTGTTATAAATCCACACTAGCTCCCATTAATTCTTTAGAATGCCTGTCTAAATGCTCCTACTATCATGCTGTGATATCAATATCCTTTTGGAGACGCAGGTTCCACCAAAATATACAGTGTTTCAAGAGTCATCACACTCTATATTTATATAAGTTATCATTGAACTAGCAGTTTTATTTACATTTTCTTTTCTAATAATTCCACATGTAGGATTTGCCTTGGCCATTGCAGAGTAGCTTGACATTTTCATTAATCTGTTAACCAAGGGTTTAATATCCATTTTCTGATTTTACTATCAGCTCTGGACTACTGCATATAAGAAATCAGAGATTTATGGATGAGCATGCATCATTTTACATTTGCTTGCATTAAATTTCCATCACTGGACTTTTGCAATTCATCTTTTATTTTACTGATCTAAACAATCTGACAGCATCAGAAAACTGGCCACCTTGCTCCTTACTTCTAAATCTAAGTTATTTCAATACTCTGGTGGGCAAACCTTCTGCTGTAAGTATAAATACATGTCAGAGCAGGACCTTTTTCCATTAAAGGACCAGGTGAACATTTAGGATTATTGTGGTTTTGAAGCTACTGATGATGACATGTACTGATTTACCAGGAATGTTTTCGATCAACTTTGGCTGGTTCATGAGCCATAATCATAAACCCTATGTAAAACAAGATGTTTTTGTCACAGCCGTTCATGTTTATATGAGATTGTCAGACCCCTGATATCAGCCATATAGATTATCCCAATATTAAATTTATTAAACAGATGGGTACAGCAAAATAACTTTTACTGACTTAGTTCTATTACTGTGAACTCTCTCTTATAGAATGTATATTTTACCTCTTCCTTTTAAAAAATAATAATAATGGGCATGGACTTAACAATCTTAACTGCTGTTGCTTTGATTCATGTTCCAGTGTTGAATATTTTTATAATATAATAATATATAATGAATTACTTAAATGGAATCTGCATGGCAAAACAAAAAGAGACAGGATCAAGGATCAACTGGTTGTGAATAAATAGAAATTGAATATGGACTGAATATAAGAATGAATGGTCTATGCCTGGAGACATGCATGTATATGCACCATGCCATATTGTTGACCAAGAACCCTTTAGAATTTTTTCCTAAAATAGTTAAAAATATGTACATCTAAATGAAAAAAATCAAATAATTACTTCTTCACTTTGTTTCAGGAGACAGATTTAGGTTTTGATGATCCTTTATCTCCACACTATGTTACTGAAGAGCAAATGCTGTTTTTTCACCATGGGCCGCCAAATACTATGCCAACATTCTCCAATTTACAAAGTGGAAAGCGCCTAGATTATGAGTAAATACCAATAGTATATAAATTATTCCACTTTTTTAAAATTACTCCGGTATTATGAATTCTAAAACATTGTCTGTTTCCTAAGAAAAATAAATAGCACTCATTCTTAAAATACAGATTTAAGGGACAGAACTTGTAATATACCTGGCAAGTATTAACAGATCTGGCACAAATAATTTTAAAATGAAATCACATTTATCAGCATCTGAAATTAAATTATTCCAGTAATGCAGAATTGAGATTATACAAGACCCCCTTAACATTTCTTTTTCATTAGAGTATAGAGGCCTGATTTGTACACCATCGTAAAGTATAATATGATTTATTTGGTTTTGGTTCAGCATGCTATATGTCCACCTAGCTTGTATTTTGTGTTTTGATTTTTTTTGCCAATGTGTAAGACAGAGCATTTGTTGGTGGAGATTTGGAGTTGTCAATTGTTTGACTATTCTGACATATAGTCAAGGTATTTTTGAAGGATAAAAACATTGTCAGTGGTGTTAAATAGTTTTACATCATCAGCGAAGAGAATGCAGTTGCTTATAATATGATCGCAAAGGTCATTTATGTAAAGTATAAAGAGTGTTGGTCCTAAAACACTGCCTTGAAGGACACTGCTGTTAACAAGTGCAGGATTTGATAGGGCGCACCCTATTTTGACCACTTGTTGCCTGTTTGACAAGAACGCAGCTATTCAATTATGCAGGGGTTCATATATGCCATAAGATTTAATTTTAGAAGTAGTTTGTCATGTACCACTGAATCAAAGGCTTTACAGAAGTCTATGTAAATTGCATGTATTGCTTTGCCCTGATCAAGTTGTGTAGTCCATACATTTTTGCAATGTAGAAGTTGCAGATTACAGGATAATTTTTTCCTGAAACCAAATTGTTTGTTACAGAGTAGGTTGTTTATCTCTAAGTGGAGGGTAATGGATTGGTTTATGATTGATTCCATGACTTTGCAGGTGATGCAACATAAAGAGATTGGTCTGTAATTTTCAACTAGGCTGGGGTGTCCCTTTTTGAAGATAGGGATGACCATGGATGACCATAGATTGGGCAAGGAGCTGGTCCTGAAAGATTTTTCAAAGATTATGCTTAGAGGTTCTGCTATGGCAGTGGAAAGCTTTTTTAAGAAGTGGGCACATAGTCCATCAGGTCCAATAGAGAGAGATGGTTTTAGACTGCATAGTGCCTTTTCAATGTTGTTTTCTGTAAAATCAATATGTTTTAGATCATTGTAATTATTTATGGTATGACTAGGAAATATTGGGCATGAACCATTGCTGTTTACAAAGACTGAGCTGAAGAATGTGTTAAAGAGATTGGCTTTAACAGCTTCATCATTACAGTCTTTACCATTAGGTCTTTTTAGGGGTGGGATGGATCTCAAGTCTTTAAGTTTGTTGTTTACAAAATTATAGAAGGCACGGATGGATTTCGTGCGCAGAAGGTTTTCCTTTGTTTGATGTGATAATTGATGAATTCAGTCTTTATCTGGTGGCATAAGTTTTTGCAGTGGCTTTTAAAGTTAATTACGTAGCTGGTTTTATTTTTTTGCCAAAGAGATTTTTTTTTGGATTGGAGTTTCCTTATTGTTATGGGTAATTTGTTTTTTCTGGTTTTGGGGGTTATTAGTAGTACATATCATTTAATGACTCTTTTGACTTCAAGCAAAAAAATGTTATAATGGTCTTTGGCAGTATTACAGCCAGTGAATAGAATTTGCCAATCAAGAGATGAGAGGTCGGTCTCTATGAGATCATAGTTGGCTTATTAAAGTTATAATTGGGGATCCCATCATTATGATGATTTTTGTAATGACATATATTGAGACAAAAGTCAATCATGTTGTGGTCGCTGTTGGAGACTGGTTCTTTTATTTTTAGTCCATAAATTGAGTTTAAATTGTTGCAGAAGATGAGATCAAGGCAGTTGTTGAGTTTAGTGTTGTTAGTTACTAATTGATCCAGTCCCAGATTAGTAACAGCATTGTACAGGATTGCATGTATAGGTTCAGTTGTACATTCATTTAGGGTCCAATTAATTAGTGGTAAGTTAAGATCATCAACAAAGATAAGAGGGTGTGGGCAGGAGACCACCCATGTTAGTAGTGAAGTTAACTTGTTCACATGTACGAGGTCGTAATCAGGGGCTCTGTAACATAGTAAGAAGTGAAATGGTATTTAAGGATAGCTCACAGACGATGGTGTCAGGAAGAGCGAGTTCCTATGTAACTTGAATATTTTTTAGATTTAGGGACTTTTTATATAAGATAGCAATACCACCTCCTCTACGAATTTCACAATCGGATCAGTAAACATGATAGTCTCCTAGTGTGGTAATGGAGTCAGGGAGGGATGCATTCAGCCACATTTCGCAGACAAATATAATGTCGAATATAGCCGTATTTAGTAAGAGGAGAAATTCAGGCATTTTGTTTACGAGGCTTCTTGCATTAAGTAGCTTGCTTTTAAGGTCAGTAGCAGTTGGTATTGAGGAAGTTAGGGGTGGGCATGCCTAGTTTTGGAAGATGGGAGGTTGAATGTTAGGATGTGGGTTGCGGACTTACTTTTGATACAGTCAGCATGGTAGTCAATATATAAGTCAAATGTATAAGGAAAGAAACCTTTCCATTCCAAAATATAATGAGTCTCCCATAAAGCAATAATATGCTTCCTGAGTCAGCTTCTCCATAGCCAAACGTTGCAGATTAATGGAAGTTATTGATAGGTTTTGCAAGATGTTTCAGTACTTATAGAGTTATAATTAAATATAAAAGTTCAATTTATATTAATCTTACTTAAAGTAAGCAAATTCATGGGAGGGTTTTCAAATCTATCCAACATATGGAGTTCGACCTATATATTAGAACCCCGCTGCTTAATAAAAAGTTCTGGAATAATATCAAGCCAATTACCCATAAAATGGAAGAGAACACTGATGGCCACAATCTGCCTGATACAATGACTTTGAAAAGGAAAGGTATTATGGCTCCTAGTAAATCCTTAATAAAGTCATAATCTAAATAATTTATAGAGGAAACTTTAAATCAAACTCTTTCAGATAATTTCCTGAGGAAGAAAGCTGGAAGATTTAAAACAAACCATGTTAGAGTTCAAATTAACATAGTTCCTTTCAAATTTCTACCTTTTTTTAAAATTTATTTATTTACATTTATATCCCGCCCTTCTCCGAAGACTCAGGGCGGCTTACAGTGTGTAAGGCAATAGTCTCATTCTATTTGTATATTTACAAAGTCAACTTATTGCCCCCACAACAATCTGGGTCCTCATTTTACCTACCTTATAAAGGATGGAAGGCTGAGTCAACCTTGGGCCTGGTGGGATTCGAGCCTGCAGTAATTGCAGGCTGCTGTGTTTTAATAACAGGCTATCTTACAGCCTGAGCCATCACGGCCCTAACTCTAGGGCCTAACCTAACTCTAAGAGCCAAGAATCAGAATTCTAAGATACAATCTCCTGTCAGTTCTTAAAATTTATTGATAAAATGTTACCTTGTGACATGTCAGGGACAAATAATTTCAAACTTATCTTCCTTTTCCTCAAGCTTTGTCCCTTACCTTATGCACAGTAGAATTCAGGAGGAAAAACAAGCCCACAAATCCTATGAGGGGATAGCAACACTGAAAAGTATGGAGATGCCCTTAAACTTGACATCCTGCTGAATTTCACTAAACCCCAATGAACAGAAAATGAGTTTATTTATCATGGTGCTTGTTCCAGAGTTTTTTAAATCTGAATATTAAAGATCAAGCACCTCCTCTTATAATATGCAGAATCAAGGATTAGTTATTTTGCCCCCATGGGAGCCCCTTAGAAGACAGGTGTTAGCAGCAGAAACACAGGCCACCCCAAAGCAGAAAGCAGGATCAAACCTAGAGGGTTTCTGAGAGAAGAATGCCATATGACAAGCTTTAGTTGTGGTACATATAAAATGCAATTGGACTATCAAAATAATAATATTTACTTTTTTTTTTAAGGCCAGGAGGATCAGGTATAATTAACACAGTCTTCTCAAAAATGAACCCTGAAGGAACTGTATCGTCTATCTTGGTAGATGTTCTGGAACATTTTCCTGTTGAATCTGTAACTGACAGCCCTTGTACAGCAAATACTTTAACCATTCTACCTAAGCCTAACTCTACTTTATATCGACTTGTACTTTCTACTGCAGGTATGTCAATCATTCGATAATGAAGAACTTTTGGTTTTGAATTTGCTTGTGTGAGTCATACCCCTTCAGTATTTCTCTTAAAAATCAACGTTTTCTAAATTCTGAACAGCTATAGTTTTTAATGCATTAAGTGTACTACTGTGGTATCTGAACTGCTATGGAAATTCCATAAGAATAAGAAAAAATGTTATGCTTATAATGTTAAAAACCATATATTTTGTTATACAAAATGAATGGCATTCCATTTCAGCTGGATACCGTTGGTCAAATTCCAACTAACAAATCTCTTGAAAACATTGAAAAATTCCAAATTATGGTTTCTCAAACACACATTCAGTGTTTCCTCAACCTGATCAGGGAGCCAAATCCTGCAAATTCTCTCAGGTGTTTATTATGCTGAGACTTTTGAACTATCAAAACTGAAATTTCCCAGGACCCAGGAAAAAAATGGTAACCAGTAGATGGCAGGTCTTCCTGATCAATTCCCTATTCTCCATAAAGCCCTGCTTTAGGTAAGAGCTGTGTCTTGATTTGCTCTTTTTCATGTGACTCCATTGTCTGCAGTCTAGTTGATTTTCTCAGAAGATGGGTAACCTTTGAGGCTTCCCTACTCTGTCCCCATGGCTGTACATTCCCTCTTGTATATCTAATTGCATGATTGCAGCAGTTGTGGGTTTCCAATTTTTTTACTACCGGTTCTGTGGGTGTGGCCTGATGGGCATGCATGGCTTGGTGGGTGTGGCATGCCTTGGTGGGAGTGGCTTGGTGGGCATGGCAGGGGAAGGATACTGTAAAATGTCCATTCCCTTCCACTCCAAAGGAAGGTTACTGCAAAATCCCCATTTCCTCCCAATCAGCTGGGAGGCAGACAATAGATGGGGGCAGGGCCAGTCAGAATTTTTACTACCGGTTCTTCGAACTACTCAAAATTTCCGCTACCAGTTCTCCAGAACTGGTCAGAACCTGCTGAAACCTACCTCTGGATTGCAGGTTTTGTACTGCACCCTGCACCCCCAGAGCTCCTTCCTGAGGATGCAAGACCAGAATCAGATCATCATTATCCCTTCAGAAGTAGGATGGGGATGGCAGATCGAGGGAAGGAGTGAAGGGTATAGTCTTTACACCCATCTTCTGGTCCACTTGTCACTCAGTCATTTCAGTCCACGGGATCCAAAAGTTCATTTGGCAGGGGTGGGTCGATTCTGTTTGCATTCAGAATGCCTCCAGCAGTCTCAAGTCAAAAAGAGCCCCACTCCAACCATCACTTCTCCTGTGAAAGGTACCTGTATATTTGTCCACATTCCTGTGCACACTATGACTACTGGCTGTCTCTTGATGGATGTATAGGTTACACAACTGGACTACGAACCCCAACTGGCTTCTCAGGAGTGTGCTCTTCCCCTGTACCATTTCTTTAAATTGTGTTCTCTCCCAAGGGATTATCAGCTAGCATTTACCTCCTCCTGGCTCCTCGGTTGTCTGCCTCCTTCAAACATGCATCAGCCTTTGTTTTATTCACATATCTTTGCATTTCTGAGTCTGAAAAATCGATTTTTGTTGAATTACAATTTTATTTCCAGTGGCTATAGTCCTTTTCAGAAACATTTTTAGACAAAGAAAACATGGTTTCCAGAACTTTAGAAGGAGGCACAGATGCAGTGGTAGGATTCAGCCAGTTCGCACCACTTTGGGAGAACCGGTTGTTAACTTTCTGAGCCGTTTGGCAAACTGGCTATTGGAAGAAATCATTAGAGCAGAGAACCGATTGTTAAATTACTTGAATCCCACCATTGCACATATGCCATGTTAATAATGCTAATTATCACCTTTATTAAAAGGCTGATAACGAAGCCTAAAAAATCCAGGTAATATTGACACTTGGAGTGCTTTTGGCAGTTTGGGCTACAGTGTTTTAGTTGGTTGTGGGCTATCCTCAATAGTTCATTGGTTATTTTGCAGAGAATCACCTATTCAACTGAGCTAATGTTTGTTTTGTGGGGATGCGGTGGCTCAGGGCTAAGATGCTGACCTTGTTGATCGAAAGGTCGGCAGTTCAGCGGTTCAAATCCCTAGTGCTGCTGTGTAACGGGGTGAGTTCCCATTACTTGTCCCAGCTTCTGCTAACCTAGCAGTTTGAAAGCACATAAAAAATGCAAGTAGAAAAAATAGGGACCACCTTTGGTGGGAAGGTAACAGCGTTCCGTGCACCTTTGGCGTTGAGTCATGCCGGCCACATGACCATGGAGACGTCTTTGGACAGCGCTGGCTCTTCGGCTTTGAAACAGAGATGATCACCGCCCCTTAGAGTCGGGAATGACTAGCACGTATGTGCGAGGGGAACCTTTACCTTTACGTTTAATGTTTGTTTGTTTATGTCCTGCCTTTTTTATTTTTAGAAATAATTCGGGGTGGTTAACTTATCCAACACACCTTATCGTGCACTCTAAAGTTTCTTCAGTATATCTTTGCCTTACCAGTGCTGCTGAAACACCATAGTGGTTAAGAACTTCACTTAGCATAAAGAATATTGACAATTTGAAAGGCTTTATTTTGGTTTTCTTCCCCACATATTTACCGTTTTCTGCATCGTCCAAAGCAGAACACTTTCATCCTCAGCCCATAGTTGTGTTTGTTTTCTCATTCTAAAGAAGAATGGCAAGCTGAATTAATCTGAGTGGGCTACCATACATAGCTAGTAAACTATGGTGAAAAAGTGTCTTTTACTGTTAATTAAGGTATAAATTCTAAGGTTCCTTATACTAAGTGAAACTGGCATAGGTCCGGCAATTACTTTTGAATAAATTAGCCTTATTCCTTATAATGTTAACTCATTTTTAATTACAGTTGTGTCTCTGTGTGTGATTTTTTTTTCAGGTTCTAATGTATTTAAGCCAACTGACATTGAAAAGACAGTGGTGATTCCAGGCACTAGCAGTTTCTTTATCACTGAGGTGGTGGATGATCTTAACGCTTTAGGAATGACCACTTTGCCTGAAAAAATGCTTCTAAACTACTCTTTTCCACCTGATGAGTGGTTTCTGTATGACTTTGGCACAACAAATGGTAGAAAATGGAAAATTGTAGTTGACACATGTAGATATGTAGTACAACAGTTTGATGATCTACCACTCCATGCCATTAAATACCTGGATCTTGGGAAAGAATTGCGTTTTTCATTCAGAGTAACTCCAGTTAATACTGGTAAGACCACTGGAATCATGCATGTACCTTTCTCTCTTTTTTAACTCTCAATGTGTTATAAATATATGTACAATAGGTTTTTAAAGCATGAAAGTATTCATTTAAGTTAAATGTATGTTTTTAGTAACCTCAGTGCAAATATTCACTGCTATTCATGGGTAGGCAGCTCTGCCTTTTTTATCTTTAAAATGTTAATAATAGAAATATCAGGCTCTGAAATGCTTTTCAATCTGTAGAAAAGGCTGAAAAATTTCATCCCTGGCCCCCACTACAACCTTCTGAAGCAAAATTTCTTAGATGGTGGCTATCCTTACCTAATTAATAATTAATTGCCTTTAAAGCTCTTATCATTTTAATGTAAGATTATAATAATAAAATTATTAGCGTCGGTAACTAGAATCAGTAGGATTTAAATAGGGCAATACTGGCAGTTCTTATTTATTGACCACAAATGGGCCAGGCAATTGGGTTGTTAAACAAAGTAGTTGTTAACTAAAGCTGTGATTGTGTTTGTGATCTTACTTCAGCTTTCCTTTGTTTTACAGGCCTGTGAAGGTCATAAATGTGAGATTGCTTGTAAAATGTTCATCATTGTAATTGTGAACAATTGCTACAAAAGGCACTCGCTAAATGAAAACTACCTGTAGTACTTAAAAGTAATTAATGAAAGAGATGGGCTGGCATTGTAGTTTTCATAGACAACATCATCTAGCTATATTAGATCTCTGTCAAGCACAATGCATCTTTCCAATCCTTTCAGTTTAATGAAATAGGAACAAGCACTCTTATTTTTTATGGTATGGTATAGAGTAACAGAATAACAGAGTTGTAAGGGATATCAGAGGTCTTCTAGTCCAACCCCTACTCAAGCAGGAGACCCTACACCATTTTGGACAAATGACTGTCCAATCCCTTAAAAGTCTCTAGTGATGGAGCACCCTCAACTTTTAAAGGCAAACTGTTCCACTGGTTAATTGTTCTCACTGTCAGGAAATTCCTCCTTAGTTCTAGGTTGGATCTCCCTTGATTAGCTTCCATCCATTACCTCTTGTCCTGTCTTCTAGTGCTTTGGAAAAGAAGCCTGGGAAATTTTGAAAAATGAGATTATAAAAGCCCAGTCTAACCCAATTCCAATGAAGAAGAAAAATAAGAGCTCTCAAAAGAAACCAGCATGCCTGCACAAAGAGCTCTCTGATAAACTGAGCATGAAAAAGACAAGTATAAAAAGTGAAAAGACAGGTACATAACTAAGGCAGAATATCCTGAGCCTGCAAAGATGAAGTAGGAAAGCTAAGGCTCAAAATGAACTAAGGCTTGTGACAAAAGAAATAAATAACCAAAAAAAGCTGCTTTCAACATGTAAAAAACAAGAAAAAAGTCAAGGAAACTATTGGTCCATTAATGGGAGAAAATGGCAAGAAATTGATATGCAACCTATGATTATCATTAAATGTTGTACCTTATTATTCTTGATGAACGTATCTTTTCTTTTATGTACATTGAGAGCATACGCACCAAGACAAATTCCTTGTGTGTGCAATCACACTTGGCCAATAAAAAATTCTATTCTATTCTATTCTATTCTATTCTATTCTATTCTATTCTATTCTATTCTATTCTATTCTAACAGGGAGAAAGCAGAACTGCTTTTTTCATTTTTTGCATCTTTTACACAAAAGGAAAAAACAGTCCAACCTATCAAAAACAGTACCATAAAAACCAGATTAGGAATACAGGTTAAAATAGGCCAAAAATGGTAAGAGAACACCTGTCCACCCTAGATGAGTTTGTGCGTGTGCGCGAACGAACCAGTAGCAAAGGTAAGAGAAACCCACCACTGGTCTATTCCTCTGTTAATGCAGCCTAGGAATGCATTGGCACACTGCCACACTGCTGGCTCATATTTAAGTGGTTGTCTAGGGGGAGTCCCAGATCACTCGCAGTTGCTTCTATTGAGGTTCCACCTGTACTGTACATTTGATTTTGCTTGCCTATGTGTAAAACCTTTTCTTACCATTGAATTTTTAAGTGTTTTTAATTTTTAAGTGTTTTGCTTCCTTATTGCAACCAATATAATTTTCATGGCTATTTCAATCCACAGCTTTCACAGTGTTTCATCGGTATCTGATGAGAGTACTAGTTGGAAGACCTAATCTACTGGATATGACTACACAAGATTACTGGGATGATAATCATAGTTATGTATTCAATATCATTGCTCGCAGTAAATTTTTTGAACAGGTAATACACAAACTGTTTTGCTCAACTATTTGATAGAGTTTACTGTGTAGCTAGATCTCAAATGTTTTAGCCAGCACTTTCTATCAAATACATATTGCACATGGTTTTGGTTTTGATCTGCTTAAGTATAAATCTTTTCTTGGGATAGGATATATATACAGTAGATATAATATAGGGAATGAATATTAAAGGAGTATTAACTATAACAGAGAGATTCCAGTCTGGACTAATATGCAGGACAGAATAAATGTGGTGTACGTCAAAGAGTTGTAAAGAAATGATCTTCTTCAGGTATTCTCAACCAGTCCCTTCAATTCCCAAGTTTATTCCTGCCACCAAACAGGTAGATAGTGAACTCTAAAATGAAGGAAGCTCTGTGCTTCCTCCCACAATAGACTTCCCAGTACCAATTGCCATGCAGAAAGCAACTGGTACTGGGAAGTCTATTGTAACACAATAGACTATTGTGTTAGACTACTGGGAAGTCTATTGTAACACGCAACAATACACAAGCACACAATAGATTTAAACTTAATGTGAACCGCTCCAGTCTTGATCAACTATCTACTATTGACCTCACCCCATTCCTAAGAGGTCTGTAAGGGGCGTGCATAAGAGCACCAGCGTGCCTACTGTTCCTGTCCTAATGTTCCCTTTAATTGTACCCAATTTGTATGGTTATTTCATGCTTATACTTATATATACTGTTGTGTTTGACAAATAAATAAATAAATAAATAAATAAATAAATAAATAAATAAATAAATAAAATAAGGAAGGAAGGAAGGAAGGAAGGAAGGAAGGAAGGAAGGAAGGAAGGAAGGAAGGGGGATTTTCGATATCTTTCTGACTCTGCACAACAATCAGATGAAGTAACAATGTTAAAAACACCGATATAAAATGTAACATTTCATATTAATATTAGAAAAACTAAAGATATAAACCCAGGCAACAATTTGGAAATGTAAGTTCTAAACATTAGACCACTAGCACATAAAAGAGACTCATGTTTAATTTTAATCCCTCTTAGTCACAGTCTCCATTTTCAAATCCAGAAGGACCCCTAAACCATGACCATGTTCCTGGACAGGAAATGCCTGTCTGTTTAGGGATAACTGATACCAAAGAAGAACCATGATGTATAAACTGCAACTCCTTCTTGCTTTGGTTCAATCTGAACCTGTTCTCTCCTGTCCAGACGTTAACAGTCTCCAAACAGGCATCAATCAAAACAACAGGATCTTCCTCATGGGGCAACAAAGTATAGTATAGTATAGTATAGCATAGCATAGCATAGCATAGCATAGCATAGCATAGCATAGCATAGCATAGCATAGCATAGCATAGCATAGCATAGCATAGCATAGTATAGTATAATATACAGCACAGCACAGCACAGCATAGCATAGTCCATCAGCACATTGGATGACTCTCCCAGTGATTTCATATAAATGTTACAAAGCAAGGGGTTGATGTACACCTTAATGAGAGCCTATGGGACAATCTCTCCTTCTCCACTGCAACAGATAGAAATCATTCAGAAGTAATGAGCAGAACTTCTACAAAACAATGCCCCAAACCTCCCTGCAGGTGGTCCTTTGCTATGATGCTATGATCAATAGTATCAAAACAGACCAGAAATGCTTAAATGTATAAGACAACACCTCGCAAACAGGTGTTTTCCTTTCTTCAGTCCCTGCAGTTTTTCTCAGGTGGAAACCAGGCAGCTTAAATGAAAACTTGGTTCACGTGTACTTAAACATGTTATAATTTTTCATGAGATTACAGTGCATATGTTGATAAAGCAGGATCCACAATTCAGTAGAGTTTTACTCACATTCAAGCAAACTGCCAGCAGAACTCTTCTTGCTCTGCTCATGCAGGAAGAAGAACAGGGAGGTAAGGATATGTGGCCAGTGTGTGCAGACCCATCACTTCCATACAGGGGTGGGTTCTACTTACCTTTACTACCTGTTCGCTACGGGAGCGTGCACGCTTCTGCACATGCGCAGAAGCTACTGCATATGCACAGATCGTCCATGATGATGTCTGAGCCTCCCACCAAGTTTACTACCGGTTTGCAAGAACCGGACCGAATCAGGAGCAACCCACCACTGTTTCCATACATAAGCCACTGCCCTCTCAGAGAATGCCTGAAGAAGTTGTATGAAGGCAGGAATTCATCTGTTCCAGTCCAACTTTATTATTAAATTCATTAAATTGTGACATGTTCTATCTTTGTGCCCAATTAAATTCCTAGTATTTCTAGGACTGCACTGCAAGATTCCTGAAAGCAACAACATATACTTTTTTTAAGGGATAATTTTTGTGTTATTGTTTCTCTTTTTAGCTGACTGGAAAGATTCTCTTAAAATGCATACATTATATTTGCTGTATTTCAATGTACAAATAATGTCGCCACTGAAGATATATTTCTCCCTCCTAGAATTCTTGAACTATTGTAATGAAAGACAGCATAGATATCTAACCATTTTAACGGCTGAGCTTTTGTAGATAAAGCCTTATGATGAGATAATAATTATTTATTTTATATTGGGCCAAATTAATATTATGCTTTTTAATTATCATCCCTAGGGTAAAACTACCGTAGCTGTGACTATCCCATATGCCAGCCTCTTATGTGATGTTGCATGTATTATATTAACCTTGAAGAGTTCCTGCTCCTACCTTAAAGCAACACACTATGTTCTACCTTATAAACTGTCTCCATCCGACTGGCTGTCTCCAGAGAATACCTTCGAGTACAATAATTCAGAGATTAGTAAATATTTGAAGGTTCTGCCGGTAAGGATACTGAAAAATTTTCAAAATGCTCTAGAGAGAGGGAAACAAAGATGTAGCAATATGGTCTCTGGCCACCACTGTTTCAGAGATAGATCTAATCAGATGCCTGGGATTAAAGTATGACACTGAATTTAAAGTGTAACCATTCCTTTAATTAGGAAATGAATTATTACTTTTTAAAAAGGGTAAGGAAACTATAGCAAATTTGTCATGGGTAAGATATAGCTGAATGTGCTTCGCTTAGTTGTGAGATGGCATTGCTTAGCAACCTATCAAGTGTAATTAGGAGGTAAACAAGGTTGAGAGAATTTGACAATCTTCAGTGTACAATAATTCCAGTAGTAGTTAGTCTTCCTGACTCTCCATATGGAAGCTAGAAGATAGGAAAAAATCTCAGTTGGTGCAGTGTTGTCCCCAAGGTGAGATCAAAAAGGTGAAGATGGTAGCCACAAAGGGTTGCTGAAACTCTTCTCATATTTGTATCTGTACTGTGTGTGTAATGCACATTAAAAAAAAAACAGATAGAGCTTCAATCTCATAACTGTCATGTTTTTTTAACCATACTTTGAGGAGAACATTGATTGATGTCACCAAAGCAAGAAGTATGGGCAGCAAAAAAGTTATAAAGTACATGACACATGTTTTTTTTTTTAAAAAGGGTACAAGTACAGTGGCCATCCGACAATGATAAAGTATGTTATCTGAGAAACCATCTCATTGTGATGGGACTAGCCTGCCACACTCATTCCTGGGGAAAGTGCCTACTTCAGATCCCATCAGCCAAAAAATTTTGGCTTGTGGGATCCAGGAAAAAGATTTTAATGCTCTGGGCCCTTCCCTCTGGAATATTCTCCTGTCGGAGGTGAGGTCCACCCAAATACCCCTGACCTTATGCAGAGCCTAAGACAGGGGTCTCCAACCTTGTCAACTTTAAGACTTGTGGACTTCAACTCCCAGAGTTCCTCAGCCAGCAAAGCTGGCTGAGGTACTCTGGGAGTTGAAGTCCACAAGTCTTAAAGTTGACAAGGTTGGAGACCCCTGCCTAAGAATTTGACCCTGTTGGAGTGTCTGACTGGTAGAGTGCCTTGGAGTGTCTGACTGGTAGAGAAGATTCCCATTCCCAGACATCCCATCATCTTGGTTTTTAACTTTTCTATTCATTTTTTCTAATTTTAACTGTTTTTAGTACTTTTTACTGAAAGCCACCCACAAATAAATTTGTTCAGAAATATCATTAAAAAAAAATCTGAACATCTCGTCTTGTGTTTTCTTGCAAGCCTTTTTTTTTTTTTGCATACCAGGATCTTTGCCTCTGTTGCCCCAACTGTACAATCATATTATATAGTGAAAGCAGAAATCCAGCCACTGCAAAGTTCTTGGTCAAAGCTATTTGTCACAAAACATTAGGGATGTGCAATGTTTGGATTTAGTCCCCAGCATATACCATGTTTCCCTGAAAATAAGACCCTGTCTTTTTTTGAACCCTGAAATAAGCACTTGGCTCTATTGCCATCCGATTGGGCTTATTATCAGGGGATGTCTTATTTTGGGGGAACAGGGTAGCAGCATAATGTGAACCTTAAAGCAGTTGTGCCTATACCAGTGTTATTTTTTTTCCTCCTGCACGTTTTGAAGTGTCTTTTGAAGCCCGAATGGAAAGTGCTGCAAGCCATATTTTTCAGCCCCTTTGTAGAGGACAACTCAAATCTAGCCCTGGTTTTGGATCCATCAGAATTATGCCCTTTGTATTTCCTTTGCATCTGCAGACTCCAGGAGTATAGAAAAGCCCAGGTGATCCCATCAATTTTAGGTCACAGATTCTGTTGTGACTCCAGCCCCCACCCCGGGACCTGGCCCCCTGCCAGAGAGTGACTCAGAGAGTGAGGGGGAAGGGTTGTCAGGGCTCCCCTCCGCAGGGCCGGCCTCTCTGGCTCAGCTCCAGGAGCCAGAGGCAGGCCAGGTGGAGGAAATAACGAGGCCTCTGTCTCCTGTATCTCCCCCCCGCCCAGGCAATGCTCCCAGACCCAGCTGTGGACAATCAGTCCTGGTTAGATCCCAGGTTTCGTAGACAAGAGAGGCGGGAACAACAGAAGCAGGGGTGGGGCAGGCCTAGAAAGTGCTGAGTCATGGAACCACACCCCACAGGGTATAAAAGCAGGAGGGGCTGCTATACTACTTCGTGACGAACAAATCAAACTGCCTGGAGAAAACTTGAGCTGAAGTGCTGTTTATTCCTGACTTTCTGGTTGACACGCCAGCCTCAAGAAAGGTAACAGAAAACCTTGGCAGATGCTCGCTGGTTTTCTGCCAGAGCTGATAGCTGCTGTGGACTAAATTGCTAGCTAATTGAGTCATTTCTCGTGCCTCCCGGACTGAGATGGGGGGACAGAACAGATTCATAGCTAAGCTTCAGAACTCCAGCAGGATTCTTGGAATCCCAGAAGAGCAGTTCCTGGGTCCCAAGAGTGAAATGGAGTGAGAGTCCAGGGGTGATGGGAAGCAAATGGGTGGGTTACACTTAAACTTTGTGTAAAATTCTGTATCCTTGATTTGACTTGCATATGTACATGTGTACCTATTCCCTCTTTTGTGTATGGATTGGGTGGATATTTTGTATTTCCTGAAGGTAATTCATTTGTCTTCGATGAACTAGATTGCCCTCAATAGTCTGGTAAGTTAAAAAACCTGTGGGTTTAGTAGCAACACCATGGCCATCTATCCCTTATATGTAGGTAGAGATTTTGTTTTGCTATTCTTTATTTGAGGTTTGTTGGTCTGTTGACCTCAACTTTGCTTTTGAAGAAATTACTATCTCCGTAAGCTCTCTGGAGCTTACAACACTTCGTTTTAGACATGAGTAACAACTAGATGGCTAATGTTTTTTTTTTTGTGGGGGGGGGGGGAATCTCCTGCACATGCATATTTGATTATGTAAATTATACTGAAGACTGGGATTTCTAGCACAATATTTAAAGACCACTTTCAGTCGAATCAGGGTAATTTCATAGGAATCAATGATACTAGTAAGTAGGAGTTTGGGATTAGAAAAAGGATGCTGAAGTATTTTTCGTATTCCCCAACAGTTTTTGTTGTTATTATTAATATAGGTGAACTACAGACCACCGTCTGTAATGGGAATTGCTGTTCCACTCACAGATAATTTTTATAATGCGGATCCAAGTAAACCTAGAATGAGAGATTATTTTGAAGGATCAAAAGTAAGTTTTGGTTATTAATCATTTTTGTCCTTTGAATGCCATGATTTTTAAGACTTAAATAAATTTAAAATACCTTGCTGCTATGCATTATGTTCATGTACAATGTTAATATACAAGTGTATTCATAAATTACAAGTCATATAAAAATGAAAAGCAGTTGCAAATCCCTTTCCATCCCTACTCTACCATTTAGGAGCCTACATGTGAATAAATGATAGTCAAAAAATGTCACTGACTTAAAAACCAGATCACTGTTCAGCCATACTTTGATATCGCAGTTTTAGATCAATGGATATCTTTTCCACAGAACTCTGGAAAGTACAAACAGTGTGCTAACAAATCAAGCCGAGCCGAGTGCAAATGTGCTGATAATATGAAGCTGTCATTTTCTGTTGCCTTTTCAGACTGTAAAGAGAAGGTAAGCATTAACTGCCACCTAATTAAATTAATGTGCTTGAAAAGGGCTTCATTCTAGAATTTGGGCGGTAGGAACTAAAGACACAGTAACATTCAGAACCAAATATAATCAACTACATGATATATAATTAGCAAGATTTTTTAGAAAAAGTGTGAGAGGCACACCTCTCTTAAGAAAAGAATTCCAACAATGGGCTGTCCAACTGAATTTTTTTTACCACCCAATATGGATCAAGAAGTCTCTACATAGCGTTGTAGCCTGCCAGTGGCCAGTGGAGCTGCAGCAGACTCAGACAGTGAAGAGTTTGGGGAGCCCTGGAGTCTGGGGAAGGCTCTGATGAGTTCTCTGCCTTGGAGGCAGAGATTGGGCCAGGGCCGTCTTGACAGTTATCAGCTACCTTCAGAGTCGGAGATAAGTGGGGCAGAAGAACAACTGGAGCCTGTTCCTGATGTGCGCATGCACAGAGCTGTCAGGAGAAGGGAACAATTAAGGGACAGGGGTCAACTCAGAAGTAAAGGCACAAGGGGATGCTGAATGGCCCCTCCCATAGGAAATAAATGGAGCGAAAGGGGAGTGGTGTTTGCAGGAGACAATTAGTTTGTTTATTAGTGTGAAGATTTGCCTCACAGAGACTCCTTGCTAAGTATTTCATTGTACAGTGTTGCTCCTGGAAGCTACCCCCCCTGGAAACTATACAAGGACCAATAAGGTCTGTGGTTGCAATTCACCCTTGAAAGACTGTTTGCCAGAATTTTGCTGGACGTGAATGCTAGGAATTCACATTAGCCAAATAAAAAGAGTTTTTTTCGGGACTGTATTGTGATTTGATGAAGCCTAGGTCAGAACAGGTAGTGTGCATCCTTAGTAGTCTCTGAGCTTGGTTCTTTTCTTGCAAATGTTTCATTACTAAACTAGGTAACATCATCAGTACACCCAGAACCCCACAGTTCAATCCTGAGCCACGAATATTCTCTTCTGTTGATACACAGAAAGTTTAGTATGCAAACGTATCTTCCTTGAAATGACAAACCTGACAAATCTATCAGACAGCTTTGTCTCCCAAAAGATAGAGAAGAGAAGTAGAGCAGGGGTTTCCCAACTTTGCACCTTTGAGACTTGTGGACTTCAACACCCCCATCAGGACTTAATTCTCACTAACAGAGTTGAAATGGTAGAAGGTGTTGAATATGAATGAATGAATATTTTAATTTGTATACCGCCCTCCTCCCGAAGGACTCAGGGCGGTGAACAGGCAGATAAAATACAGATACACACAATAGTTAAAAACATCCCTTAAAAAACTAATTTAAATTTGCCCAAATGTTAAAATAACACACTCCCCCATAAAATTACAAAACTTTAAAAACCCATCAAATTCAATTAAAATTCAAAGGTAAAAATCAAGCTAGTCCAGATTTGATTTTTGTGGCTGTTGAAGTTACAGAAACCTTGGAGGGAGTGACCATGCAATATTGGAATTCAACATTATGCAAGCACAAGGAATAGAAAAAAACCAAACTAGAGTCTTGGACTTTAAGAAAACTTATTTGTATTAATTTAGAGAGAGCTTGGGAAGGATTCCATGGATGAGAATCTTCAAGGGGAAAACAACCCAAGAAGCTTGGGAACTTTAAAAGTGAGATTATAAAAGCCCAGTGTTGCACAATACCAATGAAGAAGAAAAGTAGGAGAACTCAAAAGAAACCAGCATGGCTGCACAATGAACTCTCTGATAAATTGAAAGGCAAAAAGGACAAGTATACAAAGTGGGGAAATGGCACATAACTAAGGCAGAATATCAGCAAATAATCCAAACTTGCAAAGTTGAAGTCAGGAAATCTAAGGCTCAAAAGGAACTGAGACTTGCAACAAATGTCAAAAATAACAAAAAGCTTCTCTCAACATGTACAAAACATGAAAAAAAGTCAAGGAAACGATTGATCTATTAATGGGAGAAAATCAGGGGTGAAATGCTCCCGGTTCGGACCAGCTCGCCCGATCCAGTAGTGATGGTGGCTGCTGGTTCAGAGAACCAGTGGCAAAAATCCCTGGCCCCGCCCCCCCATGCCTCTGCTGAGCCGCA
The DNA here is from genome assembly GCF_028640845.1 of Ahaetulla prasina. Lineage (NCBI taxonomy): Eukaryota > Metazoa > Chordata > Lepidosauria > Squamata > Colubridae > Ahaetulla > Ahaetulla prasina. The sequence goes on along the minus strand of NC_080539.1, from coordinate 330,929,805 downwards.
CTATCAGCAGAAGTTTTTTTTTTACTTTTAAAAGCAGTTTTTCTTCAGCCGAAAACATGCCTTTAAAAGTAAAAAAAAAGCCTTTGAGGATCCCGCGGCTCAGCTGAGATCGTCAGAGCCTTTAAACTCTTCTTTACAACCTCTTCAGCCAAAGAGGTTATAAAAAAAAAAGTTTTAAAAGGCTCCTCTGGCGATCTCACTTGAGTTCTTCATCAGCAAAACCTTAAAAAACATGTTTTCTACACGCTGTTCTGCCAAAGAGCTTGTAGAAAACCTCCTTTAAAGAGATTCTAAGGCACTTACCTAATTACTGATCTAACACATGGCTTTCCCAGCCCGAAAGGAGCAGTTTCAGCATGCAGACAGAATCAGTTGCTAGCTAATCTATTTTCTCAGTGAGCAACTAATCTGCCTGCTTTGCTGGCTGAGGAACTCTGGGAACTGAAGTCCACAAAGCTTAAAGTTACTAAGGTTGAAGACCCCTGATCTAAAAAATATAAATAAAATAAAATAATAAAATAAAATATTTGTGCAGCTTTCTGAGATTTGGTGTGTTTCTGTAATGTTTCACTCTAACTACACAAACACACAAAATCTCACAAAGCTGTATATGGCATTTTGTGTATGTGTGTGTGTGTGTGAGAGAGAGAGAGAGAGAGAGTCAGTTATGTTGTGTGTGTGTGTAAAGTGTGAAAGTTATTTTTGAGCTTTTTGTGGCTGTGTGAGGTTCCTGCTTGTTGCAGGGGCCATTTTGGGTGAAGTGCAGCTGCTTTTACATTGTGTGTGAGTCAGTTGTATTGTGTTGTGTTGTGTGTGTGTAAAGTGTGAAAGATGGTTTTTGGTACCACTTATTGTTTTGTATACTTTGTTTATTATTTTTATTATTTATTGTTATTGGCCACGCCCACCCAGTCATCTGACCACCAAGCCACGCCCACCAATTAAGCCACGTCCACAGAACCAGTAGGGAAAATTTTTAGATTTCACCCCTGGAGAAAATGGTAAGGTGACAAGCAGCAGAGAGAAAGCAAAATTGCTTAACACAGATTAGGAATGGAAGTCAAAATAAGCAAGAAAACGGTAAGAGAATATTACCAGGACCAGATGGATTACATCCTAAGGTTCTGAAGGAACTGGCAGATGTGATTGCAAAACCACTGAACCATATCTTTCAAAGATCCTGGAGCACCAGGAAACCACTAAATGACTGGAAAAGAGCTAATGTAATTCCCATCTTCCAAAAAGGAGGAAAAAAATGGATCCAGGATATTACAGACCTATCAGCCTTACATCAATACCTGGGAAGATTCTGGAAAAGATTATCAAGCAATGAATCTGCAAACACCTAGAGACAAGCAAAATCATGACCAGAAGCCAACATGGGTTTGTCAAAAACAGATCAGATCATGCCAGACAAATCTTATTGCATTCTTTGACAAACTGTCAAAATTAGTGGACCAGCAAAATGCTGTGTATATAGTTTATTTGGACTTCAGTAAGGCATTTGATAGAGTAGACCACAACCTACTACTTGATAAGGTAGGAAAATGTGGGTTAGACAGCATCACCATCAGATGGATTCATAACTGACTGACCAATCACACTCAATGTATAATCCTCAACAGAACTGCATCTACATGGAGGGAAATATGCAGTGGGGTACCCCAAGGCTCTTTTCTTAGGCCCGGTACTCTTCAACATCTTCATCAATGATTTAGATGAAGGGTTAGAAAGGGAATCACTGAGAGTCCTGTCTGAGGATCTGATTATGGAGTGACTATTGGCCTCTAGAGCAAACCTAGGCATTTTATGGTCCCCAGGCCACATCTAGCCCTTTGGCTGTCCCTGTCTGCTCATGTAAGGTTCATCATCGTGGAACGATCTGCCGGTGGGACTCCGTCTTCTCCCTGATCTTCGGACCTTTAAGTGCGAGCTCAAGACCTTCTTTTTTCACCAAGCGGGGCTGGCCTGATTGATTTTAATACTGTGGGTTTTTAGTGGGCTTTTAACGGGGGTTTTATTCTATTTTGTAATTTTCTTACTTAATATTTTTAACATACAGCGATCGAATTAGATTTTTTAAACTGGATATTGTATTTTAAAACTTTTGGATTATTGGTGTTTTATTTGCTGTACACCGCCCTGAGTCTTCGGAGAAGGGCGGTATAAAAAATTTGAAAAATAAATAAATAAATCAGTAATTAAAAATCAAATATAAATAAGCATGCCATAAGGGGCAGGAAAAGATGAGTCAAGTCCAGCTCTGTAAGTCACTGTGGGCTCCTTCAGTTGGCTGGCAGTTTCAGGAGGGAAAGAACACAGAGGACTTTTCTGCACCTGTGCAGTGCTCACCCCTCACCTAGAGTAGCCTAAGGAGGTGATGGTGCTGGTGGCAGTGGCCATTATGTGAGGGGCTTGGGCTCAGCCACCCATTGCTGCTTGGGTTGAAGTATGGCTTTCTGGGCGAGTGGGCAGAGTGCAGCCAGGAGTTATTGGTTTGGTCCTCCACAACAATCCCAGTTTCTCAAATGGCCCCTTGGGAAAATTAATTGCCCATTCCTGCCCTGTAAGACATCTGTCAATGGGAAAGGAAGATGCAAAATAATACACAAAGTATCTCTTCTTAAGTCAGTTTCTCTAACTTCTTAACTTTCAAATGGAAAAAATATTCTCAAAACAGATTGTCCCACTGAATTTTGACTTGAATTAGGCAAGTTTAAATAGGTTTTTGTGGATCCTATGTTGTCTGAATGCTATCTCATTTGAAACCATGCACTTACATTGGTAAAAATATATAAAATGATTTTAACATCTCTATCTCTATGGGTCATGTGTCTTTAGGCTCTGCGGATGAAATTTCCAGTACAAAAGCTTCCTCTCTATTTTGTTGTGGAAGATGAGGGTTATTTTGTTAATCTGACGTCTCCTTATTTTGTCACCATAAAAGAAGTAAACAATAGAACAAACTGGAAAGTTTCAGGTGAGAAGCAGACTGCTGGGGTTCAGAAGGAATTTTTCTGAGAAATTCTGTTCAAAATATTTGTGCCATGCTCTTTAATGCTCTCTTCCTTGCCAATAGCTTAAAATGAAAAATATTGTTTTCCAAATCTATTTACATTCATTTTCACTATTCTTGAAATGTTTCCACCCAAGCACTCATGATAAGGAATTTTGATGATTCTTCTCTTTACCAAGTTTTAAGTTTGTCCTTTCATCTGATAAGTTATCATCATAACAAAAAATCTGCTGCCGATAGGTCTCCATTTCTAATTTCTAATCTAAATTTTCAGTTTTAGTTTTTACAAAATGATATCTTTATTCAAAACATGGACTAATTCTCCCTTTTTATTTATCACTGGATTAATTTATCACTGGAATATATAATCAGACAATGTGTAGAACTATAACTCAAAAACTATTTAAACTATTTTTTTTTTCAGGTACCAACGAAACATTAAGTTTGATAAATCTAAGGAAGTACTTGGAAAAGAGGATCAAAACCAAATTGTATAATCCAGATGGGCTAACTATATCAATAAGTGTAAGTTTCTGATAAAATACGTATTTTGAATAGAAAAGCCAAAAGTGTTGCAACAATCTGGCATACCATTTTTTGAATCCTACCTCACCCTGTTTTAGGACTACCATATCTTGGCTCCAAAATTCTGATTGATTATTAGAGGGCAGTGAGGAGGTACATGTCAAGTAGCTATCATCCAGGTTTTTGCAGCCCAAGTAGAAACTACACTTGTAAACCCTCCCCCCCCCACACCCCCATGGAAGTAAAAGAACTGCCTGACACAAAGAAAATCCAGCAAGGCAAGTAAGTTGAAAAGATTCTACTGACAGTCTGAGCAAAATGTGAATGCCATTGGCATCACAAGACACAGATAGGTAAAAGCTTTCTTCCTTGGTCATGATCTTGGGCAAAATGACCAATCAAAGAAGTGGCAATTTTAACTGTAGAGAGAATCTTTGTTTTTGCACCAAAGGGAGAATTTTTCCATCCTAATGTTGATTACTACCCTACCGGTGTATCTTAAATTGAATACCTGTATCTCAAGAAAAAAAATCTTAAATCATATTTGTTAAAACTGCATGATTTTGCTATCTATGATTTGTAGAATGAACAATAATTAGTTAGTATACACATTGCATTAAATAATTCAGGACAAATATTTTCACATTGTTTTCTAATTTTAGTAATTTCCCAATGCAAAGAAAAAACTGCACCATTATATTCATATTCATGAATATTCAGAGAAGGCAGAATTGGCCTAGATAGACAGACAATAGATGATAAATGTAGCATGCAGTTAAATCCCTATCCATCTGTCCAAATAAAGAAATCTATCTAAAACCAATCAAGTTATTTAGGGCAGCTAAACCCACTTTGGAAATAAAGTAAAATAGTAATAGAGAAAACAATTCATTTCCATTCATGTCCCAAAGGTGCTTTTCCAAAAGGCAGTTGTACTTTCTGGGTTTTTTTTTTCCTTGAAACTGTTTTGCTTCTCATCCAAGAAGTTTCTTCAATTCTGTTTGAATGATGGAGAATGGATTTTCAAAGAAAAAAAACAAGGAAGTCCAGTTGCCTTTTGGAAAAGCACCTCTGGGACAATTATGACCTGGATGACTGAAAATTCCCATAGACATTTCAATTCATATCCTTCAAAATGTCCTCCAAAATAACATTAATTTTAGCAGATTAAGCAATGTTAGAAAATATATTTGTAGCAAAAGAAATATTATTATGCACTAATAAAAAATAATTTCTTTTTAATAGGGATCTGAACTTTTCCATTTTAGAGTATCCACTATTCCTGGAGTCTCTTTTTGCAATTTATTTGATGAATTTCAGGTATATTTTTCACAGTTCTGAAATGTGAAACAAATCCCAAATATATAGAATAAATACATTGGCAAGAATTATTTATATACAGTAATTGTATCTAAGTATAGATATAATCAACAACAATCCGATCTTCAACAAATTTAAGTAATATTGTCTGAAATGTCCCCACAACAATGTCTGAGTGATAACATTTCTACAAATGAATATTGATAGAAGGCAAACACTGCATCCAGTCTTCATCACCCTCAACATAATAAAAGAGCCGTGGGCACAGGCAGACTCTCTATTCCTTTCCCTGTAGCAAGCGGAACCAGGGGTGAGTTCTACTTACCTTTACTACCGGTTTGCATCGTGCCCCCGCGCATGCTTCTGTGCATGAGCAGATCGCTTTTGATGAAGTTCAGGTCAGTGGGCAGAGCCTCACACCGGTTTTACGACCGGTTCTATAGAACTGGTGCGAACCGGGGGCAACCCACCACTGAGTGGAACCTTTTTTGCTTCAAAGATTGATACTTTTGTTGTAACAGAAATACACAGAATACAGAAGAACAGAGTTGAAAGGGACCTTGAAGGTCTTCTAGTCCAACCTCCTGCTCAAACAGGAGACCCTATAACATTCCAAATAAATGGCTGTCCAATCTCCTCTTTAACACCCCCAGTGTTTGAGCATCTACAACTTCTAGAGGCAAGTCATTCCATTGATTAATTGTACTCACTGCCAGGAAATTTTGCCTTAAGTCTAAGTTGGTTCTCTCTTTGATAAGTTTCTTCTGTTACTTCTTGTCTTGCTCTCAGATGCTTTGGAGAATAGGTTCACTCCCCTCTTCTTTGTGACATCTTCTCAGATATTGGAAGACTGCTATTGTGTTCCCCTTAGTCCTGCTCTTTGTTAGACCAGATATACCCAATTCCTGCAACAATTCATGATGTTTCTGCTTCCACCCCACTAATAATCTTTGTTGTTCTTCTCTACACTCTTTCTAGAGTCTCAGTATCATTATATATTGCAGGGACAAGAACTGGATATAGTATTCCAAGTCTGGTCTTACCAAGGCAGTATATAGCAGTACTAATAGTTTGTGTGATCTTGGTACTATCCCTCTGTTAATGCAGACTAGAAGTGCAGTGGCTTTTTGGGCAGCTACAGCACACTGGTGGCTTATATTTAAGTGGTTATCCACTAGGACTCCTAGATCCCTCTCAGAGTTATACTGTTGAGCCAGAAACTATCTATTCTATACCTATCGTTTGGTTTTTCCTACCCAAATATAAAACCTTACGGTACTTTTCTCACCATTGAATTGCATTTTGTTAGATAGGGCCCAGTGTTCAGGTCTGTCAAGATCCTTCTGGATCTTGAGCCTATCTTGGCTATTCCTCCTACTTTGGTGTCATCTGCAAATTTGATGAGTTCCCTTTCTATTTCCTCATCTAAACTGTTTATGAAGATGTTGAAGAGCATTGTGTTAGAGTGCACAAAATGTGACTATTTTGAGACAATGCAGGAGCAAAATACAGTAAACAGAGGTTTGTCTTTCAAATAGTGGTTTTTATACAAGGAATATAGACATACACATACTAGGCAAAGTCAGACAATCAATCATCAACTATAGTACGGAAGCACACAGAGAGGGAAATACCCTCACGAGCTTTTCTTATAAACATCCTCTTAAAGTGATAAGTTAAATAACCATGCTGACTCATTCTCATTGCATCATCATTTCAGTATTACAACCTTACAGCATTACAGCAGCTGGTCAGCTCTTAAAGTATTTACTCCTTCCCTTTAAAGCTGAAAAAGCTGAATGCTTTAACATATTCATACTGCTTTCTATCTCTATTGTGTCCATGCCTCCTGCTTCGATTTCTACTCTCATTGCTACAGACACTACTAGCACCATTACTACTACTGCTGCTGCTAATTTCATTATCTAATGTCTGTACACTTTCTATTACATCATGCTCACCATGTCTTGACTGAATCCCTTCACTTTCCGTTTTCACTAGATCAGGTTCCTCAGTTTGGCTTATCTGTCTGCCTGACAATCTCTTTAACTTCCTCCATTTATCTTGTTTTTCCTTAGGCAATGACCATGACTATATCTCTTGGTACTTACTGGGTTCATTACAAATACTACCTACTCTAACCCCACTTGCAGTGAACCGCTCAGGAGGTATACCTTTATTACACCTTTCAGGTCTCCTAGGTATAACTCTGTTTGTTTGCCTTGAGTTTTTCTTACTTACAGGATACACCCTGGACTTTGACTGTGTAACATTGCATTTCTTTATCCTAAGTCCCTCCACTAGGTCTGGCATCTTCTGCAGTACTCTAAAACTTGCATGCTCCAAACTCCTATGCAATAAATGTACACAATTGTCATGTGTGGGAGTGTTTGTAAGTGTTCATGTACAACCATTCTCCTGCCTTCCTAGAATATACAGACTGTCCTTCTTAACCCCTCGTGCATGAATTCTTCCACATTTCCTGATGATGTATTGTTCTCTAACAAACAGTATTTCATACCCTTGGCTATCTAACCTGGAAATACTTAACAGATTATGATCTAATTTATAATCTGAGACATTGTATAATGTCACTGTATAATGACATCTACATATAAGACATTGTATAATGTTTCTCCTATCTTGCGTACATAGACCTTTAACAGGAGATTGTTGACCATTAGCCAAACTAACAAATGTTTGCTTAGCTGTTCTCAAGCCAGAAAATGTTTGTGGATTATTAGCAATATGCTAACTCGCCCCACTGTCCAACTCCCAAGTGTTCATGGTGTTTTCAAATGCTGTTGCTGCCAGGGAAAACGACGATGAAGAACCACTCCTCATGTATTGAGTAGCCCTATGCCCTTGTCTTGCTGCTCTTCTGTTTCTTCTCTCAGGGCAATGTCTCTGGAGTTGCTTTGTAGAACCATATATGTAGCAATGTCTCACTGTGTAAACCGTCTCAGCTGCTCTGCCAGCATCCTGGGGTGTTGCAGATGTTGGCTTGTGCTGACTGTTATCTCCTCACTTTCCTGGTCACCTCTTCAGTCATTTCTGTTCTTCCTCCAACAATCAGCCAGTCAAATATGTCATGGTTAAGTCACTCTCTTGCAAAGACTCTAGGCTAGTCACAAGAATGTCCCATGAAGCGTACAACGAACTGAGCACCACATATACCTTGTGTGCCTTAGTAAACATCATTCCTCTTTCCTCTAACTCCAGAAATGTCTTTCTCATAGCCTGCAGATGTGTGGACATGCTCTCCCCTGGCTTCAGTTATGCTTTATAGTCTCCTTGTCAGCAACACTTTGCTGGCTGCAGTTTCTCTAACTACGCATCTCCCAGCACTTTTTCGCAGACTAGAGACCCCTCATGTGTATCAGCTGACTGTCCTCCACAGCCATAATTATGCTGGCTAATGCCTTTTCATTTCTTCGCCGGTCCCCATCATCCAGGACTGCTGGTGGATCAGTAACTATTGTCCACAACTCCTCCCTTCGCAGGTACATTGCCATCTTTACAATCCAGGAGAGGCAGTTTGTCTCATTCAGCCGAGACACCACAAAACCTCATCCCATAATGCTGACAGAAGCCACTGTCAGAGTGACAGTCATTCTGGCCTTCTCTCTGGATTGGGCCCATAGCCTGTCAGAGTACACACAGTGTGACTATTTTGAGACAACCCAGGAGTAAAATACAGTAAACAGAGGTTTGTCTTTCAAATGGTGGTTTATCAGCCACTATTAGGCAATTAGGTATATATAATAGGAATATATAGATACACGTACTAGGCAAAGTTAGACAATCAATCATCAAATATAGCATGGAAGCACACACAAAGCAAGAGATACCCTCACAGGGTTCTCTTATAAAACAGCCTCTTAAAGTAATAAATTAAATAACCGTGCTGACTCATTCTCATTGCATCATCATTTCAGTATTATAGCCTTACAGCATTACGGCTGTAATCAGGTCAGCTCTTAAAGAATTTCCCTGACACATTGGGCCTAAGACAGAAACTTGGGGTATCCTAATTCATACTTCCCTCCATGTAGACATAGTTCCATTGAGAACTACAATGAATGTCCCACAGGTCTGAGCCCCTACTTGTCTCTTTCTAGAATTTAAGCAAGTTAAGCAAATATACCATTAAGGAATTCAAATACAACATTACAAGTCTTTGTCACTGATTTACTGATTTATTGATATTTATCCATCCATCCATTTTTTCAGTTCTTATAATTTACATATAACTTCAGGTTTCAACTGTAATGGAACCTGTCCATCACTATCTTAACTTTTGCTGGGTATAAAATGATTGGTTATATGACCTTTTATAAAATGGTTACAAAACTTGTTCATGTGACCACAGAACATTGCAAATTGCCATAGAGTATGGTCAGGTGATCCCAGGGGGTGCAACTGCTGGATCTTCTAATTCAGGTTATAAGTATACCCCAGGAAGGCTCATCAGAACATCAAACTATCAGTAAGTGGTCATAAGTCAAGGATTACCTGTATTGTATTTTGAAACTTTGAATTCTCCTAAAATGAAATTTTAACTGAAAGAACTCTTTCTGCTTCTTTATTGTAATAAATTTTCAAATCCGTATTTAATCTTGAAATGCTAGCCTTGCTTTCAAAGATACATTTACTAATGTAAACTTAAGTTATCTATCTCAAGTAATGTTTAAAGTAGTATGATTTTTCAGTTTACCAAGATATATTTTTATTGCAGATTTATGTTGATGATTCACCACTGGCTTTTCCAGGACAGTATCTCATCAGTACAGTTGTAGCTGTATCAATAGGAGGGATTCTCTTTACGGCTTTTCTTCTGCACATCTATGAAATCCAGATAGTAAATTTTTTTAAAAGGAAAAAAACCAGAAACAAAGTAGAATCAAAAACTTCAGTTGCCACTGAAGTATCTTCTGAAAGCACCGAATCATAATTGTCAATTATGCCACAGTGTTCTCACTGACATGCCAGTATGTGGCTATTTTTGTTTAATTTGGCCCACAAGAATTGAAGGGTTTTGTTACAGTTTTTTTTCTTGTTAGATAACAAAAAGAATGTTCTTTTATTTCTAAATATGACATTATTCTAGTCGCTGTTGCCATGATCTTTCTAGGTTTTGAGTGAGGAAGTCAGTTATGAATGCATTTACCGGTATTTTTGCAAAAGTATAGACTGATGTTCAGAAAATGTCATTCAACAATAATCTAACTAAAATGTAAAAGAAAAGAATTATTAAATATATACCTATTCTAACTCTATATTTATGAAGTACCAGTTATTTCTTGATTAAAAGTTCTGTAAACCAAATCTAACAGTTATTGCAAGCATTGTCATTTATGTTAATATATTGCAAAAAAAAAGTAACTAAACAAAGTTAAGAACAAACAAGATTAAAAACAAATCAATTTAAAAACAAAATTATGAATGCATTGTTCTGTATTTTACTGTAGGGACACATTCCCTAATTATGAGGCTGATAAAATACTGTATAGATTAAAATATATATTACATTACGATATCGCCCCCTCCCCGCAAAAAGTAAATAAATTAAACAGGCGCATTTTTAGATGTTAAGAAGTTATTCAGGGATCATTTCAAAGGAAAACAAAAGTACATATAACAAAAAAGAAAATAAAAGAGCCATGCTGGTACAGTGATTAGAATGTAGTATTGCTGGCTAATTCTGCTGATTGCCAGTTCAAATCTTACCAGGCTCAAGGCTGACTCAGCCTTTCATGCTTCCGAGGTCAGTAAAATGAGGACCCACATTGTTGGGGGTAATATGCTGACCCTCAAAACTGCTTAGAGAGGGCTGTAAAAAGCACTGTGAAGCAGTATGTAAATCTAAGTGTTATTGCTATTGCTTTAAAAAACCACCAACTACTGTTACATATGTGCTTTATACATCCAGGAATTCGAAGAAAAAGCCAAACATTCAAATATTATTTTTAAAAAATTATGTCCCTACAGATTAATATGGTTGGTTCATTGCCATAGAGCATGAGAATGCCTAAGAGAAAAATATGTGTGATATAAAATGGAACCTAAAATGAAAATTAATAGTATAACAACATTTCCTGTTCAAGGATTTAATGTAATGCTTTGTTCTACTCCTCTCTTTCTTCTCTCAAAGTGATTCCCAAGGTTGTTGGCTTAGGAACCCCACATAATTCTCTTAGACCTCTAATTTCTGTAAAGTATCTGAAGTTGCAATCACATCTGGATAAAATAAACAAAATAACAGATATCTAAGGTGACTATATTGCCAAAAATGGAGTAGATTTCTAATTTTTCATCCTATAGGACCAGGCAGAAGACAAGCCTCAGAAGTGTAGAATAAAATAAAACATTACCATCTAGTGGTAATTATACAAACTGCAGGCCCAAAAATTTTCTCTAACATGGTAAAAGAAAGTAAGTACTGAGAATTGTTACAGACATACATCCTTGCTTGTCTTTGAAAGATATTATTGGCTTTGGCTCTTATATCCTAAAGTCTGCTTTGTTAGACAATAGGAGAACAACTGGCTGTGTTTCACTTGCTTATCTGATTGACTCACTCCCATATAGGATTAATAATCTGTCTTGTATTTTGCCCTGTTGGCATCCATATACCTTACCAATACAATGCCAATACAGTTTGCAATACTAATACAGAATATTGGCTGGTAGCTTGAGAGTTAGTTTCATTCCCTTAAATATGGTGACTGGAATCCAGACTTCTGTGGTTGATGCCTTCCTGCACAGGAATCTGAATGCTTTGACAAAGTCTGGCTTTTTCATTTCCCAGCTGCTGTCCTGTAGTCTCAGACTTTTTTGTTTGAAGTCTGCTGTACATTTTGAGGTTCCATTGGGGCACTGATCTCATTTGCTCCAGCTAGCCCCAGATACTGAAGAAGATCCTGTCTTCTGTTTCTGCCTAAAGAGGTAACTTCCATCTTACTCTTCTTCTGTCTGGATGCCAAGATAGTAAAAGCTGATTCCCAACACTTTCATATCAGTTTCACTACTGAGATTCTACTGAGACAATACACGAGCAAGACACTCGTCCATACTATACACGAGTCTAGAGTAGACTATACTCTACTGAGACAATACATGAGCACACATTGGATACAAACTTAAGGTAAATCACTCCTAAGTTGATTTCAGAAAATACGACTTCAGCAACAGAGTGGTCAGTGCCTGGAATGCACTACCTGACTGTGGTTTCTTCCCCAAACCCCCAAAACTTTACCCTTAGACTGTCTACTATTGACCTCACCCCGTTCCTAAGAGGCCTTTAAGGGGTGTGCATAAGCGCACCAGTATGCCTACCATCCCTCTCCTAATGTTCTCTTTTATTTGTATCCATTTCATGTATTCATAATCATGTTTATACTTACTGTATATCTGTTATCTAATACATGCTTGACTGACTGACTGACTGACTGACTGACTGACTGACTGACTGACTGACTGACTAACTAACTAAATAAATAAATAAATAAATAAGTATTCTTTCACTCTCTTGGCCATCATATGTTTTTTTGGCAGTAAATGACTAAATAATCCAAATATGTAAGATATAGTTCATCTGTTGTTTGAATCTGGAATAAAGGCAAGTGTCAGATTTATACCGTGCATGAACTCTTTCTTGACAAGTATAGTATATAGTTCATCCTTTCATTCCAGGCTCTAACTGATTGCTTCAGGCTAGTATAGATGCTCTTCTGAATTTATACACCAGATCTTTTTCCCCAGATCCCTTGAACCTGGTTGGCTGCTGCATGCAGATGGCTTTGTTTATTTCTTCATGCAGGAATATAGTCTTTTCATAAAGGCAATATCTCATTAAAGAAATATTGGACTTTGATTTCTAGACCTGAATATGATGATAGTTCCTTGAGGTACCTTATTCTTTGCAAAACAAGTAATTGAGGTATTGTGGTAGTATCAACAGCAAATAGATACACAAATAATAAACCTGCATACAGTTGCATAGAATTTGGGATATACTGGTAATTTACCTCATCTGGGAATAGGCCCCAACCAATGTTGCTCCATTCTCCTGAAAGTCTACCTGAGAGTGTTATGTATTTATGTTTGTACCTTTAAATATTTGAGCGGGAAATCAGCACGTTGCTGATTGGACGAAGCCTCCAGCAGAACTGTATAAAAGGAGAGGTTTTTCCCCCAGCCTGTTGCTGGGTTCACCCTATATTAAAGAGCTGTTGTCACTACCCTGGTCTCCAGCCTCGTTACTTCCCGAACTTAACATTGGCGACGAGGATGGGATTTCGAGGCTAAGGAGAACCAGAACCGAGCTGAAGCACGATAGACCCGAACCCAGCAAACCCAGGGCAGAAAAGCGGAGATGGCCAGTTACACTCCGCCCGCACCGTTTGACCCGGCTAAAGAGAAATGGGGAACGTATATGACCCGTTTCGAAAGCTTTCTAGAAGCCAACGAACTGCAAGGAGTTCCAGATAACCGAAAAAGGGCTTACTTCTTAAGCCATTGTGGTCCGGAGGTCATTGATATCGCGGAAGCCCTGGCAGAGCCAACGCCGTTGCAGTCGGTGTCGTGGCCAACTTTACAGACTTTACTAAAAAACCACTTCGCACCAACGCCGTCCAAATACGTGCGGCGGTTTGAATTCGGAGAGCGAAGGCAGATGGAGGGCGAATCCATCGGTGACTACATGGCCGCCCTAAGAAAAGCGTCCAAGGACTGCGGATACCGTGACCTAGACGAGGTGCTCCTCGAGCAACTCATCCGAGGGGTCAAAGACATCCGTTTGCGGCGACGGCTGCTAGCAAAGAGCAACCTGACGCTGGCCAACGCTCTGGACGAAGCCAGAGCACATGAAATGTCCTCCCAAGCGGCAGAGACACTGCAGAAGCCGGTCCCACAGAAGGCGAGCGCGAAGGCAACTCCGGTGCACCAGGAGGAGGTTCAGACCGAATCCGACGGTGAAGATGAGGAAGGGGTCTGCCGCACCGAGAAAGCGTGACAAAGGGGACCGAGGCGAGTGCGGAAGCTGCGGGGTCAACACCAGCGCCAACGCTGCAAGTTTAAGGACGCGACATGTCGGTGCGGGAAGAAAGGGCACCTAGCTCAAGTTTGTCGAGCGCCCAACCTTCCGCCGAAAATTCAAATCGGCCAATCAGAGCGCGGAATCGGCAAGGCGACCCGCGATTGGCTCAAACAAAAAAGGCGCGGATTCCAACCAAACAACGGTGGTCATAGGCCGCGCCTCGACCCAAGTGGAGAAGAAGATCTTCACCAAGCCAAAAATAGAGGGAGTACGGTGCCGGCTTGAAGTAGACACGGGATCAGCGATCACCATCATGTCCTGGGACACTTTGGCGAAGTCGCTGCCGTCCGTCATAGCGCCACCTGCAAGCACAACGGCTACGAGTCCACGACTACCAGGGGAATCGCATCCCTGTTCGAGGGACCACCTCCGTCCGAGTCGAGTACGGTCCATACAAGAAGACCCTGCCAATCACAATCGTCGAAGGAACTCTGCCCAGTCTGTTGGGACTAGACTGGTTTCGTGCCCTGGGCATGGGAGTGACTGGCATCTACAGAAGTGACTGTAACCTGAAAGACATTCTCTTTAACGAGTTCGAAGATGTCTTCAAGGACTGCCTGGGCAAGTACAAGGGGACCCCTATTTCCTTCAACTTAGACCCCCAGGTAGCCCCCATTAGGCTTAAAGCGAGGAGAGTCCCTTTTGCCCTAAAACCGAAAATCGATAAGGAGCTGGACAAGCTCATTAATCAGGGGATTTTGGTGCCAGTCGATCACGCAAAGTGGGAGACGCCAATCGTCACCCCAATAAAGTCGGACGGGTCAATTAGAATTTGCGCTGACTACAAGGCGACGCTTAACAAAGCCTTACAGAAAAGCGCTTACCGGTTCCGTGGTGCAACACTTATTGCACTCTTTGGGGCAAGGACAAGTCTTTGCAGTTAGACTTGGCCCAAGCCTACCAGCAACTGCCCGTGAGCGCCCGCACAGCGAAGCCCAAACAATTGTAACGCACAGGGGGCATTCAAGTGCACCCGATTGCAATTTGGGGTCAGTGTGGCACCAGGGTTGTTCCAAAACCTAATGGAACGACTACTGCAGGGGCTCCCAGGGGTAGTTCCCTTTGATGACGTCCTCATTTCAGGGGAAAACATGGAGGAAATGGGGAGCGTTTAAGAAAGGTTTTGGGAATTTTCGGACAGCGGATTAAAAGTCAAGGCAAACAAATGCCAGATAGGGGTCGAATCCGTCGATTTCTTGGGCTACCGGATAGACAAGAAAGGAATTCACCCTACTGAGAGCAAGGTCAAGGCAATTAGGAAGGCTCCAGCGCCTAAAAATAAAGCAGAGCTGCAGGCATTCCTGGGGTTGGTGAATTTCTATGCGGTCTTTTTAAAGAACAAAGCAACCGTCGCGGAACCGCTGCATAGGCTCTTAGGGAAAAATACTGTTTGGTCTTGGGGAAAGACAGAAAATAGGGCTTTCGAAGCAGTAAAGAACCTGCTCTCAAGTGATAGCCTGCTCATACAATATCACAACTCATTACCCCTAGTGTTGGTTTGCGATGCCTCCCCTTATGGGGTGGGGGCTGTACTCAGCCATAGACTTCCAAATGGCACAGAAGCCCCTATAGCTTTTTACTCTAGAACGATGTCCTCCCCAGAGAGAAACTACAGCCAATTAGACAAAGAAGCACTAGCCATTGTGTCAGGGGTTAAAAAATTCCACGAGTATGTCTTTGGGCGGAATTTTGAAATCGTGACTGACCACAGACCGTTACTAGGAATACTGGCTGGCGACCGCCCAACGCCGGTGGCACTTTCGCCACGCTTGACCCGATGGACTATATTCTTAGCCGCTTATTCGTACAAGCTGCAGCATCGACCAGGAAAAGAAGTCGGGCATGCAGACGCGTTAAGCCGATGCCCACTACCAGGGGCGACTGAAGACCCCACCCCGGGGACGCCCATCCTACTTATTGACTCTTTGGACTCTGGCCCAGTCACATCTAAGGAAGTGGCTCGGGCATCATACCGGGACATTGTGTTAAGAACTGTACTCGGTTGGGTACAGAGAGGGTGGCCCGCTGCGCCGGGCGAACGGTTCAAAGAATTTGTTAAAAAACGAGATGAGCTCTCGGCTCAAGGGGGGTGCCTGTTATGGGGTGATCGTGTAATAATTCCTGATAAGTTAAGGGGAAAGGTATTGGATCTCCTCCACGAGGGTCACCCAGGGATCGTAAGGATGAAGGGGTTGGCTAGAAGCTATGTGTGGTGGCCACTCATGGACGCAGAGATTGCTGAGAGGGTAGGGAAATGCCAGGCTTGCCAAGAGTCCAGACCTCTACCCCCAACGGCCCCAGTCAGGGAATGGGAAAAACCCCAAGGGCCCTGGTCAAGAATCCACATTGATTTTGCTGGCCCTTTCCACGGCCAAACGTTCCTAGTGGTGGTTGATGCATTCTCTAAATGGTTGGAGATCATACTCATGAAATCCACTACGGCCGAAGCAGTAATCGCAGCCCTGCGCCACCTATTCGCAACTCACGGGCTGCCGGACACTCTGGTGTCCGACAATGGGCCTCAATTCACGGCAGCCCAGTTTGAGGAATACCTGGCAGAGGAGGGCATCCGACATGCCCTCTCTGCGCCTTTCCACCCTGCGTCGAATGGCCTTGCAGAGCGTTCCGTCCGGAGCGCTAAAGAGGCATTGTCCAGGCTCAAGCCAGGTGACTGGCAAACAAAGATAGACTTTTTCCTAGCCGTCCAGCACAGAACCCCAAGCACGGCCACAGGGAAAAGCCCAGCCGAATTACTAATGGGACGGAAACTCCGGTGCCCACTTGACCGTTTGAATCCCATTACACACCAGAGGGTTACAAGGGGAATTAGAAAAGACAAGGAAATGAGCATAGGCGACGGGTGTGGGCCGAAACTATGGGGACGGCCCTAGTTGGTTCATGAGGCCAAATAATAAAGATAACGGGCCAAAATCGTGCGTGGTAGAGCTACCAGACAACCGAGTGTGGGCGCCACATAGATCAGTTAAGGAAACGAATAACTGATCAAACCGAACCAAATGAAACAAATCATGACCAATACCAATTTGAATTCACAGCTGACAATGACCGGGAGGCGCAAGACTTAGCTGAGGTCCCAGAGTTCCAGCGACGCCATCAGGTTCGAGGAAACAGCTGGGAAAGTTTCAGAAGTAATCCAAGGCGGATGGCCAAGAAAAAGAGTCAGCCAATAATCCAGAGCCCGTTGGCTCAGAGAGAGAGCTGGGAGGAGAAAACAGCCCCTCCGACCAGCTCAAAACACCACCCAGAACTGAACCGCGCAGGTCAGAAAGAACTAGGAGACGCCCAGGTTATTTGCGTGACTACGTCGAAAAATAACATGTAAATAAATATGTAAATAGAGGCAAAGTGTTTTCTGGGAGGGGAGGAGTGTTATGTATTTATGTTTGTACCTTTAAATATTTGAGCGGGAAATCAGCACGTTGCTGATTGGACGAAGCCTCCAGCAGAACTGTATAAAAGGAGAGGTTTTTCCCCCAGCCTGTTGCTGGGTTCACCCTATATTAAAGAGCTGTTGTCACTACCCTGGTCTCCAGCCTCGTTACTTCCCGAACTTAACAGAGAGGTTCAGAATGGGTCAAGGTTAATTCCTGACTTTTACAACATAGTGTAGATTGTTCATCATAACCATGCCAGTGGATTTCCTACAGACTGAACCAGAGTTGCCTTTGTTCTTAGCCTGCTGAAAGAGGGATCAGCCATGTGGGCAGTTAGTTGCCTTTTTCCCCCGTTGCCTGTTCAGACTGCAAAGATGTGGAGCTCGTGCAAACAGGAGAAATGACGAGGTCACTCACTGCAAAAGAGAAACAATGAAACTGAAACCTCGGGTTGTATTTTTACTGTGGTACACTAGGTAGGTCTGATATCTGGCATGATGCAATTGCACTTTATAACCCCTGATAGCTTTTGCAAATTCATGGGTTAGAAGTAAAGCTCGGGGCTCTTTTGGACTCTGGGAAAACTGCCATTTTCATAGATAAGGCTATTGTGGCACAGACCATTCTACCACTGGAAAAGCCTATAGCCTGACTTCAAACAGGTAATCCTGATATTTACTGAGAGCAAGGGATTACTTCTTTCCCTTTACAGTGTCAACATTACCAAATACAGGGTTCTTTTTCATCCTCCTCCCCTACCCCGCCCCCCCCAACACTTCTGTCTTCACCTCTTTCATTGCCAAAAAAGGACTACAATCTGAAAAAAAGGATTTATCTACCTGTCTTCCTTACATCTGTACCTTGGTTTTTATACAAAAGAAAGGTAATTCTTCAAGTTCTGATTAAAGGTAAAGATAAAGGTCCCCCTCGCACATATGTGCTAGTCATTCCCGACTCTAGGGGGCCATCCTCATCTCAGTTTCAAAGCCGAAGAGCCAGTGCTGTCCGAAGACGTCTCCATGGTCATGTGGCCGGCATGACTAAATGCCAAAGGCGCACAGAAAGCTGTTACCTTCCCACCAAAGGTGGACCCTATTTTTCTACTTGCATTTTTTACATGCTTTCAAACTGCTAGGTTGGCAGAAGCTGGGACAAGTAACGGGAGCTCACCCCATTATGCGGCACTATGGATTCGAACTGCTGCACTGCCAACCTTTCGATCGACAAGCTTAGCATCTTAGCCACTGAGCCAACACATCCCCACAAGATCTGATTACAAACCTATAAATTATGTGGCCATTAGAAACCACTACCCACTGCTTCCAATAAAATTGATAAATTAGAGGAGAGCTTACAATTTGATTTGGATGAAAGAGGGGCATGAGCACATTGACACTTGATATGACAAATATGAATATCCAGTAATGTCCTATAGTCTAATTAGCTGTCCAGCTGTATTTTTTTGATTCATAAATTAGACATTTTCAGACATTTTGTGCAAATATGTAGTAGTTTATCTGAATTACATGTTGATTTTTTTTTTCCAGAAAAAGCCATCAGTTATACCAGGGGTGAAATCTAAAAAATTTTGCTACCTATTCTGTGGGTGTGGCTTGGTGGGTGGATGTGTCCTGTGACTGAGTGGGCGTGGCCAACTCAATGTCACTCACAGCCATGCCCACAACCCCCCCACACTAAGCCATGTCCACAAAACCCAGTAGGGAAAAAAATTAATTTCTATTCTGCCTTTTCCCTTTTCCTTGCCACCTGTTCTCCCTTCACCTAGGCCCCGGAGCCGCCACCTGACTCAACAGGGTCGGGGAATGCACCATTCCCCAACTCTGGCCTTTCTCCGGAGCTGCCGCCCACTCACCGCCCGCTCGCCGCCTGCTCGCCCTTCGCCTTTGGTCAGGGGCCGGGGCCCAGGACACCCCATTCCCTGAGGCCCTGGAGTCACCCCCTGCTTGCCACTTCCTCAACCGGGTCGGGGAATGCACCATTCCCCGACACCAGCCTTGTCCTGGAGCCGCCACCCGCTCTTCCTTCACCACATGGCATATACTTACTTTCTTCCAGCGGCTGGCTGGCAGGAAAGGCAAGCGTCCAAAACTTACTGGAGTTGCTCTCCTTGATTATGCCGCCTTGTTCTATGCGCCGGCTGTGCAAGCGCACACCCAACCTTCCACTGATAAATAAAATAAACGGTGTGCGCTTGCGCAGCCGGTGCATGGAACAAGCAGCAATGGTGGCGGCATATTCAAGGAGAGGGACTCCAGTAACTTTTGGACGCTTGCCTTTCCTGACAGCCAGCCGTTGGAAGAAAGTAAGTATACGCTGTGTGGCAAAGGAAGAATGGGCGGCAGCTCCGGGACAAGGCTGGTGTTGGGGAATGGTGCATTCCCCGACCCGGTTGAGGCAGGCGGTGAGCAGGGGGTGGGCTCCGGGGTCTCAGGGGAATGAGGTATCCCTGGGCCCTGACCAAAGGCGAAGGACGAACAGGCGCCACCTGCTCGCCCTTAGGTCAGGGGCTGGGGCCTATTCCCCAAGGCCCTGGAGCCGCCGCCTGCCCCAACCGGGTCAGGGAATGCACCATTCTCTGACTCTGGCCTTTCCCTGGAGCCACCGCCTGCTCTTCCTTCGCCCACTTGCTGCCCACTTGCGAAGGCTGGACTGTGAGCCATGGACTGGTTTGGGGGCGTGGCCAGCCAGCGATTGTTACCGGATCGGCGAACCAGAACCAATCTCCACTACCTACTCGCCCCATCCGGTCCGATCCGGTAGCTATACTCATGCTGAGTTATACTCATGCCACAGAAATGTATTTCAGCTCCTATGCTGATATCTGATATTTGGAACAGAGATCTCTAAAGAAGGCATGCAGATGCATTCTGCAAAAACTCAGTTCTTTTATGGGAAGCACCTAGAAGTACAAAGAAGTTCCAAGATTTTCTTGGCTTTGCCAGCCTTTATTGAAGATTTTTCACTGATTTGGTGCAGTACCCAAGGAAGCCTCAGAACATGTGGCTATCCCAAAAATTGAACAGCCCTCTCACAACAGAGAGGGAGAGATAGGACATCATCTACCTCAGGGGTCTCCAACTGTGGCAACTTTAAGATTTGTGGACTTCAGCTCCCAGAATTGAAGCAAAGCTGGCTGAGGAGTTGAAGTCCATAAGTCTTAAAGTTGCCAAGGTTGGAGACCCCTGATCTACCTCAGATAAACCCAGTGGCTTTCCATTTGTAATTGTCCATCTCAATGAAAATACATCAATCATTTCACCATTCTTTTCTTCTGTAGGATGGACTTTCCTATCCCCTCAATCCAGCATCATCTTCTTCCCACCAGTTTTTCTAGATGAGGGAAAGGAGTATAAAGTGGAGTTTATTTCAGATTCCAGATGCTGAATGGGTAGGCTTAAATATTTGTTTCACTGGAAGGGCTACCGGGACACAATTTTGCAAAATGGCAGGGGATGATCATGCACTACAACTTCACCAGTTCTGTTGGAAATACCCACACAAGCCCTTTCCTCTCAAACTGCTCCTTGTGGCCTTGCAACAGTGCATATTTATTTATGTAGAAGAAGAATGGTTGTTTCAAGTTTATTTCCTTTTTTTGTACTTGGAGATTATCAACCATCCAGGTCATGGTTGTTTCAAAGGTGTTTTTCCAAAAAGCGATTGGACTTTCTTGGGTTTTTTTTCTTTAAAAATGTTTCATTTCTCATCCAAGAAACTTTTTCAGTTCTTTTCTTTTTCCTTCTCTTTAAAATAAACAATGATATGTGTTTTATCAATTCTGGGGGAGAGATTTAGGTTTCTACATCGTTTGCATTCCTTCCTCAGATCTGCAATTCTAGTTGATTCTCTTTTCCTTTAGTACACGGGTGTCAAACTCGCGGCATCGCGCTGCTGTCATGTGATGTATTGCAATGTTTTCCCCCCTTCATGGAACTGGGGTGGGCGTGGCCTGCATGTGACACATCCGGCCTGCAGGCTGCCAGTTTGACACCCGTGCTTTAGTACATATGCATAAACCTAATAATAATAAAAAAAATTGAGAGCTATGTTGGTGGTAGAGGATACTAACAGAAAGGTCACCCATTCCAGACACGCCTCAGCAAAAATCCAGACTATGTGTATCCATCAGTTTATTAACTGTTGAGAATCTTATACTAGATTGGTTGCTGCCCAAGTAGTCAAGGAGTTCCTGGGCATCTGTTGGCAGAGGGGCAAGAGGAGTCAGGAGCTACAGCTGAATGACCAGGGCCTAGCCCTGTAGAACAACAACCACAGACTAGACAAAACAATGCTGTGTTTGAAAATCACATAAATTGAAATCATCAAAGCTGGGATATTTATAGTGAGTGCTTGAACAATAGAAAAGAATTTATACAGACTCAAATATCACTGAACAATTAGCTGATCAAAGGAAATTCATTAACAGGGATGCAGACCTGGAAGACATTCAGAAAAATTGTGAAAATGGAATATTCCAAAACAATAGTAGAATAGGAGAAACTTGGACAACAACAATTAAAAATATACAGGAAAAGCTGATATGAACTGTAGAAATGAGAAGTAATAACAACAGAGCCAGTACAAACCAGCACTGAAACAACCTATGAACTGACCCCTTGAAAAGAAGAATTACGGTAAGAGAAAATAATGGATGAAGCTTCCAAATATTCTTCAAGGCCAATCCCAACACAGCATTTTGCAATAATCCAAAGGGGAAATGACTAAAGCATGTATGACTATGAGCCAGGCTTCCTGGTTCAGGAGTGAGTGCAATTGATGCACAACACAAAGCTTTGCAAAGATCCTCCTGGCCCTGGCTACTACATGCTATTTGAGCAGGAACCACAAGTACCGAAAGACTCCAAAATTGCACACAAGATCTGTTTAGAATAGTGCAACCGCACTTGGAACAACAGATGGAAAGACCATAGAACCAAAGAGTCTCAAAGCCACTTGGGCTTACAGTTGAAACCTCTTGTTCCCCATCCAGATCTTCACTGCTTCCAGACACTGAGACAGAATCTCCATGGCATCATATGGAGAACCCAGGGCATACTGATGATACCTCATACTGAACCAACAGATTACTTCATCCCACTGGTGGGTTTCAAATTTTTTTACTACTGGTTCTGTGGGTGTGGCTTGGTGGATGTGGCATAGCTTGGTGGGCATGGCTTGGTGGGTGTGGCAGGGGAAGGATACTGTAAAATCTCCATTCCCTCCCCACTCCAGGAGAAGGTTACTGCAAAATCCCCATTTCCTCCCGATCATATGGGACTTGGGAGGCAAAGAATACATGGGGGTGGGGCCAGTCAGAATTTTTACTACCGGTTCTCCGAATTACTCCAAATTTCTGCTACCGGTTCTCCAGAACTGGTCAGAACCTGATGAAACCCACCTCTGCTTCATCCAGCAGTTTCATGTAGATGTTAAACAAGAGAGGAAAGAGTGCCAAGTCCTATGGCACCTCACGTAAAAGGGGGCCGTGGCTGGATTGCTTGTTTCCCTGTCAACACTGCTTGAAACCAGCCATGGAAGAAGGAGGAGAACCAGAATAACAATCTGTCACTCAACCCCAATCCCTGAGACATACCAGAAAGGTACCATGATTGATGATATCCAAAGTTACTAAGAGGTCAAGAAAAGCAAAGATAGGTGCACTATCCCTCTATCTGCAGAGATCATCCAAAAATGTAACCAATGCTATTTTGGTTTCATACCCAGATTTGAAACCTGATAAAAAGAGGTCCAGATAATCCACTTCTTCCAGAGTTCTTTGAAGATGCTTTAGGGAAGCTTCAAAGGAAAGGTTGGAAACTGGATGAAAATTGTCCAGTACCTTTGATAGCCTCTTGAGGAGGAGGCAGACCACTACTTCCCTAATAGACTGGAACTATCCCCTCTCTCAAAGAAAAAACTAACCACCACCAGGACCCTGTTGGAAGGAAAATCCATTTGGTTTAGTTCCAAGCTGGGAGAAAAATGCTGGAAACAACATGGAGGTTGATTGGAAAGAAAGGTTTATTGATAAAGCAGAACCACCAACCACATGTGATTCTGGGCAGTTGACAAAATGGAGCTGAGAGTGGATGTGTTTTATACCTTCTTTGAGCTTTGTATTTGAGCTTCCTGTTCCTGTGCAAGAACATGTCCTTCAGTATTTTAATGGCTGTTGTCAGATTCTTATAGAGTCATGGCTGGCTCTATAGGCAAAAGGGGAAATGTAAATCCTAGGTGCTTGTCTGAGCTAATTTTGTCAATCTTTTGATTGTTGCTTATCTGAATTTCTGTCTTGACCCAGTCTTTCTGAATGGATTACCAAATCTGCATTTCTAAAAGCTGGCCTCCACAGTTTCTGCTTGGGGCACGGAAACTGATACTGGTTTCTGCCTCCCTTAAGTTTTTTTTTCTTCCATTTCTCCTTTAGAGGAATATAATATTCTGCCTTTTTAATATTTCCCAAAAAAATTCATTCTTCGGGGGTGGGGTTTCCCACAATTCAATAATATATAAGTGGCTCACTCTGTCTTGGCTAACGAGGAGAAATATAAATCTAATTATGGCTGAGCTATTAGCCTTCAGAACTATATTCATATCCTCAAGTCCAAAAAGATCAAACTCTTGCCAGATAATCAAGTCACACCTTGATTATCACCTTCATAGCACCTGCTACAAGGCCAGAGTCCAATGTAATTAGAGTTTGAACAATTTTATCCATGAAGTTTAATTTTTAAAATATACATACATACATACATACATACATACATACATACACTACATACACTACATACATACAACAAGAACGTCTGTGTGTGGAAATGCTCCTTCATTCAGAGATAAAGATGGAAAGTCACTGGATCTGGAGCAGTGGTGGGTGCTACTAGTTTACACCGAACCAGAGAACCAATAGAGGATGCTTCTTCCTTTTTTTTGAATTTTTTATTTTATTTTTTAAAGACAAACCACGTACAAATCATTTTTGAACAAGATATCAGTCAGGTACAAAATTGAACCCAATTCCATTTTCACCCCCCCTCATTATATAATTTATCCAATGTATTTCCCTTTCCCTCTTAAAATTTTACTATTTGCATATTTCTATCATAAAACAGTTCTATCCCTCTATGCTGAAATTAACACTTAAATCAAGTCTAGTCCCCACTTTTTTTGCCCCCTTTCTTATCCCTCCCTTCTACATTAAAAATATGTATTCCCCAATACAAATTTATTTTTTTTCAATTTTTGTAATCAATATCTATAATCCTTACATTCAACAAAATAAAACAATAATTATCCCTAATTTTATCAAAGACAGACCAAGAACAAAAGAAAAAGAAAAAAAAGAAGAAGGTAGTACCTCTCTCATACATTTAGTTCTTGCCTTTTAATTTCAAAAAGGTCTCCCATCACTTATTATTTCATAAACCAATACCAAAAAAGAAAAAGAAAAAAAGAAAATAGAATAAAAGACAAGATAAAGTCTACAAAAATCTCTCATACATTTCGTTCTCACCACTTTTGAAAAATATAGTTAATAAGTGGAGAAAAAATCGGGGTTGCCCAGATACCAGTGTGGAAAATATTGAATTGAAAATGAATACAATAATGGAGAGAGAATGGAAAGTGGAGTAGAGGGAAGAAGGAGGGGAGAAGAGAGGAAGGAGAGGGTGGAATAGAAGAATGGGGAAAGGAGAGGAAGAAAGGGAGAAGAAATAAGAGTAGAAGAGAAGGTTAGAAAGGGAGGAAGGAAGGAGAAGGGGGGAAAGGAAGGGGAAGTAGCGAAGGAGAGGAGGAAAGAAGAAAGCAGAAAAGGATAGAAGAAGGGAAGGAAGGGAAAGAGAGGAGGAGAAGAAGAATTGTTGTAAAACAAGGGAGATGAAATGGTAGAAAGGCAACCCCAAACATGCTTAAATTTATTAGGATGAAGAATGAATTAATATGAAAGTTAAAAGAGAATATATATGATTAATAATGGATAAGATAACTAATTGAAATAATGTAAAGAAATTAGGATTTGAGGGTGGATGGTGATGCTATTTATATAATAACTATAGAAGTATTAAGATAAGATAAAAAAGTAGGGAAAAAATATTTTGGCAAAAATTGTAACTATGTAAAATGAATTTGGATATGATAAGTTGTATAAGATATGATACGGCCAATACTCTGTTCATAAAATATGTGTGCGTGGGGGAAAGAAAACATCAATAAAACTTGATTTTAAAAAATGGGTGGCTATAAAATAGTTAATTAGATGCTGGTTGTAAGCATTCAAAATTGCTGTTCATTTATTTGTTGTGAGCCCTGCCACCTTTACCTCAGCCTGCTGTAGTAGTCAACCCGAAGGAGGGTTTCCCAAGAATAAGCTTTAGGATGTACGAAAAGCCGGTTTCCAAACCAGGGCAAATAAGATAGATACATTTGTGATCGCCATCATTCTCTAAACAAATAATTCCCTCAACGCTGTCAAACTATTTACTAAATCTGCACTACTATTAATCTTCTCATTGTTCCCATCACCCATCTCCTTCCACTTATGACTGTATGACTGTAACTTTGTTGCTTGTATCCTTAGGGTTTATATTGATATTGATATTGTTTCCTGATTGCTTATTTGTACCCTATCATTAAGTGTTGTAGCTTATGATTCCTGACGAATGTATCTTTTCTTTTATGCACATGAGAGCATATGCACCAAGACAAATTCCTTGTGTGTCCAATCACACTTGGCCAATAAAAAATTCTATTCTATTCTATTCTATTCTATTCTATTCTATTCTATTCTATTCTATTTATTTTTTGCTACTCCATTGTGTGAAAAATGTCTTTTAGAAAACGGTCTTGTCTGCAAAAAAAAAAAAAAAATAGGGGCGAACGTCATAATCGTTCGTAGGATGGCATTTCTGCTTTCTCACAGGAAAGTGCTCCGTGATTCCCACTCGGTCAAGGAGACAGGTGCGAAGCGCGAACCTATCCACCAGGGCCTTGTCTTCTTAAAGCTTTCCTGACGGCTGCGGGCCCTTTAAATGTTGGCGCCCGGCCCCTGCTGCGATCGGCTGGGAGACCCCGTAGCTCCAGTGAGAGGTGAAACCAAGATGGCGGCCGCATAGTGACTGAGGCTCAGACAGAAGGACACGGGACGGCCGCCGCTTCAGCCATCCTCCCCACCCGCGGAGCGGATTCGCTTCTTTGCCGGGTGCACGGAAGGGCTCCGGAGGCGTGAAAGGGACGAGGGAGCTTGGCGGGAGTGCCGGCAGCATCCGGAAGAACGAGCGCAGGAAGAACATGGCGGCGGCGGCGGTGGCATCGCGTTGAGAGTGCAGTCATCGCTGCTCGTGAGGGGGAAGATCGCGCCACAGGAGAGGGGCGCCCACGCCGCGTGCCATTCCGCCCCACGCGGGCACCTTCCTCTCCACGGCCCCGTCCCGGCAAGCGCGGCGTCCCCCGCGGCCCCCTTTTAGGTCGTGGCCTTCCCTGGGAAGAAGGGGCGGTTCCGTCTCGGTCCCTTCGCCTGGCTAACGGAGCGCGAGGAAAGGGGCTTCGGGCCTAGCAGCGCCTTGCACAATAGGCCTGGTCGAAGGGGGGATTTGACCCCCTTTCCCCCTGCTTCCCCGTTCCCCTCCGCTGGCCTCTTCGCCCCCTTCTCCTAAGGATGCCCCGGCAGTATCCGCGGATTTGCCTCCCCGTCCCCGTGGCGTTTTTACGTCTCCTTTTGAAGGCTTTTTGCAGGGCCAGCTAATCCTTCCCACTTTTCCTGTCACGGGCCTGTTTCCCACTTGCTGCTTTTCGGTTCACCTCGTCTGCCCCCTAACCAGCATTAGCCGTCTGCACTGGTGAATTATTGGTTTTTGTTTTTTTTTTGTTTTGTTTTTTTGTTTGCTTTGAATCGCCTAGATTCCTCTTTAACTGTTCCCATTTTCATCGCCCTCTTTTCATTTTCTCCTGGTGTTTCTTCTGTTCCTTCTCTTTGAAATCTTGACGTTTTTATTTCCTGTTTTTCCCCTTTTCTACAAAGCTACCATTTTGACAGAAAAAAACTTC
The DNA here is from genome assembly GCF_028640845.1 of Ahaetulla prasina. NCBI lineage: Eukaryota > Metazoa > Chordata > Lepidosauria > Squamata > Colubridae > Ahaetulla > Ahaetulla prasina. The sequence goes on along the minus strand of NC_080539.1, from coordinate 330,902,387 downwards.
TGTTCCTCCCCTGGTAGCCTTGCCTCCTGTTTTAAGCTGCCCCCCTTTTGGGGTGATGAGGCAGTTATTTTAACAGTACCGATAAAAAGATCTGTTTGGGGTATTGTGTGGGACTCTTGCTCCGTTTTCTGCTCCCCTTAATTGAGGGGGGCAAAGCCCCCCCATCACAGCTTTTCTTGATAGACTATCACAGACCCTTGTGGTTTGGAAAAGGCAGAATGACCGATACTCGGAGGAGAGTGAAGGTTTATACATTAAATGAAGACAGACAGTGGGATGATCGGGGCACTGGACATGTGTCCTCTGGCTATGTGGAAAGGCTGAAGGGCATGTCCCTGCTTGTCAGGGCAGAAAGTGATGGTAAGTATAGCTGAACAGGTCTGCATCAAATATATTAACCCTTGTATTAATAAACTCTGGCACATGCTGATAATTAGATGTGGGGCAATGAATTTTTGTACTGCTTAAATTGAGAAGGTGAGAATCAGGTAAGGACTATTTTCTATATGATAGGTTTCACAAAAGACAATTTCCATCTGTGTTCACATAAGTTGCCTAACAGTCCTGTTAGCATGTGACTTTTAAATTCTTCTAGATGGCAGACTATGGATAGTGTTAATTAAAGTATTAAAGTATTCATTAAACTTTTCCCTAGACATTGAGAAATTTTCCTATGATACCTAAATAACCTAATTGTTTAAACTTATAGTATTCTTGTTTAACTCGTGTATAGACCATTAAAATACTGTATGGCCAAATACTTAACAAGATGTCTCCAGATCTTTATACTATATTACTTAGAAACTTCATAGACTATTTAAAATACTTTGTCATGTTTTCCATATCCTGTATAAAAATTTTAATTTGTTTTTTTAATAAAAACAAATCTTATCCATTAACCTCCCTTCTTCCAGTAAGTGGAATTCATAATTTGATCATATTAAATGATTGTTAAACACAGTTTCCAAAGTTGCGAGTTTTGGAGCATGTCTCTATTTTCATATAAAATCTTTTTTTGAAGCAGAAGTGAATTTTAAAGGTTTCAATATATCCTACCTGTTTTAATTATAACCAATGAAATTTCAAATCCCATCTTGTCTCAATGTACTGGTATTCCTGGCTATTCGGCCATGTCATTCTTGTGTTTTTAATCATATAGATAAAAATGCAGTTTTCACATAACAAGTTTGAAAGTTTTTCTTCTAAAAGCAAACATGAATGGAAGCTAATAGATAGGGGAAAAATAAAACTCGAATCAATTTGCCACCAGTTTCAGTATGTCAATTACTTGAAAGAAAGTCACATTCACTTAAGTGAGACTTGTTTTTAATATGTGCATAAAAATATTCCAGTCTGATCCTAATTAAGGAATGTATTTTCTTTGATTTAAGTTAAAACATAGTGACATGGTCTTAATTTCTACCAAATACTCAGATAGATTCAGAATATAAAATGATTTTAGAAGGTTGCAACAGATTATTAGAAATGTACCTTATGTTTATTATACTAAAAATGTGAAATCCCTCACTTGAGTGTATTAGTATAATAATGTATTTCTGTGATGTACCTGACATTGTAAATACTGATTGTAAGTATTGCCCACCAAACAGAATATAGATGATGTGACATTTTGGATGGCAAAATGTTTGATCTTCCCCTAGCCTAGGGCTCAGCAATCTGCGGCTCTGGAGCCGCATGTGGCTCTTTCACCCCTCTGCTGTGGCTCCCTGTCACTCAAAATATGCATCATAACCACCAACGTGCGACACCCTCTGGCATGCAATTTATTGAGCTTTTTGACCCCTGATAGGCCAGTCATGGATAAATCCAAGAAAAGAAAAGTTTCAGATGAAAACAGAATATCTAATTCAACTACATATGCTAGTTTTGTGGCCGGTCAAGAAACAGTCAGGCACGGGGAGGGTTTTGTAGCTCCCGGTGTTTTCTTTTTTGTGGGAAACGGGTCCAAATGGCTCTTTGAATGTTTAAGGTTGCAGACCTCTGCCCTAGCCAACCCTCATATGGTCCTTCCATCACAACAAGATTATACTTTGAATAGTATATATCCTTGAGAGGTGGGATTGGTGGTTGAGGAACAAATTGAACTTCAGACATTCATTTCTATGGAGATTGAGTCATCCAGTCATGGTTGTCCCAAAGGTGCTTTTCAAGAGGCAACTAGACTTTCTGGAAGTCCAGTTGCCTCTTGAAAAGCACCTTTGGTCCAGACATTACAGTTTTATGACAGGTCTATAGGAAATTACTTAATTACTGTGGATTAAGTAAAGAAAGCTTTACTTAAGCTTTCTTCTCAGGCAGGGAGTTGGACTAGAAGACCATATGATTTTATGATAGTCATTTTAATCATTACCATTAAGGAGCACACTTTATTGATATTGTTCTTTAAAAAAGAGTATTAGATAGGATATATTGAAACCTTTAAAATACTTTGAGACAGTCCTATAATGTTTAAAGAACGGGTGTTGGTTGTTTTTTTGCATGCATGTAAACATGCACCACTGTTGTCATTCCTCATTACTGAGCAATCTGTTGCTTACAAAGGAACCATATGGATAAAAAACCTGTGTCTTCTTCACCTAATCAGCATCTTTGTGGCAAGTCACAAAGACCTACTCAAATAGCTTCACTCATATGATTAGAAAAGTCCAACATGTTTCGGAATAGAATAGAATAAAAATTTTTATTGGCCAAGTGTGATTGGACACACAAGGAATTTGTCTTGGTGCATATGCTCTCAGTGTACATAAAAGAAAAGATACGTTCATCAAGAATCATAAGGTACAACACTTAATGATATTGTTTCAGTGGCATACAATTTAGCAACATCAGATATAGGGCTGATAGTGTGGGATCTTTGGTGCTCTCTAAGGTTGGTTGTTTTCATTACTTAAGTGGGTAATGTGCTAGAATAGGGTGGAGTTTGCTCTCTTTTTATATTCTAGTGCCTTGCCCTGTCAGTGTTGGTGGGAGTGTTCTTGGTGGTTCCTTAATTAAGCTGTTGTTTACTGTTAGGTTGTTTGACTGAGTTGGTAACTTCTTGATTGGAATATTGTTTGCTTAATTGTTGGTCTAAAGTTAATCTTGGTGTTACCTCTACTCATCTGGGTGTTGATTGCTGACAAGGCATGTTTTGGGCTTTTGTTTCCTTTTTGGTTTTTTTTATTTTTTGAATGATATGTAGATACTGTTTATCTACATACCGTTCAAAATAACAATTTGTGATACTTTACCTATTGTTAATTGTTTATCTCGCAAACCAGTGCAGTGTAAAACGACTCTATTTTAGTGGATCTTGCACCTAGAAAAGTAGATAGAGGTTTGTTGTCAAAGTGCATTTTTTATAACTCATCTCTTCCTGTGACAAGTTGTAAAGCAATAAAATCAGTATAGCACTTTAACCCATCATAATAAGAAATTTCCTCTAGTTTTATTCTGGGCTTATTTGGAGCAGATTTCTATGGGGAAAGTATACTTCTTTAATAATTTTGAAATACTTGCTCCATTTCTATATTAAAATATATAAATAATATAAATGTTTTAGTATTTTGTGAAAATGTTTGATTTCCCATGTCAATTTCAGTGAACTTTATCTTTGTGCTCTAAGGTAACCATTATTGGTGAGTGTGTTAATATTTTAACCATTAACTTTATGACGTTTTAGCAATACAAAACTTCCTTCTAGTTGAGCTTTGAAGAAATAACTTTAAAAGCAACTTTATTCAGTGATTAAAGTCAGTATTGTTTCATTTTTTAAGAATTTTCAGTTATTTTCAAAATGTTTCATACAATTGTATTATAAAAGAGATATTAACATAGTCCTGACAGTGTCAGTTACACTGGGAATCAGTTTCAGGAATAAGATTGTTGTTTCTTTTTGACATAAATACCTCTTCACTTTGCCACCATCTTAATTTTTCAATTGTTATTCTAACTTATAAATATGTTTTATCTGTTTTTATATATTTTTCATGTTTTATAGACCACCCAGAGTCCATTGAAATTGTGTAGTTTATAAAGTAAAGCAAATTTAATCTGGTGCTTGGAGATATTGTAGATTACAATTCCCAGATTTCATGATTGTACATCCAGCATATCTGGGTGATATCAGATTGGGGGGAAAATTATGAGCCACTGATTTGATAAATTATGAAACTATGGCTAATGGTGAGAGAAAATATTCTGTATTGCACACAGAATGTTGCTTTTTTCTGACTGAGACAGTGAGCTCAAATCAGTAGTTTCAGCGGTCTGGGAAATAATCTTTAGGATTTCCAAACCTGGAAAGTTCATATTGCCATCTAATATTTTTAAATGATTATAATTTGTGTTCAGTAGTGTGACTGGGCTAGTAAATGTGGCTTAAAAAGCAGAATTTTATATGTGGGACTGTTTCTAGGAAATTTGTACTAACTTTTCTTAGCTTATCTCTGTATTGTTGTTTGCTATATTTCTGATTCTACATAATAATGACACTTTCTGTTTATGCCTTCCAAAAGCTTAGAAAGGTGTGGATTGTTGATTCTTCCATTTGGATTTTTTCACATAGTTTTTATCATATTGAATATTTATTAGAAAATACGCCCAGAATGATAACTTGAAAAAGTCTGCTTATCCAGTCTAACTCTTGCTTTAATTTTAAATATTGCACAATTTAATCATTATCTGTTCCTAGAAGAACTCTCTATAGGATAAATACTCAATAAATTACTCTTTAAATAGGCATGTGTTATCTACTAATAGATAGGTCTTTTAATTTTAAAGCATTCCTTGTAGAATGGTTTGCACATTTAAAATGTATTTTATGAGCACAAATGGAAATGGAACCAATCAAGTCGTTGATTTGATTGTGTTGCGTTGCGTCTGCCCTGGGGGTAGGATGAGGTTTTCATGGGTTTTCATGTGGTGGATTTTTAAGTGTTGTAAGCCTCCTGGAGTCACCTATGTGCAAATTGGGCAGCCATAATAAATGTGTTTAGTAAATAAAAAATTTGCTTTAATAAATATTACATTTTTCCTCCTGCTCTTTAGGTTCTCTACTTTTGGAGTCCAAAATCAACCCTAATACTGCCTATCAGAAGCAACAGGTAATAGTTTAGTCAATTTTATTTCCTTGTAATTAATTAAAAAATGAAGATATTTGGTATTATTTCTTTATGAACTGTAATGATAATAAAGATGGAGAATTTATATACTTACCTTGATAAAACAAAATTACAACAATTTATTAAAGTTCTATAAAACTTCTGACTGACTACAGCTCTAGTAAATACCTATGTACATATGTATCTATTTATTAATTTTTAAGGACACGCTGATTGTGTGGTCTGAAGCAGAGAACTATGACCTGGCTCTTAGCTTTCAAGAAAAGGCTGGCTGTGATGAAATATGGGAAAAAATATGTCAGGTAAGATGTATACCTTGAATGCTTATCTGCGATAATTAATGCAATTAACAATACTAAACAATTATCTCCATTTTTCCCAAAAGTTACACCTCCTGAAATTCATACACTGTGTTTTCAGAATTGTAGTTGGAAATAATCTAAAGGAGTTGTAAGGAGACTAAAGTTGTCTACTGTAAGTAGATTAAATAATACAGCTATGTAACACTTTTGATCTGAATGCAAAAAGATACTTTAAGGAATACCAGGGGAAGAAAACCGCATACACCTACCGCTCCTTAAGCTAAATATCTCTTTTATTGAGATTATTTACAGCTCTTTTAACAAATTCCAGATGAATGCTATATTTATGTTGCTTTTTGCTCTGAAACAGCTTTTTCCTTACAAATTCAAAGCATTGCCTAGCCTTACTAAACAAAGCATCTAGACTTCTTGATTATAGACAAGTACAATAAAAAAAGTCACCCACTGTTTTATATTTTTGGGGTGTAAGCAGATTCTTAACTCACAAAATAAGTAGTACTAAGATATCAGGAGCAAATGTTTATATTCTGATCTGAGCTTATTTTTAGGTTTGCATATACAGGTAGTCCTTGAAAAAATGCTGTTATAGAGCCTGCCTATTACGGTCACATGTTACAACTGTCATTAAGTGAAGCATTTCACCTAATGACCCCCATCCCTGCTTTCCTCAATGAATCATTACATGAAAATGCAGGTTATTAAATGTTGTAATTCAGGTTGGGGAGGCCCTTGGAGGCTTAGCACAGATCCAGGCCCTGGCCCTCCCAAGACCTCCCTCATTCTCCCAAGATCCCTTTGCTCCATTTTCCACCCCTGGGGTCTCCAAAGGCCTTTTTCCACTCCCACCAGGTTTGCCCAGACCTTAGGACTGATTCCCATCCCACCAGGCCAAACACCTTCCTCCACACCATTTGAAGAACTCCAAGGCTTCTAGAGCATTGGAATGGACTGCTTCTTTGCACAGCTGCTGGTTGCAATTCTCCAGTGAGGTTGTGGCATCATCCAGATATGGGTTGTTACAGCCTAGAGACTGAGTCATAGTTTTTCAGCCACACCCCTTCCTCGTTCCGCTCAGGCCCAGTTTCGACTCTGTCGGCCTGAGAGAAACATCTCTTGGCAGATTTGGCTATTTCAGCCCATTTCTGTTCAGTTGACTATTTATTTTGTCCTGGCCACAAAATGGCCAGGTTCATGTTGCTACCAGGTGGCCTGGGGACAAGTTGCTTTGTTCTGCTGTTTTGATAAGGTCTACATAGCACTGAAGAATCTTTCTGCAGCATGCAGAAGCTTCCTCGTTGTTGTGCAAACCTTCTTAAGACTGCGGAATGAAGCAGGTTGTCTGGTGGCTGTATTTTATCCTTGTCCACAAGCAGCCAGAACAAAATGGTGGCTGCTTTCAAGCCACTCCTGTGTGGCCCTGGGACATGTGGCCTACATTTCTTCCCCAACACGAGGTGCAGAGAGCTACAAAAGGTAAGTACAATGAGTGATGGGTGTATCAAGAGCAGGCCCAAGTGCTGTGGAGTCCTGGTGAGATGGGATGCGGGTAAGAGAGGCGGAGGATGCTGCAGCGTCCCTGGGATCAATCGGAAGCTTATATAATAGTGGAATGTCTGTCATAACTTTGAATATTCCTTAATTCAGAGTCCCCAACTCCGAACTGCACTCCACTAGTGGGCTGCAGCATCTTTGGAACTTGGCCATACAAGGATTGGGTGAGCTCTCCGCACAGCTCCATTTGCATTAGTGACAGGTGCACATAACAAGTGGAATTATGCACCCTTGCACATGTGCCTACCACTCGCAAGGGACTATCTTCTCTTCCCCGTCAGGCCAGGAAAGTTTGGGGACCACGGCCTTAAGTAACCTTTAATATCTTGTGGAATACCTATACAGATATTCCACAAGAACTACTGTAATTCAAAATATAAAAGTACATGCCTACATAATATTCTGAGGCTGTTAAGAAAGAGTGATGAGCCTACAGAAAGTTGTTCGTGTTACATACTATTAGTGGTTACATCAAAAAAATTATTTTAAGCATTTTGTTATCTTTAATTTTATACGTATACATATACATATATACACATACATACATACATACATACATACATACATACATACATACATACATACATACATATATACATACATACATACATACATACATACATACATACATACATACATATATATATATATATATATATATATATATATATATATATATATATTCATTCATTGGAAATACTAGCTACAACATCTCAGCCTTTTATATAATTGAACTCCTTAATTCATGACTTTGTTCTATGGTGCTTAGTAGTGTATTTAATTTTTAATGTGCTTTATTTTTCATTTATTGATGCAGATCTATAATTCTCGATTCTATTAAAAAATAACATGTTATAGTAATATATCTGTATATGCTTGTAGACATTTAGCAACTGAAATGGTATAGTTTATAGTTTTCTTTCTCTTTAACAGGTTCAGGGAAAAGACCCTTCAGTGGACATTACTCAGGATCTTGTGGATGAATCTGAAGAGGAACGTTTTGATGATATGTCATCTCCAGGTCTAGAGTTACCATCCTGTGAATTAAATCGATTAGAAGAGATTGCAGAACTTGTGGCATCTTCACTGCCTTCCCCATTGCGGCGTGAAAAACTTGCTTTAGCACTTGAAAATGAGGGCTACATAAAAAAACTCTTAGAAATTTTTCATGTGTGTGAGGACTTGGAAAATACTGAAGGACTACATCATTTGTATGAAATTATTAAGGGAATCTTCCTCTTGAATAGAACTGCACTTTTTGAAGTCATGTTTTCTGAAGAATGTATAATGGATGTAATTGGATGTCTAGAATATGATCCTTCTTTATCACAGTCACGGAAACACAGGGAATTTCTGACAAAAACTGCAAAATTTAAAGAAGTTATTCCAATATCTGATCCGGAGCTGAAACAAAAAATACACCAGACATACAGAGTACAATATATTCAAGATATGGTTCTACCTACTCCTTCAGTATTTGAGGAAAACATGTTGTCTACTCTTCATTCATTCATATTTTTTAATAAAGTAGAAATAGTTGGTATGTTACAGGTAAGTCTGGATATTTTTTTTTAAATTGAGTTTTCCCCCCCCCATTTACAGGTGGTCCTTGCACCAGCCTTACTGTTAAAAGTAATATTGCATTTAATGCTGACAACACATCCTTCACAACAAAGTGCCATAAGTATTATGAATGTGGTGAAGAAAATAGATTTGAATTTGAACCGCTTCTATATATTTTGTTTTGAATGTAAAATCACTTTTTAACAGGCCAGTTTTACATTCTGATAATCTCGGAAGAGTTTTGTCCTTGAAACTCTTAGCTTTTAATTTGAAACATCTCCCAAATGATAACGGCAATCCATTATGCACCAGCACCAGGTATTAGAATTCAGAACAGTTTGAATTTGAAATATTTTTTTCCTTTCTATAAAACATCAGAGATTGTTGACAATTGCAAGGCTTAAAATGCTAAATAGAAATATTTTGTTTCCTTATACAAATAGAGAATTTTTAATATATAATAAATTTTGGGCCTTTCTGAGTAAAAATGTCTATAAAGCAAAGACAGATATTTTTACACTTGCCATAGCAAAAGGTGAAAGCATCTTCTATACATGGTTATTCAATTAATGTAGCGGCTGCACTCACTTTTCTCAAGGATATGGTTTTCTATCAAGGATTTATGAATGATATGGTTCTTTGAGCAGCTAGTTAGAGATTCGCTTTGACAACATGTCTTCCATTTGTATTAGTCATTAGTAGAATCTTCTGAATTAATATGCTTTTTGAAAAATTGCATGAATTTTGCCATCTTTAAAGAGATTTTTTTGCAAATACTACTGATTCCAACATGCTCTTTCTGAATAAGATTTGGGGAGGGGAGGAGTATATTAAAGTTTTAAGTAGTAGTGTTCCAGAAAACCCCCTCTGGAAGCCATACTAGGCCGGAAGCTTCCGTGCTGCCATTAGGGATGGTCTAGGACAACTTGCTATGGCCAAGTCACCATGGCCAACTTGCTGTGGGACAACTCACTGGGACAATTTAATGCTGAAGTAATCATTTCATTTAATTACTTTTATTATTGGTGATCACATTATCTTCAAACTTATTGTAATTCTTGTATTTCCAGTTTGATTTAATTTTATTATTATTGACCACATTTCTGTTGAAATTAATTTAACTTTTGTGTTTGTTGAATTGGCTTATGGCAAGTTGTCCCTGGCAAATTCCCATTCCGTTCAGGGGTTTTTTAAAGTTGCGAACCAGGAATGAAAATGATAAACAATAGATTCATATAGCTGAAGGAGACCATGTATGTTTATAGTCTAATACTCTGCTTAGTGCAGGATCCATTAAATTACCACTGAACATAGCCAACTAGCCTCTGTTTGAAGAACAATTGACAACTTTGTGTGGCAGTCTCTTCCACTGTCAGACAGTTCATAAAGGAAATTCCATCTGATTAGATTGAAATGGTTCTGACCCTTTCCTCTGAGTTGGACAATAGAGAATAAGCCCATTCCAGCTTCTGGTGGTGCAGTGGTTAGAATGCAATACTGCAGGATTTTTCTGCTGACTGGTGGCTGCCTGCAATTTGGCAATTCGAGTCTCACCAGCTCAAGGTTGACTCAGCCTTCCATCCTTCTGAGGTCAATAAAATGAGGACCCAGATTGTTGGGGGCAATATGCTGACGCTATAAACTGCTTAGAGAAGGCTGTAAAGCACTGTGAAATGGTATAGGAGTCTAAATGCTATTGGTATTCTGTGTGGCAGCCCTAATTTAGATATCTTAAATTCTGGATGGAAAGTGGTAGCAGATTTTCATGGTAATGTCTTGGTTCTACTTGATCTGTAGATAGCATGTGATTAGTCTGACTGTAGGATCTCCTTAGAGCACTTTTGACCTAGACTTTAGATATCACATTGCTAGTGTTTGTCCCTGGATTTTCTGTTATAGAAGCTAAATTGGGAGACTTCTGATTGCTTCTTATTCATCCAATGACAGTTTGAGATTATAAATCTGTTGACATTATAGCTCTGCTCTTCTTTTACACCCAAGAATATCATTGTGGACCTTTTAGATTTATTTGTTGGTGTCTAAGAGGCAATAGCAGTAACCAATAGTGCTTTTTATTGCCTCCTTGTTATATTCCAGTCAGGGACTATCTTGAGTAATTGGATCTGAGCTATTTCAGAGTGCAATGTGCTTTATCAAGAGCAGCCTCTGGAGCTCTCAGTTGATAGAAAGTGGCACTTCCCAAATGCTGATGTGGCCCAGAAAATGTGAATCACTTCTAATTGAAATTGCCAAGTTTGTTTTCTTAACAATATGTCTGGAACCATGTGCCATCATAACATTGCATTAGAACAGATAAGAGTAATACTCACTGCTAGTAGCAACAATATTTGTACTTCAGAACAGAATATTTCTTCCTTCAAAAAAATAATTTCTACTATGCATTACCACTACTCGTTAAAATACTGTAGAGCAGACCATAATTAGCCCATCATCTGCTTGGCTTGCAGATACTTTCAGGACCATCCTTTTCAAATGTAATTGACCTGAAATACAACTTTCAGAGCTACTGAGAATTTTTTGTTTTGGGGAGGTGAGAGAAGCAAAGACCCAGAAACAGTCTCAAAACCAGATATCAACCTTAATGATTTTATGAATGCTTGTTAAGACAAGTGTTATCCAAGAACTAATAGAAGAGAATATATGGAGCTCAGGGTTGAACTGTGGAGTCCTTGGTACTCTCTGAGCATGGTTGTTTGTTGCAGACATTTCATTACTTGACTAGGTAACATCATCAATTCGGGATGTTATCAGAGAACCTGATAACAGGTTTAAAGAGCATGGGCTCTCTTGGTTTGGGTTAGGTTATTTATTACTAGGGATATCATGTTATTTTATTCAATTTTCATATTTATATTTACATTGTTAATCACTAGAAAATATTTGTGATTACAGCGTTATAAAAGTTTGATAAATCAGAAGTATCTACTATGAGGCTTTATGTGGAGATAATATGAATTTGACTGATGTACCATATGGTGAAAAATTGTCATTTCTTTTTATAGCATTTTTTTATTTTGAGATATGATTATAAGACTTTATTAAAATATAGTAGATTTTATTTCAAGGTATTTACTGTTTTGTTTTTTAAAGTAGTTTTATAAAGGTCAATGTGCTTAAATCATTTAAACAAGTCATATTTATTTTCAAAAAAAAATTGAAAAGAATATTGTCAGAGAGAGGCTAAGTATCCTCACATACAATACTGAATCTCCTTTGATTCTTAAAAGTTGGTTTATTTACCTTCTTTGTTACTATCTTGGATAAGATTAGAGGTTATTAGTAGATTAGAAGTAGAAAAAGTTAACATGCTACAAATATTTCTAGACTGTCATAATAAAGACTTGAACAAGTAATAGGGCTGTAATGTATAGGAATAAATGTGGAATGGTAATGTAATACAGTAGAGAACACAACATTTTAAAAAGTAAGGTAATATGGTGAATAGATATGCTGGTACCTGACAGATAGGAATTATTCTGATTAAAGCTCAGTTTTAATTAAGCTGCTACTGAGATGATAAATTAAGTACATTCTTGTTATTTGATACCCTCTTAGTATATATTAATTTCTACTCAAAGATAAGGTATGTGTTTATTTTCTAAGTATGACTATTACGAAGTATTTTTATTTTGGTTTTTTCTGATTAATGTCAATACTGTAAAATAATTGGATGATGATATTTAATACTAAAGAAGATGCAAAATAGAGAAATCATTAGGTGGTAAACCAGTTTCATTTCCAGTTTAAGTATGACAGGAGGATATTTTTTTCATAGGTTTAGAGCAGAATCATCACTAAGCAGCTTTTATATTGTATTACAAAACCTTGTTTATATTGTTTATGGAATAAAAACTAATCAAAATAATGATTTAATAAAATTAATTTCAATTAATGAAATGTATTTCTGAATTGTTTTTCGTAGATGTATTTTTTTTAAAAAAAGGGGAATTTCACCTGAGTCATCTCTTTTTCTTTATGTTTGCATTGTTTATAATCTAAGAAAGAAAAAATTGTTTCCCAGTTTTATCAATGTCTATTGTACAGGTAGCCCTCGACTTACAACAGTTCATTTATTGACTATTCAAAGTTACAACGCCCTGAAAAAATGACATGACTACTTTTCACACGATCAATGCAGCATCCTATCAGTCATTGATCAAAATTCAGATACTTGGCAACTGACTCATATTTACAATGGTTGCAGTGTCCCAGAGTCATGTGGTCACTATTTGCAACTTCTGACAAGCAAAATCAATGGGGAAGCTAGATTCACTTAACCATGTAACTAAGTTAACCATGGTGATTTAGTTAACAACTATCACAAGAACGGTCTTGAAGTGGGGTAAAACTTAATAGCTGGTCACTTAGCAACTGAAATTTTGGGCTCAATTGTCGTAAATTGAGGACTACCTATATTTTTCAGGATTACTATGGTAGGCATACCTTTTTATGATCAATAGTGGACATTCAGAATATTTTTTCTTGAGCCTGTATGTTATCTCTGTTTCATTATCTAATCTGTGCTCCACATCCTATATTCCTTGTACTTCTGTCATTGTGTTTTAGAGAGAAGGATAAGGGCTTGATTGGGGATGTGTACATTGACATCAACTGTAGAGGGATATCTGTCTCTACCATCTCCAGATACTGGTCATCTGTAAAATATATTTTGGTTTACTCCTTGTGATATCTGAGACAGACCACTTCTTAATATAGAAAAAGAAAGTATTATAATATTTTGAAAAAATGTATTTACATTTTAAACATCAATTTTAGTTATTTAAAATCCTCATTTTTATTTACTTGGCTTATGATACTATGGTATCAAAAAACTAAAGGTACTTTCTACAGTATTAATAAGAATGTCATGCCTTTAGATGCAATAAGAATGTATTTGGAATAATAAAAATAAGGAATGATATGTGTAATTATTAAAAATAAACCACCTGCAAAGAATAAAAGGATCACATTCTGAGATATGATGAAACAGAAGTGAAGACCATTGTCTTCCTTCCTTTTAGCAATAAACCTTATTCATATATAAAGTTCTAATTTTATTTGGTTTTTTGTTTATTAGAGATTGGCTTTTGATGGTCCATGTTACATTCTGAAATAGTAATAGTTTTAATTTAATATTCAAAAAATGTTATTCCTACTCTTTAAAACTGGTCCATTTTTAGTTTTAGGAATGGGAAATAGTGGTTAAAATAGGTCTAACTATTCAAATACCATTATCTTTGGATATTTTTAAATAGTATTTTGATTAAAGTGAAAATTAAAAAGCATTTTGCTTAAAAATATTTAAGACATCCTTTGAAAACTTAAAAATAACAGAAATAAACTGAAGAGCAATTTGGTTAGTTTAGAAATAGAAGTATAGTTAGTCTAGAAAGACATAATTTCTATTCATGTCTCTGCAAAAACTTTGGTAATATTATATAATGACTTAAATCTTGAAATACAATTGATCCTGGTCACTTCTTAAACGTTCACAGTGATTGAATTGTAAATCTTAGGACTGTTTCAATTCCTTTGATTCTAATGCTCAGTGATTTCTTGTTTAGAAAATGTGTGTGTTCCATGAATATAGACAGTATGTTTGACTTCTAAAATTAGTGGGAATTTATTCTTAGAGCAAAATGAAATTTATTTTTATATAGTATTTTTAAATTGAGCACATACCAATGATCTATATACTGTACTTGTCCTTTCAAATTACCAGATTTGGTTTTAATTCAAATTTCTGAACGTAATTTATGTGATTTGTGTTTTATTTTCGTAGGAAGATGAAAAATTCTTAACAGACCTATTTGCACAACTTACAGATGAAGCTACAGATGAAGAGAAAAGACAGGAATTGGTAGGGATGTTTTTATAAATGATTAAAAAAAGACAGTTGCTGTATTCTCTTTATTGATAAACATGGTTTTTTTTCTGTGTTTCAGGTAAATTTCCTTAAAGAGTTTTGTGCATTTTCTCAAACATTACAACCTCAAAACCGTGATGCTTTTTTCAAAACGTTGTCAAATATGGGCATACTTCCAGCACTAGAAGTCATACTAGTAAGTTTCCAAACTAAGTATCTTAATTTGTATAACTTTTTAGCCTTCTATAATATAAACAATTTAATTTTGGGGTGGAAATACAGTATTTTTGTGATTTATATTCTGTCCTATCATGATCCAACCAAGAAATAAAAGAGAACAGAGCAAAAACACAGGCAAGCAGAAAAAAAGAGGAAAAGCCTTAAAAACTCAAAGTTTTAGTCAGGGAACATATTTTGTTTCAGTCTTATACAAAACCATAGGAACAAACTAGAACTGCAATATTGTCAGAATGGAGAATATTTTAAGATTGAGGCAGTACATAGAAAATGAAATTATAAATAAGTGAATGAAAAATAAATTTTAGATTATGCCTTTCCTTCACAATCTGTTTTTATTTGTTTCCAGGGCATGGATGATGCCCAAGTACGTAGTGCGGCTACTGATATATTCTCATATTTAGTTGAATATAACCCATCTATGGTACGAGAATTTGTCATGCAAGAAGCTCAGCAGAATGATGATGTAAGTAGATGATCTTTGGCGATCCATCCATTAATAAGGAATATGAATAAAATTTGTTTCAGAACTTTTAATTGAGTTACTTTTGTATAACTTTACAAGTGGCTAACAGTTATATAAATTTGTGGCTCTCAGTTTTGCATATCATACAGTAAAACTGTTCAAACTTCTTGAGATGTGTTGGATTATAAATTTAGTAATATTTATTTAATTTGATGAAACTTTATAGAAAAAAAATCTCAAATGATCTGTCACTGACTTCCTGCAAGTGAGTTTATGGTTTAGGATTTAATTTGGGGAATATACAATCATCTCCCAAATTTATTTTCATAGCTCATATTTCTTTGTTTTCTCCTAGATCTTCAACTTTGGTTTAGTATTACTTATTTATCAGTACTAACCATTAGTGTTACAAATGAGATTTCCTTATATAGCTAGTATTTGCAAATCAATTTCTTTAGATTATTATTTGAGAATTCTACTTATTAACTCTAACGCTAATCATATTGTAATCTTCTTATGAGCAAGAATTCTTCTATTAAAATGTTTCTCCTCCATGCTACTAAAAGAAATATAGGTAGTCCTCAACTTAGAACTGCAATTGATCCTGGAATTGATCCTGTAAGTTGTGCCAGTCATTAAGTGAGTCATCTTGTGACTGACCCAATTTTATAACAGTTTTGCAGTGGTCATTAAACTAATCACCTT
Source organism: Ahaetulla prasina (assembly GCF_028640845.1). NCBI lineage: Eukaryota > Metazoa > Chordata > Lepidosauria > Squamata > Colubridae > Ahaetulla > Ahaetulla prasina. The sequence goes on along the minus strand of NC_080539.1, from coordinate 330,886,532 downwards.
AATTTGTTAAGTGATTCATGGTCATTAAGCAAACCCACTGTCCATAATTGGCTGGTTTTGTGAAAGCCAGAAGTAAATACTTGTTTCCTGCAAAAAATGTCGTAAATCATGGTCATGTGACTATGGGGCAGTGCACATGACATACATGTGGGCCAATTGTCAAGCTCCCAAAATGTGATCAGAGAACCTTGTGGGAGGGACAACTGTCAGAACTTTGAATCCAGGTCATAAATACCTTTTTTAGCATCTCTTGGAATTTAACAGATTAACATATTTGGAAGGGACCTTGTAGGTCATCAAGTCCAACCCCCCTGCCCAAGCAGGAGACCTTACACTATTTCTGACAGATGGCAGTTCAGCCTCTTCTTGAAAGCCTCCAGTGATGAAGCTCCCACAACTTCTGAAGGCAAGCGGTCCCATTAATTGATTGCTCTCACTGTCAGAAAATTTCTCCTTATTTCCAGGTTGAATCTCTCCTTGTTCAGTTTCCATCCATTATTCCTTGTCTCGCCTTCAGGTGCTTTGGAAAATAGCTTGACCTCCTCTCTGTGGCAGCCCCTCATATATTGGAACACTGTTATCATGTCTCCCCTGGTCCTTCTCTTCACTAGACTAGCCATGCGCAGTTCCTGCAACTGTTCATCGTATGTTTGAGCCTCCAATCCCCTAATCATCTTGGTTGCTCTTCTCTAGAGTCTTTTTTATAGTGTGGTGACCAAAACTGGATGCAGTATTCTAGGTGCAGTCTTAACTAAGTCTTTATAGAGAGGTATTGATACCTCATTGAACTTCCAGCAGTCACTAAGGAACTGGTCATAAGACTACCTATAGGGGGCTACAGGTGAGCTATTCCTTCTCTCTCCAGCAGCCCCCCTTAGTTTCATTGCTGGTTGTGAGGAGGACAGATGTCTCATGTTATAGGGGAAAAAATAGAACTGCCACTGGAAGGGCTGAGCACTCCATCCTTTCTCCATGTACCGTCTATATACTTACATGTGTATAAATCCACATTATCTATGGTAACTGCACAGATATGCAACTGTACTGAAATGGCCTTCCACTTGAAAACAGTTGACTAATAATATACTATATTATTTTGATAAAACTGTTTCTTCAGATGGCATAGTTTTGCTATTTATCTTGAATTCTATTAGACAGAAAATATTAACAGTTATAAATCCAATTGATATGCTATAATATGGTACTGCTTCAATTGAGAGGTTATGATACATAATTTGTTAAATCCTGAAATACATTTCAATTTACAGTTGCATTTAACGAGTTGTTTAGTAAATAAAATGCAGTCTTTCCAGAACATGTAATTTAGATTATTTCAGTTAATATTAGCTTTTTGGGGAGCAGGGAATAGTTATCCCATTGAAATATTGCGATAACTGCATACTGTATAATTGGATCAACATTGTGTATTCACCAAAATACTCATTTTTATGTAAACTGTCTTAGCAAGTTTGGTTTGATACTGATCTGGTTTATGTCTTGCAGTTGTAATTTGACTTCTTGATTTTAGTTTAATGTACTATGAAAACTCAGCCAGTCTGTGCAAAAGCCCTTTTAGCCATGGTTCTTTCTATTTGCAGTAGCTGAGGTCCAAGAAGACCCCTATGCTACGATCAGCTTAATCTGGGGGATGTCCACAATTAAGGGCTGAGTATATTCCAATTCAGTTGGCTTGAAATCCACAGCCATTGTGTCTTGCTAGTTTCAGTCTGAATGTGCTTTTTGCCATCCCACTCTTAATACTCTTTAAAGACTGGCTCAGAGTATCACTATATCTCTTGTCAGACCAGGAGTGGATAACAGTGTCATTAGTATATTGATGTAATATATTGATATATAGAGGGCTGTGAAAATATTTACAGACCCCTAGCATCCTGGATAAATTGTTTCAACTCCTATCCTCAAAACGATGCTATAGAGCACTGCACACCAGAACAACTAGACGCAAGGACGGTTATTTCCCGAATGCCATCACTCTGCTAAACAAATAATTTTCTCAACACTGTCAAACTATTCACTAAGTCTGCATTACTATTACTGTTAATCTTCTCATCATTCCTATCACCCATCTCCTCCCACTTCCGACTGTATAATTGTAACTTGTTGCTGTATCCTTACGATTTATATTGATTGTTTCCTAGTATGATTTGATTGCTTATCTGTACCCTATGACTATCATTAAGTGTTGTACCTTATGATTCTTGACAAATAGAGCATATGCACCAAAGACAAATTCCTTGTGTGTCCAAACACACTTGGCCAATAAAGAATTGGTCTATCTGTATCTATGATAATAACTGCTGACAGATGATCTCTTCCAGCCGTTTTCATCCCCTGCCATCATTGATAGGAATCAGCCACTCAGGAAGAATAACTGCAACTTAGTGCTCCCGGTCCCAATCCTTACATCATATCCAGGAAAATATCATGACCCTGATATTGAAAGCCACCAAGAGATTCCATAGGACTGAATTCCCCCATTTCAGTCCCCAAAATGATTTTCTAACAGAACAGCCTTTATGGCTTTTTTTCCATGACTAGGTTCAACGCTAGTTGATAGAGATTCAAATAAACAGTTTTATCCATGATTCTCTGTTGATCATCTTAACAGTATTAATTGAAAAGAAAAAAATTGCAGACAAGACTATATAGTTGTCTAAAATAACCAATTTACTGATCTCTTCTTGAGGGGATGGAAGATAAATGCTTCTTTTTCAAAAATGGGTTACTTTTGTCTACACCAACTATTTCAGTCCCTTGCTGCATATTTCCTATTATAAATATATTACTTGTCAAATTGTGCAGTCAAGGTAAGTGTCTGTGGATCATTGGCCAATGACATTACATAAATAGTTTTGCTACCTTCATAGATCAAGCAATAAACAAATAATTATAACTCTTACTAGGATCCTTCTGTCTTTGTGGATGCTGTCTTAAAATCTTTTAAAATATATTGACCTTGGGACACATTTACTTTTTTTGAAAAGGTGCAATATTAGTGGATGCTGGTATAAAAACACAGTTCCGTTTGATTCACAAGTTAAGACCTCTTAACTGGAATTGTTTTTTGGTATATTTCACCTTTTAGTTATGCTTAATGTTTTTGGTGTTTTATATTTTTAATTAGGATATCTTGCTCATTAACCTCATCATAGAACACATGATTTGTGATACAGATCCAGAACTTGGAGGAGCAGTCCAGTTGATGGGCCTATTACGTACTTTGGTGGATCCAGAAAACATGCTAGCTACTGCAAATGTAAGCACAAAAATAAATTCTTACATTATTTTTTTTCTGTTAAAACATTAAAGGATTAGTATGCATTAAGTAGAAATTGGTTTCTTTTTATTCTATAGAAAACAGAAAAGACAGAATTCTTGGGATTCTTTTATAAACACTGTATGCATGTTCTCACTGCACCATTACTGGCCAATACTACAGAGGAAAAGCCTAGCAAAGGTGAGCCTTCAGGAGGTTTTTCCACTGTTTTCTGAACCATAAAATTAACAAGTGATGATTGCATATAAAGAAGAACTATACTGTAAGGATTATTGTTGTATCATACTCTGTTACATTCCTATTAGGCTTTAGGTCATAGACCTGTCCATCCTAATGTGTTCCCATTTTAAAGATATTTGATGTTACAGCTCGCTTGAATGTGTTTCATACAAGCCCAAATTTCCTGCTTATAGAAATGTGAAGTTTATTTAGCTCTTTATTTATATCTTAACTCTATTCTAGACACTTCTGCCAGTAAAAGAACTTAAGAAATAGCGGTGAGGGGGAAAAGTCTATGCTTTCCTCCCTTTTTTTAATGGTATTAAATTCCATAAAGTATTTGCTTTACATGCCTAACAATTGAGAGGAAAATTAAGTGGTACAATATAGATTGTGTTTATGTTTATGTTTAGTTTTTGCAGGTAATAAATTGTGAGCTATAAAAGGACATCTGTTGAAAATAATGGAAATGTATATCAGCAAATACATTATTTGTTTTGCTTTTAGATGACTTTCAGACTGCCCAGTTATTGGCCTTGATATTAGAGTTATTAACTTTCTGTGTAGAACATCATACATACCATATAAAGAACTACATAATTAACAAGGATATTCTTCGAAGAGTACTAGTTCTAATGGCCTCAAAGCATGCATTCTTGGCACTATGTAAGTACGAAGTAGTGTAGGCCTCTGCCTTTATATATTCACAGTCTTTTTAGATGTTTCATTTGTCTGTTGTTTTGAATGAAAACAGAAAACATGAAATAAAACATAATTTGTGTTGTTTTTTTTAATAGCACTGTGTGGTACTTTGAAATTCATCTCTAAAAGATACTCCTGAGCACAGCTTAGTATCTTTCTGCAGAACCTTGAAGCAGGCCTACTTTTTCCCAGAATTGTGTGGTTGCCCTCTACAGCTGCTTTTCCATCCTGGGAACAAGTGTTGTAGCCAACTCTTTTCATACAGTCTTTTAAACACTTTTTGGAGACGGAATCCAAAGTGCTGCACAGCCTTATTTTTTCTCCCTAATTTCTAGCTCTAAGTATTTTTTTATTTTTTTATATAATAGCTTAATACCTGTTATGAGTGGTATAAAGGATAGGGAACCTGATATTGAGATGCTTTGGGATATAATTTGCAAATTTCTACTATTGACCATAGTGATCAGACTGATGGGAAGTTGCTGGAAAGGACCCAAACTGCTTGTCCTTGTTCTGTGTACTTTTGCTCTTGTTAGTATATTTCCAGTGTCAACTGAGTTTGCTTCTTTGTTTTTTGCTATAATGTTGCTACATTAAATTAAGAAAAGACCCTATATCTACATAGAATAGCTTCTTTAAAAAAATTAATTTGCTCTTCCCTTCATGTTGCCCATCAAATCCACTTTGCAGAGTTGGATGATGTTTCAGTGTAGAATTTGGCAGAGCTACATATAGAGATAGAGAATGTCTCATTGCACAACTAGAAATCAATTTACACAATATTACATGTCTGTTATATACAGTACTACTTTTTGAAAATACACTCTACAAAACAAAATCATTACAAACGTCTTGACCAAAGAGTGGGCAGTTTTTATTCCTCAGTATTGTAGTTTTACCCAGTTGTATAGCATGGCCAGTTGTAAAACATACATTTACTAGACACAATAAATGAAGTTATGCACAAGCATTTTTAGAAAATAAAGCATGGGTTTTTTGCAGTTCAGTGTGGAACTAAACTGCAAAATTTTTGGAATTTTTGTCTCTTATCCAAACTTTTAAAAAGATAAAGAAAGCTGTTGAATCTCCAGTATGCTTTTTTTTTTCTTTTTTAAAATTCAGAATAGAAGGTAAAATTCCAAGAAGCACTGAACTGCAGAAAAACATGCTTTATTTTCTAAAAATATTAACACAGACATGCTTACCAATTCTTTAATTAAAAGAATCTTAAAATCTTAAAGTCAAATGAAGTATATCTGTGAATATGTAGGAAGTTGTCTGCAGATACAGTGTTACCTGTCTACAATCTAATCCTAGGACTGTTTTTGTACAAGATGTTTTCACTATTGAAAATATGTATTTTCTCCACTAGGTGCCCTACGTTTTAAAAGAAAGATAATTGGATTGAAAGATGAATTTTACAATCGCTATATAATGAAAAGTTTTTTGTTTGAACCAGTAGTCAAAGCATTTCTCAACAATGGATCCCGCTATAATCTAATGAATTCTGCTATTATAGAAATGTTTGAATTTATTAGAGTGGTGAGTATTTCTTTTTAGAGAAGAATGAATGTTGATACTTGGGAATTAAGTGAAGTTGACTTGCACGTATTCACATGGAAGAAGATGTTCACAAAGTCAGAAATACTGGAGATTAGAAATAGTGAATATTCCCATAATATTGATTGTGATAGAATTATGAGACTTTATATGGATTCTTTGAGGGAAACTGTTCCAATCACTTTTACCTAGAAGTAAGACTTATGGAAAAATGTCCATTAATCATTGTTATAAAGGCAGTGGCTCAGAAATACACAAATATGTAAAAATGGAAATCCACAATTTCTGTGAATCAAAAGATAGTGATTAATCTTTTGCCACAAAATAGGGTTCTACATTAGGTCAGGAATATAGAAGATAAAGAACTTTGTTTGATTGTACACAAGGAAATCACCATTCCTGATCTTTAGAAAAAATAATGTGTTGGGCTAGGGATTAATGAATTTGGATCATCTGACTTCAAGAGACCTGTGTTGGGTGCTGCTCCCAACAAATTCTAGCTAGTATTCTGCTCTTAAACACACAAAGTCCTAAGCAGAAAAAAATGTATTTATTTTACATGATGGCCCTAATATTTTTTTAATTGTTTTCTAAATTAAATCTCACATTGTTTTAAAAGTACTGAACTCTTTGAAAAGTATATTTTCTTTTATTTCCTTATGGAATGACCACAAGACCATGTAATTCCATGAATTTTAATTTTGCCAAATTGGAAGTTACCCTGTAAGTGGAATGTAAATGGAATGAAGATAATTCTGATCTAGTACCTCCTCTTCTGATCATCACTGACATACTAGGAATTAATGGTATTTAAGATAGAGGCTTATACATTTTTTTAAAAAGTACTTTGTATTATCAGTTCTGGAGGGCAAGTTTGATGTAGTAAGATTCTGAGTTAGAAGTGGATAGATCTCTGTTTTAGCCCTCACTTAAATACAAACTTCAGTTGAGTGGTTTTGGACCAGTCATTATCTCTCAGCCCTAACATGGAAAGTTGAAAACCATCCCAGAAGATATTGGCAAATCAATTATAAAAATTTTGCTAAGAAAACTCTAAAGGTCTGTCTTTGTAGCAGCCAGGAGTCAGAATTGATTCAGAAGGCTGTAATAACACCATTATAATTTGTATTAAAAATGATACTTTGAAGCCTAGATGTTTTGAGCAAAAATAAAATTAAGAAGCAATTTTATAAATTTTTGATGGATATTCTGTAATCTACAATGTTATTACTATGAATTGGGGCCATAGACTCATTTCTGCTTCTAAAAAAGCACTGGTTTATTTGACTATGTTGACATCCAAATGTAGCATGACGGATTCTTTCAAATAATTTGTTTTAAATGTATATTTTCAATTTGTTCTGCTTGAAAGAATGAAAAAATGCTAAGATTAAATGACAAAGTAAAAACATACTAAGCAGTGGTGTTTACTACCGGTTCGCTGGCTGTGCATGTATGCTAGACATGCATGAGCAGTGCACACCACACACCAAAGGCTAGGTGCACGCACGCAGTACACGGCAAAAGGAGGCATGTGGTAAGTTGAACAGCGTGGGGGGGGGTGATCAGCTGTGGTGTGCGATCTTTTTTTTACTTTTAAAAGCATTTTTTTACAACCTAATCGGCTGAAGAGGTTGTAAAAAAATGCTTTTTTTAAAAAAAGCCTCCTACAATCGCACAGCTCAGCTCGGATCGTCAGAGCCTTTTAAAAGCATTTTTTTACAACCTCTTCAGCCGAGGAGAGGCCGAGAAGAAGAAATGCTTTTAAAAGTAAAAAAAGGCTCTGACGATCGCGTGGCTCAGCTGGGCATGGGCGGGGGGGGCGGGGATTTTTGCTACCAGTTCTCTGAACCACCCACCGCCATCACTACCGGATCTGCCGTTCCGTTCTGAATCGAGAGCATTTCACCCCTGATACTAAGGTAGATGGACAGTTACAACTATTCCACTTCAGTGCAGTAGACCAGCTGTTTTCTGCAGTGGATAATTATGTTTATGTGGCTTATCAGTTATATGCATGAAAGACTACCTGACTTATTAACAGATCAGATATGTTTTATTATACGTTTTTGACCAAAATTGTATAGTTTTTAATGGATTAAAATAACTTTGTTTTCCAGGAAGACATAAAATCCTTAACAGCTCATGTAATTGAGAATTATTGGAAGGCACTAGAAGATGTAGAATATGTACAGACTTTCAAAGGTTTGAAATTACGTTATGAGCAACAAAGGGAAAGACAAGATAATCCCAAACTTGACAGGTTAGTGCACTCTGAAATTATTATTAGATCTTTGCCTATTGGAAATTTACTGAAAAATAGAACAAGATTCATAGTCCATTTATTGAAATGTCTTTTCTATGAATAGTTGAATGATCATTTGTTTTGAAACGGCAAGAATGAGAGTGGTGTAATAGCGTACTATTTTGGAGATATATTTTAAGTTTTTTTTTAAAAGTATTGTACAGAAACTAAACATATCCATACATTTGAACAAAATAAATTTTCTATATGAATGTTGCAACATACATTCATATTATTCATTGTCAAAAATAGAAGGTCCTGACAACTATTATATAATTTACTACCAGTATGGGGGTATAGGTACTAGATGCATATTACAAGCATAATTTCTATATATACCACTTATTTGGTGGATCCTCTTCAGTCATCTAAATAATGGAGATAATGTAGTAGAAATTTGTGAGAAAGTGAAAAATTGATGACATTTAAGCACAATCTCTTCGCTGACTTATGTCTTTTTAAAAATGCCTCTGAATTCCCAGAGTAATAGATACTTCCTTGAGGCTGCTAGGAGTTGGTTTATGTCATGTGTGTCAAACTTGCGGTATCACGTTGCCTTCACATGACGTTTTTCTCATTTGCGGAGCTGGGGCGGGCTTGGCCTGCACATGACGTATCTGGCCCGCGGGCTGCCAGTTTGACACCCCTGGTTTATGTAATGCCTGAAACTGTAATTATGTTAATCTGATCACAATTAGGCTTACTGATTTAGGAAACTGTTCTTTGTTTCTTATTGTACTAGAAAATAATTCAGAGTTGATTTACAAAATTTTAAATACATATTACAAATTCACATATGCAAAATAGAGCTGCAGTGCTTTATTTTGGAATAACCATTTGTTTGCGCAGTCGCTAAGTAACTAGGTCAGAAATGATAATGTGTCACATTAACACATGAGCACCTTCTCTTTTTCATTAATGACTGGAGTTAGTTTATTGGGAAAACATATTAAAGTAGTTGATTAAGTGTGTTCTAAAAATATTAGAATTAGGATTCAGTATGATACTCATTCTTAGCAGTGTATGTATATTATAACCTCATTACAAAATCATCCTTTTATAGCATGCGATCCATCTTAAGAAACCATAGATACCGAAGGGATGCAAGGACCTTGGAGGATGAAGAAGAAATGTGGTTTAACACTGATGAAGATGATATGGAAGATGGAGAGGTAGTGGTGCCACCCGCTGATAAAAGTAAAAATGATGAAGATATTATGGATCCTATAAGTAAATTTATGGAAAGAAAAAAATGTAAGTAACTTGAGGGAACATGTTACTAGTTGCCAGCCTTGTCCCCATCACTAATTCCCCTGGCCAACATGACGTAGAAAAGAACAGGTAAAGCTGCAAGGAGAGAAATGCTTCAAAAGTTAGAAAAGCCTTTAGATCATTTGGAGGACCATCTGTCTCCTGTTATTTCAACCCATTTCCAACTTTTTACAGCAGTGTTTGTTTTACATTCTAGTTAAAGAAAATGAAGAAAAGGAGGTCCTTCTGAAAACTAACATTTCTGGTCGCCAGAGTCCAAGTTTTAAACTTTCCTTCTCAAGTGGTACAAAGACTAACCTCACCAGCCAGTCATCAGCAAGTAATTTGCCTGGTTCTCCTGGATCTCCAGGATCTCCTGGGTCACCAGGATCTCCCGGATCAGTTTCTAAAAGCACATCTCAGATGGCAGCTATAACTACAAAGGTACTTTTTTCCCCTTTAGTCTGATCGTGCCTCAGTATTATATTTTCCATATTATTCAATCAATCCACACAGTTACTATTTTGCAAATAGAATTGCCATTTGTTTGAATAGAGTTTATGTTTTTTTCTCTACTTTTGTATCTGCTTAATAATTAACTGCTTTAAAATAATTATCATTATTTGTGTCTAGTTCACCTTTATTGTTTTTTTATTATCCATGTTGGAAATGTAAAGAATAATTTAGGGGTTCCCAACAGCCGGTCCGTGACCCAGTGATAAGCCGCAGCCCGGTCAGAGCCAGGCAGCAGAACTGATGGGCAAGCGCATAAGCGTGAAGCTGCATTTGTTAAAGTGGCACATGTGTGTGTGAAACCATCCCACTGCTGCCGCCAGTCCACCAAGCCAGAAAGTTTGCGGACCGTTGGAATAATTGATAGAAATTAATCTAGTAATGATTAAGAGATTAGGGTCAGGGCTCTCTGAGCTTCTCAACATGATGGTTAAAATTTTAGAAAATTTACAGAGGATTCATTATAGAGAATTTCATCTGAGGATACTAGGTGAAAACTGCCCTCCAATTTACCTTCTCCCCTCAGTTCTTTTTCAATCTCCAAATTATCAGAGACGTTGAGACTGTTCTATATTCTCTTGAGATAAATTGTTTCACCTTTGCTTTGGCTTTCCCATATATCCTGCTCTACAATAAAGCACTTAAAGAATTATGACCTCTTATTGGGGAGCGTGAAATAAAATTGAAAATCATTAGCTTTCCCAATGGGCCTATAGCTATTAAATCTTTTCAGGAATGTGACAGATGCAATAATAAGCTGGCATCTATGGGTGGGCATTCAAATGTGCCTTTCATATCAAATATTTGACAAAACATTTCAGACATTTATATCAATAGATCGATCATCAGCTGCTTTCATGAAAAATTGGTTTCTTGACAGCAGTCTTAACCTTTTGGTTGAATCAGTCTTATTTGCAGGCCAGCAAGAGCAATGTAATTTTCCTTTTGAAGTTATGAAACTCTTTCATAAAGGTTAGGGCCAAATCGAATAGGTTTTTTAAAATTGTTTTTAAATTGTATATTGTATTTACTTATTGTTGTTTTATCTGGCTGTAAAACGCTCTGAGTCCTTCGGGAGAAGGGCGGTATAAAAATTAAATTATTATTATTATTATTATTATTATTATTATTATTATTATTATTACTACTACTACTACTATTATTATTATTATTATTATTATTATTATTATTATTATTATTATTATTATTATTATTATTATTATTAGGGCCAATGTAATTTTTCCATCCCATTCAAGAGTGATTTCTCCATTCTCTCAAGATACACTGGCTTACTTTGTAGTTTGGACTGTATGTCTCCATTGGTTTTGGCATTTATTTGTTTGTTCTTGGAGACTATCAGTTTCACTTAAATGTATCTGCCCATGCAATCAGATCGGATAGAGTAGATATACTCCACATTTCTTCCCTTGAACCTTACAATCTTGTGAGATTTAGGAATCACACTTTTTCCACAGGTTTTGTACCCTGGGGAATGCCCTTTCCCTTGACATCCAGCAAGCCTCTGTCCTCTTGAACCTCTAGAAAGTCATAACAAACTGGCTGTTTCCCCAAATATTAGAATACAATAAAGTTGGATGATATAAAAAATTATATATATTTGTCATAGTCAGTTTTTAGGACATGTTGTGAACAGCATTCATTTAGTAATAAAGACAAAAATCTAAGAAATAAATATTCCAAGTTTGCCTTACCTGAGTGCTAAAGAGACATCCTTGTATGTTGTAAGATAAATAATAAACTCAGAATAAATTCAGATTAGACAGAACATGTGGTAGAGTAACAATTCATAATCTTTAAATTTCAGGCACCTTAATTCTTTACAAATCACCATTTACAGAGTTCCTGCATTAATATTACTTGGTGGTAGTTCAATGTATTTCTAATTTCTAATTTAAATACTGTAAACTTTAACTTGTAAATATTATAATTTAAATATAAATATTGTAATTAAATATTGTAAACATTGTGTTTTACAAGTTTATCAAGGTACTATAGTTCTACATGAAACAGTTTATTTAAACGGTAAATTAAATTTATGAATGAAACTCAGTTCAATTTACAAATGATTTTTCATTTTTTCAGAGAGGACTAGTTGGGCTCGTAGATTATCCTGATGACGATGAGGAAGAGGATGAAGAAACTCTACCTTTGACACAGAAAGCAAAGTTAGAGTCTTCATAATGACAAGTATGAAGACCAGTATGGATTATGATATAAACTAGGTTTCCGGATTTCCAGAGTGGGAAGTCCATATTAATAATAAACTAAAGAATTACTGTGTATAACACAGATCAACTTTAAAACAGATTCTGCTAATGAGTGCCAATTTGGCGGAGCAGAAGAAGAGGAAATACTACGCTTTATGGAAAAACATGCCTTTGACCTCTCCAGCTTGGACCACACATTGCCCTTTTCTCAGGGAAGGAAATGGAAAATACAACGCCAACAGGGCAGGAGTTTTGATGGTGGAATTCTGGATGGGCTGTTCAGTTGTTACAATCAGATTATGATTTCTTGGACCATGTACAAGATTTTGAAGAAAAGGCTTTTCTGCCATAATTCTTCATTAACTAAGAATGCCAGCAGTTTCTTTATATAAAGAGACCTGCCTTTAAAACCACACATTCTGAACATTTTAGTCAAACTTCAACAGATTTTAAAAACAAAAAACTTTTCGGGGAGGGCTCAACATGTTTCCTCTTTTTTAATCTGTTCCCTTTTGCCCTTTAAACTGCAGATTTTTGTTTGGATATGAGGGATATATCTATCCCTTAATTAAAAGATTGAATGGAATTCTAGATGTCACTTTTATGTCATAATTTTATTTTTATTTTGCCCCGAGTGTATGCTTGGTTGTTGAGTATATATTTGGGACCATTAAAATTTTTTGATGTAATATAATCTCACTGTTGTGCTGGTACCTGTTTCATATGTGTAATTCTGTTCTACATCACATTTCCTAATGTGTTTAGAATTTTATGGGAGATGGTATAGTTTTTATTGAAAAAGAGCAAATTAATCTTGCCACAATGTGCATACAAAAGCAATACTATTTTGTGACTAAATATTTTATATTAAACTTTACATCATCAACTGTCTTGAAACAATTCAGGGAAATAGGTTGATTTTTTTTTTTACCAGAAAAATACTTTTTAAGTAATCTATAAATATGAAATTAGTATTCCAAAGAGATTTTGAAATTTCTTAACTCGGAACATACTGGTATGTTTAAATTCAATTTAAAGTGGTTATAAAGAGTACAGTCATACTAACACATTTGAATTTTGAAAATAAAAAAAATTAAAATTAAGGATTACAGCATTAGTGGTATTTTTTAAAAGTGATTCCCTTTGGAATACCAGTTTTAATTTGCACATTATTCTGGGCTTATGACATTTTTATGAGAATTTAATTAAACTCATTCTTGGTAAGAAAGTAAGTTATTCTAGAGAGGAAATAGTTATCATTGCCTTATTGCATACTAGACTAATATCCCAATTAAAAAACTGTTATATAGATTTTATTTGAATGCACTTAGATCCTAGTCATCAAAATACAGCAATTTTTCTGTAAAAGTGCATGTTTCAAGTATGATTTATATCCAGTTTCCTCAATCCTTCACAGTTTAAAAGACTTATTCTTCAGGTTAAAACTTCGGATAAAATTCCAATGCCCAAATATTGTGCTTTACAAAATTGTCTTGGGTTTTTTAGATGTATTAGCTGCAAATTTGTATTAGATATATTTCCTGTTTATCCTAATAACTTAGTTATCCACCAATCCACCAGGGAATAAGGAGATGTCTATGTTGTTGCTTCCAGTGATTTACTATCCATACCATGGATAATTGTGTGCAGTGGTTGATGGCAAGCACAGGACTGTGTTATTGCTAAATTAACTTTTTCCTAATTTTATCTACTCAATGACAATCATCTTCTTGTCCTCATGAGATACTTACATATAGGTCAGGAAGCCATGGTATGGTCAAAACATGAAACTGAAACAGACTGCTTCCAGATTGGTAGAGGAGCATGACAAGGCTGTGTACTCTTTCCTTATTTATTCAATTTACATGCTGAAGCTGGATTGGAAGATGAACATTGCATGCAATTTACATGGGCACAAGTTAGACTATGTTTCTCCATCTATGATACTGCCCTTATCCTAGTCCAACATTTAGGTCATCTTATGTCAAATCTTCACATTCCAGAAAGTAACAAGTTTCATGCTTCATATATCACAGAGCAAGGAATCTAAACTTTGTTTAATTACATCTTCCTCCAAGGATGCCATACCAGCTTTGAAAATCATTGAGCGATTCCTAAAATGTGCTTGTATTTTAGGACAGAATACAGGTAATCCTTGCTTACCAAACACATTTGGGACTGGCAGTTCCATTGCTAAGTGCTACAGTTGCCAAGCAAAAAAAATCACATGATTGTACTGGACTTATGACACTAGAGAGAGTATTTGTAGCTTGGGTTGTAGGTTGTGGCAGGCATTTGTTCTCCAAGCTTGCTATTTAGCTCCTGGGATGTTTTGTTACCAAACTAGGTAACATCTTCAGCAGGATTTCTGGGTGAAGTATCTTGCTCATTTATATAGTCCTGGGTGGTTGGTTGGTCTTGTCACAAGACCAACCTATTTCACCCAAAAACCCCACTGAAGATGTTACCTAGTTTGGTAACAAAACATCCCAGGAGATAAACAGAAAGCTTGGAGAACAGACCCCTGCCAAAATCTTTTTAGGTATATTATGTGAAAGAAACCCAGTGACCTCTATGGCTGAGCAAGAATTTGAATTTAGATCTCTCTCATCAAAAGTTGAACACTTCAAGTGGCACACTGTCTTATCTTAAATGATTTTAGTTAATTTTAATTGACTTCATTCTTTTAAAATGCCTTGCATTTGAGAGGAAAGCGTCCCTCTTTATGAAGTTGTTAACTTTTTTTAATGAAAGTCAGCATAAGTAGAGGGATTAAGCTACAATTTTGACTTCATTTTCCATTCCAAAAGAAATATATTTCGTTTGATATTCTGAAGATAGAGAATAAAATGGTTATCTTAGTTATCTTTCAATTTTTACTTCTTGAATGTATAGTGTACAAATTTACAGTAAACTCCCATTTTCTGAAAACAAATATAGAATCATGTGGCATCAGGATCTTTATTTTTTAACAAGGGTACATTATTTCAGGAACTCAATACTTGTTTATATCGCTGAGGTTAAATTTATTTTAGGAACTTTTCCTTTTTTTGTTTCCCCCAAAATTCCAGCTTCTAATCTAAATCTACATAATACTTAGTAAAAAGGTTAAAACCAGTTGCAAATAGTGCTTGCCCACTGATTACTTGGGTATATGTGTAAATGACAAAATATATCAACTGCAAATAAACCAGCTTTATTTTTATAAATAGCAATGAGTTCAAAATCTGGCCTGTATTTCCAGCAACGTAGTTTTTCAAAAGGATTTTTTTTTTTGCAGATTTAAATATATTTACTTTTAAAAAGTAGTAGCTACAATTTTGTCATACTTGTTAAATCAAGAAACATTTTATGTGATTTCTTTTTAAATTCTGAGAATTGCATGGCTTGCCAGCCCTTTAGTTTTGTCCAGCCATTTTCTAAAACCAAAATACTTTTACCTTCCCCCTAGTAAATACTAATAGAACCGTATGAGCAAGGAAGCTTTTGTTGATGCTTGGAATGGTTGCTGAGAGACGGTCAAAGGCAGGCAATTACTTTGTTGACAATTGGCACATAGTATATTTGAAATGTTTTCACACAGGAAATTCCTCTCAACTCCAAAACTGTTTGAATAGGCCTAGGGAAACCACAATATCAAAACATCCATATCTAGAGTTAACAAATCTTCAGTGAAAAAATAATGTTACCACTAAATGGCAGGAAAGCAATTCAGAAAACAGTTTGCTTTTATCCAATGACAAATAACTCGAGTTTTTTTTCCAGCCCAAATCTGGTAGTCTTATCTAAGTTTTCAGACTTTCTGATTTGAAACAGCATAGACAAAGCTTGAAGGAAATTTTCATTTTTAAAAAAAGGAACAATTGATTACAAAAAATGGCGGACATCACTGTTGTGTTGTAAAAATCAGAAAAATCTAACAACTATTTAATCCTATACATGTCTACAAGTAAGGTCCATGATGTATACTAGAATTTATTTTGAGATAATTGCTGATTTGAGGGGTCCTTGCTCTCTGAGTCAGTGCTAGCATTTCATTACTTAGTTTGGGTAATTAAACATCCAACACAGAGACCGCCAAAGACCCTTCATTTCAATCCTGAGCTACAAATATCCCCCTTTATTTGTGTGTAGATTTTTCTTTTAAGGTTTAATAAAATATAGCTGCTAGTCTTAGTAGATGCTTGATCCCCCAGTTTAAGTTGAACTAGTATCGGCAGTTTACCTGAATTCCTTTTATATGTACAATACATGACAAAAACACAAGCCAGCAAAGGTAGTGATGAAAGTGCAACAGTTAAAAGTGTTTGTTAAAAGCAAACATTTAATGTAACAAAGCAACCATTCAGAACAGAATAAGCAAATACTTGCTGAAACAGTTTATCCAGCTGCAAGCAATGCCTATTTTAAATCTGGGAGGGGGTATGTGTTGCATCACTTTTGTATTATGTGTGTTTTGTTTGAAATTCCCCGTTTGCTATGGTCATTAGGGGTTTTTTTCTGACATAATAACCACTAGATGGTGCAAATATACTACTGTAAGGTCTTTCTTATTGTAAAATGCACCATATTTTACCTTTTATAAGCTAAATCACTATGTTTAAAGCTCCAGTTTCAAGATACACTAGTTTTTAAGGCACCAGAATTATATTTGTATCAAAGTTGGTAGGTACTATATATGAAAAAAATCAAACCACTTGGTATATCCCACAAAGTCCAAATGTTTATTTTGTATAATTTTTCACTCTTCTTCAAATTTCCAGTAGCTTCCCTCCTGATGTTCTTTCTACCAGGAACACAAAGACTGAATGAAATTCATAGAGACTATTATTAATTTGCAGAAAAATATCTGAAAATTAGCCACATTTTTATTTAACAACTTTTTCCTGAGACACAGACAGGTGTCAAATAACGTCATCAAAGAAACAGCATCAGTTGTTTAAAGGAGAAGAGAAATGGAAGAAAGAAAAATTGATACCGTATGCTTGAGGGACAGTTCTTCTATCTACACTGAAACCTAATACAGTGCCTGCCAAACTTGTCCTTGAAGTTCCTACTTCATTTATGCATCTCACAATGCTGAACAGTAATGTGGTAAAAGCAACAGTCCCCTTTCCTGCTTTTCCATGCTCTAAAACAATAATTTATAAAACTATGCCTTGGAGGGAGTTCCTTTTTTTAAAATGTCAGTTCCACCAATCAAAACTAAGCATAATTTTGAAAATTAGCTTTTCAAATTAGCTTTTAGGCAGACAATTAGCTGATCCAACTGTATACAGTAGAACCTCTGGTCACAACCATAATTTGTTCCATAACTTTGGTCGTGACCTGAACCTAATTTTGGAAATTGGGCGCTTACAAAAAAAATGATGCATAAGGGGAAAAAAAATGTGAATGTTTTGGTCAGAATCTGATTTGGTTGTAGTCAGAAGAGTTTGTGACCAGAGATTCTACTGTATACAGGCATTTCCTGATTGTCAATTAGACTACAATTTCCAAAGCTGCAACTATTTTCCGATATCCATACACAACAGTGCCTCTGAAATGTTAGAAGTCTGGCTGTCTCATAGTACTTATTAGCAATGGAAAACAATGCAGATTCAAATTTCAAATACTACTGATTTGGGAAAATCTGTTCAGGACCAAAACTATACAGTATATGGTAAACCAGAAGTTATTTCCTATTTATTTATTTATTTATTTATTTGATTTTTATACCGCCCTTCTCCCGAAGGACTCAGGGCGGTGTACAGGCAAGATAAAACAATACAATATACAGATTAAAATACCATTTAAAAAACTTATTTAAATTAGCCTAAAATTAAAAATTTCCATACTAAAAACCCCGTTTAAAAATTGATAAAATTTCACATTAAAGATGTGAATAAAGATAAAGAGATGTGTCTTCAGTTCGCGACGGAATGTCCGAAGGTCAGGTATTTGACGTAAACCCGGGGGAAGCTCATTCCAGAGTGTGGGCGCCCCCACAGAGAAGGCCCTTCCCCTGGGGGCCGCCAGCCGGCATTGTTTGGCGGACGGCACCCTGAGAAGTCCCTCTCTATGGGAGCGTACGGGTCGGTGGGAGGCATGTGGTAGCAGCAGGCGGTCCCGTAAGTACCCAGGTCCTAAGCCATGGAGCGCTTTAAAGGTCATAACCAACACCTTAAAGCAGGGGTGTCCAAACTTTTTTGAGTGAGGGCCAAATACAGAAAAATAAGCAAAGGCCCGGGCCACGGGGGGGGGGGATGGGCGTGGCTTATTTTGGGGTGTGGCTTGGTGGTCATGTGACTGGTGGGCGTGGCTAACTGCTCATGTGACTGAGTGGATGTGGCTATGGGCATAGAAACTACTCAGAGGGCTAAAAAAAGTAATTTTTGACCAGTCCTCACACTTATGACCATCCTCACATTTATGCCCATTGCAGCATTTTTATTTTTATTTTTTATAAAAAGTTTTATTTTTACAATCATATCAAATAATTCATCCAATGTACAGTTATATACAATTAGTCGGGCTTGCCCAGTCACCACCACCCTTTTTAACACTCTTCCCTCTTCTACCTTCTTTTACTTTCCAAACCTTCCTCTCCTTCTCTTATCTACATCCACTCCTCCTCCACCCTACACCTTCCTTCTCCTCTACTATCCCTCTTCCTTCCTCTTCTCCTCTTTCCTACCTCCTACTCTCTTTTCTCCTCCCCACCGTTCTAAAATGGTAACTATGCAGACCCGACCCTACATTAATTATATTTCTTCAATAATCCCTGTACATTAACCATCACTCCATCTCTACCAAACCCCCCAATTCCCTCCCCTTACCCCCACCCCCACCCCGACTTCCCAGAACAAAATGCAGGGTATCAAAACTAACAATCATAATCCAAAATAATTCCTAAATTATAATCTTTAGTCACACCACACTTAGTCACACTCTCAATTCCCCTCTCCTTCAAAAATATATCTAATACAAAATATTTCCTAAATTTACTCATATGCTATTCGATATTTTTTTTTATCTGATACTTATTTTAAATATAATCAATCCACATTTTCCATTCTAAAATATATTTTTCTAGTATATAGTCTTTCAAGTAAGCGGAGATTTTTGTCATCTCTGCCAGATTTGATACTTTGAGTGTCCATTTGTTGTTTTGTTTTGTCCATTCTTCGATTGTAGGCATTTTTAACAACCATATCACTCATTTCACAACTGCTTCACAACTGGACAACAAACAGTATATAAGCCTAGTAAATTCATGTGTGGCCCGGGCCACACACAAGAGGTAACATATTGACACATGATTACTGTGTGTATTTCTAACTCGCCTATAATGTGAAGAACATTGCTCTCAGTGGGAGCAGTGATGCTGTCCTTTGGATTGAAGGATGGCTGGGATGTCAGGAGAAAGTTTGGTGGTTGAGACACGAAGGACTTCACAGAGATGGCTATCAGTCATTCTGGATCTCAGTCTGCTTTTGTTCTGATTTAACAGAGAAAATGTTTGTTCACATATGTATGTTGAGCGAACAGGCTCATCATTCTTTTGCATGGCGTCTCATCAGAGGAAACTTGGCATGATCCAAATTCTGATAGAAGTCAGGAGGAGAGAAGCTGATGTTGACTCTTCAGAGAATCATCACATTGCATTTCAATCAGTTCTAACTGCAGACTCTCCTCCACTTCTTCTGCATCCACCAGGAAGGGGTCGAGAACAGCTTGATTTGTTTTCAATGACAGAAAAATCTTGAAAACGCTGGTTGAATTCTGTCACGAGAGATGTAATTATAGAAACATATTTCTCCTTTTTAGCAGAAAGGTCTGCCTTTGGAAAAGCAGACTTGATTTCAGACAGCGAGGGAAGTGTACAGCATTAAAGCTTCGTAGTTGTGTCTCAAACAGGCGGAGCTTTACACAGAAGGCTTTCATGTGCGCATACAGGTGTGATACCAGCTGTTCTTTGCCTTGTAGGTTCTTGTTCAGTGTATTCAGATGATGAGTAAGATCAACTAAAATGCCAGGTCTGCCAGCCACAGAGGGTCACTCAGTTCATGAAGAGGTCGGTCCTTCTCTTTCAAAAAATTGTCGATTTCTGATCTCAGCGAATAAAACCGCTGCAGAACAGAGCCACGGCTGAGCCAGCGCACATCAGAGTGGTAGAGTACATCCCCGTATTCAGCATCCATGTCAGATAAGAAAGCTTGAAATTCCTGTGGTACAGTCCTCTAGCTCGAATTATGTTGACAGTTTTTACAACAGTGTTCATCACATCGCCCAGCTGCACAGTCTTGGCACACAGTGCTTCTTGGTGGATTATACAGTGCATCCTAACAGCCTCACCTCCGCTCTCTTTTACCTTGACGCACACCATGGATGCCATTCCTTTGCGCTCACCCGTCATGGCCGGAGCTCCATCCGTTGTTACTCCACAGAGCTTGTCCCATTTAAGCCCCATCTTTTCAATTGCCTCTGACACAGCGTCAAAAATATTTCCACCTGTCGTTGTGCCTTTTAGGCTCATCATATCAAGCAGCTCCTCCGTACAGCAAAATTATCATCGACTCCCGCAAAAAATTAAAAGCTGTGCGGTGTCTGTGGCGTCTGTGCTCTCATCGCATGCTATCGAGTAAAAATCAAAAGCACAAGCTTTTTCTCAGCTGAAGTTTCAGGTTAGCTGACAAGTCCTCGATTCTCCGCACCACTGTATTTCTGGATAAGGTCACGTTGTTGAAATCCTGCACTTTTTCCGGGCACATTACTTCTGTGACTTTGATGAGGCACTGCTTTATGAAATCACCGTCTGAGAACGGTTTGCCATGCTGGGCAATAAGTTTTGCGACTTCATAGCTTGCTGCTGTGGCGTTTTCCTGTATTTTGTTAGCACGAAATAAAAACTGTTGTTGAGCTTGCAGGCTAGCTGCCATTTGCTTGAATTTCTGTGCTCGTTTGGCACCTGTGTACGATGCGTAGCTCTGATGCTTGGTCTCATAGTGCCGATGGACATTATACTCTTTCATCACGGCAACATCTTCATTGCAAATCAAACAGACACACTTTCCGTTGATTTCTTTAAAGAAATATTCATTTTCCCACCGTGTTTGAAATCTTCTACACTCACTTGCTATCTTGCGTTTCTTGGTGCTGCCATTTCTGGTGACTCGTGGTAAATAGACTATATCAGAGGCCTGAAAACCTGGGACATTACAATACAGATGGATACAGTCAGTCTACTAAAAAGCAACAATATGTGGATATCATCTTCAATTAAGGGGGGAAAATGTTTCATATTCATTCATCTTGGCCAGGGGTGTCCAAACTTGGTCCTTAAGACTTGTGGACTTCAACTCCCAGAGTCCTCAGCCAGCAAAGCTGGCTGAGGAACTCTGGGAACTGAAGTCCACAAGTCTCAAAGAGACCAAGTTTGGACACCCCTGTTCTAGACTCTCGATCATCCCTGTTGCTTCTCTCCAAATGTATCTAAATTGGTCTCAATCCATATTTGTGGTACTCAAAATTGGACCCTGTACTGAAAGTAAAGAATGATTAATGCAGAAAAAAGACCTATTTCTGATAATGCAAGATAAAATACATTTGCATTATTTATATCGCAGCCATTATTTATTGAATTTATATGCCTTCCATCTCTGTGATAATGCAACTCTGGGCATCATGTTATATGGCTGAGTCACATTCAGTTTGTAGTAACATAACAACATGCAATTCAATTTTCTTGATGAGTACCATTGATAGCTGGGGAATTCTGGGAGCTGAAGTCCACCTACTTTAAAGTTACCGAGTTTGTGTGTCCAATCACACCTGGCCAATAAAGAATTCAATTCAATTCAATTCAATTCTATTCTATTCTAATTCTATTTGTTTTTAATATCCCCCAAAATACTTCATTCTGTAGGAGGGTGGGTGGGTGGGTGCTGACTTTATACAGAATCTGTATAAAGGGGAAAACCCAATACCTCTGAGCATCTGTCGAGTAACCTGGACTCCCAGGGTATGAGCTTCACTCTTTGGGGTCTGGTGTTCCCCCCAGGAATTTCCACCCAGAAGCAACCAAAAGAAAGAAGTTTATCCAAAAATTAAGATACCCCCTCGGGGGTGTCCCCTAGTCCGGCTATTCCTTTTCAAGATAATTGCAATTCTCCCATCGAGGCCCACCTGGATACTTTTGTTTTCTCTCCAGACCGGGAGAAGGAAGAGGTACAGGAGAGGATGCTTATGGCTCCTGCAGGATCAGCCCGCTGGAGGGATTTAGGGTGAAAAGTGGTGGCTGCAGGCGCCGCCGAGTGGTTTGTCTTGGCAAGAGGCGGCGGCGGCGGCTCCAGTATCGGAGGGTAGCCATAGAAACCGCACAGCGCCATAGCAACTGGATCCTTCCTTCCCCGGGACACAAGGAGGGAGGAGGCAAGACTGGCGGATCCGCTCCGCCCGTCGGTCAAGCTGCGTCAAGGGCTGCAGCGGTAGCATGGTGCGGTAAAAGCAAGAGGAGGAGGAAGAAGAGGAAGCGCCGGGGAAGGGAGGCAGAGCCCGCAGTCTCCGGGCCGGAGGAGTCGGGCCTTGGTTGCTGCCAGAGGAGAGCAGGTGGGGCAGCCGGAAGAGAGCAGCAAGGCGGCGATCAGCCCCCAGGCTGGCGATTCGAGCCCTGCAGATTGGAAGAAGCGCGCCGGGGGGAAAAGAGGGTTTCTTTGAAACTGGAGAAAACCCGGAAGATACTCGGCGGATCCTTCCCCGGCAGACTCCTGGTTCCCGCTTCTGCAGAAGCCAGAAAATCCGCCTTGCCCAGGTTTTCAAACCCTGGAAAGACTTTGGCTCGGATTTGGGTTTTGCATTTCTTATTCCTGAGATTTCTTCTTGCGCCGCCTAGCAGTCCGCTCATTTCCCACCCACCCTTAGAAATGGAGCGCGCTCCCTTTTTCCCCTGTCTAGACGGCAGGCGCTGTTAACCCTCCGAGCTTTTAACTCGGGATTTGCGCGGAATTTACTTCAGTGCAACCAAGGCGCGTGGATTGATGTGTCCAGTTCGTGCAACACGCCCAGCAGGATTTTTCCCCCCGAATTGCATATTGGTTTGATCAATGCATTCCTTTGATTTAAAATTCCACCCAAGCCTCCAATTTTACACCGGATTAAAAGACTGTCGGGTCTCTCCTTTTGGTGACGCGCTGCTTTCGCGCTTGCTGCCTCTTTCGCGCTTGCTGCCGCCTCCCCCCCCCTCCCTTCGTTATTCCCACCCGAGGAAGGCGAGGACAGAGCTGCTGGGCCGGGCACGGCCAGCAGCCTCTTTCGCGCTTGCTGCCGCCTCCCCCCCCCTTCGTTATTCCCACCCGAGGAAGGCGAGGACAGAGCTGCTGGGCCGGGCACGGCCAGCAGCCTCTTTCGCGCTTGCTGCCGCCTCCCCCCCCTCCCTTCGTTATTCCCACCCGAGGAAGGCGAGGACAGAGCTGCTGGGCCGGGCACGGCCAGCAGCCTCTTTCGCGCTTGCTGCCGCCTCCCCCCCCCTCCCTTCGTTATTCCCACCCAAGGAAGGCGAGGACAGAACCCCTCCTCACCTGTTTCTCGATGGCGGCCCGAGGAAGGTGAGGGTAGAACTGCTGGGGGCAGGCACAGCCAGCAGCCTCTTTCCCGCTCGCCGCCTCCTCTGCCCCCTCCCTTCATTATTCCCCGCCCATGGGGAGGAGCCGCGAGCCTCGCAGCGCGAAAAGGGCCATTTTAAATTATACTTCCAGAATTTGCTGCGGGCCAAAAAAAACTGACCCGCGGGCCGCAGTTGGCCCGCGGGCCGTAGTTTGGACACCCCTGCCTTAAAGTGCACTCGGAAGGCCACAGGCAGCCAGTGTAGCCTGCGCAGGATCGGTGTTACATGGGAGCTACGCGCAGCTGCATTCTGGACTAACTGAAGCCTCCGAGTGCACTTCAAGGGGAGCCCCATGTAGAGAGCATTACAGTAATCCAAGCGAGAGGTAACGAGCGCATGAGTGACTGTGCATAAGGCATCCGGATCAAGGATATGATATTTGATTGGCATGTATTTATTAAGACAAGACACTGTTCTCGGCTTCCAATAACAAATTACCCTCCTGTTCAGTACAGAGCTTCCCCCAAATGCCTTAAGTCCCATCTTTTAAAATCTGGTGTTTTTTTTCAGTCAAAATATATTTCTCAACTTGGCAACTTGAAGAAGTATGGATTTCAAATTCCATGATTCCCCAGCATGCAGGATATTGGGAGGAGGGGCAGAGCTTTGATTATGCTACTCATGACACCTATCTTGATTATCTTTTAAGTTCTCCTCTAGAAGCATCTGGCTAGATATCCCAGTAGTTAAAATATTTGAGATGAATATACTTTTAATTTATGCTATATTAGCATTAAATCAAAATAACTTTTTGAAATCATTTGTAACAAATCCACTAGGTGGATTGTTGATTTATACAGTAGTGGTAAAAGTATTTGTTTACAGGAATACTGGGAGTTGAAGCCTTACCTATCTTAAACTTGGCAAGGTTGAGAAACTTTTAAGTTTTCAAAAGTGCAGTTAGTACATCTCTGTCCTTCCAGCTAATTTTGAGAGGTCAGAAGGAAGGATAAAATAAGGAACTTTTAAACTGTATTCCAACACCCAATAAGTCAAACGCTAATTGAACTTCACTGTAAAAGCCAACTTGTTATGCTTCCAGAGGTTAAACATCTCAGTCAAAAGAAAATTGGGAAGGACTTTCTTCCTAGAGAACCATACATGGTTAACCCATCTTCATGCTCTCCAGATGTGTGAAGATTACAGCTTTTATTTAACTCAAACAATATGTCCATTAACTCTACTGACTGGAATGATGAGGAGCTGAAGGAGGCTCAAGACAAACTTCTATTTTTAGCGCCAATGTCCTCCTCAGCAGCACCAGACTAATAAAAGAATGAGTGTATACAATATATTGAAGGGACGTGGTGGCCCAGGGGCTAGGACATTGAGCTTGTCGATTGAAAGGTCGGCAGCTCAGCGCTTCGAATCCCAAGTGCTGCCGTGTAACGGGGTGAGCTCCTGTTACTTGTCCCAGCTTCTGCCAACCTAGCAGTTTCGAAAGCACATAAAAATGCAAGTAGAAAAAATAGGGACCACCTTTGGTGGGAAGGTAACAGCGTTCCATGCGCCTTTGAGTTAATGCCGGCCACATGACCACGGAGATATCTTCGGTCAGCGCTGGCTCTTCGGCTTTGAAACGGAGATGAGCACCGCCCCCTAGAGTCGGCAACGACTAGCACATATGTGCGAGGGGAACCTTTACCTTTACCTTTATACAATATATTAAGTTAAAAGTAAGCGAGCTGTCTATAGCTCAGTTATTTAATTTAGCAAACCACTGTTAACTATCCTGTGTTTGAGCAAATGCAATCCTTGTGATCTACTACGTAGGTGTGGGGAAATATGACAAATGCTCTAAACCACACACTAGCCTTATCAAGCTTTAGCAGAGCACTTTACTGTAGTTGTTGTCAGCTTATAAGGATTAAGGAAAAGCATCTATGGCAATATTTCTCAATTTTGGCCACTTGAAGATGTGTGGACTTTAAACTCCCAGAATTCCCATGCTGGCTAGGAAATTCTGGGAGTTGAAGTCCATACATCTTCAAGTTGCCAAAATTGAGAAACACTGATCTATGGTATGATATGGAACCTGCAATGTAATTGACCTTTCAGTTAAAAGGGTTTTAGAACCCTTTTGAGTTCTAAAAGAGATAATCTAGTTATTTTGCTTCTGCTAAATCTATTAAAACCTAATGTTATTTGGTAGACAGTGTTTCTAAAGTATTATACACACAAGCTAATTTATATTTGTTGCCTGAAGCAATTCTACGATTCTGCATATTACACAAATCCAGAAATTTGATTTCTACAACTGACCATCTTAACAACTGACTTTGGACAGCATACATTAAACATAATTTGTATTACTACCATAAATCACAGTGGAGTGTGTTGTGTGAACATAACCACAATTATCCTTTTTTGTGTATTGTGTATTTGTCTCCAATTCCTTCCAATAGCTGCCTGTCTAACTAAATGTGAATCTACCACTCCAACAGAAGATAAGGTAATAATGCATTCTATATTAATAAGAAAAAAGCAAGGCCCTTTTATATATTTTATTATTAAAAACTATTTCTGAAGATAACTAGTAGGAAAGGGCTTCGTTGCACACAGCAAAAGCCAAGACAATCGGGTGTTGTCTTTATGGTTCCCACCATTAAGAGCTGCAGTTTCAGCAACAGCTGTAATCTGCATTTTCCATCACCCTCCCTAAATTTATTCCCAGGACTGTCTGTCTATCTAATTCTAAAGGGTCACTTGTCCACTTTTTACCCTTTTGAGGTTTGGACGTGCGTGTGTTTCTCATCAGTTCATATTTTAAACCCAATAGGGAAGCCTAAAAAGTTGCAGCGCTGTTAGTTAGCAAAGGCTATTAGTTAGCACAGAAGAAAAACATCCTGGAGCGCGCCCGCGTGTGGGTGTGCGTTTGCGTCTACCATGGTGGTGGTTTTTGTGTTGAAAACGAGGCTCGGCGATCCTTCCAGCCGCTGCCAAATTTTTAAGCAGCCAGAATCGTTCTCCTTTCCCTCGGCCTTTCTCTGATCGCTCAGGGCCACCCGTTCCTTCACGCGCAACGGGGCTCGTCCCTTTCCTCTCCGGCCAAGGACTCCTCCTCGGCTTCCCACAGCGAGGCCAGCCGTCAAGAGGTGCCAGCCACTGAACGCCGCATTCCCTCTCCACCCAAATCTCCGTATCTCTTCTGCTCCTGATGCAGGGGGTTGCGGTAGCTGGATTTATCTGCTCGAAAATGGCTGGTTTGTAGCCGGACTTGCCATAAACTTCGCAAGTCAGCGGACTACCAGGATCGCGTCGCACGCGAAAAAGCTTACAGTCTTCTCGATGTGGGACCCCGCATTTCCTGTACACACTTTGTTTCTCTCCCCCTCCTGTTCGCCACCCTCTCCCCGCCTCCACTAACGCTGCACAGCTAACACCTTTCCAGCCCAATTCGACTGCAAGCCACTTCTATTGGTCACTTCAAACCTTTTCCCCAGATTGTCATTTGCAACCCGGAACGTCGATCATGTTTTTCTTTAAACCCCCCCGCTCCTCCCTCCGACTCCTCCCGCTTGCCCCCCTCCCTTCTCTCTGTCTCCGTTTCCAACCTAAGAGAAAAGCGCGCGTCCTTCCTACAGGTAGTAGCTCCGGCGCTCCCGTTCGCCCTGTATAAAGATTGGGGGCTTAGAGCGCGCGGACGCGAACCGTGGCGCGCCTTCGCTTCTTTGCGCTCGACCTTCCGTGAGAAACAGGACAAAACTTGCCAAAGCTGCCGGTTTAAAAAAGCTCTTTTACTCTTTTCAACGAAGTAGAAACTGCGGCAACGGCAGCAACAGTAGCCGCCGCCGGAGGGAATAAAAAAAAAACTCGCGACGATCAAAAGCGACAAAAGCTGTTTGTGAGCAGTTCCGTCCCGTTGCTGCTCTCCGCTGGCCGGCTACTTGCCTTGCCCCTCGGCAGGTTGTGAACTGGAGGCGGCTTCTCTCCCCCACCCCAGAGAAAGTGGGGAAGGAGGGGAGGGAGCTGCTCGCGCGTCCCTCCCCACTGCCGCCTAGGGGGAGGGGAAAGAAGATGAACCTCGCATTGTTCCCCTAAGCAGGCGACTCCTTTCTGGGCCATGGGCTCCGCGCCTTTGTTCCCAGGCTGAGCCCTTCCCCAGCCGCCTCCTGCTTTCGGATCCAAAGCAAACGCGGCGCTTTTCCTCTCAGGCAAGATGGATGTGACCGTTTCCGAGCTCCTGGAACTCTTCCTGCAGAGCCCTTTGGTGACCTGGGTGAGTTTGGAAAGCGGCCGGGCGTTGCAGAACCGTTTTCTGGGGCCGAGCGTTCCGCCCTTCGCTGAGGGAAAAAGTTTGGGATGGGAGGAAAGCGGCTTCCCTCGTGGCGCGCCGGGCCCGGCCACCTGGGAAAGCGCGCTGTCTGGCCAGCGGTGGGGGGGGGGCAGTGAATTGGGAGCGGCGAGCGTCAAAAGTCCGGTTTTTTGATCGCTGAGACTTTTCTCTGGCCTTCCGAGTGGGAGCAAGTTAATTGGACGTCCAGGGGAAACGGTTATTTCAGCGGAAATCAATGAGAAAGGTTATTTTCTCCGCACCCTAAATTATTGCCAATGCAATAACTTATTGGCAATGTTGGACTAACCGGGATCAAAAGCCAGACGGAGGGCAGAGAGCAAAACAAAAAACAAAAACCCAAGAACTGGGTATTGTTGGAAGTTCCGCCTTTTGGTTCTGAAAGAAAGTAGTTTCTGTTTTGTTGTCGATATGGCAGCAAGGTGTCAGGCAGGGGATTAAAAGGGGAAGCTCTTATTTCCCCCCCCCTTTTTTTTTTTAACTAGATAGGCTTCTGCGTTGAAAATACATGATTATATCGAACCTTGTAAGGAAAAATATTTTCATAAATGTACAAATCTTGTGTAAATCATTAACGGCTTTGAGTTAGTCATTATGTACATTGCGCTTGAACACTTCTTTGTAAGACTGTATTTGTAACTTCCCTTATACTGCCTCCTGTACTGTAGACTCTCCTTTACATTAGAATCGTGGGTGCGCATGCATGCTTCATTGTTGTACATATGATGGTGTGTGCTAGCCACTTTGTAGAAGTTTTACTTGTACAGGTATATTGCTGCATTGCATTGCATTGAGACATATATCCCAATTTGATTTCTGGTCTATGGGTAGAATTTTACTTGATTAATCAGTTTCCTTTATGTTAGAAATAAATGGGCCCACTTAGGAGGAAATGTTTCTGAGGTTGGTACTAGGAACCAATGCATTTTAAAGATACCATAGATTTTATAAAATAAATTATTGAATTCATTGGAGCAGATAGAAAGGTAGTGATTTGTGGATAGGCATTGAATTTTCAGGTGTTTATACAAAACTTGTACATTTGCGGGGGAGCATAAAACTAGTAGCATATGTGCTACCTCTGATGCCATGCTTATCCATTTGTTATCTCTTCCTTTGATTTCAGCAAAACTAAAAAGTATCTCTACCAAACCAGCATTTGGGAAGAAAGGAAAAGCAAACCAATCTGACATGACCAAATATTTTTGCTCTGCTTTTTGTAGTCAAAACACTCTATATTACAGATTGAACCTGATTTTATCACATGGTGCAGAAATAATAACACAATACTGAGATTCTCTTAAATAGTCCTAATAAAAATGTACACAATACTGAATGAACTAGCTAGTGCATTTCTCCTGGTTATTAGTTCTTGTTTGCAGGAAATTCTTACTCCAAAATTCAGTAATTTACCTGCAGTTTGGCTTCTTGTTCCATGTTGTGACATGTATAGATTGGGGCTCTAAAGAATTTGATATGGAAACTCTTAATAATGTAGCAGGAGTAAGATAAGTGTGCTGTGTTACAAGGTTACATTGGAAGAAGCCAAACGTGTTTATATTTTAGCAGAATTGTTCTGCTTATAAGAGGGTGACAAAAATTTCATGATAAACAGATTCTTTTTAAGAAGCAGTCAGTTGCCTTGGTCAGTGTGGAGAATTTAAATGAATTTAACAAAGATTTTGGAAGAAAACTAGATCTGGCTCAGATGAATTTTGATTGGATTTATAGCAGAGAGAGCGAAACTGGCTTCAGGCTATACATTGGGAGACTGTGAATTCTAGTTACACCCCCCCTCAAGCCACTTGGGTGACCTTGGAGCAGTCACTTTCTCTCAGCCTTAGGAATGGCAAACCACTTCTGAAAAACCTTACTAAGAAAACTGTAGGGATACATCCAATGGTGGGATTCAAATAATTTAACAACCGGTTCTCTGCCCTAATGATTTCTTCCAACAACCAGTTCACCAAACTGTTCAGAAAGTTAACAACTGGTTCTCCCGAAGTGGTGCGAACTGGCTGAATCCCACCACTGGATACATCTAGACAGTCTCTGGGAATCAGACATAATTGAACTGAAGGTGGGTGGGGGGGAATAGCAGAGATAATAATGGACATTTATTTTTCTGTAAAAGAAGCTTTCTGTGTACCTTCACCTTATTACTACTAGTATGGCTGCAGATATCATGGGAAAATAGCAAGAAGAGTACAGATTTCCATGAAATTCCTGTTTCCTGTTCTAATAAAAGGAGATGTGGATTCTTCAGATCACTGTTAATAGCTGGAGAATGGATCCCTTCCAGCCCAACAAAACCAAGTTTTTTGCCACCAAAAGGAGTATGATAACCATTTTCACAATTAGTTTATAACCCTCAAATGATAATTCAAATGAATATACACATGCAGTTCCCAAAACAAAATTAATATATTTCATCTTTTGAAAGCATTTTCTAAAATGTTTTATGTTTTCTGGCAGGTAAAAACGTTTGGACTACTAGGGAGTGATAATGAAGACAAACTTGCAGTGTATATGAATCTAGCAGATGGAGTCTTCCTGAATAAAATAATGCTGCAAATGTAAGTTAACCCAAAAGAGCGAATGGCTTTTAAATTTTATAAAAT
The DNA here is from genome assembly GCF_028640845.1 of Ahaetulla prasina. Lineage (NCBI taxonomy): Eukaryota > Metazoa > Chordata > Lepidosauria > Squamata > Colubridae > Ahaetulla > Ahaetulla prasina. The sequence continues at coordinate 330,855,897 of NC_080539.1, read as the reverse complement.
ATATCTGTATTGGAAATCACTGAGACTGAACAAATATCCTGTTTCCATGCTAGATAGATAGTGTAATGGTTTTTCCCTTTGGAAAATTTAATAAATAATCACTCTTAGCCTATGTTTGGTTTTGGAACACATTTTTGTTTTGTGTTATATATTTAGCAAATGTCAAAAAAGAACAGCACAGAAAAGATAATCTGTCATATTGTGCCAATTATTAAGCAAAAGGGAGTTCTTATTCCATAACCATAAGAGCACATCCTGACATACACATTGTCTCTTATGAAAATCTTAATAACTCCAGTTAAGGGTTTTTAGAAAACGGGCAGAGGAAAGTTTCCAGCTGAGACCTTGGAGAACAGTTGACACTTAATCTTGAACAATTTTATTACAAACTGCCCTCCAGAAACTTTGAACAGCTGCTCCCATTCCTGATTTGCTAATTGGGTTTATAGAAAATAGAAACTGAAAATTTTGGGGGTGTCAAGTTGTAAGAAAAACTGGTACGGGTAATAGTATGCCTGATGGTCATAAAACTCAAATGATATCTTAGAAAATATTGGGAGTGGAGTCATAGGGCTTTTGAAAATATTTTTTTAATATTTTAAATGGAAGACCCCAATGACATTTACTTTCCCCAACCCATGTATGTTAGAAATCGAATACATAAAGGAGATTAGGACTCCTGTCTGTCCCCAGGATGACTCTGAATATCGAAAAGAAAAGGACAAAATTTGGAGTAGGAGAGAAAACGGCAAAATAAAGATCAAGTTCAAAAATGGGCTGGATCCAGCTGAAAGCTGCAGTGCATCGTTACCGTGCTTGCTGAGAATAGCCTCTCTACTTCCTCCTTCCTGGTCACATGACCTAGATGTGGGTTGTCCTTAAGGGATCATAAAGATTTTCATATGCCATGCCCGGTTCCCTTATTAACAAGTATATTATTGACAAGTATATTTCATAGCTTTGTAAGAAGTGTCTTAAACCTGTCCATTTTAAGAGTTACATTATTTATCAAGCACAGATTAGAAATTAACCTAAAATGGTAATGGATAAGAAACTGTAATGCCCAGGGGAAATTTAATTTGTGCATAAGTCATTTTTTTAGCTCCGTTAAGCCTGACTTTGACCACATCTCTTCCTGTTGCAGAGTTTATGGAGGGATGAAAAAATCTCTTCCATTTCAGTTTCATGCTTGAGTTGAAACAGGCGCTTTTCAAAGAGTCTTAAGTCATACAGTTTTTTCAAGCCTGAGGTTTTCTTTAAAGATGTCCTTATTCTGTTCTTATTGCACGTCATGCCCACCCATCTTAAAAGTTCATTGATTTCCAGAAATGAACATTTTCCACAGATGTGACGTGTGTTTAAAACTTGGACTGTTGGAGCAGCTCAACAAAGCTGGTTTTCTTCTTCCATTACAGAAGGGATTTTTTTTAAACAAAACAAAACAAAACCAGTATTGGCAGCATGCCCGGTTGTGCCTCAAGATCAATGAAACTAAAACCTTTATCCAGTAGGGTTGGGTCTGTTTAACACAAAACCAGAATGGTAGCATTTGTGTACAGTCCAATCTAGCTTCACTGTAAGGTGATCATGGTGACAGTCTATGACCTTTCTGGCTAGCTGTTCAAGCTTTTCAAAGTACTTATTTCTCCACTGCAAAGCACAGGTTTTTCTTCCTCTTCCTCATTTCTTTTCTGTGTCTGACCTTTTAAAATAAGAATAAATCTTTTTTTTCCACCCAGGGCAAGTCTATTCTTAAGGTCTCTGATTTAAAAAAAAATCAATGTATTGTTGTGTGGTTTTTTGCAAAATTTGACAGCACATTTTGCAGAGATTTTGTTTTGTTTTGTTTGAGAAAATATAGGTACATTCTCTTGGCACGTTAGCTATACTTTGTGATTTTTCCCTTGAGTCTCAAAAATTATTCCGATAATTATCTGAATATGAGTATTATACTATTAGCATCCAAAAAATAATAAAAATGGCAGAGTACACATTACTTTGCTTCTTTGAATAGAATATAGTTATTCAAATTGTGGTTGAATAACTGTATTCTCTTATAGTGCAGATTATTCATCCACATGCTATTGTGGAAAGCAGTAAAAAAAAATATCCCTCATCTAAGATGTTTTACAGCTTCGGGGAAACCTTTAATGTATGTTTCTGATGTTTTTTTCTGCCTTCCATGTGAGTGTTTTCCAGCAAGTAGTTCCCCAAAAGGAGCTGCATGAATATGCTCTCATCCAGCATACAGATGACATAATCTGTCCACTGGGTCTGTGCTTCCATCAGCAGTGTGAGAACTGATGGTAGACTTTCTTCAGAGAGAACTTCAGCTTCTGATACTTTATCTGGCCATCTGATGCCTAATGTACTATGAACACAACTTATATGGAAATGGGTGAACTGTTTTACAGGAACGAGTCCTTGCTTCCAGAATACTGGAATGACTTATTGAGCTTCTCTATAAATACAGGACCACAACTTTGGGGTATTTCTGCAAGTATGGTATCTACCCTTGAGCTTTGGCTGACAGCTACTCTTTATGTCAACTTGGGGAATCTTTCCTATTGCCTCCTCATTAAAAGATGACAGTCAGTACCTAACTACCAGTCAACAGCTTAGTGGCAGAAATTTTTGTCCCACTTAGGGTCGCTAAGCAAGGACCAGCTGTGGTGTAGTCCCACAAAATCTAGAGGCATACTTTCAAGAAGACTTCCACAGGAATTAGGTTATTCTGACTTTAGGTCTCTTAAGGAGACTTGTTTTTTCAAATACAGTAACAAATTTAAATAATATATGTAATAGTAAATTTGAAATGATAATTGATAATGGCAGTCTCCCACACATACACATACAACCGAGTATGCTTTTCTATTGCAGTTAATCCAGGAAACTATTTTTCAAGAAGCTGATCTAACCTGGCAAAAATTACACTTCCTGTTGAACTTAAACCACTTTCAAATCCTTTTATGTATTTGTTGACTGGCTATGTAAAGGAGCAAATTGTGCATGATCATTAATTGTAAAAAATAGAGTAAGCTCTAGGTTCAATAGTCCTCTGTTTAGCAAGTTTTCCTTTTAGAGACTTTACTTCCATTTAACAGACTGGGAGCCTGTTAAATTGGGTGTGTGTGTGTGTCTATTAATTGTAGGGGTTACTCTATAAATTGTTTTGTTGCAAACAATGTACTTATGACTACGACATAATTACACAAAGACTTAAATTGAGGCAAAATTTGTAAATGTGGATTTAGTGGACATCACTGCCTTCTGAACACTAAAGATTTTACTATAACAACACAGGCTGTGAATTGGACTTTTCATGGTTATTCCACTCTGACAACTTTTCTGAGTTTATTTATAGCCATACTTTAACTTCCACTAAATTAATTTTCAATTTATACGACATTTTTAGTTTATTACAAAGAAGTGTGTTAATTTTGAGTACTTAGGATACTATGACTATTAACTATTTGTGAAATAATAAATAAATGGTATAAATAAACCAACCTGCCCAGAGTTGGTTGAAAGCTGGGTGGCTACAAAAATGTTTTAAATATATACATACATACATACATACATACATACATACATACATACATGACTATGGTAAATTGAGTTCTCGGGCATCTGTAGATTAGCAGTCCTGAACTAAGAGCCATATTATTTTACCAAATTATTTCCTACTCTCAGTACAAATTAATTTAAATTACCTTTCAAAGGTATAGCATGTACTGTGTTAAACATATTTCAGCCAATATCCATAATTCTGATTCAATTGACCTGATAGTTTGAATTTCAATAATAACAGTTTGAAAACCATATGAAGCTGCATTAGGAATGGCATATTGTTAATGGCTCAATCCTGTTCCTTGTTTTTGTGCAATGATGTGTCTTCAGGAGGTATGTATTACAGTGCAAGCAATACCACTTTACCAAAACAGCATTGTTCTACCTCTTGAGCTTTGTAATGGCATGAACTAACCTTCCTTTTCTGATTGGTGTAGGTTGATTCTTGTTTGCTCTTTTCATTTAAGGTAGTATTTCCTGTCCTGTCTGTGTTTTCTTTGATCTTGGTTGAAAATTTATACCAAGATTGTAATACTCTCCCCCCTCAAACTATTTCTTCCTTTACTTCTGACCAACAGTTATATTCATGACATAGGGCCTACTATCTGGAGGATCAAACATCTCTGTTTCTGCCTACTCAGTACATTCAGGTAGACATGTCAATTCCCCTCAATTACTGCTATGTTGTGGGACTAAGGAAGCACAACTTCAGTGTTGCTATTCCTTCCTTTTGGAACAGCTTCTCTGCCCCCCTCCATTGTCTTAGTTTCAGAAGACCCTTAAGACCTAGCTCTGCCACTTATCTGGGATAAGTGTCCTTATGGAATCCTGTCTTTGTGGCTGTTGTTATTTTTAGGGTTGCTTTTTAGGGGATCTGCAGTGAAGAAAAGATTGAGATCCACTGCTTTTAGCTGTTTTAATTGCCTAGTTTGATTTGAATTATATGGTGGCCTAGTGTGAAGAAGCTCGCCTTTTACTCAGAAGGGTTGAGAGTTCAATCCTAGGTAGTGGCAGATCTTTCTCTCCTGGGGCGCAAAGAAAAAATCTGCTGTGAACTCTGCATGGTGTCAGGAAGGTCATCCAGTCAGTAAACGCTCAGCTCCATCCAGTCACTGCCACTGTACCCCGAATAAAGGGATTACAGGGTTGTAAAAAGGGGGGTGTTTTAATTGTATAATCTGATGTAAGCATCCCAGAATGGGTGGCCATAACAAATTTAATAATAATATGATCCAATAAAAAAGATTTCATGTCACAGGTGATTGCTTAATGTTCTTTAGACCTTGCGGAGACTCCTATGAACTCCAGGCTGGGGCTGCTGGGATTTAGAATAGAATAGAATAGAATTTTTTATTGGCCAAGTGTGATTGGACACACAAGGAATTTGTCTTGGTGCATATGCTCTCAGTGTACATAAAAGAAAAGATACGTTCATCAAGGTACAACATTTACAACACAATTGATGGTCAATATATCAATATAAATCATAAGGATTGCCAGCAACAAGTTATAGTCATACAGTCATAAATGGAAAGAGATTGGTGATGGGAACTATGAGAGGATTAATATCCTCTCTATTATATAAAACTATATAAAATATATAAAAATATATATTATATATATATATAATATATATATATATATATATATATATATATATATATATATATATATATATATATATATATATATATATATATATATATATATATATATATATATATATATATAAACATATATATATAAAATATATAAACATATATATATATATATATGTCTTTGGTTGTTCGGGTTTTCTCCGTGTAAAATTGGAAGTGTCTTGGCGGCGTTTCGACGAAGTCTCATTCGTCATCTTCAGGCTTCAGCCGTGCTTCTGGGAGCAATGTGTGATCGCAGCTGTTTCTTCCTTTTAACTGCTAGTGGGGTTTGAACTGATTGGGTGGGAGCTTGGCTGTGCTCTGATTGGATGGGGGTTTTCTGTGCTCTGATTGGCTGGGGTGTGTCCTGTGTTGGTGGGGGCTTGGTTGTGCTCAGTCTAGTCTGTGCTGCAGGGGATTTGAGCTGGTGAGCTGCATAGCTGTTGTTTGGCTTTGTGGTCGTGCTACATCTTCATAGTGGGTGTCAGTCTGCTGCATGTATGGATTGGAGGGTTTGAAATGGCTAATGTTGCAGCTGCGGTCTGGCTTCTGGTCCTTGGTCGTGCTTCATGATCAGTGTGGGTTTGGGTCTGCTTTCTGGGTGGATGTGCGGTGGTGACATCCTGTGTGGACCTTGTGAGTGTGGGTCTGGTGTCATTCCTCGAGGAATGACACCAGACCCACACTCACAAGGTCCACACAGGATGTCACCACCACATCCACCCAGAAAGCAGACCCAAACCCACACTGATCATGAAGCACGACCAGGACCAGAAGCCAGACCGCAGCTGCAACATTAGCCATTTCAAACCCCTCCAATCCATACATGCAGCAGACTGACACCCACTATGAAGATGTAGCACGACCACAAAGCCAAACAACAGCTATGCAGCTCACCAGCTCAAATCCCCTGCAGCACAGACTAGACTGAGCACAACCAAGCCCCCACCAACACAGGACACACCCCAGCCAATCAGAGCACAGAAAATCCCATCCAATCAGAGCACAGCCAAGCTCCCACCCAATCAGTTCAAACCCCACTAGCAGTTAAAAGGAAGAAACAGCTGCGATCACACATTGCTCCCAGAAGCACGTTGAGCCTGAAGATGACGAATGAGACTTCCAAAACGTCGCCAAGACACTTCCAATTTTACATGGGAGAAAACCCAACAGCCAAAGACCTATATACAAACACCCGTGAAACCTCAGAAACATATATATATATATATATATATATATATATATATATATATATATATATATATATATATATATATATATATATATATATATATATATATATATATATATATATATATATATATAAAATATATAAAACTATGAGAGGATTAATTGATGGGAACTATGAGAGGATTTTGAGCCCAACAGAATCTTACTGTCCAGTCAAGTATTTTTTTTTTTAGAGCAAAATTTTTTTATTTTCCATAATAATTCCCACAATTTGACCAGTGTACAATACAATCACTTATCCAACAATCAGTCCTATACTCAAATTATACTCAATCAGGGCTGTTCGACTGCCACTCCCCCCTTTAATCTTTTCTTCCCTTCTCATCCTTCTTAAACTTTCCCCACCACCTTCTCCTCGCTTTCCTACTTCCCCTCCTCTTTCCCACTTCTCACTACCATCCTTTCTAACCCTCTATCTTCTCCTTCTTCTCCTCCTCCTATCCTTTCTTCTCCCTCCCTTCTTTCCTCCCTACCCACCTGCCTACCTACTTTCTTCCTTCCAGTCAAGTATTTTGATTGGTACTTAGTATATGGAGCTCACCTATAGTGTTATAACTGTGCTTGTCAAATAGATTTTTTTTGCCTATGGCTGATAACAGATATAATATAAAGTGACATGAAATGTTTTGGTTCATTGCATTTATTTTTGCGAAAGGTTCAAAGTTTACGTAGAGGTTTCTCCTAATTACCCTTAATTACCTTACGTGGATCGGGCTAAGTGATTCTAGTCAAAGTCCATAAAATGATCACCATAGTGAAATGGGAACTTCGAATACGAGGTTCCTCAATCTAAGTCAGCACCTGAGCCACTGCAGTACTCCAGTATACTATTATAAAGTACTGCAGTACTCTAGTATATTATGTACATACCAGATTCGGGATTATTAGAAGAGTTGGTCTTTTTTAAGTCTTCCACTTTCAAAATAATCTGATTAGAATAGTTTTGGGAGCCAGTAAAGTATGGCTGTCTTTCTACTGATATCTTCGTGTTATCTTCAAGAATGACTTGGAAAAAACCTTGTTGGATCTTTCAACTGAGCAGGCAATCCTTACTGTCTCATAGAAAGGGTTCTATGGTGGTATAAAATTGCTCAGCACAGAATAAAAAGCAGTAGGTAAATTGATATCTGTAAGACAATCTTCTAGCCCTCCGGTGTTTCATAGTCACCTGTATTGTGATAGTATCAGTCCTTAATCTTTTATAAATAGTCCCCAGGTCTATTGAAAAACTTAAAACTCCTTTATTGTTTCAGAAGAAGAGGATTGTTGAACTCTGAATAATAAGTTATTTTGTTTATCATTAGGAATCCCAACCTTTTGGAACTTTTTAAAAAAAAAGTCTTATCATTGACTTATTGGAAAATACCCATGAACTTAAACTATATGGAAGATGATTAGTTCTCAGTGTGTACTATAAGGTAGTTGAGACAGGATCATAGGTTCTTGGATTCCCTTCATAGGTTATTCATTGAACAACATGGCCATCATTTTTTTCAAGGTTTAACATAAGATCAGTGGTATGAACAAATGTGCTGCTATAGATAGTTGTGTGGGTTCCAAAAACGGTGGCAACTGGATGACTAAGATGTACAACTTCTAAATAATGCTGGATCCAAAATGTTCTGAGGTTACCAGTTGTCTTAACATCTGATGAAAGATGCATGCTTTGAACTTCCCAAAGCCCCACTGTTGTCAGTGTAGTACTATGGAGCAGAGTGATACAGTATGGTTTAGCTATTCCGGCAATTGCGCATGCGCCAAGATGGCGCGTTGAGGATCTTCGGCGGTGCAGTTGTGGCCTTTCCGGGGGTCTGGGACCGAGAGGGGCTGTTTTTGGGCCCTCTCGGTCCCGGACCCTGCCGGGAGAACATCTGAAGCGGCGTTTGGGCTGGGGCTGACCGGGACCGGAGCCTCGGAACAGCTGATAGGCTCGGCGGTCTCGGCGGCTTCGGCTCCGGCGGCTTCCTCCGGCGGCTTCTTCGGCCTGTTTGGGGCGGCGTCTCCACGGCCGGCTTGGGGCGGTGGCCGCTCGGTGGGGGGCTCAGCTGCTTGGCGGCTCCCTCAGCGGCTCCCTCCGGAGCCTTGGAACAGCTGGTGGGCTCGGAGGCTTCGGCGGCTTCAGCGGCGTCCTCGATGCCTCCCACGGCCGGCCTGGGCCTGCGGTCGTTTGGCGGTGGGCTCGGCGGCCCTGTGGTGGCTCGGGCGGCGCGGCGGGCTCTGTGGTTCCCTCTATGGTTCCCTCGGCGGCTCGGCGGCTCCCTCGGTGTCTCCCTTGGCCTGCTTGGGATGGCGGCGCGGCCGTGGCGGTCGCTGTATGACTTTCGGGTCTGGCGGCGGCGGCCTTCCCCCAGGGGCTAAGGCTTTTTTCATCGATGCCGGAGGGGGCCTGGCCGGACTTCCTCCCCTCGGCTCTTGGCGTTTCTCTCGGCGTTTTCCTCTGTCCTCTGGTGGGCCATGGCTGGGGTGATGGCCGCGGTGGTTGCGCCTGGCCCTCGGGCTCCGCCGGCGGTGGCAGCGGCGGCGGACGGCCTCCCCTACTCCCAGGGGCCGAGGACTTTCTATCAACGTTTGAGAACTTTTGAGAACTTTTCTCCATCATTTGCCAGAGACGAGGAGACAGGAGAAGATCGGTCGCTGAGTGGTAGCGCAGGGGGTCAGATGTGTCATCTGGAGGGTTCGGCCCGCTGAGGGAGGAGTTGGAGGCGAGGCTGACCCTCTTTTAGACCCCCCTTTTTCTGACATCAAGGCCCAGATTGACTGTAACACCAAGGCCGTACGGACTGACTTGGAGGAGAATGGCTTGTCATCTGGACCTGGGAAAGTGGGGCCGTTTGGGTTTGGGGGTAGAATAACGGCCCCACGGAATCCTGGAAGTCCATGGTCCATCTCGCCAGCCAGGGAGTCTAGTCTTGCTGCAATGACATTTTGCCATCTTGACCGGCTTGGATGGACTGCTGACTGTACTGTATTTTTATTGATGCGAAGATTTTCAACTGCGGACCTTCTTGCCCTGCGAGATTCCCTCTCGCAGGTCTGGTCCCCCACACTATCGAGGGCACATCTCGAGGACGGGTTTTGGAACCCCGAGAGTTGGCATGCGAAATCTAGGAGGCTTAGGGGATTTTTAATGAACTGTTTTAATCGTTTTTTACCAGGGAGTTTTAAGGGGAATTTTAAGGGGGGGAGGGAAACTGACGGGTTTGGTTCTGGGGTGGATGGGCCCGTCAGGAAGGGGCTAGGTCCACCATGTGTTGTGGTAACTTAATAGGTCCTGGGGTTATGGCGAGGGTGTCGTTCCAGTTTGTCAGGGTCGAGCTATTACTACGGTAAGTGGGAGAGGCAGATATGACGGAAGGGGGCCACATCAGGTTTGGGGCTCGCCCTCGCTGTTTACGAGCGATTGCGTGCTCCGGCCCCCCAGGAATTTCCCGTGACCCGAGTGGCCAGGATAATCGGGACCTGGGCCTCCGGCTGATGTTATGTAATGCCAGGTCTGCGGTTAATAAAGCCCCCCTCATTTCAGATCTTATTCAGGAAGGGACCGCGGACGTTATGGGCGTTACGGAGACCTGGTTGGGCACTGAAGGGGGGGTTCCCCTAGTGGAGATGTGCCCACCAGGCTTCCGAGCATTCCATCAGCCGAGGGCCCAGGGTAGGGGTGGAGGGGTGGCGGTTATCATCAAGGAGAGTCTGGAGCCGAAAGAGACCACTGTGCCTCAGATAGCTGGGTGTGAATCCCTCTTCGTGAAGTGGGGTCGTAGAACTCATGTGGGCTTGTTGATCACGTACCTGGCTCCTTGCTGCGTGACTACAGCCCTGCCTGAGTTGTTAGAGTTGCTGGCCGGGTTGGCAGTTGGGACCCCAGACTGCTGGTCATGGGGATTTCAATTTGCCATCAGCGGCGTAGCATCCTCGGCAGCCCAGGAGTTCATGGCTCCCGTGACGGCCATGGACCTGATTCAGTTAATTGACGGCCCTACCCACGTCGGGGGAGGTACCCTAGACCTGATTTTTATCTCTGGCCAGTGGTTTAATGATCTGGTTTTAAATGATTTAGTTGTGGAACCTTTGTCATGGTCAGATCATTTTCTACTTCGTCTAGACTTTCTGACCGCTACCCACCATCGCGGGAGACGGAACCAATGCGTTGGTTCCGTCCCAGGCGCCTGATGGACCCGGAGAGGTTCCTGGCGGAGCTTGGGCGTTTCCGAACACCTGTCCCACGACTCGACTGAAGAGCTAGTTGCGGCCTGGGAACGGGCGCGGCTGGAGCTTTGGACCGTGTCGTGCCTTTGCGACCTCTGACCCGGCGTCGGTCTCAACCAGCTCCTTGGTTCTCCGAGGAGCTGAGGGAGATGAAGCGCCGGAGAAGACGCCTAGAGAGTGCCTGGAGATCCAGCCGCTCTGAGGCTGACGGACACTAGTTAGGTCCTATAGTAGGACCTACCTAGTGGCAATGAGGGCTGCGGTTGCCCACGCTTCCTCCCTCATTGCGTCGGCAGATAACCGCCCGGCCGCCCTGTTTGGTGACCGCTCGCTCCTCCAACAGGAGGCGGGAGGACCCTACAAGGCGTGCCGAGGAGTTTAACGGTTATCTATACGACAAAATCGTTCAGCTTGGGACGGATTGGATCAAAATTGGGTAGATCCAGGCGAGGGTTCGAGGCCCGTCTTGTTGAGGTGGTTTGGGATGACTTTGATCCTGTGACTCCGAGGACATGGACAGGTTGCTGGGCAGGCTGAACGCCACCACATGTTTACTGGATCCGTGCCTCCTGGTTAGTACTGGCTACTCAGGAGGTGACACGAGGCTGGCTCAGGGATTACAAATGCTTCTCTGCGGGAGGGGTCTTTCCGGCCTTGAAAGAGGCTGTGGTGAGACCCCTCCTCAAAGCCTTCCTGGACCCAGCTGTTTTAGGGAACTACCGGCCAGTCTCAATCTTCGCTAGGCGAAGGTTGTAGAGAGTGTGGTGGCATGTCAGCTACCCCAGTACCTGGATGAAGCTGTCTATCTAGACCCGTTCCAGTCCGGCTTCCGGCCCGGATACAATCGGAGACAGCTTTGGTCGCTGGTGGATGATCTCTGGAGGGCCAGGGATAGGGGTTATTCCTCTGCCCTGGTCCTATTAGACCTCTCAGCGGCTTTTGATACCATCGACCATGGTATCCTGCTGCGCCGGTTGGAGGGGTTGGGAGTGGGAGGCACCGTTTATCGGTGGTTCTCCTCCTACCTCTCTGATCGGACGCAGGACGGTGTTGACAGGGGGCAGAGATCGACTCAAGGTGCCTCATGTGTGGGGTGCCGCGGGGTCGATTCTCTCACCCTCCTGTTCAACATCTATATGAAGCCGCTGGGTGAGATCATCAGTGGCTTTGGGGTGAGATACCAACTGTACGCTGATGACACCCAGCTGTACTTTTCCACCCAGAAAGCAGACCCAAACCCACACTGATCATGAAGCACGACCAAGGACCAGAAGCCAGACCGCAGCTGCAACATTAGCCATTTCAAACCCTCCAATCCATACATGCAGCAGACTGACACCCACTATGAAGATGTAGCACGACCACAAAGCCAAACAACAGCTATGCAGCTCACCAGCTCAAATCCCCTGCAACACAGACTAAACTGAGCACAACCAAGCCCCCACCAACACAGGACACCCCAGCCAATCAGAGCACAAACCCCCATCCAATCAGAGCACAGCCAAGCTCCCACCCAATCAGTTCAAACCCCACTAGCAGTTAAAAGGAAGAAACAGCTGCGATCACACATTGCTCCCAGAAGCACGAAGCTGAAGCCTGAAGATGACGAATGAGACTTCACGAAACGTCGCCAAGACACTTCCAATTTTACACGGAGAAAACCCAACAACTAAAGACCTATATATATATATATATATATATATATATATATATATATATAAAATATATAAATATATAAATATATAAATATATAAATATATAAATAATATATGTATATAAATATATATAAAAATATATAAAAATATATAAAACTATGAGAGGATTAATTGATGGGAAGTATGAGAGGATTTTGAGCCCAACAGAATCTTACTGTCCAGTCAAGTATTTTGATTGGTACTTAGTATATGGAGCTCACCTATAGTGTTATAACTGTGCTTGTCAAATAGATTTTTTTTGCCTATGGCTGATAACAGATATAATATAAAGTGACATGAAATGTATTGGTCCATTGCATTTATTTTTGCGAAAGGTTCAAAGTTTACGTAGAGGTTTCTCCTAATTACCCTTAATTACCTTACGTGGATCCGGCTAAGTGTTTCTAGTCAAAGTCCATAAAATGATCACCATAGTGAAATGGGAACTTCGAATGCAAGGTTCCTCAATCTAAGTCAGCACCTGAGCCACTGCAGTACTCCAGTATACTATTATAAAGTACTGCAGTACTCTAGTATATTAATGTACATACCAGATTCGGGATTATTAGAAGAGTTGGTCTTTTTTAAGTCTTCCACTTTCAAAATAATCTGATTAGAATAGTTTTGGGAGCCAGTAAAGTATGGCTGTCTTTCTACTGATATCTTCGTGTTATCTACAAGAATGACTTGGAAAAAACCTTGTTGGATCTTTCAACTGAGCAGGCAATCCTTACTGTCTCATAGAAAGAGTTCTATGGTGGTATAAAATTGCTCAACACAGAATAAAAAGCAGTAGGTAAATTGATATCTGTAAGACAATCTTCTAGCCCTCCGGTGTTTCATAGTCACCTGTATTGTGATAGTATCAGTCCTTAATCTTTTATAAATAGTCCCCAGGTCTATTGAAAAACTTAAAACTTATTTATTTCATATGGCTGGACTAGCCTGATTTTTATTTTTCTCTCATCACTATGATGCCACAGGTGAATATTGATACATTCTGCTCTTAAGTTCACATGGGACTTTAATGGAAACTAGTAGACACTGCATGGGCCTGTTTGAAATAAATGCTGGCTTTTGATTCTTATAAATCATCTTGATTTGAGCAGAAAGGTTTGATGTAAATGTAAGAGTAAATTTTAGAAATTTTATCTGAAGAAAACGCTTACTTTCTCCTTTTCAAGCACTGCTGGAACAAGGGTACTAGAATATATTTGCAGATGATTCACCATACAAAGAATTTCTTGAAATATATATGCACTTGGTTATAAGCTTATCTAATTATGCATTGAATGCTTAGAAATTCAAATTGCAAATTGAAGACAATTGGGGTTTGCAACTCCTCTCCCCCAGTGTTACTGTGAGCTCTTGTACAACAGCTGTCCCCTGCTAAAATTGCCAACACGTGGTAATCTTGACAATATAAAAAACGTTTTAGATCATTTTACATTAGATAGATGGGGGATTCTGGAAGTTGAAGTCCACCCATCTTCAAGTTGCCATGGTTGGGAAACACTGAGATATCTTATTAACTTACCTATTGAAATATCAGTTAATGTTGATGTTTTAATACAAACATTAGACATATTTGTTTTTTAGAATATTTGAAACTATGATACCATGTTTCCCCGAAAATAAGACCCTGTCTTATATTTTTTTGAACCCTGAAATAAGTGCTTGGCCTTATTGCCATGAGCTCAAAAGCCCAATTGGGCTTATTATCAGGGGATGTCTTATTTTGGGGGAAACAGTGTATTATTTAAAGCAATAAAAATTGGCTATCGGAAATAATTTATTATGACAGGATTATATCAGCAGAACCTGAACCGTTTATATTGGCTCCTCATTCAGTCCTGTGTTGTGCTATTGTGTTGTATTATCACTTCCCTATCTCAGTACAGTCAGCCATCTGAGTCTGTTTAATAGCCAGCAGATCTCACAAATGCACACATTGGAAAATATGGATGAAGGATGCTGTCTGCTTGTTAATTTTTTTTAATTCTTTTTATTCTTATAAATCATCTTGATTTGAGCAGAAAGGTTTGATGTAAATGTAAGAGTAAATTTTAGAAATTTTATCTGAAGAAAACGCTTACTTTCTCCTTTTCAAGCACTGCTGGAACAAGGATACTAGAATATATTTGCAGATGATTCACCATACAAAGAATTTCTTGAAATATATATGCACCTGGTTATAAGCTTATCTAATTATGCATTGAATGCTTAGAAATTCAAATTGCAAATTGAAGACAATTGGGGTTTGCAACTCCTCTCCCCCAGTGTTACTGTGAGCTCTTGTACAACAGCTGTCCCCTGCTAAAATTGCCAACACGTGGTAATCTTGACAATATAAAAAACATTTTAGATCATTTTACATTAGATAGATGTGGGATTCTGGAAGTTGAAGTCCACCCATCTTCAAGTTGCCATGGTTGGAAACACTGAGATATCTTATTAACTTACCTATTGAAATATTAGTTAATGTTGATGTTTTAATACAAACATTAGACATATTTGTTTTTTAGAATATTTGAAACTATGATACCATGTTTCCCCGAAAATAAGACCCTGTCTTATATTTTTTTGAACCCTGAAATAAGTGCTTGGCCTTATTGCCATGAGCTCAAAAGCCCAACTGGGCTTATTATCAGGGGATGTCTTATTTTGGGGGAAACAGTGTATTATTTAAAGCAATAAAAATTGGCTATCGGAAATAATTTATTATGACAGGATTATATCAGCAGAACCTGAACCGTTTATATTGGCTCCTCATTCAGTCCTGTGTTGTGCTATTGTGTTGCATTATCACTTCCCTATCTCAGTACAGTCAGCCATCTGAGTCTGTTTAATAGCCAGCAGATCTCACAAATGCACACATTGGAAAATATGGATGAAGGATGCTGTCTGCTTGTTAATTTTTTTAATTCTTTTTATTCTTATAAATCATCTTGATTTGAGCAGAAAGGTTTGATGTAAATGTAAGAGTAAATTTTAGAAATTTTATCTGAAGAAAACGCTTACTTTCTCCTTTTCAAGCACTGCTGGAACAAGGGTACTAGAATATATTTGCAGATGATTCACCATACAAAGAATTTCTTGAAATATATATGCACTTGGTTATAAGCTTATCTAATTATGCATTGAATGCTTAGAAATTCAAATTGCAAATTGAAGACAATTGGGGTTTGCAACCTCCCCCAGTGTTACTGTGAGCTCTTGTACAACAGCTGTCCCCTGCTAAAATTGCCAACACGTGGTAATCTTGACAATATAAAAAACGTTTTAGATCATTTTACATTAGATAGATGGGGGATTCTGGAAGTTGAAGTCCACCCATCTTCAAGTTGCCATGGTTGGGAAACACTGAGATATCTTATTAACTTACCTATTGAAATATCAGTTAATGTTGATGTTTTAATACAAACATTAGACATATTTGTTTTTTAGAATATTTGAAACTATGATACCATGTTTCCCCGAAAATAAGACCCTGTCTTATATTTTTTTGAACCCTGAAATAAGTGCTTGGCCTTATTGCCATGAGCTCAAAAGCCCAATTGGGCTTATTATCAGGGGATGTCTTATTTTGGGGGAAACAGTGTATTATTTAAAGCAATAAAAATTGGCTATCGGAAATAATTTATTATGACAGGATTATATCAGCAGAACCTGAACCGTTTATATTGGCTCCTCATTCAGTCCTGTGTTGTGCTATTGTGTTGCATTATCACTTCCCTATCTCAGTACAGTCAGCCATCTGAGTCTGTTTAATAGCCAGCAGATCTCACAAATGCACACATTGGAAAATATGGATGAAGGATGCTGTCTGCTTGTTAATTTTTTTTAATTCTTTTTATTCTTATTCTTCAGACAACTGATGAAAAAGACACATTCCTAATCCTGAAGGTTTAGATTGAGTCAAATTTATTTACTAAGAGTTTAACAGCTTGAATTAGAGTTGTGCATATTTTGAAAATGATTTGGAAGAATGCTTCTGAATTCGTAGGTGTGCTATACTGATTATAGCAAGCACTTTTTTTTTTGCCTTCTACAGGATCCTGGAAATGAGCTGGTTTAAATAGGTTGACTCCTTAATGTACTTGCTTCTTTATTGTAGCTCTTTGAAACTGCTTTGAATTTTTTAGATTGCATAAAATCCTGAACTAAACTTCGGGTGCTTTAATAGTTGCAGTGATGTGCCACACTTGTGCTTTCAAGTTTCATACCACTGCTTCTAAGTCATGTTAACAGTGGTGGGATTCAAATAATTTAACAACCAGTTCTCTGCCTTAATGATCAGCTGGGTGGTCGTGGCCATGGTGGTCGTGGCCAGGGAGTGTGATAGGCAGCACTCGGCCTCCTGCACCCCCTCTGGGAGCAAAAACAGGCTGCAAGGGAGATGCGCTGCCCTCCCATGCCCCATTTTGGGCCTAGTAGGAACAAAAATGGCCTGCCCCATTTTGGGCCTAGGAGGCCTCCCTGAAGCCTCCTGGGAGTGAAAATGGGCTGCGGGGGGGGGGCGTGCTGCAACCCCACGCCCCGTTTTGGGCCTAGGAGGCCTCCTTCCACTTACCTTGGAGGCAAAATGGGGTGCGTGGGGACTCCTGGAAGGGGCAGGGAGGGGTGGGGCCAGCCAGCAATTTAACGAACGGTTCTCCTGAACCAGCTGTATCCAGTGGTGGGATTCAAATAATTTAACAACCCGTTCTCTGCCCTAAGGATTTCTTCCAACAAGAAGTTCAGCAAACTGCTCAGAAAGTTAACAACCGGTTCTCCCGAAGTGGTGCGAACTGGCTGAATCCCACCCCTGGCTGTATCCCACCACTGCATGTTAAATATATTCATAATCTTAGCCAAAATATTGGAAGCTCATATTCCAGTTACGAAAAATGTCTATAGCCTAAAATTATAAATGTGGTCTTGTTAATATTATGAAAAGCCTGTAAGCAGAATGTTCACTTGAACCTCACTCCACTTATATCTTTTTATGACATCCTTTGTTAATGATAGTCTGTCTTAACTTGAAAAAATGCCACCAGCAATACAGATGGAAGAAAGCTTGTGATATTTACAAGGGACTGCTGCGGTGCAGTGAAGAGATTTAATGTTATACTTGACTTCTGTTTATTTTTCTTCCATGTCCCTGCCCTTGCTACTGTTATTAAAATGTACTTATCGCCCTGAGAGTGGGAGCAGCCCAGCACCTGCTAATACTTAACAGACAGATTTAGCAACTGTTCTGAGACAGCTTTGCAATAATCCATAGAGGTTTCTTCAAACATCTGCTAGAAGGGCCCTGCCAGCAGCTGCATTTTTGACAGCAGGAGAAAAGGCAGGAGTAAGAAATGTACCACAAATAATTCTATCTGGTTGCAAATTTGGTAAGTTTCATATATATAAAATATATATTACGCCTTGGTTATCAGCAAGATACTCTTCCTCATCAGATCTAAGGTGGACTATTTTAAGGCAGCCTTAAGACAACATTTTGCTTCAGTTTGTGCTTGGGGGGGGAGCATGACAGATGTTTATGTGGAGAGCATCTGGAAAGGATGAACCTTCAAGCACTCAATCTCCAGCTGGGGGTGCCTCCTCCTCCTCCTTTCCAGAACAAGTCCTGGCCATCCTCTTCCCCTCCGCTTGTATGATGCCTGCATTGTGCTTGCTTTCTACCAGTTTCTTCTGCCACAACCATTGCCTCCAGGCCCTGTTGGGGCGGGTCAAGGGGCAACTGCACCCATAACCCTGCAAGGAAACACCGTTATAGGTAGCTTCCTCGGTCACTGGATGCAGTGCACCCATTAGGCCGCAGAGACATGAAATGAAGTAGAAGTTAGTTATTTTCATGTCTTTCCTTTCCTTGAAAATACATCCAATAAGTAAAACACATAACCTGCAAATAAAATACATGTACTATTCAAATTCAATCATATACTAAATGCACCAATATAATTCAGTAATTTCCACATTTTGATACTACACTTCTGACTAGTAATGACAACACAATAACAATTAAACACATTTAATAAAAAAGGACAAGAAAAGTACATCATTTGAATACTAAATCAATTATCTTATTACCTGTGAACATAATATGAATACTACAACGTAGTAACTGAAGATCCACCACAGATATAATTAATTGACAACAACTGATTATTATCATTAAACAGTACTTACAAATATATCATTTACTATTTATCTGTAAAAGTATGAAGACAGTATTGAAGTGTTGGGTGCCCCAGGTTTGCCCATATTATATCCCTATTGTACAAGCTCACTGCCTCCCAGTTTCCTTCAGGGGTGCAATTCAAAGCATTAGTTATCACCTTTAAAGTCCTATAAACCCAGGAGCAGGATATCGGTGTGACTTCCTGTCCCTGAGAATATCATCCCATCCTACTAGAATGAATAAAGTGGACATGCTCCAGGTCCTTTCCCTTAAACATTGGCATTTTGTAGGCCTTTGTAGGCCTTTTTACAGTCTCTCCTCTGTGGGGAGGACCTCCTCCTGGAAGACTAACAGGCCCCCGATCCTTTTAATTTTCAGGAGAGCACTTAAAATGATAATCTTTTCTAGGCTTTGGGATGGGGCAGTGTTCCAACTTTAAAAACTTTATGGACATCAACTCATACTTCAACTCATTTTGGCTGGAGAATTCTGGGAATTGAAGTCCAGTCATCTTAAAGTTGGCAAATGGGATAGGATAGGATAGGGTTAATAGGAGAGAATGTTCATTGTCTCTGGGAGATATGCCTGTAGTCCCAGAATTTTTGTTTTGCTTTTTTTTGTTTTGTTATTGATTTTTGGCTTTTATTTTGTGTTATATTCTTGATTTTAAGCCAGACAGAGATTGATTTAAGTTGGGTAGCTATGCAAATGTTTTAAATAAAATCATATGAAATACGCATTTTAATATATTGTTATTTTTATGGAGAGAAGGGGTCCTCAAAGCAAAAGTGTCAATAAAAGTCTTAATATTTCTCTGATTGCTTATTGCAGCTCCTTGCTACAGCTTTAACCTATCCCACCTGGGTATGGAGCCATACTTCTCACCCTAAAGCTAGAGGGAGAAGGAGGAGTGCTGATGTAGGCAGGCCCCAGCTCGAGCTGAGGTAATGCCAAGTGGTGCAAAATACTCCATGAGCCAAACATTTAAGAATGCTGATATTAATGAATGGCAGACCCCTTGCTTCTTGGAGGGAAGAAGCAAACTCCAGCATTTGGGATGGAATCAAGCCACTTTTTCCATTTTCTTGTCAATAGAAAATAGATAATACAGCTTTAGCTGTCAGTTTGCCCAGAATGCTGCTTTTCCTTCTGTATCTAATGCTTTCCTAGTTGATATAACAGTATGAAGGAAGACTTTCTCCCTTTTTCAAAAGTTAATTGTTTTGACTGGTATAAAAACTACTCCTTGTTCCATATCATACATTGCCCATAACACCTCTGTTCTTCCATTTCACTGTCAGATATGGCAATCCTTTTGGCTAGGATTTCATAAAGCTGAGGTCTCTGAGAGAAAAGAGGAGTTACAAATTTTGGGTTGACAGTCAATTTTGCTGCTTCACGGCCAAGTTGTATCTTTTGCAGTGAAGCTGCTTTAACAATCTAGATTCCAAAGTTTTAAGTAGTAATCTTTTCCAGACATCTTTTGAAAGCCTGAGGCACCTGCTTTTGCCATCACTTCCTACAATTCTTTAAATTATTATTTTCCATTTGATTTTTGTCATGAGGATGAATTGCATTAAACGTCTCTTAATTACAGCTTTTCTTTTGTTAGTGAATGGCTGCCTTCCTCGCTTGTCTGCATACTTAATGCCTCCTGTTAAGACAGTGGCCTGAGGCAGGGCAGGAAAAAGTCCTACCGCTGCCAGCTCTGGGCAGGTCTCCAGCCTCACCATTGATGTAGCCACTGTGGTTGCAACAGCATTTCTTTCTCCATCATCATGGAAATTGTCTCTGAATTATATGTGCTTAGTTTGCTCATATTTGTTCACGGCTGAACTTTTGTAGGGTTTGTGAATATTTTTTATATTATTAGCATAATATAAAATAATATATATTTTAATATATTAGCAATTAAATACTAATTTGAGTCTCATATACTTGGTGAGTGGCTTATAACAAGAAAGTCTGTGATTAAGTATTTTTTTTGCATTTATACCCCATCTTCTCTCTTATTACGATAATGGAACAGGTTGGGATGAGTGAGATTACTGACGTAAAGCCATTCAGTGAATTTTGTAGCTGTTTGAGGATTTGAACTTGGGTCTTCACAATAAAAGTCTAGCATTCTAACTATTGAATGAAACTTCCAAATATGTTCGAAAAGGTGGTTTAACTTAAAACAAGCCCTATTCAAAATGAATTTCGGCCATTATTATACAAATTGCTCTTAAGCTTTATTATTTAAGTACCATTGTGATTAGGTTTTGTACATTGTAAATATAATTGGATATAATGAAGATGTCACTTTACCTGATCTACATGTTACTATAGTGGGATGATGTAGGACAGTGTTTCATGACCTTGGCCATTTTAAGATTCTGGGAGTTGAAGTCCACCCATCTTAAAGTGGCCAAGGTTGAGAAACACTGATCTAAGAAGTTATGTTCGAACTGGTGTGAACTAGCTCTTCAGTTATTTCTAAAAGTGGACAATAAGCATTACTATTGGTTTCTAAGTGATTACTAGTTTGATTATTTTAAAAAAATCACATTCTTTCATCTGCACACTATATTGATACTATTCACTATCATTAATTTGATTTAGACAATGTTACTGAATCCTGGCAAAATCCAGCTGTGTGACCTTGAAGTCCATACATCTCAAACTCCCCAAAGGTTGAGAAATAACTGGTCTAGATGAAAGCTGCAGCCTAATGTGAATGATACATGAGCCAATATACATACAGGGTATATAATTAATTATACAATTTATAGTGCGCAGGTGGAAAATGGAGTTTTAAAATGATACCCCATCAATAAAAACTCAGTATAGGTAGTGAAATAAGTACGCGGGGAAGAAGATTGTGTCAGCCTTGTAACATTAGAAACCATGAAAAGTTGGGCCTGTTTTAGTATTTGGATGGGAGATCACCAGGGAATGCCAGAACTGTGAATTAGTTTGGGAAGTAGTACAGATACTGTGTACACAGAGAAACTGCCGCACTGAGAAAAAGATGACTATATTACACTAACCTTTCTGAGGTATCATCATTCAGTGCCTGCTACAACATTGATACCTTTCAGACATATCACACTACAACTCTGAAAACTCTTGGAGAGCACAGGAGTTATACTGAAGCATATTTAAGATTGGATGTCCAAGTTCTCCAATTGCATATGTGTACTAGTTGGAGGAAGTGGATAAGACCCTGAGCCTTATCTCTTTAACAAGAATTCTATCACTCCATTCTGTTAACCTTCCTAGAAGTTTTGAGCATCAGGTTACCATGAAGAAGTTTAAGTCGGCAAATGTTTTAATAATATTTTATTTAAACTGTTTAATTTTCAAATTGGTGTAACTCTTCTAAATACTAATCTTTTTCTTATAGAGATGCACAGCCAACAAACCAACGCTTCAATGAGCATGTCAACAATGATGTAAACCTACGGATTCAAAACCTCACTATTTTGGTCAGGAACATCAAAACCTATTACCAGGTATATGTATATACATGCATTTATCTGCAATACCATCTGCCAGAAAATACTATAAAACATTTTGTGAAAAGAGAAGACCAGAGGAAGCTGTGTTTGCTGAAATTTTCAATTAATGTTCTGATCCTTGAAACGTGTTAAGAAAATTACTGCACCCTATAAAAATGCAGACATTTGCTTCTATTACCGGAATGATTTCAGGTAGATAATGTCCATTGGCTAGTTTTAGACAATAATACAGATTACAGTGAATCTGCTGCATGTCTATGGAGATTCTCAATCATCCAGGAAAATTACCTTTGGGACATCCATGACCTGAATGATTGAGAATCTCCATAGGCATGCAGCAAATTCACTGTAATCTATATTACTGGACATTCTTGGGGGTTTTTTGCCTTGAAAAAAAAAAGGAACTAAAAAGGCTTCTTGGATAAAAAGCTAAACTTTTTCAAGGGAGGGGGAAAAAAACCATGAAAGCTCAATTGCGTTTTGGAAACCAACTTTAGGACATAAATTTGCTGCAGTAAAATCTTTTCAAAGTCTATTTTTCATGTAACGCCTATCTAGAAAATCGATACTTTGGCTTACTAAAGTCCAAGAATGGTCTATCAGAGCATCCACTGTTGAGCCAGAGAGTAATTATTTATTTTGATTTCTTAGTTAAGTCATTATGTAACTTGATTTAAACTGAAATGATTATATGGAAAGCACATATCAGTAGCAGATTAAAATGTGAATTGAAGGTTTCCTATATGTTTTTTAATTGTATAACGTGTATGTAGCTCAACTGGTCCAAACTTTTATAGTATGATGCCAGCCTTTTTTTTTTTTTGGTAAAATTATATAAAATTGATAACTGTTTTTTTTAATGAAAAAACCTAAGGTCAGGTCTAAAATAGAACCTGCATAACTAAATTCCTCTGTATGGAGGTGGCATTGGCAGTTTATAGTTAAATAAAGTATCATAATAACATGTTATTATTAGCAAAAGCAAATCACTGGTCCTTATCTAACAATTACTATTCACCTGGATGAGCACATCTAGAACTTGAACATTATTTTATGGTTGAACAGTCTTAAATTCATACCACTCAAATTATCCAGCAGTGTATATTTAGTTTCAGATTGACCAGGTGATTAATTGCTATAACAGAGTCTACCATTATTTTATCAGTGCTAACACTCAGGCTTAAATTTGTGAAGTAATCCTGATTTCTGTATTATCTGAAATATAATCTAGTAAACTATAATGAGCTAATTTGTAATTTTTACTTTGTTTCAACTTATAAAATGTATTCCTGTATAAAGTCTTGATAAGTCTGTTACCAGAATGATCAGAATACGAATACTAAAAGATGGTATGATTTTGACTTTCAAGAATATTATCTCCGTTCAAAATTATATTCTTTAAAAAGACTTCCTATAATCTTGTCAGCCCTTGCAGATAAACCAGACAGGAAACTTGATTAGATGAGTTAATTCTACTTTATTGTAAAGCTACATTAACAGAATCTTGCAAGACTGAAAGCAAAAGCATCCCATCATCTCTTTTAATTGCTTGATCCATTAGGGCAGGTCTAAATTTTTTTCTAAGTTTCTTTCTATGACTGTTAAGCCAATGGGGACTCCTCCCTCTCTCATCTAATTGTTTCCTAGCAAGCATCTCTTCCTGTCATCCCTCAAGATCATCCACATGTTCCATTATAACTTTTCTATACATTGATAGGGATGGATGATGGCCCTAAAGCTGTCACTGTATATGAGAGAAGGTTGGAATCAAAATTTGAAGCATAATATTGCTCAAATCCAATTGATTTTTATTTTTCTGATTTTAATTTAAGATGAATTAATAACAAAACAAAAATGGATTCTACTATTCAAAAATACTCCACATTAGTTTTATGCTACTTTACTGGTAATTAATATGCACATGCTTAATTTTAAATCTGATGGATGTTCTCTAATTTTGGATTCTAAGTAAGGTCTGACTGGCTTGTGCTTGGATGGGAAACTATAAGATAGGATTAGAAGTTGAAAAAAATACCAAAGAAGGCATTAGCAAGCTATTTTCATATTGTCTAGAAATCTCCATGGATGTATTCAGACATTTATTCAGAGTTAAACATGATTCAAAGGTATATTTGCTTATTCGTTTAATTCACATATTTTGGGATGTAGTTTTGCAGCCAACTAACTTGGAAGTTTCCATATTCTGAATTTCCAGTACATTTTGACAAAGTAACACTTCTGAATATCATACTCTGTGCAAACAATAAAAAATGCAGTTGTAGTCTTCTTTGTCCATGAAGAAAATATTAGTATGTCTGGATAGCATTTTATGAAATTGTCTGCTGATATTTCATCTTGTTATTCCTTTCTTTCGGCGACTTTATCCTTTGTTAAAACTCTGTGTCTTCCTCAGAGTCAATTTATATTCTGCAGAAGAATGGTAATCAAGAAAGGCAATGTATGCTAAACTCAGTTGTATTAAAATTCATATTTTCTTGCCTTGTAAAATTTCTTCTGATTTCTTCATTAGTAAAAAAAAATAATTAAAAGAATATAAGTTGAATTTGGTACTTGAAAATATAATTGTACGAATGCTTTTAAAACAAACTTTTAAAGCAGTTGATCAGAGCTGGTAATAAATAATAACAATATATATAGGAGGTGACAGGTTGAAGAGTTAATTTCTAAGTATCCATGGCAATAGTAGATGAATTTTAATCATAAGGAGAACTTCTATTGTACAGTGTCTGGGAACCAGCCTATTCTTCATCTGTAGTTTGCATTTATTATAAGTGTTCCCATAATGCAGCAGGTGTTGGTCAGCTGATACATGTTTTGGAGATTCCTAATTGACTGGACTCTAAAATGAGTGTAAATTAATTCTGGCCACAGAATTCTGCTCCTCTGAAAAGATCACATGTGTTTTCTTTTTTGTCCATAGAGAAAACAGAAATAAGAATGCAGTAATTTAATTTATCTCTGGATCATGAATGCTTTGTATTCCTTGAGTTATGCAGAAAAGCAAAATTGAACAATGGGAACGATGGTAATGTGGACCAAATTTGTTAAGAAACAGCAATCCTGCAGTCAAGATGATTATTTTGCACTCATGATTGCTATCAAAATAATGTATCATGGAGATTCCCCCGCACTATTTCTGACCAATACAGAAATGTTGACTTTTATCTCAAGGTCAGCTGAATTCTAGCATCTTGCCAGTTCCAGGCTGCTGCTCTAATTTTTACAATCTCATAAATCTAGTTGTAAACTGAATAGAAAAACCTTTACTTTGTAAGAGCTGGAGGCCGAATAGCAAGATTGAGCATGTTTTTCTTTCTTTACATTCCCTATCTGTCTCTAAATGTTTAATAATATTACTGCTTTGTCAAGCTCTCCAAAATGGCTCTTTGTTTTCTTAGGAGTGCAAATCAGGCATTTTTTTAAACAAAGTGAAAATATGGAACATTCTTCAAATTCTGCATCCAGTTTTGTTTCTTGAAAAATTAAATAACATTTTGCTCTACATGTAAAACAGTTGTGCCATTTGCTGCTTTCTTAAGCAAATATTCTTTAGCTTTTTTTGGGATCTTTAGTCTTGTTTTTAAAAGAAAATTCAGAAATTTTTTTAAAATGCAAATTTTTTCTACTTGCTGGAAGTGAACAGGTTACTATGTGAAAATGTACTTGATTTAAATTGAACAATAGAAATAGTTTTGGAGGTTCCTAAGCAACAATAGAAGTAGGCTATGTTACTTCCTCAAGGGAAGTTTTTACCCTCAATGTATTTGAGTGGTAGTGTTTTTCCTGTGTCTGATTTATTGCTTAGTTAGACAAAGAAAACAAGACCTTTCTAACTTGGGTTGTTCTGTAGTAGATGAAATTAAAAAGTAGTAATTTGTAACAGCCTCTTTATATTTTAACCCTTCATAAGAGAACAGTTTTAGTTTTCCTAATACGTTAACAAGTCTAATGTGATAGAACACCCATATTTAAAGTTTTTCAGTATATAGTGCATTTTTTTAAAATGCCAGCATGGCTATGAAATCAAGTAGCTCCTTAATAGCAAAAGTTTGGATCAGAAATAGTGCACCTTAAAGTTACCAAATCTGTGCTGACTTAATAGAGGGACCCCCTAAATGGCAGTCAAAAATTCAGAGAACTCCCTTTGCTAACATTTAGACCAAAGTAAATAACAAAGTAAATAACAAAGGTAAAGGACGTGCCGGCTCAGTGGCTAAGATGCTGAGCTTGTTGATCGAAAGGTTGGCAGTTCAGCAGTTCCAATCCCTAGTGCTGCGTAATGGGGTGAGCTCCCGTTACTTGTCCCAGCTTCTGTCCACCTAGCAGTTTGAAAGCACGTAAAAAATGTAAGTAGAAAAATAGGGACCACCTTTGGTGGGAAGGTAACAGCGTTCTGTGCGCCTTTGGCATTTAGTCATGCCGGTCACATGACCATGGAGACGTCTTTGGACAGCGCTGGCTCTTTGGCTTTGAGATTGAGATGAGCACCACCCCCTGGAGTCGGGAACGACTAACACATATGTGCGAGGGGAACCTTCACCTTCACCGGGGTTGTCAAGAATTTGAAAGCCTTAATTTACAGATATACAATATACAGAAATTTGAAGCCATATTCATCACTAACTAGGAAATTCTGGTTCTGATTATTATATGCTATTACCAGAATAATATATTAATAACATGGCAGGGATTTATAGAGAACAGGGTTATATGGGTAGTTCCCTACTTAAAACCATTTGATTAGTGACTGTTTGAAGTTACAATAGCACTGAAAAAAGACAAGATAAGGCAGTAACAGAGTTGGAAGGGACCTTGGAGGTCATCTAGTCCAAACCACTGCTCGAGATTTATGACTGTTTTTCACACTCACAGCATCCCCATGGTCATGTGATCAAAATTCAGATGTTTGGCAACTGCCATGTATTTATGACGGTTGCAGTGTCCGGGGTTAGGTGATCACCTTTTGCATTCTTCTGACAAGCAAAGTCTGTGAGGAAGGCAGAGTCACTTAAGAACTGTGTTACTAACTTAACAACTGCAGTGATTCACTTAATAATTGTGGCAAGAAAGGTTGCAAAATGGGGCAAAACTCACTTAACAAATGTTGTAGCAAGACATTATGGGACCAGTTGTGGTCGTAAGACAAAGACTGCTTGTAGGTAGTATCCCCTAAGCTAGGTGTCAGTTCTTAGTTGTGTTAGATATATGGTGTGTAGTTGGGGCTTTAGTTGTTGCCTCAATCAACAAAATGACCTGGGCCACCTCTGGCACCGTTTAACCCAGTGGTGGGATTCAGCCAGTTCGCACCACTTTGGGAGAACCGGTTGTTAACTTTCTGAGCAGTTTGGCACACTGGTTGTTGGGAGAAATTATTAGGGCAGAGAACCGGTTGTTAAATTATTTGAATCCTACCACTGGTTTAACCCATCTGTTGCCTGATTTGCAATCATGGAAAAACAGATTAAAAACACAGTATTTTGAATCAAAGGCCATCTTGAATGTTAGATAGATGCCCTGAAGTTTGGTATAACCAGGGTTTATTGAACCCAAGACATGATTGAGATAGGTTAAATTCAATAGTCCTTTAATCCGGTTTAATAAGGAATGTATTCTGTCAACTAAAACTCCCTTTCTGTGGTGGTGTTCCTGTCTGTCAAATTTGATAAACATGAGTTAACACAAGTTAATTGCATTGAACTACAAGTACAAGATAAAAGTAAACCATTTAGACACGTCTACAATATGCATAAAACAAATATTGTACAGGATTACGTGGAAGATTGCGCTTGAGATGAGATGCAGTTTTTAATCTGTATTTAACAAGAGACCTACAGTATTGTGGTTACTTTGACACTCATTTGATTAGAAGGGGGAAAGGTCAGTTTGGGGTTAATTCTTAGCTTATTTGGAACAGCTGCATTGTAGTAAAATATCAAAGGCTCTATTCCCCTGGGAACTACAAACAGCCATGATTAGAAAGTGAAACCAGGTGAATCTCTTTCTAGGAATGTTCGCTTAGGGAAAGATATCACATTTTGCACATTCCAAGTTCATGAAATGTTAACATTTTAAACATCTCATAATAATCATTCTAACAGTTAGGATTAACATTGTTTTGGATTAAGTGAAAGTACTCCTCTCTGTGTTACTACACTACACTGGCTTAATTAATTAGACATTAATTTGGCCTGGAAATTCAACTTGATGCAAACAATAATAATAATTAAATTTATACTTCAAATATAGACTCTTTATGATGTGTTTCCAAGGAAATAGTGTCTGGCATTGGAATAAGGAAGACATCATTTTATTCCTTTTATGGTTTGTGTCTTTTGAAATATAGTCAAATATTGACTATATATTGGCATTGGAGATTGTGATATAAGAAAAGAAAACATTAAAAAGTATTTTTAAAAGGCTATGTTCTATACCATGGATGTCAAACTCAAGGCCCATGGGTGCTTAGTTCTGGCCCACTGGGCCACCTTGGAAACCACGAAAGACTAGCCTGCGGTGCCTCTGCCAGTGAAAATGGAGCTCAGGAGGGCTGCATGCAGCCGTCCCGAGTTGTGTTTTCACTGGCAGAGGGTTGCAGAAGGCTGTCCCAGCTGAAAATAGAGCTCGGAAGCCCGTTTTTGCTGACAGAGCGCTCAGGCCACCACAGGTGCCCCGAGATGAGTGACATCAAGCTGGCCAGACACACCCCAGCCACCTCCCAAGGTCAAACACAACCCTGATGCAGCCCTCAATGAAATCAAGCTTGATACTTCTGTTTCATACATTCAAAATACTGGGAGGAGAATCATGTGAATCTGTGGTAGCCAAACATCAGGAGAAATCTTATAGAATCATTTCTGATTAGCAAATTTTATTAAAAGTCATAAGCTTTCATGAGATGCAGTTCACTTTGTTAGAGGTATGTACTGGCTTGGCTGATGTAGATAGATTAAATTGGGATGGATAAATAACTCTTTTTCTTGATATAAATAACTTGCACTTCCATGTAACAAATTGGGCAGAAGCGTGCTATTATGCATGCTCCTATGTACAGCTATTTTAGCTTCTTTCAATATTCATTCTTTGCAATACACTATTATTTACTACCTTTCTGCCAACATTTGCAGGCCTTAAAATTTCTCCATTTCTATATCTTTGCTGAACCCTTCTACTGTCTTTAGTAAATATTTTGCTAATCTGTTTTTTGCTGTTTAACTTGTAACCAATTCATTTTTTTTCTGTCCAGCAACCAGCTTGGTCTTCCGTGCATTAATTTTTAGATCCATAATCTTTGTTGTATCTCTTGTATCTTTCAAGTTAGAGTTCTGTTTAATATTTTCCCAGAAACAAAGTAATGCCTCTGTAATTTTTGCAGTGATGACATTCTACCAATCATCAAACACAGATCACAGTAAGGAAGGCACCACATAAACATGACTTAGAGAACAGTCCAAAGCACATATTCGAGTAGAGAAATTCCCTGAAGATGGACACCAGCATAAGTCCGAAAGCTCAGAAGAGTAAATCTCTGGTCCCAGTGACAGGCCCAAATTCAATTTCACAGATCACAGTCCTCATAAACAAGTTAAATATGGTTACACCGTCTACGCTTGCAGCCTTATCATTTGCAGCATTCTCACAGCATGTACTACTTCCCATGTGAATGTTTTTCTTGGGACCTAGTATTTATAATACTCATTTCAGTTCTGTTATTTGACATTATTAGCTCATGCTAATCTTGAAATGCTATTTCCAACATTTCCAGTTTTCAGTTTCATATCAGGATTACCATGAGTTGGTGATGTCCAAAATTGTTTAATCACTTTTATTTGTATTTCCATTCACACTGCTAGGGGTCCCTTGAGTAGCCCTATTCATTCAATTCAAAAACAATTTTTTTCCCACTTCATTCAAAAAAAAATCCTTTGTATTTTCTTTTTTTCTAATCTACTATGACAATTACAATTGATTAGAGCTATGTAATCTAATCCTTCTGGACAGTGATAAATTGGAAAAAGTAATTCAACAGATTTAATATTTCATAATATAAAGTAATTTATTGCATTTCCTGAAGGTTGTATTCCCGAAGAAGATTTGGAGATGGAAATAGGGCATGCATTTTTTTGTGCCCCCAAAGGTATATATGCCTAATGATGTGGCTCCAAATTTTGAGAGTTTTCCTCCCAAATACAGGGGCTTCATATAGGCAACCAATAGATAAGAGGAAAGAGATACTGAAACTCTTTAACATTATCATATGGTTACCATGATTTTTTCATCACAGATAAGTTAACTCTACCGAAGTATGAGTAGGGAATGATGGGAAAATGATCATAATATAAATGGTACAGGAGAGATTGTATAAATATGGGAGTTATGTAGCTCCTGTCACAAGAGAAGTACAGGTCCACCGCTTCCTTCTTGTTGTATTTCAAGATTTTATTTTTATTTATTTATTTATTTATTGTCAAATACATATTAGATAATATATATAAGCATAAATTGAAAACATAAAATGAATACAACTAAAGGGAACATAAAGACAGGAACGGTAGGCATGCTGGTGCTCTTATGCATGCCCCTTACAGACCTCTTAGGAATGGGGTGAGGTCAACAGTAGACAGTTTTGAGTTAAAGATTTGGGGATTTGAGGATGAGACCACGAAGTCTGATAGTGCATTCCAGGCATTAACAACTCTGTTACTGAAGTCATCTTTTCTACAGTCGAGATTGGAGCAGTTCACTTTAAGTTTGAATCTATTGTGTGCTCGTGTTTGTTGTAGTTGAAGCTGAAGTAGTCATTGACAGGAAGGACATTGTAGCAGATGATTTTATGAGCTAAGCTCAGGTCATATGGAAGGTGGCGTAGTTCTAAATTTTCTAAACCCAGAATTTCAAGTCTCATGGCATAAGGTATTTTGTTAAGATTAGATTAAGATAGACTGCTTAAGAATTACAGGATGGGTACAGTTTTATCATAAACAATGAGTTTAATAGGATATAATTTATTTCTTTTGAATAATTAAAAAACACAGAGTGGATTTCAGGGCTTTAACCTAAAAGAATCATGATTTGCTGCTAAGGCTTTATCTAAAAGGTTCATGCATATTCTCCTGGCTTGTAGAAGCAGAAGGCAAAGCTGATAGGATGCAAAGACAAAAGACTCTGTAATTGAGGTGACTGGAGATTTGGAGTTGGGCAGTTCTCTGATTATGGAGCTGTTAGATTTTTTTTTTTTAAAACAGATTGGTTTCCTGGGTTGTTTTGAATATTGTCTGTGTGCTGTTTTTCAGGCACTGATGTTCTCCTTTAACCAGGAATTTATCAGTTCAAAGCAGGGGTGTTCAACCTTGGCAACTTTTAAGACTTGTGGATTTCAACTCCCAAAATTCCCCAGCCAGCCATCATCCACCATCACCATTGCCATTCTGAGAAAACATTACTGGAACACAGTGACAAAAAGCAAACATGGAGTTGCTATGTATTCGGAAAATCTAGTCATGTGGGTGCCTTGACTTATAACCGTAATGACAGGAAATCTCATCCTGGTTGCAGTCATAAGTTAAGGACTGCCTCTTCTATTTGTCTTTGGTTCTTTTCCTTGACACTGTGTCCACAATTATATACGAATCACTATCATTGATCATCAGTGTTTACCTTATTCCTAATAAAAATTACTTGAAATTTATAGTTGCAAAGAGTGGTAGCCTGTTTTCTACTGACGATATGTGAAGACTGAAGAACTGAGGTGTTGACAATCAGCAGGCATGTGTCAGGGGTTCTATTATTTATTTTTTGCTGATCAGAGATCTTAACATGCTTCTTTTTTGTCCTGTATTTAGCATTTCAAGCTAATCAGTGTACTGTACTTTTCAGAATATAAGACACACTTTTCCCCTCAAAAGAGGGTGGAAATGTTGGTGTGTCTTATACACTGAATACAGCCATTTTTGGCCTCTCGAAACACCGCACCGCACATCCCATTTTCGCCAAAAACAGGCCTGTTTTTCACAAAAATGGGGCGCGCAGAGGGTTTGGGAGGCCTGCAGAATGCTCCTGGAGCCTAAGGAGGGCAAAAATGTGACACATGGGGGAAGGGGTGAAAAATGGGCCCAATTTTTGCAAAAACGGGGTGCAGAGGGTTTAGGAAGCCTGCAGAGTGCGCCTGGGGAGGGCAAAAACATGATGTGTGGGGTTTGGGAGGCCAAAAATGGGCTTGTTTTTACCTCCTAACCCACCCACCCTGCATTGTGTTTTTGTCCTCCCCGGCCCCCAAGAGTACTCGGCAGGCTTCCCAAACCTTCTGCGCAAAAATGGGATGCGCAGAGGGTTTGGGAGGCCTGCCGAGTGTTCCCAGGGTCCGGGGAGGGCAAAAACTTTTTTTTCCTCTTCAAAATCTTGGTTCGTCTTATACTCCGAAAAAAAGGGTAGATTGTAAGGACGGTAAAATGTAAAAGAAACAATAGTACAACATGGTGATTTAACATTTATTACATTTATATTTCACTTTTGTACAAAGATACCAAGACAACATACATTCCTCTCCTTTTTCCTATTTTTCCCTATAGGAACAGCCACGTGATGTAAGTTGGGCAAAGGGAAAATGATTCATAGTCACCCAATAAGCTTTTGAGTCTGAAGGTGACCAATACCTATTCTTGATTTAATGAATGAATACATGCATTCTAAATTGCATTATTTCTTACTACCGTGCATGTTAAGTTCAAAGGCGGCAGTTCAAAAGAGCAGAGCAAATGACCTGAAGTTACACGGTACATAATGCAAAGTGACAGAAAACATTCACCATTGATAAATGATACCTGGTTTATATGTTTATAAAACATCATTGAGCAGAACATAGTTCTTTTCCTATTTTATCTTTATACTAGTCTTTGAAAAGACATAGGTGAGAGGCTTCCGCTGGCAACGCAGGCTTCGCAGACGTTCCTTTGGGATCGTCTGCCCTGGGTTTCGTCAAACCGTCCCTGACAGCGTAAATGGGCTGTCAAACGGTTTGGAATTCTCTCCCCCGGTTGAAGGGGGAGGGAAGAGGGGTCAGGTTTGGGTAGAGCTCCCCGGGATCCCCTGGAATTTAACCAGGGGATCGAAGGGTGAGAGCTCCCCTTTAGCCTGACGAAACTCCGTGCCCAGGGTGCTTCTGTTTATACAGAACGAGAAGCCGCGACCATCTCTGTGTCAAGATTTATTCCTAAAAGAGAATTCAACACAGACAGAACAGAGCAGGAGGACTAGCAAGAATTTGCAAGTAATAAATCTTAACTTCAGTTCTTAAATAGCTTTCCTTTGAATTAACTTTCAACTTGAGTGGATCTAAAATGGCGTTTGCAATATACAAAGGAAAGCGAAACTATAAAGAAGAGCATAACAATCTATTTTTTTTAAAATGGAATGAACAAGAACTGTTAATGATTTTTTTCTCCTTTTACCTTTTTCTTTATCATAATGTTTAAGAAGAAAAGTTTATTGATTTTTTTTTAGATTTTACAGTTTATGAATGGCTCTTAAGCAAACAGAACTAACTATTAAAATCTTGCAAACTTCCTCATTTCAAATATGGAATTTTTTCTTTTATTTTTTTTTTAATAGAGAATTTGCAAGTAATAAATCTTAACTTCAGTTCTTAAATAGCTTTCCTTTGAACTAACTTTCAACGAGTGGATCTAAAATGGCGTTTGCAATATACAAAGGAAAGCAAAATTATAAAGAAGAGCATAACAAGCTATTTTTTAAAATGGAATGAACAAGAATTGTTAATGATTTTTTTCTCCTTTTACCTTTTTCTTTATTACAATGTTTAAGAAGAAAAGTTTATTGGAATTTTTTCTCTCTTTTGGTAGATTTTACAGTTTAGGAATGATTCTTAAGCAAACAGAGCTAATTATTAAAATCTTGCAAACTTCTTCATTTCAAATATGGAATTTTTTTTAATTATTATTATTACTTTTTCTTTTTTTTTTAATAGGAACTTTTGGAGGCTTATCTTTTCTTAATAAGTTTTTAAACAAGAGATTTTTACACCAATATATTAAAGATTGGAAAGTCTTTATTGCTAGATGTTAAGTTGATTGATGAGCAGATGGTGGAAAAGGTGTAAGAAAATGTGTAAGGAAATGTGTAAGATAGAAGACAAGGGGAATGCTTAAGATGTGATTTTGATGGTATTTTCTTTTTTTAACATATATATATAGGGTTTAATTTTTACAACTGACTTATTTTGGGTATATCATTATTTGATATATGTGAGGTATAAAGGAATGGGAAGATGGAATATTGTTTAACCCTTGGAGGATAGAAAAATTTATGGATGTAATGTTGGTATCTGGTTAAATAGAATTTAATTGTTATAATTGATATATTTTGGATATAAGTTATAATCTTAATAATGTTATTTGATAGATGTAAGGTAAATTGAAGAAATATTAATATTTGCAATGTTATTTGATTTATGTAAGTGATATTTTTGGAGATTGAAAATGTGTAAGGAAATGTGTAAGATAGAAGACAAGGGGAAGGAGAATGCTTAAGATGTGATTTTGATGGTATCCTTTTTTTTTTTTAATATATATATATATAGGGTTTAATTTTTATAACTGACATATTTTAGGTATATCACTATTTGATATATGTGAGGTATAAAGGAATGGGAAGATGGAATATTGTTTAACCCTTGGAGGATAGAAAAATTTATGGATGTAATGTTGATATAATTGTTAAATAGAATTTGTTATAATTGATATATTTTGGCTATAAGTTATAATTTTAATAATGTTATCTGACAGATGTATGAAATATTAATATTAGCAATGTTATTTGATTTATGTAAGTGATATTAAAGATATGAGAAGATAGAATATTGTTTACTTTTGGAGATTGGATAAAAATTTAAGAATTTAAGCTGGAAATATGAATTATATTTGGGATACTGTTTAAGGAAGAAAGGTATATTATAGAAGAATTTCTGATGAATACTGGAAGATGGAATATCGTTTTGGTCTTGATCGATGAAGATTGGAGATATATTTGGTCTTAATTGATGAAGATATTTTATTGATGAACTGGAAATATTAACTTAATTGGAAGATTCTGAAGATTTTAGGAGTGGAATGGACTGATATATAATGGACTGGAAGAAGAATGTACTTTTCTGTTTTGGAAGGGAGTTAAGGTCTTAGAGAGGAGTGACTATGGATTTGACTTATGTTGTATTTTAATTTATGATTGTTAATTTTATACCCTGTACTCTGTTCTGGGAAGTCTCGGGGGTGGGAGGGGAGGGGGAAGGGGAGAGGGGAGATGAAGGATCAATGTAAAGGAATGATTGAAGATATGTAATTAAGAAATAGAAATAATTTGAAATGAAAGCGGGGCTGCTCAGCTGCCATTTCAGAAGGAATGAAGAGGAGAGGAGGAGTGAAGGAAGAAAGTAGGTAGGAAGAGAGAGGTAGAAAAGGGGAAAGGAGAGGAAGAAGAAAGGGAAGAGAGAGGTTAGAAAGGGTGGAAGAGAAGAGTAGGGAAAGAGGAGAAGACGTAGAAAAG
The DNA here is from genome assembly GCF_028640845.1 of Ahaetulla prasina. Classification (NCBI taxonomy): domain Eukaryota; kingdom Metazoa; phylum Chordata; class Lepidosauria; order Squamata; family Colubridae; genus Ahaetulla; species Ahaetulla prasina. Next base: position 330,820,289 of record NC_080539.1, on the reverse strand, counting down.
TGAAGGAGAGGAAGGATGAAGAAAGTAGAAGAAAGTAGAGAAGGGAGGAGGAAAGGTTTGTTAAGAAGGAAGTGGTAGCTGGGCAGGTCCGAATAAGTAACAAATGAAAATTTAATGACTAATGTTGAATAAGAGACTGTATATTGAATAGGTTGTTGGAAAATGAAAATAAAACTTTAAAAAAAAAAAAAAAAAGACATAGGTAACAACTGTAACAACTTTTTACCTGCATTGTATCTTTCAAAAGCAAGGCAAAAGTTAAAGTATGAAAACATAAGTTAAAGTATGAAAACATATGTGTATATTCAGTGTGTATCTCCACTGAATAACAATCTAAATCCTTGTTTTAAATTCTAAATCCTATTCTGAAGGTTGTACACATATGTGAGTGTCATCTTGTTTCTGTTTGAGCAAAGAATCACTTCCCCAACTGCTCCGTCATGCACATCCTTTGCCCTTCATGGGAGGAAATTCAGAAATCTTTGGCTGTAGAAATAACTTTTGATATTTTTATAGGTGATTGGGCTGGCTATGTACTTCATGCCTAACAGCACAAGAGCTTTTTTCCAGTGTTCTGTTCAGCAGACTGTGCTGATTCTATAATAACACAATTTAGTAACACTAAATAACACTTTCATATGTAGAGAAAGTCTGGAATCAATTTAGTAATAATGTTGTGGTTTAAGATTACTATCTTATATATTCCTGTTAGATGTTGCTGAATAAAAAAAAAGCTTGCGAGGGCTCTCTTTAAATTTGTTTTTGAGACGGAATGAGCTAATTCCCATAGTTCTATGGTTTCTTACCAGCCTTTTATTAAGATCAACTACCTGATTTCCTTCTCTTTCAAATAACAGGTTTGACAGGGTAAAGTGACACCTTGACTATGGATATTCTTAGGTAGTGACATGAAGAGTCTTAATACTGCTGTGTCTGAACAAGCTCCATTCAAAGAGGCATCCTTCCATGTTGATTTTATAAAGGTGTTTATATAATGCTTGTTATGCTTCATGAAAAGTGCAGCAGCAGATGTTTTTGAATTCAGCATTTATAATTTTTTCATAGCCCCCTCAGTTTTAATTTCTGTTTGGAAGAGCTGTATCAGAATTTCACCTGAGGAAGTGTCATTATGAAATTTCCTGGCGTTTGAAAACGGGACAACATAAAATCTTGCTGTTGACACACTTTTGAAAAATACTACCCACCCCTCAGCTCCTTAAACAGATTATAATCCACAAAATCAAGACAGCCAATAATGTGCAACTTTAATACTTAGATCCCTCTGAAACTCACCTATTTTGAGGTTACTCATTTTTGAATGTTAATTAGAGATAGAACACATTTACCTGTGGGTTTGTTACATGTTAGGACAAAAGCATCTTCTTGGTTTGGGTGCACCTGTTAATTTTTTTCTCGTGTCTTTTATAGTTACTCCAGGTGAAGTAATAAATACTTCATGACTTCAGAGGTATATTAATTAAGGGATTTGCAGGAGAGAGAGAAAAGAATTCAACTAGGTAGAATGTTGATAGAGATGAGGCATTCTGTGGTCTAGCACAGGGGTCCCCAACCCTGGATCGATGGATCGGCATCGGTCCATAGCATGCCAGCAAACAAGCGAAGCCCCATCCATGGGATGCAGACAGCATGCAAAATCACACCCCATTTGGTTTGTAGAAAAAACTCTCTCCACGGAACTGGTGCTTGGTACCTGAAAGGTTGGGGGCTGTTGATCTAGCACAGCTATTCTGCTCTTAACAGTTTTATTTTTCAATGCCTGCTGATTTTCATCAATGCAAAGAATGCTTAATCGGTTATTGGTTCTTACAGTCAGATTAAGAACATAAAGAACACTATGAGAATCAGTTAAATCTCGTCAAATTATTTAATGTTAACCTATTGTAAAATAACAGTAGATTACAGGTACTCCTCAACTTAAAACAATTCATTTAGTGACCATTCAAAGTTACAGTGCCACTGAAAAAAGTGACTTACGACCATTTTTCACAATTAAGACCTTTGCAGCATCCCCATACTCACTGATTTACATTTGGATGCTTGACAATTGGTTCCTGTTTATGACCATTGCAGTGTCCCAGGGTCATGTGATCATCTTTTGTAACCTTCTGACAAGCAAAGTCAAGTGGGGAAGCCAGATTCACTTAACTGTATTGCTAATTTAACAACTGCAACGATTCACTTAACAAATGTGGCAAGAAAAGTAAAATGGGGCAAAAATCACTTAACAGATTTCTCACTCAGCAACAGAAATTCTGGGCTCTGTTGAGGACTACTTGTACTTTAAACAAAATTGGTTGTATTCGCAACTCAGATTATTAGCGGCTCCTGGAAGATGATGAAACTTGAAAGTATCACTCAGAATCAGTGCCTAAGGTAGGTGATTGTCAAGGCCTGTAACCATGGAGTCTATGTAGGAGATGACTAGGTTGAGCCGAGGGAGGGATTAAACACGTTGTCAGACTTGGAAGTTATCTTTTGCATTGGGCCTTCAGGCCTGCCACATTTACTACTTTGGGAAATTGGGAGGGGGGGGTTGAGCACAGCTCCGGCTCGACACATAACGCTACGGGGATCTGGATCATGAGAACAGCCCCTAATCAAAGATCTGAAAAGATGAATTATCGAGGACTTGTTCGAGTGGTTCAGGGATCTGCATTTGGAAAGCATGGGGAGAGGATCATCACACTGGCGGGTGGGATAGAGGGAGATGAAGGCTGAGCGTCATGAAGAGCTGCTTTAGTTCCGGGATCTGGCAGATGACATGGCAGCTGAGACTGTCAGACGAGGAGGGAGAGAGCGGCTGGGCATCCAATCAACTGAGCAGTTCAGCCATGGGGCGGGGCATGAGCAGTGTGGGATGTTTAAAAGGGGCTGAGAGGCAGAAGCTCTCAGCGCTGACTTTGTACAGAGAGGCCTCGACTATTACTGAGACCCGGTTTGTAGCAGACCCAATAAATGAAGTCACGATTGGAAAAGAAAACCAAGTTGGCTTGTTTCTTCTCATGGTGTCTGTTACAACTGTGGCTGAGCTAGCCAAGAGGGGGATTGTATGGACCCAGGGTGATATATAGTCATAATAACATTCCTTTCTCAGAGAGTCAAGGACATCTCGCCTTGCACCTGGAGGTCAGGAACTGGGAGGCATTTCTAGTTGGCACTATGTTTGGATTGGACCATGTGATGGACATGTGGATGCTGGGCTGGGACTTGGACTTTCCTTTGGGTGGGGAAAACCTAGAAGCTTTCAGATTCAGGTTTTCCGAGATGTGCCAATATGACATCTCTAATAAAATGGAACTTTAAGGAACTTCAAGCCTTGGAGTCTTCTTTCATTTGGGGTGTTACTTGGAACACTGACACACATCATCAGTGATGAGTCCCTTTGTGCCTACAAGAGATCTAATTCCAGCCCACCTTGAATGCCTCTCTTATCTCCCCGTCATTTCCTTTTACCATTAGTTGGTCAGATTCTTGTAAAGCTCTTAAGCTTGCAATAAATCTTTATACTCATTTGAACTGCCTTAATCTCCTGATTTACCTTGGCAGTCTAGTCTTCTGTTCCTGTTGCTGTTCATCTTTCTATTCCTGCTTGTTCAAGGGTCTTTTCTGAGTTGGTGGACTTGCAGCAATTCGAAGGGGATCGAGCAGTTTCTATTCTCCTTAACGTTTCCTTTGGTTGGCTAACTAAGCACATTGGCTCTAGTAAGGAGGAAGATAAAATTCAGCAAGATAAACATTTTGACTTAGGACGTGTTTTTTTTTTAATAAACCATTAACATAGCAACTTCTCTTACTACTCTGTCTTGAGTAATTTCATATATTTCTTGTTTGATTTGGGTTTGGGAGGTTTAATTTTTTCTCATATATGTATTAGTGAATATTGAGTTATTATAAAGTTTATACAAATTTATACAATTTATACTAATGTATATATCATTTTGGACTACTTTTACTGAAAGAAATGATATATCAGCTTTGCAATTAGTCATAGTTAAATTATGAGATTAATTCATTGTGTACGTAATTCTTAGGTTACTTGGAAAAAATAGAAATAGAAAATACAGGTATCTTGGTAAAGCTAGAATGCTTAAGTAGCATTTATAGTTTAATTACAACTAAGCATTAGAATTAAGCCCATGGTATTTGCAGGATATTCTGTAAATACTCCAAAATTGCAAGCAGCAGTTATAAGATTTGATTAAATAAAGTACTTTGTCAGTTGCCAGCTTTCAGTGAGTGCAAACTGAATTAAAACATTCAAATATCTTACTAATCTGTTGAGACTTTTACATTTCTAGAAAGATGAATTGCATTTTAACCATCTATACGTAACTTTAAGTGACAGAAATTTAATATGTTATATTTTCTTATTACCAATTACAATAGAGAAACCATCAGTGGACTATGTGACAATATAATCCTAATAAACTCTAGGGTAATTTGCCTGGAGAGCATTATAAACATGAATAATTGGTTGCATATGAGTTGATATTATGGTGAAAATGATCAGAATTGTTTTTATAAATTTCCAGTTGGGCAATACATTGATAAAATATGCTGCTGGCAATGTATTTGCTTCATTGGATTTGTATATCTAATACTAGATATTCTCAATGATGGGTAAAGCTGATCTCAGTTATAGAGAGATTCTATTAGCAAACTAGTTTAAATTAGTTTAAACTAGTTAAATTAGAACTGAATATCCAAACCTCACCCACATATGCTTCAAGATCCATCACAGCCTTTAACCCTCTCATTTCATAATATCCCAAGATTGTTCAAGTGTGCTATAAATACTGAATCATAATAGCTTTGTCAGTTTAAGGGCACTAATAATAGCAATAGAACTTAGACTTATATAGTGCTTCACAGTGCTTTACAGCTGTCTCTAAGTGGTTTTTATAGAGTCAGCATATTTCCCCCAACAATCTGGGTCCTCATTTTACCGACCTCGGAAGGATGGAAGGCTGAGTCAACCTTGAGCCTGGTGAGACGAACTGCTGGCAGCCAGCAGCCGGCAGAATTAGCCTGCAGTTTACCTTGTAAATAAAATCTGATTCCTAAAATGTGTGTTATATTTTGAATTTGTACCTCTTGAAATCCTTGCTGAACAAGATGTGAATTTTAATTATTGATGTTGAATTACCATTAGAATCTGTGAGCAGGAAGAATGTTCTTCTTTTCAAGAATTATCCATAAATATCAAAATGTTTGCCATTTAGCTCAAGTAACAGTAAAATCATTGGTAGTGCCAATGATAGAGCCAAATGCTGAAATTAGCCAAACATTGACTTTGTGGGGAAAATAGTAGAGCATGATATTCTGCAAGTTTAATAAAGGGGCTCATTTATTTTGTGGGCTTTCCACAATTCCCGTAATAGTTCAAATGAAAATTGGATAGTCCCTCTGAGTTACATGTTCTCCTTGCTGTTTGTTTGCTAACTCTGCCCTGTGGCTATTTAAAAATTCTATCACCCCCACTACTAACCCAATTTATACAAAGCTGAGGCTGACTTTGAAGAAAGTTTGCTAAACAAATGTTACTTCTTTAACTCTGACACCGATTGACCCTGACAAGTCATATCTAAATTGGAAGGAGGAAGATAGGGCTCTCATTGTATCTTCCTCTTCCATTTAAATTGTTCATGCCTAGTATAATGGCTTCTTGATTAGGATTTTTTTAAAAAAAGATTCCTATCAAGCTAAATAACAGGAAGAGGAATAAATCAGAATAACAAAAGGGGGGAAAGACATGAGTTTATATTGTGAATAAAATAACTCCAACTTTGAAAAAAATTGGTTTCAATTTCTTTTCCTTCACTCCGTCAAAACAAAACAAAAAGCACGGTAATTTGACAACCCACACACCCATTGCTACACATCAGGTGTAAATTCATCCTTCCAGGGTCATATAATAGTTTTGGCCATTCCCTACATTCTTGATAGCCTGATAAATTACATATATTGGGGATATAATCAAGAGGAATATAGACACCTTGCTTTGTGTGCTAGACTTCCCTCTAAAGAAACTACCAGAAATAGTCTTAATACTAATCAAAAAGTGTCTTACAAGAGTTTTAAAAAGTTCAGTGATACTTTTACAAAAAATTATGAGTTTTTCTACCAATATGAGAAGTCAAGCACACAGAAATTGCAGGATAGCAAATCCCACTGGAAACAAAAAAATCCTAGCTCTGCCTGTACATTTGATGTACTGTAACCATTCCCATTTATATCAGGGCCTCCTGTGACTTCACCCCTTCAGAAAATTGCCTATCCCTGTCGTAAAGAAAGAATCATTTCCCTGAATGAAGGAACTGGTTACGTGAACCAAAGAAAAGAAGTGGCTGTTTCAAAGAGAGTGGTGCATGGTCCATGAACAACATGGTTGTTATAAAGCTTCTTTATGAAATAGAAAGCAATGCACAATCCTTTTTGAAGGTTTTCCAAAGAGTAGGAATAGAAATTGGATACATTTCATTTCAGCATACAAATGCTTATATACTTCCCCAAATTCCCCAAATATAATTCCCCAAATTAATAACGTGCGGATGTACTATAAATGATCTTCATATGCAGTTTAATACATGATTCAATCAGGTTAATTTCTTTTCAAAGTTAAAGATTTTTTTTGTGTCATTTAGACAAGTGACATTTAATGACAATTTCTTTCAAGTTTGTACTTCTTTCCATTTTTTTAGGAAGTCCTCCAGCAACTGATCATAATGAATTTGCCAAATGTCTTAACAATTGGCAAAGATCCTCTCTCTGGTGAGTACCTTGGCAACATCATGGCCCCTTTTACTTTAAGCTAAATGTTTTATTATATAACTGTATAACCACATAAATGTTTTATATGAATGTTGTCAGGGTTCCAATTAACATACCTACAGCAAACAAAACTCCAAGGCAGGTAGATTCTTCAAAGAATAGTTTTATTGGAGATATCATATTGGCACAAGCTGGTGAAAATTAACTCTAAACCTGCGTTTTTTATCTAAATTAAAAGTAGAAGTTTTTCACTTTCTCAAAACAATCAGTCTATACAGCCCAATTGCTAGGTGACTTCACTCCCCTCCTTCCAAGCACCTGCTGGAATGTCCTTGGTTCCCAATTTTATTTTGGCTACAAACCCCAGCTATCTCTACTCTTCCCTCCCTATCCCTTAGCTCCAGCTGTGGCAGCACTGAAGCCTCACAATGGCCTCAGTCAGGTCAGCTTCAGGGTTGACAAATGTTTTATTACATATAATTTAACATTAATTTGGCAATGAAGAACAGAGTAGGCAGAATAACAGCACAAATTAAAAATGGTGTATGTGCATGTATACTGTTTCCATCAAACAATAGAGACCTGTGCCCTAAGAGTCATTTGGGGTGATGTGATTTCCTGTATGTCAGCATTGTTTTACTGCAGTCATCCCAAAAATGAGACCAAGGGACTGCGGAGTTGTGATTTTAGCTGCAGCTCTTCTTCCCTGCTGTTTGCTGCCAGCTTAGGCAGCAGAGGGAATGTCTATGTCTAAAGACAGGTTACCATGGCAATTTTTTTTGCCCTTCTGTATTTTTTTCTGTAGGATTTTCTGCAGTGTCAGATATATTTTCCAGGGCTTGAAAAACAGGAAACTCTTTCCTTAAAATTATGTTTTAGATACAAGCATATAGTCTAAGTTGTCAGTAATAGGCATATTAGAATAGAATAGAATAGAATTTTTTATTGGCCAAGTGTGATTGGACACACAAGGAATTTGTCTTGGTGCATATGCTCTCAGTGTATATAAAAGAAAAGATACGTTCATCAAGGTACAACATTTACAACACAATTGATGGTCAATATATCAATATAAATCATAAGGATTGCCAGCAACAAGTTATAGTCATACAGTCATAAGTGGAAAGAGATTGGTGATATTACACTGATAAGTACCTAATTTTTCAAAGAAAATAGTACAGGTAGTCCTGAACCACTTACTTAACCATTGTTTAAAGTTACGATGGCACTGAAAAAAGTGACTTATTATCAGTTCTTGCACTTACAAACATGGCTATGTTCCTGCAGTCACATGATCAAAATTCATGTGCTTGGCAGCAAGCATCTACTTACAATGGCTACAGTGTTCTGGGATCATGTGATCACCATTTGCAACCTTCCCAGGGGGCTTCTAACAAGCAAAGTCAGTGGGGGAAGCCAGATTGCTTAATGGCTGTGTGATTTGCTTAATGACCACAGCAAAAAAAATTGCAAAGTTGGACATGACCGCCTCATTTAATGACCCTGTTGCTTAGCAACAGAAATTCTTACCTGGGGTGTGTGTAAGAGAGCCCTATACGGAATGTTTCCTAATACAAATTAGCATAAAGAACTTTTCTGCATCTTCAGGTAAAATTTTACCTTTTTTTTTTTTTTTAATAAATAATTTTTTTACTTCCATTTTTCAACATCATATTTATGTACAAACTATTATCCATCCTTAATCATTAATTTTTATTTATTACTAATTCAGGCCTGCCCGACTGCCACTTCCTTTCTACACAATTTCCCTCTCTACCCTCTACTACTTTCCCTTCCTTCATCCCCTTCACTTTACTACTTCCTCTCCTTCTCCACTCCTCCTTCTCTACACTTTCCTATCTACCCTCCTTCTACTCCTCTCCTCCTTCTCTACACTTTCCTATCTACCCTCCTTCTACTCCTCTCTCCTTTTCTTCCTGAAATGGCAGTCGAGCATCCCCAATATCATTTTAAATTTTTTAATTTCATATCTTCAAAAATTACTGTACATTAATAATCAGTCCATGTATCACTTGTTGATTCATTTTCCCCCCCTTCCCCCCCTCCTCCCCCTTCCCCCCCCCCAGACTTCCCAGAGCAAATACTGGGTATTATAACCAACAATCACAAGCTAATTTTACCTTTTCTAATAATGGGCTACGGGGTACTGAGCAATATTTTTGGTCAATATTTGATGATGAGAAGGTGGTTCAACTACAAGGCTCACAAGGTTTCATCCATCAAGGTGGTATTATCATAATTTCAACTAGATGTTCTACTCTTGCTTTCCCACAGGAGAAAGATATACATTTTAATCTGAAAATTCAATTTTGAATCATGGCTCACCTGACAACATACTCATACAAAAATAATGGCAACCCTTGTAATGCCAACATTTAGTTGATTGCCTGGGCTTCAGAGCTAAGCAGAATTGTACCTGGTTACTACTTGGATATGCTAACAAATTGCTAGCATTATAGGCTGACTTCAAAAATTAAGCCTTATTTTTAAAGCCCAATAAAATACTGAACGTAACTTGTAGACTCAATTCTGCTTTGTAATTCATATGTCGTACAAGAACTTCTATTAATAGATGTGAGATGGTGGGAAATGCACAGGAACATGTAAATACACATAAACACACCCACACAGAGTTACTTCTACAAGGTAAATTCAAGTCAGTAATCTGTTCTTATTTCTTATTATACAGTGGCCTTAGCTTAACAAACTAGTACAAATATAAATATACATGTACACACACACACACACACACACACACAGCTTTTTTTTACAGAGAGGGAGGGAGGGAGGGAGAATATGTATGTTATAAACTCTCTTCATGAGTGTAGCTGACTCCTTTAGCAATTGTAGTTCTTGATAACACACTGCAGTCCATAAACCCTGGAACATCAGCAATCTCTCCCATGGCCTAACACAGTGATGGCTAACCTTTTCCGGACCAAGTGCCCAAAGGGTGCACGTGCACGTGCAAATGCGCACATGCTTGCCCGAATCCCCAAAATGCAATGTGTACTCCTATGTATGTGCGCGTACCTTCCGCATTCGCCCCGCCTCCCCATGCATGCGTGCACGTGCAGCCCCCTGCATGTGCCTGCCCGCATGCATGTGCAGCCCCCCCATGTGCATCCCCATGCACACGTGCAAGCCCCCCATGTGAACCCTGGCCCCTACACATGCACAGCAGAGACCCGAAGACCAGCTGGCCAGCAGGAGGCACAGTGGAGCTGAGGCAATAGCTCATGTGCCCACAGAGAGGGTGCTGCTCTGGCACGTGTGCCATAGGTTCGCCATCAAGGGCCTAACAGATTTGATGATGAGAAGGTGGTTCAACTACAATAATACAAGGGCCATATAGATTTAAACTCAATGTAATTCGCTCTAATCTTAATTTCAGGAAATATGACTTTTGCAATAGTAAATGTCTGGAACAATCTACCGGATCCTGTTGTTAGTCTCTCTAATCCCCATACTTTTTACCGTAAACTGTCTACCATGGACCTTTCATGTTTCTTAAGAAGTCCCTAAGGGGGCGTGCACAAGCCTACCATCCCTGTCCTACTGTTCCCAATTATATGTAATCATTCTGTGTGTTTATGGCTATGTTTTGCCAATTTATATCCTTTTTTGTGTGTGTGCTAAAAATTTTTCATGTGTCCATGTCTGTGTCTACTCTGTTACTTGTTTTCTTGTATTTGTTGACAAATAAATAAATAAATAAATAAATAAATGTTGCAAAGCACTGTTTCAAATGCTTTGTGCAGTGGTAATATACTACAAAGAGTCTTCCTAAAGTGGTATCTTAGCCAGTTTTTCTTTATGTAGCTTGCATTTCTCTTGACCCTTTGCTAGTAATTTCTTTGGCTACAGAGGTGCCACAAAATGCTTTCCAGTATATAACAGCTCAGAAGTTACGGTCTCCATGCTAAACTAATGGATTGTTTTGAACTATTGCTGAGAAGTGACGCAGAGAAAAGACACTGCAACAAGACTGACTTGTCCTAGAGCAGGATAGATTGACTACTTCATTTGATAACACTGGCAATATCAGCAAAAGGAGTAGTGGTCTGATTGATACAGAAGGCAAAGCATTGAACATTTATTGATAAAGCATTTCAGTTAATTTTGGCAACACTAATTGAACGATGTTTATAATAATGTCATCTATCAGACCACACTCAATTAATTGACAGATCCTTCTTAAACCATTCAAATTTACCACTGTTTGTTGTAGTGTAGTGTATAAGATGTAGAAGAATGAGGAAATTAATCAAGTAAATATTGGATTTTTCATTCCTTTTTTAAAAAATAGGTTTAAGTCTATTCAATCCATAATTTCTATGAAAACAAACTTTTCACCCAGCAAACTGAGTGCATCAAATGTCTTAACTTTAAAACAGTGTTTCCAACCATTCTTTTCTTGTTTATTCTCCTAATCTTATTTCTTTGTCATTTTATCTTTGTGTTGTGCTGTAATCACTTTGCTGCCTTCCACAAAATCTTACCATCTGTTTCTACCCTATTTCTCACACTGTGAGAGTGGGGGCCCTTCTCTGGTTTTATACTATAGAAAAGCTTCTAGACTAGATTTTATTCCCTAAAGATCTAAAGACCTTAGCCCATTGTGGGGAGCAGATGGTTGTACTACAAATCCTTCCATTTTAATTACCTAGTTAGCTAGTGTGAAAGCAGCTGCCTTGGAATTTTTGGAAAAGGAAAATGGCACTGAGTTAATTTTTAAAGCACTGATGGTCTTGTAGGAGACCCCATTCTTCAAATTTAAAAGATGGAGCATTCTGTGGTCCCTTCAGTTCACAATCCATTGTGGCAATCCATTTCTGCAGGGAAGATAGTTTTTACTTCATCAGATGTAAAAACTGGACTCTGATTCATATATAGTTAAAAGCCTGGGAGTTTGTGAAGCAGAGATGTAAGCAAAAAAGGAAGGACCTAAGAGATGATGCATATAATGCTGCTGAATAAATTATTAATGGAAAACATAATCAAAATGTGTGCTACCCTTTTCATATAGAATGTAAATGCATAAGAATTACTTCAATACTATTCAAAGGACATGTGCTTTTTTGCTTTTTGAAACTTATAGCCAGAATCCTCATTTAAATAATGACATAATTTGCTGAACCTGTTAAACCAAGTTTCTCTTTCACAGTCTCCTTACAAACCTGCTAACTATTACAGTAGTAATGCCAGAATGATGTCTGGAAGGAATTATCTAGTTTTCCCTAAATATATATTTGAAGTTAAGAAAGAAAAAGAATGCATTGTGGGTGGGAGGGGGGGAGAAAAAGAAAGAAAGAAAGAAAGAAAGAAAGAAAGAAAGAAAGAAAGAAAGAAAGAAAGAAAGAAAGAAAGAAAGAACAGGCAGATACAGTGAGTAATCATTTTTAGAGACAACAGATTTTTCTATTGAGTGAAACCTCAAGCCACAATGGTTATGTGGTACCCATTAATTCTGTGTCAGATGGGGGTATTTCATCTTTGTCCCCATCATGCCCATCTATTCAGTATTTAGTATTTAGTAGAGAAAGCTAAAAATAAAAACAGCTATCTTTTCTAAAACAAGTGAAAGGGTAAATGTTGAAATAGTGACTAGCTTCTAGTGTTCTTTTTAAGGTGACCTAGAGGGAAACAGAAGAATTGTCATTACATTTACGCCCAGTCCCAGCTCATAAAGGTCTTTTGCTCAATGACTTCAGCCTCCTCCCACTATCTCCCAGGAGCATTTAATAGGCACAATTATTTCAGGGAGCATGTGATTGTATTAGCTCGATTGGAACAAGGAGGATGAATTTCAGTCATGCAAAACTAGACATGAAAGAGTAACACATTGTTCCCCCAGAGTAGGTCAATTTACAGAGTCCATTGCTTGGGGAAAAAACAGTTATTTTTAATTCTACATAAAAAAAATTTAACAAAGAAATATTTAACATAACAATTAAATTAGATGTTTGTTATGATTAAAAGATGTTCTGTATGCTGTAATTCAGTTAGTATGGATCATAATGAATTATTTCCAGCCTTTTAATCATACTAAATCAAATTCCATTTATAACATTATACGTTGTTCTAAAACTCAGTTATATAATTTAGGGCAGAAATCTACAGTTATAATTTCAAGTTATAAAGAGTTTATATTCCCTAGCAGAAAAACAAAAATACAACATAAAATCACCTTGTATGTGATCCAAATTTAAGGATTTGCAGTCTCCTAAACAGCAGTTTGCCACTGATTTTAAATTGGACATGATATACTTTTTAAAATAAAAACCTTTATAATTTTTATATTAATAGTCAATTTTTTGCTTCTTTATTATTAATGGTCATTTTTTTTGCTTCTTAGGTAAAAGTATGGATGAAATTAAGAAACTGCTACTTTTGGTATTGGGTTGTGCTGTACAGGTAAATTTGGTTTTGATTGCTATTAATTCATTTGAATAAATTATTTTCTTAAGAATTATTACATGAGGCTGTAAGCCATCTTTGGTTAAACCCAGTTTGCAATAATCTCAAAGGAGGCTTTTCCCCCTGAAAAGACAGCTTTACTATGTGTTTTTTTTCCTTGAGGAAGAAATGTTTTTTCCCTGAGGAAGCAGACATTTCGCTTCTCTTCCAAGAAGCTTCATCAGTTCTAATTAATGGTTGGAGGGATGGAAGGATTATAGTTAGAACTAAGCCTTTCATCCACATCCACACACACACTATCCAGCATCTTTGAGACAACTATGACCTGGATGATTAAGAATCTCCATAGTCAGTTTGCAATCCGAGATAATAAATCATTCATAAAATCTCAAAAAACAAAAATATAAACAAAAAGCATCATTCCAGTTCATAGAGATCATAAAGAAACAAAACTTACAGCCCAGCGACCTACTCGTGAGCTTTGATGTCATATCCCTCTTCACCCAAGTGCCAATCAAAGAAGCCTTGACAGCTATCCAAAACAAATATAACCCCCCCAAGCACATCCTAGATCTGACCAACCACTGCCTATCCAACACATACTTCATCTATAACGGACAAAAATACAAACAAATAGAAGGAGCACCCATGGGATCACCCCTCTCACCTGTCATTGCCAACCTCTACATGGAACACTTTGAAACCCAAGCACTAGAAAAATCTGATCACAAACCTAAACTCTGGCTCAGATACGTAGACGACACCTTCATAATCTGGCCACATGGGAGAGAAAAACTTGACAACTTCCTCACACACCTCAATAGCCTACACCCCAAAATACAGTTCACCATGGAAACAGAAGTTAACAACCAACTTCCCTTCCTAGATGTCTTAGTCTACAGGAAACCCAATGGCTCCCTAGGACACACCATCTACCAGAAGAAAACACACACAAACCGCTATCTGCACGCACTCTCACACCACCACCCAGCACAGATCAACTCCGTAGCCAAGACACTCATCTCCAGAACAAAACGCTTAGCTGACGAACAACACCTAAAAACTGAATTACACACTCTCACTAACGTACTAACATCCAATGGATTCCAGAGAAATAAGATTACCAAACTAATCCAAAAAGAACCTCCCACTAAAATCCAAGACAGAGAACAAGAAAACGGCACAGCCCTCCTCCCATATATAAAAGGCACCACAGACAGAATTATCAAGATCCTCCACAAACACAACATCAAGAGAGCATTCTGCACAAACCAAAAAATATCCACCATCCTAAGACAAAATTGAGTTAGAAAATCAAGGAGTATATGAAATCCCATGCACCGCCTGCACCGCCACATACATTGGACAAACCAACAGAAGAATAAGTGCACGCATTGAAGAACACAAGGACTCATTCAAAAAAGAGGAACCAACTTCTTCCCTGGTCCAACACTTTAAAGCCACAGGACACGATATTGACTTTAAAAAGACCAGAACTATCGCCAAAACGGAACACTTTAACAACAGAATAATCAGAGAAGCCATTGAGATAGAAAAACGCCCACACAGCATGAACAAACGAGATGATACCTCCCGCCTACCAGCCATTTGGAAACCCACCCTTATTGACAAACGAGTCCCTAACCCGAGGAATGACACCAGAACCACACTCACAAGGTCCACACAGGATGTCACCACCACACATCCACCCAGAAAGCAGACCCAAACCCACATTGATCATGAAGCACGACCAAGGACCAGAAGCCAGACCGCAGCTGCAACATTAGCCATTTCAAACCCCTCCAATCCATACATGCAGCAGACTGACACCCACTATGAAGATGTAGCACGACCACGACCACGAAGCCAAACAACAGCAATGCAGCTCACCAGCTCAAATCCCCCTGCAGCTCAGACTAATCTGAGCACAACCAACCAAATATATATTTTCTGAGGTTTTCGCGGGTGTTTGTATGTAGGTCTTTGGTTATTCGGGTTTTCTCCCGCGTAAAATTGGAAGTGTCTTGGCGACGTTTCGACGAAGTCTCATTCCTCATCTTCAGGCTTCAACGTGCTTCTGGGAGCAAGTGTGATTGCAGCTGTTTCTTCCTTTTAACTGCTAGTGGGGTTTGAACTGATTGGGTGGGAGCTTGGCTGTGCTCTGATTGGATGGGTTTTTTTGTGCTCTGATTGGCTGGGGGTGTGTCCTGTTTGGGTGGGGCTTGGTTGTGCTCAGATTAGTCTGAGTTGCAGGGGGATTTGAGCTGGTGAGCTGCATTGCCAAACAACAGCAATGCAGCTCACCAGCTCAAATCCCCCTGCAACTCAGACTAATCTGAGCACAACCAAGCCCCCACCCAAATTTTAAATAGTGTTTATTTATTATATTTATATCATAGTGTTATGTGTATTTTAATATTGGCTGTACACTGCCCTGAGTCCTTCGGGAGATGGTGCGGTATAGAAATGTAATTATAAATAAATAAATAAATAAATGTTATAAGTATTCAGATGCTCTTAGCAGCTTTTACCAGATTTAGACATTCACTCAGTTGTATTATATTTTATTTCCAATTATTCAGTCCCGTGTTAAAGTGCCAAAAGCAATAAGGGTTATGCACAAGAAGAATAGATTAACTGTTATTGGAAAGGTTGTATAATGTGAACACACAATTCTGCTAAAATAACTATGGGAACCAGGATTTAAGGTCAATCTTTTTGTTACGCGGTTAGGACTTCAGCATTTGGAAATAATTTATTAACTACTTAAATCATACTTGACATAAACTTTCTAAATAGTGATGAAATTTCTTACCCCTCCCTAATTGTTACATTAATATATCATTGAACTTCTAAATATTCAGAATAGTAAAAGTGCTTTGTATTTGTGCTCCTGATAAACTTGTGTAGGATGCATTCATTATTATTATTTTTTTGCTTACAGTGTGAAAGAAAAGAAGAATTCATTGAAAGAATAAAGCAGCTAGATATTGAAACTCAAGCCGCAATTGTTTCACATATCCAGGAGGTGACATTCTAATTACCTCAAAGTTCTAATAATGTTTTATAATAAAACTTCCTTTCTGTTGTCCGGATTATGCATTTTCTCCATTCTTTTTTTTTAACCTAGCCTAGCAGTTAATTGTTCTATTGCTACAATTCATTTCATACTCAAAACTATCCTTTTAAAAAAAATGTCAGAGGCCGAATAACACCACCAAGGGTAATGTTATATATCAGTAACCTTTTCTGGACCAAGTGCCCAAAGTGCGTCCAAACCCCTAAAATGCAAAGTGTGTGTGCCCCCTGCACAGCGCTCTGCGCCTTCTGTGCATATGTGGCCCCCTTGCACGCCCCCGCCCTTCTGCACATGCATGCCCCGCCATCCCGCACATGTGCGCGCCGCCTCCACATGCGCCCCACCCCAGCGTGGCAGAGACCCAAAGACCAGCTAGCTGGCGGGAGGTGCGTGCGCATGCGCGGCAGAGCTGAACTGGGGCAACAGTTCACATCCCCACGGGGGGAGGGGACTGTGGGCAACCTCTGGCATGAATGTCATAGGTTCACCATCACGGTTATATATGATCTTCCCACCTGAATGTTGCTTCACCAACATTTAGCTTTTCTTCAGTTATATAATACAAACACATTTTTTCAGTCACCGTATTCTTGTCCTGTAATTCTCATTATTGTATTTATATTCACCTTTTCTCTTGAGAACCCCAGGCAGGGTACATGGGGCGGGGGTGTTTCCCCTCATTTTATCAACCCCAGAGCAACTCAAGCTGGTTTGAGAAAGAGAGTGACTGGCTCAGATTCACCCAATCAGCTCACTACTGAAGTGGAGATTTAAACCCCAGTCTCCTAGTCTAAATTCAACACATTAGCCAGTATATTAAATTGATGATTAATGTTGTTTGCATCAGTATGTTGATTTTTAAAATATTTACCACATCAAGAAAAACTTGCATTGCATGGATGAAGAAATAAGGCCTTACTGCAAAAGTTCAGTATTATTTTTTTTAAATTGTTCTTTGATTTTTAAATTGTTATTCCAAAACTACAGCTATATTTAATTTCATAATGCAAATTTTATTTATTTTGACCACTGGCTATTAGTAGAAAAACAAACCTAGCTTAGAAACACATCCATTTTGACTATTTTATTAGCTGTGCTAAAATCCTGGATTTCTAATTTTCATAGCCATTACATTTTTGTTGAGGAAAATCCAATCAATAGCTTAGAATAAATATAATGTCTTTTCACTAAAATAATGCACATTTCATTTATTGCCTACAACTACCAAGCAGGAGCAGATTAATAGGTTTTCAGTTTGCCTGTAACTTGGATTTGCCAACGTTTTGGGTATCCTTCTCCAGTCTCCTTATTTCCTCACCCAGTTATTGTTTCCTGCTGTTGGAAGTCAAAGTGATCGGATTTGGGAAGAATAATTTGATAAATCAAGATAAAAGTATTCCTATTGGCATAAACAAGTATTACAACCGTTTATCATAAATTATACCGAAAAGTTATTAGAAATTAATTTACTTAGTTGGCATTCTTAAACATCACTATGAGAACAACAGTGTGTACATTGCAACTTAAGCGTGACAGTCTGGGCAGGGATAACACATGCAAATGGTTTGCAAAAATAGAGTAAGCCAAAAGAAAAGATCATGGTGAAAAAATCTTAATAAGTCTTTCCATCATTAAAAGTGGGCTGCCAAACAGCACACAGTGATCTGGTACAATTTCTTATGCAAGCTAGTGGGTGTGACTAACAAATCTCTGCAGTTTGGTCTACTGTTTATTTATTATACCAAGGCCAGGATCAGACTTGTTGGCTGATTCATCTATTATTCATACCTAACAATAAACAAACGTTCATGGCCTTTTACCTTTCTTACTTTCAGGTAACCCATAATCAAGAGAATGTATTTGACTTGCAGTGGTTAGAGTTACCAGCTATGGCTCCAGAAGAACTAGAGTCTCTTTCCAGAAATATGGTTTTTCACCTTAAGAGGCTGATTGATGAGAGAGATGAGTGCACTGAGGTATGTATTAATATGCTGGCATCTTTTGGACTTTCCTTTTGTCTTAACCCTGTACTCTCATATTGGATTGTTTCATTGTTTCTCAAATAGCAGCTTTTCATAAAATAAATACTGTATTTTTCGGAGTATAAGATGCACCTTTTCCCCCCCTAAAAGAGGGTGAAAATTTGGGTGCGTTTTATACACCAAATGTAGCCTCGCCCACCCACTGGCCCCCACCCTTTGGCCTCTGCCTCCCAGCAATTTACCTCCTTGTAGCAAACAGCAAGAATAAACAGCCCATTTCAGCTTCAGCACAGCCTAATTAGCACAAGTTAATTGTCTCTTGGATTGGCCTCCCAACTCTCAGCTGTTTCAGGCTGCAGGGATTGTCTGTTGTGTCTCGTCCGATCTCACCACCACAGCCGGGGTCTGCTTATCTGCTTCCGAACGCTGAAGAATGTCCTAGCATGCCTCCCGGCCCCAGCCCTGGCTCCATGCCCAGACAGGCTGAGGAGGGGGCATCTCCCGGCCCCAGCCCTGGCTCCATGCCCAGACAGGCTGAAGAAGAGCAAGTATCTCCAGCCCCCAGCTCTGGCTCCATGCCCAGGCAAACGGAGCAACTAGTCCCCTCCCCCTCCTCCACAGCATGTGAGCCTGAGGAAGGTCAATTACCAACAGCTGCCGACTGAGTGACCTCGTCAGAAGAGTTGATAGACGGAGGCAACAGAAGGAAGGGAGGGGCAGGCCTGGATAAGTGCTGAGTCATGGAGCCACACCCCATGGCCTATATAAAGGATCTGCTTTCTGGCATTCTCTGAGTCAGGCAAAGTCTAAACATATCTTGCTGAAGTCACTTTCTGGTCTCCTGCCTGCCCTGAGGACTTTGCTAGGACTTTGGCAGAGCTGCAGAGGCACACCTGATTCGGATTTCCCTGACCCGGCCGTCAGCGGAGGAGTGGGACATGACATTGTCATTGCCTATTGCTGCGGGCCTCTACTGATTGCTGCAAGGAGGTAAATTGGTGGGAGCAGTTTTTTTTTCTTGTGCTAATCAAGCTATGCTGAAAACGAAAATGAAAGCAGGCTGTTTGCTGTTTGCTGCAATGAGGCAAAATTGCTGGGAGGCAGAGGCAGATTTCTTTTTCTTGTTTTCCTCACCAAAAAAGGTAGGTGCATCTTATAGTCCAGAGCATCTTATACTCCGAAAAATACAGTATATTAAAATTAAGACACCCTTTTATTTTTTCTCTTTTATTTTTTGCAAAATTAATATAAAACAAGTAGTAGTATTCTTTTCGCCTGCTTATAATATTAACATTAAGAAGTTAAAATCTGGTAAAATTAAAGATTCCTTTAAGTTAACTCTGACTCCTAGTTGGCACCTGGTTTAGGAGGATTTTGCATTGTTTACTCTCCTGCATTTGAGACATTCTGTACGTTCCTTAAATTTATCACTTATTCTCTATAATAAAAGGCTTCCCTAACTTATTTTCACTCACCATTTTTTATCTGTGAATTGAGACAGAACATTTGCCTTTGATATCAGCTTTTTTTTTTTTTTAATTGAAAGAGTTTTAAAAAAACAAAAACATTTTCCCCCCTTTTTTCCCCCTCCCTCCCAAAAAAAACAAAACACCCCCTCCTCCCCACCCCCGGCTTCCGGGTCAATCACAAGGTAAAGTCCAATCCAAATAACCACATCCAAAGCTTTTCGTCTCCCAACCCCTCCCATTACATAAAATAACTTTCTAATTATTCAAAGGCAATCTGATATTTCTTAATCTGATATCTGTTTTGTAGATAATCAATCCATTTTTCCATTCAATTAAATATCTTTCCTGCGTATTGTCTTTTAAAACGCTGAGATTTTAGCCATCTCAGCCAAATTAATAACTTTCAATATCCATTCTTCTATTGTAGGTATCTCTTCTTTCTTCCAGTATTGTCCAATCAACAGTCTTGCTGCTGTTATTAAATTCAAAATCAATTTAGTCTCAATCCCTGTACAATCCATTATAATTCCCAAAAGGAAAAATTGTGGCAGGAACTTTATCTTCTTCTTCAGTACATTTTGAATAATCCACCAAATTCTTATCCAAAAGACCTTAATTTTCTTGCAAGTCCACCAAATATGAAAATATGTAGCATCATCACAATCACACCTCCAACATTTCGCTTGGATATTAGGATACATACATGATAATTTTTTGGGATCTAAATGCCATCTATAAAACATCTTATAAAAATTTTCCCTTAAATTCTGTGCTTGTGTAAACTTAACATTTCTAACCCAGATTTTCTCCCATGTTTCCAACATTATTGGTTCCTGAATATTCTGTGCCCATTTTATCATACAATCCTTTACCAAATCCTTTTCCGAATCTATTTCAAGCAACACATTATACAATCTCTTTATATGCTCCTGGGTCTGATTTCTAATTTGCTTTATTAAATTTTCCTCCTTTGCATTATACCAATTTTTGATCTTCTTTCCATCTAGCACTTATTTGCCCATATTGAAACCAAGTATAATTCCTCCCTTCTTCATTTAATACCTGTAATGATTTTAATTGCAATCTACCTCCTTCAGCATACAAAAGTTCTTTATATGTAATCATTTCCTGTTTCTGTTCTATATTTATATTCTCTATTGCATGTCTAGGGCTCGCCCATATAGGAATCTTGTTATCTAATTAATAGGAATATTTATTCCAGACCATAAAGAGCACTTCTCAACACATGATTCTTAAAAGCCCTATCCACTTTTTTCCATAAAATAAGTACGCATGCCATCCATATAACAAGTCATAACCTTCTATATTCAAAATTCTTTCCTCTGTTAAGTTAAACCAGTCACTTATTACTGAAAGGGTTACTGCTTCATAATATAGTTTAAAGTTAGGCATTCTTAAACCACCTCTTTCCCGTGAATCCTGTATTATTTTCATTTTAACCTCGCCTTTTACCCTGCCATATAAATTTATTAATCCCACTCTGCCAATCTTCCAAATTTTATCCTTTTTAATTATAGGTATCATCTGGAACAGAAACAAAATCTAGGTAACACATTCATTTTAATAGCAATCCTTCCCAATAGGGATAACTGCAATTTCTTCCAGCCACTCATATCATTCTGAACTTTTGCCATAGCAAGTCATAATTATTCTTATAAAGTTTCTTGTTCGATGAGCTAATATAGACCCTAAATATTTAACCTTTTTACTACCTCAAATCCTGTCATTTCCTCTAGTTTTTGTTTCTGTTGTATAGACATATTTTTAATTATCACTTTTGTTTTATTCTGATTTATTTTAAATCCTGATACCTTTCCATATTTATCAATTACTTCCAACAAAATCTACTTGAATTTATAGGATTCGTTAACGTAACCACTACATCATCTGCAAAAGCTCTAACTTTGTACTCATATTGTCTAATCTTAATTCCTCTATTTTCATTAATTCTCGTATTTTATCTAATAATGGTTCCAGAGTCAAAACAAACAATAATGGTGATAAGGGACATCCCTGTCTTGTTCCTTCGCAATCTTAATAACTTCTGTCAAACTACCATTTACTATAATCTGTGCTGTTTGCTCTCCATAAATCGCTTTAATTATTCTAATAAAACAGTCTCCAAATTGCATTTTCTCTATTAATTTAAAATAAAAATCCCAATGCAATCCATCAAAAGCGTTCTCTGCATCCAAAAAATAAGTGCCGCTGAAGTATTCTTCTTTTCCAAATATTCCAATATATTAATAATCTGTCTAACATTATTCCTCATCTGCCTCCCTTTTATAAAACCAGATTGATCAGTATGAATTCTTTGTTGTAAAACTATCATTAATCTATTTGCTATTATTTTACAAAATCTTATAATCATTATTTAAAAGTGAAATCGGCCTATAGTTACCAGGTTTAGAGCAGTCTTGCTCCTCTTTGGTATCAGTGAAATAAAAGATGTTTTCCATGACGGGGTATTCCCACTCCTAATTGTATCTGATTAAATAATTCTTTAAGTGGGCCTAATATTTCATCCTGTGTTTTTATAATAAGTTGCTGTAAGACCATCTGTACCAGGGTTTTCCCATTTTAATTGTTTAATTGCCTCCACTATTTCTCCAGTAGCTATCGGCGGTTCAGCTCCTCCTCTGTTCTAATGTTAGAATATTCACCTTATAATCTTTCAAATAATCATAAATGTCCCTATCAATATTTTGTCTTTTGCATATAGTGCAGTATAAAATTCTGAGAATGCCTTTTAATTTTATCCTGTTGGTATATCTCTTTACCTTTATATTCTATTTTTGTATGACACGTGCTTTTCTGTTTCTTCCTTAAATTATATGCCAACCATCTCCCAGGTTTATTTGCATTACAAAAGGTATTATGTTTAGCATATTGTATATTCGTTGCCACCTGGTCTGCCATTAACATATTAAATTGACTCTGTAATATTTTTATAGCCTCTTTAAGTTTATGATCTTGTGGGTTTTGAATTAATAACTGTTGCTTCCTTTGAATTTCTTCTTCCAAATATCTACGCTGCCTTTGTTTATTATTCCTTTGCCTGTTGTCCAAATAAATCAATATCCCTCTAATAAACGCTTTGCTCGCTTCCCACACAGTTCCTATAGGTGTCCCTTTGTACATATTAAAATCAAAAAATTCTTTTAACTGTTTCTTACAATAAGTTACATTATCCTCATATCTAAACAGATTTTCATTCAACCTCCATGTTCTACCACCTTTTTTCCCTTGTAATAATTCCATCCATACTGGGCTATGGTCAGTTAAACACCTCAGAAATATCTTCGTTTTCTTCACCCTAGAAAGCAAGTCATTAGAAATTAAAATAAAATCAATGCGTGAAAAAGATTGATGCCTATCAGAAAAAAAAGTAAAATCTCTCTCATCTGGATTCCGTAACCTCCATATATCTCTAAACTCAAAGTCTTCCATCATTTCAAAAAAGGATTTTGGTAATTTTGCATGTATAGGTATCTTCTTGGAGGAGGTTCTCTTATCCCTTCTTGTATCAATTACTCCATTCCAGTCTCCTAATAAAATAACTTTTTAAATGTTTTTAAAGCCATTGCCCCATGCTATTGTCAGTATATCCTTAGATTTTTTCCCCATAAAAACATGCCTCAGATACACTTAAGTTTTCACTAACATATATGCCCTTATAAGGAAGCACTGTACATTTCAGTAATGCATGGAAAAGAAAATAATAGAAATAGGAAATTCCTAAGATCCCAAACTGAGATTAGGACTTTTAAATTTGTAAATAGTTGAAGAAACTAGAGGGAAATGGTGACATCATAATTCTCAAATTGGATAGTAGCCATCTCCAATGACCATTTCAACATTTCTAATTTGTTTTCTGCAAGGAAAATGCTTCAATCTAGAAATAAGTTTGCATGGTCTTTTATGGATAATTATGTGCCTGTATACATTGTTGCCCGTAGAGGTATTGAGGCACAATATGCACTGGTTCACGATACTAGGGAAAGACAGCTGGCCCCCTATCCTGAAATGTTCAGTTGAGTCAATATTTTTCTTTTAAGGGAGTAAAACCTGTATGAGTACCAATATGAGTATTGTATTTCCTCATATATTTTAAGAAGAAAAATCTTAAGTATATGTAACTGAATTGAAAGCATCTTACTTTCCTGTAATCTTACTGCCTTCTTTTCCTCCCATAAATTCATGTTAGATTTGGGTTACAAATTAATCAAGATGAAGATACGACTCTTTGTTGTAACTCTGTGAAGGAACACATGTTAAATAAATCCAGCATCTTGGGCCTGTTTTGTTAAGAGTTCAATTAAACTTGTTGTAACCTCTTGTATTTGTGTCACACATACACACATACAAAAATTGTATAACAATTTTTATATTTGCCATTTTCGTTTCATTAATCATTTCCTTCTACGAATATATACATATATGTTGCACTTTTCCTCATAACTCTTAGTTTTCATTATTTTCCTTCCAGCTGATTGTAGATCTTACTCAAGACAGAGATTACCTGCAGTCCCAGCAGCCATTGAGTCCTCTAAAAACATCAAGTCCAGCTTCTTCTCCAAATCTTGCCAGCCGTCTCTCCAATGAGGATAAGCAGCATTTGTCCGTGGAGCTTGCAGATGCAAAAGCCAAACTAAGGAGGATCAGGCAGGAGCTGTGAGTAGTAATGCAGAACTCAGCACTTTGGTCTGTACTAGTAGTTTTTCCATTTATAATATCATTTCAGGATAAGACACCATAAAGAACAAAACATTTTTTTTTTTTTTTTTTTTTTTTTTTTTTTTTTTTTTTTTTTTTTTTTTTTTTTTTTTTTTTTTTTTTTTTTTTTTTTTTTTTTTTTTTTTTTTTTTTTTTTTTTTTTTTTTTTTTTTTTTTTTTTTTTTTTTTTTTTTTTTTTTTTTTTTTTTTTTTTTTTTTTTTTTTTTTTTTTTTTTTTTTTTTTTTTTTTTTTTTTTTTTTTTTTTTTTTTTTTTTTTTTTTTTTTTTTTTTTTTTTTTTTTTTTTTTTTTTTTTTTTTTTTTTTTTGTTTTTTTTTTTTTTCGTTTTTTTTTTTTTTTTTTTTTTTTTTTTTTTTTTTTAATTGTTCTTTCTTATTTTACATCTGTCTTCTTCCCCTTGCAGTTTTCTTCTAGTTGGAGTCACATGGTAGAATCTGAATTTCATGGACAGAAAAGTACTTGGGAATAAGCTATGCAAGTTAAGATACAAAATGCAGGCATTTTTTTGTATTTTTGCTCCCTACTATACTCTTTCTTGCAGAAGGTTCACTAGAGCCTCAGGATCTCCTGCTTGAGCAGGAGGATCCTATACAGGGGATCCTATAGGAGCAGGAGCTTCTATACCAAGAATCCTGGTATAGGATCTCCTGCTTGAACAGGGGGTTGGATTAGAAGACCTCCAAGGTCTCTTCCAGCTCTATTCTGATTGAAGGAAAGGATAAGTTTACACTGGTATATCAGAAAATAACTTTTTAAATGTTTTTAAAGCCATTGCCCCATGCTATTGTCAGTATATCCTTAGATTTTTTCCCATACTGTTTTTGTGAAAAACATGCCTCAGATACACTTAAGTTTTCACTAACATATATGCCCTTATAAGGAAGCACTGTACATTTCAGTAATGCATGGAAAAGAAAATAATAGAAATAGGAAATTCCTAAGATCCCAAACTGAGATTAGGACTTTTAAATTTGTAAATAGTTGAAGAAACTAGAGGGAAATGGTGACATCATAATTCTCAAATTGGATAGTAGCCATCTCCAATGACCATTTCAACATTTCTAATTTGTTTTCTGCAAGGAAAATGCTTCAATCTAGAAATAAGTTTGCATGGTCTTTTATGGATAATTATGTGCCTGTATACATTGTTGCCCGTAGAGGTATTGAGGCACAATATGCACTGGTTCACGATACTAGGGAAAGACAGCTGGCCCCCTATCCTGAAATGTTCAGTTGAGTCAATATTTTTCTTTTAAGGGAGTAAAACCTGTATGAGTACCAATATGAGTATTGTATTTCCTCATATATTTTAAGAAGAAAAATCTTAAGTATATGTAACTGAATTGAAAGCATCTTACTTTCCTGTAATCTTACTGCCTTCTTTTCCTCCCATAAATTCATGTTAGATTTGGGTTACAAATTAATCAAGATGAAGATACGACTCTTTGTTGTAACTCTGTGAAGGAACACATGTTAAATAAATCCAGCATCTTGGGCCTGTTTTGTTAAGAGTTCAATTAAACTTGTTGTAACCTCTTGTATTTGTGTCACACATACACACATACAAAAATTGTATAACAATTTTTATATTTGCCATTTTCGTTTCATTAATCATTTCCTTCTACGAATATATACATATATGTTGCACTTTTTCCTCATAACTCTTAGTTTTCATTATTTTCCTTCCAGCTGATTGTAGATCTTACTCAAGACAGAGATTACCTGCAGTCCCAGCAGCCATTGAGTCCTCTAAAAACATCAAGTCCAGCTTCTTCTCCAAATCTTGCCAGCCGTCTCTCCAATGAGGATAAGCAGCATTTGTCCGTGGAGCTTGCAGATGCAAAAGCCAAACTAAGGAGGATCAGGCAGGAGCTGTGAGTAGTAATGCAGAACTCAGCACTTTGGTCTGTACTAGTAGTTTTTCCATTTATAATATCATTTCAGGATAAGACACCATAAAGAACAAAACATTGTGGGGTTGGTTCATTTCTCTCTCCCTCCTACTCGTGCATATAAGAAAACCTCCATACACTATCCATTCTTAACAGTTTGTGTAAAGAATTAGCAGAAAATACAACAACGACTTACAACAGTTCATTTAGTGACATTCAAAGTTACAACGGCACTGAAAAAAGTGACTTACGACCATTTTTTCACACTTATATTGCAGCATCCCCATGGTCACGTGATTTACATTCAGAGGCTTGGCTCATATTTATGATGGTTGCAGTGTCCCAGAATCATGTGATCTCCTTTTGAGACCTCCTGAAAAGCAAAGTCAATGGGGAAGCCAGATTCACTTAATAAATGAGGCGAGAAAAATCGTAAAATGGAGCAAACCCATTTAACAAATTACTCGCTTAACATAAATGTGGGACTCCATTGTGGTCATAATTTGAGGACTACCTGTACACACTTAGAAATGTTATGAGCAGATGTAAATACAGGAGGTCCTCGCTTAATGACTATTAAGTGTTCCACAACCGTTCAAATTCGAGATAGCACTGAATGAGTGCCACTAAGACCTGTCCTGAGAATTCTTGCCGTTGCAGTGTCCCAGAATCATGTGATCTCCTTTTGAGACCTCCTGAAAAGCAAAGTCAATGGGAAGCCAGATTCACTTAATAAATGAGGCGAGAAAAATCGTAAAATGGAGCAAACCCATTTAACAAATTTCTCGCTTAACATAAATGTGGGACTCCATTGTGGTCATAATTTGAGGACTACCTGTACACACTTAGAAATGTTATGAGCAGATGTAAATACAGGAGGTCCTCGCTTAATGACTATTAAGTGTTCCACAACAGTTCAAATTCGTGATAGCACTGAATGAGTGCCACTAAGACCTGTCCTGTGAATTCTTGCCATTGCAGTGTCCCAGAATCATGTGATCTCCTTTTGAGACCTCCTGAAAAGCAAAGTCAATGGGAAGCCAGATTCACTTAATAAATGAGGCGAGAAAAATCGTAAAATGGAGCAAACCCATTTAACAAATTTCTCGCTTAACATAAATGTGGGACTCCATTGTGGTCATAATTTGAGGACTACCTGTACACACTTAGAAATGTTATGAGCAGATGTAAATACAGGAGGTCCTCGCTTAATGACTATTAAGTGTTCCACAACCGTTCAAATTCGTGATAGCACTGAATGAGTGCCACTAAGACCTGTCCTGAGAATTCTTGCCATTGCAGTGTCCCCATGGCCATATGATCACCATCTGCAGTTTTCTGTGCCAGGTTCGGAATAGCAAAACCAACGGGGAAGCTTGCAGGAGGTTGTAAATGGCAGCCATGCGACATCTGTATTTTCTTTCAGAAGAACTTGCTGAAATCCACTGTTCAGTATCATTTTACCTGTGTTGTGATGCCTTTGGGTAAATTTCTCCTCTTTCTAATAATTGTGCCCTCTTTTTCATTGGTCTATGGTCATTGCTGATTTTGTAGATTGAATGACAAGAAAACTTGACCCCTTTTATGTTCAACTTCAAGTTTTGCTGAACTTAAGTGACAGAAATTTAATATGTTATATTTTGAATTTGTACCTCTTGAAATCCTTGCTGAACAAGATGTGAATTTTAATTATTTTCACAGGAATGTAGGAGGTTCCATTCTTGTAGGAAAATGCACATGAAAATTACTTTTACATTCTAGCTTTCAAATAATACTTTAGCTGATCTAACTAAATTCTAACTTGAGCTCAATAATTGAAGAATTCTGTAGATACAACATAAAGTCATCCATTGCCTACAGAAAATATTTCATGGTATGCTATTGATGCTGATATTAAACTGATGATATTAAAATTGGTTGGTGTTTGAAATCCTGGTATAGGATCTCCTGCTTGAACAGGGGGTTGGATTAGAAGACCTCCAAGGTCTCTTCCAGCTCTATTCTGATTGAAGGAAAGGATAAGTTTACATTGGTATATCAGAAAATAACTTTTTAAATGTTTTTAAAGCCATTGCCCCATGCTATTGTCAGTATATCCTTAGATTTTTTCCCCATAAAAACATGCCTCAGATACACTTAAGTTTTCACTAACATATATGCCCTTATAAGGAAGCACTGTACATTTCAGTAATGCATGGAAAAGAAAATAATAGAAATAGGAAATTCCTAAGATCCCAAACTGAGATTAGGACTTTTAAATTTGTAAATAGTTGAAGAAACTAGAGGGAAATGGTGACATCATAATTCTCAAATTGGATAGTAGCCATCTCCAATGACCATTTCAACATTTCTAATTTGTTTTCTGCAAGGAAAATGCTTCAATCTAGAAATAAGTTTGCATGGTCTTTTATGGATAATTATGTGCCTGTATACATTGTTGCCCGTAGAGGTATTGAGGCACAATATGCACTGGTTCACGATACTAGGGAAAGACAGCTGGCCCCCTATCCTGAAATGTTCAGTTGAGTCAATATTTTTCTTTTAAGGGAGTAAAACCTGTATGAGTACCAATATGAGTATTGTATTTCCTCATATATTTTAAGAAGAAAAATCTTAAGTATATGTAACTGAATTGAAAGCATCTTACTTTCCTGTAATCTTACTGCCTTCTTTTCCTCCCATAAATTCATGTTAGATTTGGGTTACAAATTAATCAAGATGAAGATACGACTCTTTGTTGTAACTCTGTGAAGGAACACATGTTAAATAAATCCAGCATCTTGGGCCTGTTTTGTTAAGAGTTCAATTAAACTTGTTGTAACCTCTTGTATTTGTGTCACACATACACACATACAAAAATTGTATAACAATTTTTATATTTGCCATTTTCGTTTCATTAATCATTTCCTTCTACGAATATATACATATATGTTGCACTTTTTCCTCATAACTCTTAGTTTTCATTATTTTCCTTCCAGCTGATTGTAGATCTTACTCAAGACAGAGATTACCTGCAGTCCCAGCAGCCATTGAGTCCTCTAAAAACATCAAGTCCAGCTTCTTCTCCAAATCTTGCCAGCCGTCTCTCCAATGAGGATAAGCAGCATTTGTCCGTGGAGCTTGCAGATGCAAAAGCCAAACTAAGGAGGATCAGGCAGGAGCTGTGAGTAGTAATGCAGAACTCAGCACTTTGGTCTGTACTAGTAGTTTTTCCATTTATAATATCATTTCAGGATAAGACACCATAAAGAACAAAACATTCTGGGGTTGGTTCATTTCTCTCTCCCTCCTACTCGTGCATATAAGAAAACCTCCATACACTATCCATTCTTAACAGTTTGTGTAAAGAATTAGCAGAAAATACAACAACGACTTACAACAGTTCATTTAGTGACATTCAAAGTTACAACGGCACTGAAAAAAGTGACTTACGACCATTTTTTCACACTTATATTGCAGCATCCCCATGGTCACGTGATTTACATTCAGAGGCTTGGCAATTGACTCATATTTATGATGGTTGCAGTGTCCCAGAATCATGTGATCTCCTTTTGAGACCTCCTGAAAAGCAAAGTCAATGGGGAAGCCAGATTCACTTAACAACTGTGTGATTTATTTTATTTATTTATTTATTCATATTTTTATACCGACTCATTGATTAAGAACTGCAATGATTCACTTAATAAATGAGGCGAGAAAAATCGTAAAATGGAGCAAACCCATTTAACAAATTTCTCGCTTAACATAAATGTGGGACTCCATTGTGGTCATAATTTGAGGACTACCTGTACACACTTAGAAATGTTATGAGCAGATGTAAATACAGGAGGTCCTCGCTTAATGACTATTAAGTGTTCCACAACCGTTCAAATTCGTGATAGCACTGAATGAGTGCCACTAAGACCTGTCCTGAGAATTCTTGCCATTGCAGTGTCCCCATGGCCATATGATCACCATCTGCAGTTTTCTGTGCCAGGTTCGGAATAGCAAAACCAACGGGGAAGCTTGCAGGAGGTTGTAAATGGCAGCCATGCGACATCTGTATTTTCTTTCAGAAGAACTTGCTGAAATCCACTGTTCAGTATCATTTTACCTGTGTTGTGATGCCTTTGGGTAAATTTCTCCTCTTTCTAATAATTGTGCCCTCTTTTTCATTGGTCTATGGTCATTGCTGATTTTGTAGATTGAATGACAAGAAAACTTGAACCCTTTTATGTTCAACTTCAAGTTTTGCTGAACTTAAGTGATTTCCACATTTGCCAGAAGAGGTACTAATGAACTTGTATGAAATCCTCAGGGAAGAAAAATCAGAGCAGCTTGTTGACACCAGAAATGAAGTTGATCAGCTAGTCCTGGAACTACAGAAAATAAAGCAGGAGGTAATGATATCTATTAAATTATAAAGAACAGCTATTAACATGCATTGATCTTAAAGTGATACATATATACTTACACATCCAATTTTTGGGCTGGTTATCTTATCAGGACAAGAAACCCTTCTTAGTGTATTTAAGGAATTCAAACTTAATGAATGGAGAGATCTGAATTTGCAAATCAATTAGCAATTTCGGGTCATTTATTGCTGTGATAGTTGCCAAGAATTACTGGGCATAGTAATAACCCACAAGTTTCATAATTTCTGGCACACACTTATCTTTGTTGTGGGAATGAATAGGCATGCAACACAACAACTTGTGCCTACTGAAAATAGTATTATTTCTTAGTTTTGGTCTCCTTATGGTGCTTCCTTTTTTGTTAATAAGTCTTTTCAAAAGTTTTCTGTACTGATTTTACTTTATTCAGAATATTAACCTCATGGCAGATGCCCGCTCTGCTCGGGCCTACAGGGATGAGTTAGATTCCTTAAGGGAGAAAGCAAACAGAGTGGAGAGGCTTGAGATGGAGCTGGTCCGGTGTAAAGAAAAACTTCACGATGTGGATTTCTACAAAGCACGGATGGAGGCAAGTTGGGGGTATAGCAAGAACGGAAAATTTGGCATTTATTGTTAATTTAATCTAATGTATATTATATTCTGTAATTGTTTAGATGAGCACTTGCTACCTGCAGCCTTTGGACAATTTGATGGCCATGGTCCCACGGTGGTTATGAACTATTCTTTCTCTGACTGAAGATTGTTTCTAACACCACC
Source organism: Ahaetulla prasina (assembly GCF_028640845.1). Lineage (NCBI taxonomy): Eukaryota > Metazoa > Chordata > Lepidosauria > Squamata > Colubridae > Ahaetulla > Ahaetulla prasina. Next base: position 330,788,727 of record NC_080539.1, on the reverse strand, counting down.
TGAGAGCTGGTCACCCTATATTCTTAATCATATCCTGTCCTGGATAAAGTTTTTGGGAAACCTGAAAGGGAATATATCATTCCAGCCCCTTTTGCCAGCCTATAAATATAAGTCGACCTGTAGTTGTCTCCTCTATGTAGCAGAAGACACCGGTAGAAGAGTATGAATACAATTAACACTCCAGCCCAGATTACTTAAAACTAATAACACTCTTGCTCTCTAGCAAAAGACCTGGCCATAGGTGACAGTTCACTGTTAGATTTGAAATCTGTGTTTGCCTTAAGTCCAGATAGTTAATGATTCTGGTAATGGACAGCATGCTCATGAATCACACCTGACCACTGCCCAGTTGCTCCTGGAAATACTCATATTCAGAGTCTGGTGTGTCACTTTTCTAGGAAATCAACCTCCATATTCTAACTCCAAATCTGCCCTCAGATTTTCATTTTTGAAGAAGTGTCAGACCAGAAGTTCAGATCTGAGTGTAATGCTCTACATTTCTTTTTTTAATTTTACCCATGCCCAGCAAAGGAGAAACCAACTCCAAGTGATCAGGGAGAGTTCTCCAAAATATTGCTCTCTATTAATAAATTAGACTGATCAACAAGTATGCCTTTGTGTTTTAAGCAAACACTGCTGTTTTTTTCTGGAAAAAAAATTATATCAGCCGAGCTGTCATCAAAAAGTAATGATGCTGAATGCTAGTATAAAATTAATTTCTTAAGAAGAACCGGTTATTCCAAAAGCGGTACCATTTAATAAAGCTTTGTTCAGAGTTGCAGGTAGGAATAAAACTTCGCTTTCTTTTAATGTTCTTTTCTGTGGAGTGGCTAAACTGCCTGCTGTGTAATCCCAGTTTATTGTGCAGCTTTCTTAGACATCTAAGACGAGGAGCTGTAGAAATAGAATCTAGTTAGAGTACCTCTTTTCTCCCTAACACTCTTAGAATTCATCAACTCATACTGTTCAGTAAAGTGCTGACTATTTCTTTGCTCTCAAATTGATTAAGAGATTAAAACTTTTCATCTGCATAGAGGAAGAAGTAATAAGTAGTCCATCACTGTATCCTGTCATCTTATCTACAACTGCTAATTGCAACTGTTAATTGGCAACAGGACCCTGAGATCATTTTTGAGATGTGTTTGTTTACTTGCTTCATTTGTTTGCTGCCCATCTCACCTAGAAGCAGTTGCTAGTGTTTCATCAGGCATAATTGTATTTCATCTTTTTAATTATTTTCACAGGAATGTAGGGGAGGGTTCCATTCTTGTAGGAAAATGCACATGAAAATTACTTTTACATTCTAGCTTTCAAATAATACTTTAGCTGATCTAACTAAATTCTAACTTCGAGCTCAATAATTGAAGAATTCTGTAGATACAACATAAAGTCATCCATTGCCTACAGAAAAATATTTCATGGTATGCTATTGATGCTGATATTAAACTGATGATATTAAAATTGGTTGGTGTTTGAAATCCTGGTTAAATCATTTAGTGATTTGTGATTTTTTTTAAAATTGCAGGAGCTTAGAGAAGACAACATCGTATTAATTGAAACAAAGACAATGTTGGAAGAGCAATTAATGATAGCAAGAGCTCGTGGTGATAAATTACATGAGATTGAAAAAGAAAATTTGCAATTGAAATCCAAACTTCATGACATAGAACTGGTACAGTGTGATATTTTTAAACATTGGCGGAGTTTCTTTTCAAGCTAATTAGTTTTCAGGCAATTGAACAGCGGTCTCATACCAAAAATACTCTTTGAAACAGTGCAGTATTTTTTGAAAATGCTGAGAATGCTCATATCAGACAAAATAGTTTCCAAAATATGTTAAGCTTAGGTGGTATGAGAAGGCAGAATGAGTGTGTAAGAAGCTATGGAGACTCAGTGTTCTGAAGCAATATGATAGGAATATAGGAGGCAATCCTAGTGCTGCGTAACGGGGTGAGCTCTCATTACTAGTCCCAGCTTCTGCCAACCTAGCCGTTCGAAAGCATAAAAAAATAGAAAGTAGAAAAATAGGGACCACCTTTGGTGGGAAGGTAACAGCATTCCGTGCGCCTTTGGCATTTAATCATGCTGACCATATGACCACAAAGACATCTTCGGGCAGTGCTGGCTTTTTGGCTTTGAAACGGAGATGAGCACCGCCCACTAGAGTCACGAACGACTAGCACATATGTGCAAGGGGAACCTTTACCTTTACCTTTATAGGAGGCAAATGATTAAAAGTTAAATAAATTTTGCTTCATACTTTCTTTATAAGCTCTCTAATTGACCAAAATGGGAAGTGGGATGCTGGCTAAAGCAAATTTTATTTACAATTTATGGCAGTTTTCTTCTGTTCTGGTTAAGAGAAGCATTGTTTTAAAATATAGGAATAATTGCCTGATATAGTCCCTTTGTGATTCATCCCCAATATAGGCATTGGTATCCTTTAATGTACATTTGAGTGTTATTATCTTTCTTTTTTATTTTTATGTATATTAGATTAGTTCTGCTGATATTTACATAGCAAATTCATCTTCCATTAAGAAAAGCCAGACAAGAGGTGATTTTAGAGCCATAATTTCAGATATTTTCATACTGTGCACTAGATGTTCTTCCGCCAAACTGGTGGGAGATGAACATTGGTCAGGATAAACTTCAGCCCCCTATTTAGGCTGAAGAAATTGTAAATATTGCCTTTGCTGCATAGCTTTCTTTGTCCATCATCCAAGGTAGATTATAAAGCTATGTGCCTTGTCCTCCATCAGGACAGGGATACTGACAAAAAGAGAATTGAAGAGCTCTTGGAAGAAAATATGGTGCTAGAAATTGCACAGAAACAAAGTATGAATGAGTCAGTCCATCTCGGCAAGGAACTGGAACAACTGTCAAAGAATACAGATCTCTCGGATAGTAAGTACGACAAATCAGTTTTCTACTCCTAATGTCATATGTATTTGATTTTTGTACATTAATTCAGAATTAATGGGAAAAATGAAGAATTCCTATAGTGAACTTGGGTTCATATATTGCAAAATAATCAAAAGTAATTCTGTGTTCCATTCTTATGAAATATTCTTTCTTTCCTTTCTCATTTTAAAAAATGACTCATTTTACTTCATTATGCAGAATAATCCATCATGCAGAATGAGATACTCTCTTTTAAGCTGGATTTCCCTTGAAGTCCATGTTAATGGATTTAAAAGTGATTATTTTTATTAGTTGTATAGAATGACATTTTAATAAAATAACACAGGCTAGGGTGTACTTTAACCCCCTATTTTTAAATGGATGTTATTTAAATAAATTAAGATTATGTAATATAAATTAAAAAGGTTTTATTTAAACAAATTAGTCCATTCTGATCAACAGATTAAGAAATAGCTGGAAATGGATCCATGTTTGCAAATGTGTTTATAGTTGGGCATTCTGGATATTGTATTTCAACAGCAAGGAAATCTTTTGTCTTTGAGTTGAATGAATGTGCATCAAGTCGTATCTTGAAACTTGAGAAGGATAACCAGAGCCTGCAAAATATCATCCAGGAGCTAAGAGATGCATCTGTAGTCACTGAAGAGAATAGCCTCAAATTTGTAGAACTACAAAATGAGAATCAACAGCTTGGCCAAAAGGTAAATAGCATAATTTATATTTACAGTCACCCAATCAAGCACGTTTGGAAGCTGTCTACCACAAGACATAGTGTTGGCTACCAATTTGGTTGGCTTCTAAAAAAAGGTTTGAACAATCTATAGCTGTTGGCCTTGAAGGCAGTATAGCTTTGTCTGAAAGCAGTCTGCTAGGAGACAAATTATGCTCTTGGTTTATTTATTTTATCTATTAAATTTATATTGTTGCATATTCACTCATACATCTGGTGAGACGCAGAAAAAGAGCCTTCTCTGTGGTGGCTCCCTTTCTCTGGAACATCAGTCCCCCAGAGATTAGAATGGCCCTCACTCCGGAGGGCACTGAGGACCTGGTTCTGCCAGCAGGCTTGGGAAACCCAGAGCGGGATGGAGTCTGTTAAATGGCTTGTGTGATCTGCTGTCACCGGGGTGAGAGTGAGGGGTGATTTTATTTTATTTTATTATATTAATTTATTTGATTCTTTTTTATTAGTTTTATTGCTTTAAATGAGGTTTTGTATTCTGTTAGCCAAGCTTGAGAAACACTATATTAGAGAAACTATTTAGATTTTATTTGGTCTTCTTAGTTCCTGTTGATTGATTGATGGCATCCTTAGAAAGTAGGGTCAGATCTTAACATTTCCTACCTTCATATTCGTTCTGCATCTCCTTTGCACTGAGAGTATAACTAGTTTGAAAATTCTAATTTCTGTGTGGTTTATGTAGGATAATTTTCTATTTTTTAAAAAGAACAGAGTGGCTTTACTGTTAGTGTTAGGATTGGCAACCTTTGGATGACTGTAGTTGGGCTGTCCTTGGAGAGCCTACAGTCTTGGGTAGCTCTATGATGCAAAGAAAATAGTACTGCTATGTGTTGAGGGGGTGCATATTTTATTAGTGTTCATTGTCATTATTAGATTTTTTTTCATAATGTTGAGTATATTTTTCATATGGCAGAAAGTCCCACTATATTTTTTTTGATAGGGCAGATTCATGACATATCACAGAAGGTTTTGCTGTATATTTGGCTGTTGTTTATAATCTATTACATAGATAAAAGTAGTAAATGACAGTTGCCCATACCTCTAAGCTTATCTCATTTCATCCTTCTTAAGGTGATACCCAGATCTAGTGAGCTCAGCATGATTCAGTTCCCTTGTTTGTCCTCTGGCTTGAAACAGAATAGTATTTTCAGAGCCCTGGAATTATGATTGACCAAATGCTGAAGGGTGTTAAGAGGATGGGCAAAAATAAATAAATAAATAAAAGAATGCAGAAAGATAAGTAATAATGCCAGCTGCTTGAAAAGAGTAAGACCATCTGAAGAACAACTGTTAAAAATAAAAGTCACTGGTTAATGATCTGCTTCATTTTGCATCTGTCTTTGTGGTTGACAAAATAGACCACATCATCTGACCGAGCTTATTTAGGAGGAGACTTGGGCAAATAGGTGACCAGAAATAAAGTTATAAGCCTGAAAAAAACATGTATAACCAATTTAGTTATACAGCAGCTCATTTTTAGTCAAGAAATGGGAGAGGGAGACAATGTAGTTCTATTTTTTTAAAAGAATTAAGGAGTGAGAATGGTTCAAATTTTAGGTTGGTTAAGCTTCATATCCATTCTTAGTAAAACAGTAGAAAGTTTTATTAAAGAGAAAACAATCAAACATATACGTAGAACTTGACTTAAAGCTTTTGCAAAGACTAGACTTGACGCAAAACCTTTAACTTGTAAACAAGCATATAAGTAAGGATAATTCAGTATGGTAACGTGGGACTTTCAGAAATTTTGAAAGTATATTTAGTGGATTTCATTTTGAGATGTCCTAAAATAGATTAAATAATCTGAGCAAGCCTTAGACACATGAGTTATATTTTTAAAATTTCATGTATTAAATGAAATTGTAACATTTCACCCTGAGAGTCTTTGAGTGGAAAGAGGCAGATTTAATTAGATCTTCTCCTTTCATTTCTTGTCCTCTGACCAAACATTCCTGCAAATTGAATTTACTGCCACAAATGATTGATATTCCAACCTTCAGTAAATATAAGTGTTGCACTTATAGGCTTCTTAAAGTTAAATGTTCTCATCTACATATTGGATGAGGATGAGCCCCTTATCTAAACTTTCCTGTCAAGTGTTTTCTTGATCCTCCAGCCTTCACCTTTTTCTAACTCATCATTATACTTCTTAGTGACAATAACTGTTAGTTTTGGGATAGATTGCCAATTCATTCAGAAATCAGAGCTACCCTGGCCCAGCACTCTCATGGCCAGTTATTTTTTTTATATGCCAATAATAGTTTCAGCAGGCTTGTTGGATGCTCAGCGAATACTGGATATTCTTTTATACAATTAGAACTTTAAAAAGTACGGTTCTACATTTAGGCAAAAAAACCAAAATGCACAGGTACCGTATATGTGGTCCCTTGCTCAATAGTAGTACCTGTGAGAGGGATCTTGGGAGTCCTAGTGGATAACCATTTAGATATGAGCCAGCAGTGTGCAGCAGCTGCTAAAAAAGCCAACACAGTTCTGGGCTGCATAAACAGAGGGATAGAATCAAGATCACGTGAAGTGTTACTGCCACTTTATAATGCCTTGGTAAGGCCACACTTGGAATATTGCATCCAGTTTTGGTCGCCACGATGTAAAAAAGATGTTGAGACTCTAGAAAGAGTGCAGAGAAGAGCAACAAAGATGATTAGGGGACTGGAGGCTAAAATATATGAAGAACGGTTGCAGGAACTGGGTATGTCTAGTTTAATAAAAAGAAGGACTAGGGGAGACATGATAGCAGTGTTCCAATATCTCAGGGGTTGCCACAAAGAAGAAGGAGTCGGGCTGTTCTCCAAAGCACCTGAGGGTAGAACAAGAAGCAATGGGTGGAAACTGACCAAAGAAAGAAGCAACTTAGAACTAAGGAGAAATTTCCTGACAGTTAGAACAATTAATAAGTGGAACGACTTGCCTGCAGAAGTTGTGAATGCTCCAACACTGGAAATTTTTAAGAAAATGTTGGATAACCATCTGACTGAGATGGTGTAGGGTTTCCTGCCTGGGCAGGGGGTTGGACTAGAAGGCCTCCAAGGTCCCTTCCAACTCTGTTGTTATATTATATTATATTATATTATATTATATTATATTATATTATATTATATTATATTATATTATATTATATTATATTATATTATATTATATTATATTATATTATATTATATTATATTATATTATATTATATTATATTATATTATATTATATTATCTTTTAGAGTATTACTTTAAACATATGCAGACTCTTTGTGTTACATTCCCTGTGTATCATTGAATTCATAGTAGTCATGGTTACTTAACCTGGGGACTATCTACTTTTGGTACTTGGGGTGAAGGGAAGGAGGTAGAAAGTCATTTTTGTACCATCAAGAGCAATGTTGTTGTAGATGTTCATCCAAACATGCAGCAAATATAGTTTAGAAATGCCATCTCCTCCCATTAAATAGCTGCTATGTTGTCTTTGATTCATTTCCACATCTAAAGAAGGGGGACTGGAAGCCAAGGTATTTTATTTCTGTTGTGTTATACTGCTTGGGCAAACTTATTGATAAAGTTTAAAATACTTAATTTCTCAAAATGTCCCTTCTGAGTTACATAAAACCTTTTCTATCCAGATTGAGAAGCTGCAAAATCAGATAGAAAAGGAGAAACAAAGTAACCAAGACTTGGAGGCTTTAAGTGAAGAACTCTTGAAAGAAAAGCAAGATCTTAAGGACACAATGGAAGCTTTAAAAGCTGATCAAGAAAGACAGGTAGAGATGTGGGTTTTGCCAAAGTTATTCCTAAAATGTAACCAGTTGGGTGTTAGAAAATTGTTGGCTTACATATATAACAGGAAGAGAAATCCTCCTGAATTCAAGGACTGAGCAGACTCAAAACAGAAAGCAGTTTATCATTTTTTTTCATATTTATAATATATTTAAGTTGGTTGAAATGTTGACTTCTCCAGGAACTGTCTTTCTGGTTGAGTCACCTCAGTATAATGATTTAGATTAGAATGATTGTTAAGAGATGTCACATCAAGTGACATTGCTAAAGGTGTAATTGAGTTGCATGAAGTATTGCACACTGACATTGAGAAGACTGCAGCACCAACCCTGTTGTTATTTTAAATGATTTCAGTTACTGATTGATATAAAAACTGTGTTAGAGATCAAACCATTGCCATCTACTTCAGTAAATACTGCAGACGTTATGGATCTGGTACTCTTTCCAACTTTCTGAAGTGCAGCACTGTAGTAAAATTGGCTCTTCAGAATTCTTTTGGATTCTAATAAGAATGTTGGTTGCGTTTAATTTTTTTGTTTAATTCATGTTTTAGATCATTTATTCTTTTAACTTTACTGAGTTTAGACTTCCATATGTCATGGTCCTTATCAGATGAGCCTCTGCTTTAGTCAGCTAAAGCTTTCCTATTAGGTTGATGAATAAATAAAGAAGATATAGACTATGTTTCCAGCCTTGGTTGTACCCATGCAACAGACAGTATTCTCTGATAATAGTAAGGACAACGTTGCTCAGTTTTCATATAGTTTGGCCAATATGCTATAAGCAATGGCATCTGCCAGGGGTAGGGCAGAACAGGCCAAATGAGAATCATAGCAATATAATAGAAATGCTGCCTCTCTAAATATACATTTAATAATAATAATAATAATAATAATAATAATAATAATAATAATAATAATAATAATAATAATAATAATAATAATAATAATAATAATAATATTTTAATTTGTATACCGCCCTTCTCCCGAAGGACTCAGGGTGGTGAACAGCCAAATAAAACAACAATCAAATATACACAATACAAATAAAACAGTAGCTAAAAAACTTATTCAAATTTGGCCCAAATTTAAAATACAATTAAAATCCCAAAAAACTAATTAAAAATTAAAAACCCATAAAGGCATCTAAAAATTCTATGCCAGTCCCACGCGGAAAAATAAATTTGACCTCCGCACACATACAGTTTGCGTGGTTTCAGTCACATTGCTGGGACCACCATGTTTTATTTATGTATTAAATTTGTTTGCCACTCATCTCACCATGAGGTAACTCTGGGTGGCTAGCAAGGTATCTTATGTTGATATCCTGTTCCATGGAGGACACCATGGACCATAAGGACAGCAAAGCCCACTTTTATCTCAAGGATGCTCTCATTATGCTATGTAAAGCTCCTTTGCAAACAAAGGTACAGGTAGCCCTTGACTTAACAAAAGTTCATTTAGTGACCATTCAAAGCACCAAAAAAAGTGAATTATGACTGTTTTTCACACTTATGACTGTTGCAGCATCCCATGATCAAAATTCAGACACTTGGCAACTGATTCATATTTATGACAGTTGTAGTGACCCAGGATCATGTGATCCCCTCTGGCGACCTTCTAAAAAGCATAGTCAATGGGGAAGCCAAATTCACTTAACAACTGCAGTGATTCATTTAACAACTGTGGCAAGAAAGGTCGTAAAATGGGACAAAGCTCACTTCTCAACTGTCTCGCTTACCAAATTTTGGGCTCGATTGTGGTTGTAAATCAAGGACTACTTGCATTTTGTCTGCATCCCTAAGAGCCGAGGTGGCACAGTGGTTAAAGTGCAGCTGCTGCTAGCTGAAGTTCAGCAGTTCAAATCTCACCGGTTCAAGGTTGACTCAGCCTTCCATCCTTCCGAGGTGGGTAAAATGAGGACCCAGATTGTTGGGGGCAGTATGCTGACTCTGTAAACCACTTAGAGAGGTCTGTAAAGCACTGTGAAGCATATATAAGTCCAGCGGGAGGGCCTTCTCTGTGGGGGCCCCTACCCTCTGGAACGAGCTTCCCCCGGACTTCGTCAACTTCCTGATCTCCGGACCTTCCACTGCGAGCTGAAGACGTATTTATTCTTCCACGCAGGACTGGCATAGAATTAGTATTATTATTCGTAATTTTAAATGAGGTTTTATGGTTTTATGTATTTTAATTTAGGGGCCAAATTTAATAAGATTTTAATTAGTGTTTTTATTTGTATTGTATCTATTTATTGTTGGTTTTTATCTGGCTGTGTACCCCCCTGAGTCCTTATTATTATTATTATTATTATTATTATTATTATTATTATTATTATTATTATTATTATTATTATTATTATTATTATTATTGCTATGGGTATCCCACTCACTAGGAATTACATTCAATTCCTGGTATATTGACACATGCTAAGGCTACTGTGAGATGTTATGTGTTATCACTATATACAGATAGAAAAAAACACCCCAAAACATTTCAATTCATAAATACCAAATATTGCTTCCTTGTATACCTGACTCAAATAAATATGCCTTCCAGAGTACCATTTGATGAAATGTATCTGTTTGAAATAATGCTTGGTTGTTCAACTGAATCATCTTATTCTTTTTCTCTTGAATTTTGGATTGAAATATGTATTCTGACACTTCTGATTCTTGGTGTTAGCAACCCCATATGACCTTCAGCCATTCCTCCTAACATTTGCGCCATTGTCTTGGATAAAGATAAATGTCATATGACTCATTGTGTTAAATGTCATTTAAAAAAATAGAGTAAAAGTATCAATCCAACAATAGCTTTTTTTCTCATATATAATTTGCTATAAAACAATCAATTTCATTTTATTAATCCAGATTTTCTTTTATCTAATATGAAATCTGCAAGAGTGCATTTTTTGGGATATAATGATCTTTTTTGTGTGTTCTGACTCTAGATACAAGACCTAGAAAAAGAAACTGATCACCTGAATCAAGTGGTTTTTTCTCTAAGACAGAGATCTCAAGTCAGTACAGAGGCCAAAGTGAAAAACATTGAAATGGAAAACAAAATGCTTCACGAGGCAGTTAGTGAGAGCAACAGCAAACTCAGTAAGCTGGAATTTGAGAAAAAGCAGTTGCAAAAAGATTTTGATCAAGTTAAAGAAAAAGTAGAAAGAGTAGAAGAAATGGATAAAGAGCTTCATCGGCTAGAAAGGGAGAATGACCAGCTTGCCAAAAAAGTAGCAGCCATGAAAATTACCACTGAGAAAGTAGAAGTACTTGAACAAGAAAACAAGGATCTGGAAGTAGAAAACAGAAAGCTGAAAAAGTCTCTAGATACTTTGCATAATGTTTCTATCCAGCTGGAAAATTTAGAAAAGAATAATAAACAGCTAGATGACAAAAACCTGGAGCTCAGGCAAATTGTAGAGACTATGAGATTCACCAATACAAAAATAGCCCAGATAGAGGCAGAAAACAAAGAGCTAGAAAAGGAAAAGGAAGAACTTCAAAAAAATATAGTCATGCTGAAAGTTCTGCTCAAGAAATCAGAAAGGTTGGAACTGAGTTACCAGAGTATGAATGCTGAGAATCAAAAACTGCAGCAAATTCTAGAAAGTAGCAGTAAAAAAGTTCAACAGTTGGAAAAAGAACTCCAGGTTGTTGAAGATGACAATCAAAGTCTTCAGAGAAAATTGGAGGAACAGAAGATCTCAAGTAAGCAGGTGGAATGGTTGGAAAAAGAGAAGAAATTGCTGGAGCAGGAAGTGTTTCAATTGGATAAAGACAAAAAGATGCTGGAAAAAGAGACAAAGAGACTATGGCAGCAAGTAGAGCTAAAAGATGCTAACTTGGATGAGAATACTATAAAATTAATAGCCATTGAAAAGGAATACAAGATTTTAGAAAGAGAACTTGCTAAAGTCAGTAATTCATCAAATAAGATGAAGGAATTTGAAAAGAACAATAAAGATCTACAGAAGCAAGTTACTATTGATAAAAGAACTCTAGCTACGTTAAGAGAGGTAAGCATAATTTCTCTGCCTACCATCTAATGAGGAATTGGGAAACCAGGATGTAGTGATTAAAAGCTTTACAACTTCCTTAGAAATAGGGAATAATGAATTGTAAGCAGTCACTGCAGTCATTGATTGTATAATTCATGGAAGCCAATTTTTGATTCACGTCAGTGGTGGTATTCAAATTTTTTTACTACTGGTTCTGTGGGCGTGGCTTGGTGGGTCTGGCAGGGGAAGGATACTGTAAAATCTCCATTCCCTCCTGATCAGCTGGGACTCTGGAAGCAGAGAATAGATGGGGGTTGGGCCAGTCAGAGGTGGTATTTACCGGTTCTCTGAACTACTCAAAATTTCCGCTACCGGTTCTGCAGAACTGGTCAGAACCTGCTGAATATCACCTCTGATTCACGTACAACACAACAAAGGAACAGATTTATCTTATGTTAAAGTTCAGTTTAGTTTATCATGCTGTAGTATGTGCAAGCCTTTTGCAAATTCATGGAGCCTCCTTGTATGGTGGGACATAATCTTTTTATGAACTATGGGTATTTCAAATAGGGCAAATTATTACCTTATACAATCAAGTTAATTTTAACATACTCAGATGTTCCATAACTTCAGGTATATGTTGAGCTACAACTGTTTTAGTTACTCACTGTTTGTGATAAGTGAAGTCCAATAGATTTGGAAAGTACCAGATATCTATAGAAAATGTCTGATTAAAACCATTGTGCAAGTAAGATTTCATGAGAATACAGCTACATCTAAAACCTTGATTAAAGCATTTTGAGTTATGTTTCTTTACAGTAAAATTGTGTACATGTTCACCACATTTTTTTTCCTAGCACCCTTGGAAATGATTTGTTTTGTCATCATTGTTTTTATTTGCAGGATTTAGTGCTTGAGAAGTTGAAAAGCCAGAAGTTATCTAGTGAGATGGATAAATTGGACCAGGAACTAGAAAAGATGGGATTAAATAAGGAGCTGCTTCTGCAGGATGATAATGGCAACAGTGAGAAGTGAGAAGATAGTTTTTTTCCGAGTCTGTAGTTTTCTGTATTTTAATTTCTGTTCCTTTAGTCTCCTCCATGTTTTAGGCATATGTGCTTCCTTGCCATTGGAAGTTATACTTGTCAGGTAGCTGGAAAAAAATCCCCAATCTAATTTAAATCTTTTAAACAGGTGGTTTTCTTATTTAAAGAAATGGCCTACAATTGGCAACAAAACTACCAGTTGAAAAAAATTGTTAGATAGTAAGTTTCTGTAGAAGCATTCTTTCTTCCAATCACTGCTTGAAAGAGTATGAAAGCTTCTTTAGATAAAGAATTGCAATTAGTTTTTGAATAGTGGTCCAGATACCACATTACAACAAGTGGAGGGGACCAGAATAAAAACAAGAGGGACCAGGACAGAAATGAATTTAAGGTTGATAAATGTGTGAATCAAATTAGTCAAACACATGTATACTTAATACTTTCCCCTTGTATCAATTAAAAATTCTAATCCTATTGCAACTCTTATGGGAATACTGGAAGTTTCACCCAGGGATTTCTGAAATGACATAATCACTATCAGAGATAATAGTACTTTTCCCCATCCTGGCTTGTCTCTGGAATAAGCCCCTTTGCATGGGACAAGCTTTACTCTTAAAATAATGTTGCAATTCTATATATTGTGCATTGATCCTATTTCATTGATTTTTCCCAGATGAGAAAATAAAATACTGATATAAAATAAATCTTAGGCACTCGGCTAAAACATGGACTTTATTCTTTCATATATTTTCAATTACTGACATGCTGTCCTTAACACCCCTCAGGAAATATAAAATCTTGGAAAGCCAAACTGAATGTATTCTAAAGACAACACTAGCTAGTAAAGAAGAGAAAATTGTTGCATTGGAGGCCAAACTACAAGAGTTTGTTAACTTAAACCAACAATTACAGAACGAACTAAACATGGTAAGACAGAAACCCAGGAACAATGCTCAATAGTAGCAAGTGACCCATGACAAGTCACCTATGAAATAATGCAAACCTTGATATATACAAAAGTTCTTCATCCTGATTATAAAAGTGTTTTTGATCCTGTGCTTTCTAATCTATTGGTAAAGGTCTCTGGTTTTTGTTTATGGCATAGATCAGGGGTGTCAAACTTGATTTCATTGACGGCTGCATCAGTGTTGTGTTTGACTTCGGGGGACTGGGGTGGGTGTGGCTGGGGTGGGCGTTGCCATGTGGCCTCATGTTGGGGCCACCTGTGGTGGCCTGAATGCTCTACCAGCGAAAATGGGCTCCCAAGCTCCATTTTCAGCTGTGACAGCCTCCTGCAACCCTCTGCCAGTGAAAATGGAGCTCAGAAGGGCCACACATGGTCCGCTGGTTCCAGGGCAGCCCTGAGGGCTAGATCTAAGCACCGCACAGGCCGGAACCGGGCCCGGGGCCTTGAGTTTGACACCCCTGGCTTAGAACTCTATGCAGTTTTATTTTACAATTACTTAAAAGGGGTTTCTCCTAAATAATTATCTGTAATTTGGAAGGGGGATCATCTTAGATTTATTGAGAACAGAAGATGCACTTTTCAAAGTGAAGGAATGATTAGGAGCTGCAAATTATGAAAACAAGGGCTTGAAAACAGGAGATGCTAGTAGCATCGTTTCAAGTTCAATGGAGATGAACATACTAAGCTTTGCTCTCTTATTGCCTTCTACATGTAGGAAGTGAATGTTAGCAATGGATAATTTTTTAAAATTTATGAAACTTCTGCTCATGAATGAAAACAGAATCCTTAACCGAATATTATTGTAATCCATTAATAGAGAGGTTCTCCTTTTCAGACATTTATTCTTTTCTCCTCATGGAGGGAAAAGAAAAGAGAATTGATTAACATATGAATGGAACAGGACTAGCATGCTACAGATTCTTACAGCCAAACTAAAAACTTCACATTGATTGGGATTTAGCTATAGAGTAAACATACATAGAAGATTGCAGTTCAATGAACCAAAGATCATTTTTAAAGTTTCTACCATAGTTTGCCCAGTGTAAGCTGCTCTAAATAAATCCATCCTCAGTACTGCAGTAGTCTAGGCATAATTGCTTGGCAGCAATAACTATTAAAAGTCTTACGCTTACTAAACATGTGTGCACATGCACAAACATAAACTCTTGTATAAATGGGTAACATGTATGCACTTGTTTTGGAGACAAAATCTCCAGAATTGATTTCAGTGGAAGTTAATAAACATAGTTGATCATGTAGGGTTTTGATCTGTATTCGTGAAGTTTTTTTCCTATCTAACGCTGTTTTTGTTGGAGGATTAGCTTAAATTTTGTGTCATCTTTTCAAGTAAATAACTGCACACATTACAATCTTTGCCTACATTTACAGATGAGGAAGGATTTTGCATGTCTTAAGCAGAATCAAGAAGAGGGAACTTTTATGCAGAAGCTGAATCAACCATTGGAAAATTGTCAGAAGGAAGCAACGATGGAGCTTCTCAAAGTGAAGGACAGAGCTATAGAGCTAGAAAGGAATGTAAGATGTCAGCTTATTTCCATTTTAGATTACAAACAATTCACATATTTTAATTCATTATTGGGTTATATTTGAACATGTGTATGTTCTGCCTACTCCATGCATCTCTGGTTCTGAACACATTCTGTGCTAAGCTGCAACAAATACATATTTTTAATATAACATTTCAGAAGCATATTATAATATGTGAAGGATCCCTATAAATAATACTTACAATTATTTTCTTTATTGTGTTTCACCATTCTAAACATTAACCTTTCTTTCAAGTTGGCTAAGTTGCCTAAATAAAAAGGGCGGAGAAGGCCTTTCTTCCTTTCATTGGGTGGTAGCATTTTTCATAATAATTAGATTGAAAAGAACTTGAAAAGAGGATGCTGGATCACTTTTATGGTGACTGTTTGTTCAAAAAAAGAAATGGACAGTTCTGTACCGCCTCACTGCAATGCTACCTGAAAACAAGTATGGCAGTTGTGAATGCAGTTGCCTTGTTAGCCAGTAGAACACAGGCATAACCAATACCCATCCTCTTGTGCAAATTGCAGGTGCTGCCATTTGAAAAAACCACAGAATGAGAGATGCACAAACATAACAACAGTTAACTGCAACCCACCACCATCATCTCCCACTCCTGTGGGATATATAGCAAAACCTCGGTCATTTCAGATTTTAAGGTAGATTTCAAAAAGAAGCTGGACTGAGGGCAGGAACTACCATAAATCACCTCAAATCTTCTAAGGCAGGGGTCTCCAACCTTGGCAACTTTAAGACTTGGACTTGGAGTTGTGGACTTCAACTCCCAGAATTCCTCAGCCAGCAAAGCTGACTAAGGAATTCTGGAAATTGAAATTCACAAGTCTTAAAGTTGCCAAGGTTGGAGAGCCCTGTTCTAAGGAATGTAGGGATATTAAAAAGACAATTCCTAGCTCACAATCTTCCACAGTAATTTCACAAAAAGAAAAAAAAATACAGGCAAGTGAAACAGGTACAGTCTTTGTGGTTGATGGACAGAAGCAGAAGGGTTTCCTTGCTGAATTGAACTTCCTGAGATTGTGATGTGGCATTCTTATGACTTTTTATTCCCTCACGGCGTCAACATAATGGTTCATCTATTGCTCTGCTGTCTTAGAACAATTAGCTGTTATAGCCAAATATAGCAAGAAAGCAAACCCCATAAGTACTTTCTGTCCTGGATGATATAGCAGTTATATACTGTATAGCAGTTGATCTTAGATTATGTGAACATTTTATTCTCTCCTACCTTACCAGTTATTTTTTTCTCTCTTCAGAATGCAGCCCTGCAAACAGGGTTGCAGCTTCATAAGGAGCAAGTAGCACGTTTGGAAATGCAGAATGGCTCCCTCAACAGCCAGATCCTGACACTACAAAAGCAAAATGCTTTCCTTCAAGAGCATAACACTGCAATGCAAACACAAACAGCTAAACTCCAGGTCAGAAGAAATCTGTCTGAAAATTTCTAGGCATTTTGTTTTAGAGGAAGCAGAAAATAACTATTTTCTATCATTAATCCAAATTACTTTCAATGTCAGTGTGATGTATCTTCCTTTCAAGAACCTACAAAGCAATAAATTGCGTATCCTACTTTTTGAGAAAATTGTAAAATATTTGGATTTGGTTTGTTAAAATACTTTATTTTTGCTTTTTGTAAGATATAAAAAAACAAAGACAAGGCAAAAAGAGTAAAAAATAAAAACATAGATTAAAATAGAAGGGAAATTGTGTTTAAAATTACTAAATGGAGTTTGTGGATGTTCTGGTTAAAATCCATGCAATGTAGTGATAATAGTTGGAAGTAAGCCAGTAAGAAAATTCTTAAAGATAGAGCAGAGAGAGGTATGGTAGGAAAGAGGAGCCATAAGCATATGTTTTATTAGGCAGTTTCAGAAACTGGATCGCTCTTTGTAATAGTAGATTTGTCATTTTCTTTGAGAAACTATAGGTAGAGAATTCAACCATAAATTCCCAGAGTACATCCTTGATGACTCAGAATACCTTACTCCAGAATCAGCAGCTGGCCAAGGAGCATGAATATGACAACCTGCTGAAGCAGAAAGAGCAGCTCAAAGCAGAATACGAGTCCCTTCTTCAGGATCATGAACACCTTGTGTTGCTGCATGAACGGCAGTCTACAGAATATGAAACACTAATCAAGCAGCACAGCAACCTAAAAACCTTGCACAAAAATCTTGACTTGGAGCACAAAGATCTAGGGGAAAGGTACATGGTTTTACTTCATAGTAGAAGTTTTTCTGTAGCTAATAACAGCAGATGGAGGGAAGATTTTCATATGGTGAAAATCTGATCTTTATTATCATTATGGCCAGGGGTGAAATGCTACCGGTTCACTCGGATTCGGGCAAACCGGTAGTGATAAAAACTACCAGTTTGGTTGAACCAGTAGTAAAAAAAAGCTATTGGTTCAGTCGAACAAGTAGTTAAAAAAAGCTACAATCTGATGATCATCTGTGCCGCGCCGTTTAGCTTTGGTAGAAAGCAGGATTTCCTGTTTTCTAGTGAAGCTAAACTGCATGCCAAAGCTGTCGTTCCCCCCCCCCCACTGTTTTACTTATCTTCCCAAGCTCCCTTTTGGCACATACTGCATGCGCGCGCATGCACAGCACACACCAAAAGGAGACTTGGGAAGGTAAGTAGAACAGCAAGGGGGGGGGGGAATCAGCTGTGGTGTGCTGTTTAGCTTCACTAGACCGCTAGAAAGCTAAACTGCGCGGCACAGGTGATCATCAGATCGTAGCTATTTTTAACTAACTTTTTAAACACACAGCACACGTTTGGTGCATACTGTGCATATATCACACATGCACAGCCAGCAAACCAGTTCAGATTTCACCCCTAATTACGGCCAATGATGTTTAGATGATGTCCCTAAAGCATAAGTTCTTAAGAACAATAAATATCATTCAGAAACTTAGTTTTGGGGCAACATAACCATCATATCCATTCAAAATAACTTGCTTTGAAATGAATGAATACATATTTTAATCAAGTATCGGTATTGCGCCCTTGTTTGTTAAATTGGATTTGTTTGAAAATTTCACATAGGCATCAAAATATATATCATGTATATGCCCAAATTTGATTTATATATACGTAATGTAGATAAAATTCAATAGTTCATGTTCTATTGATTTGAATGGGAACAAATGAAACATGCTTAAAAATACTTAACTTTGGGTGAAATCGTATGGAAGAACAACAGAATAAAAATTATTGTTAAAGAGAAATCTTATTTAAACTTTCTATGCTGATTGTGGCAACCCAATCATATTCATTCAAAATAATTGATATTGTCCCCTCTTGTTGAATTGGATTACTTTGAAAATTTTATAGAGGCTTTATAATGTGTTTTAAGGCAAAATTGCACATATATTTATTTCGTACAGATACAGCAGTTTAATAGAACGCAAAACTGAACTGGAAGAAATGGAGATGATTTTAAAGACAGAAAAAGATGTTTTACAACAGGAGAAGAGAACAAGTACAATAATGACTGCAGAGAATCAGAAGCTTAGAGAAGAACTAGAAAGGTATCTGTTTTCATAAGTGATGCAGGTTGTTAATGTATATTAATGGGATAATTTGGTTGATCCATATCACTCTTAGAAATGTATACAAATGACTGCCTGCCTATTAGTTGGGTATCCTTAACATTTATGCTACAGTGGCTGTACTTGCTCACAATAACTATTTATATTTTATTGGATTAAGGGTGCATATTTGCATCAAGACATTGTCCCTCAAACAGTGGCCTAAGTTGATTGTATCCAAAGTAGTCTGGTGTTTGGTTTACAATTTAATTATTTCTGACAATTTATGTCATTGGAATACTGATGCATTTGGGCATTTGCACAACTTTATGTTGTTTCAAATTTTACATCAGTTTGTTTTGTAATACAAAAGACTAATTTTGTTTTAACAAATTTGGTAGTGACAGAAACTCCCACCCATATAACTTCTCTTAAATCAAGATCTAGTCTAGTCTAGTATAATAACAACAATAATATTTCTCAATAGGACAACATATAACGAAGGGAGCTTATTCTACTAAAATAAAGGATGTAAAGCCATAACAAGCAAGTAATATTAAGTAATATAATAGCATATTAAGAAATTGAATAGGATATTCAAATTTTGGAAATATAAATATATCTGTGTGGTAAAAACAATGGATTAAACCATTGTTTAACCATTAACTTTGTTAAGATTTAAATTCTACAAAAGTAAAAAGTAATTAACAGTGTGGTTGTGCATTTGAATGGGAATGTTTTGCTTTTCTTTTCGAGGATGAATATCTCACACACCAAACTGAAAGCTGAGTACGAAGAGCTTCATAGTCACACTAAGGAGCTGAAAACATCCTTGAATAATTCTCAACTTGAGCTGAACCGTTGGCAAGCTCGTTATGATGAACTGAAGGAACAGCACCAGACTATGGATATCACCTTAACTAAACTGGACAACCACTGTGAGGTGAGTGCTATGTGTTATGAAAATCCAAAAATATTACAACTCTGGGAAATATCATTGCAATTCAACAGATGTAGTGTGCATAATCTATTAGAACTGATTTACTCTTAAAACCATGGGTTAGGATTGGAATTCATGTTCAATCTTAAAAATTGAATTGTGAGAAAAAGAGACAGTAGGGAGGACAATCTTTCTAACCCTCCATTTACCCTGTCCTAGAATTGTTTTTACCTTTTCTAGGCTAGCAAAAGAGGAAAATAAAAATTCAACTCCATACTTGATTTACAACCACAACTGGGACTGTAATCTTGGTCACTGAGCAAAGTAGTGCTTCACTGCTGCATGACCCTAAACCTAGCACTCCTGGTTGTGGTCATTAAATCTCACAGGTTATTAAGCAGACAGAGTTCCAGATAAGGAATGTGGGATACCTCGGGAGGTAGGAAGAAGACCCTGAGAGGCTCTGGAGCTGAAAATCCTCCCTGCTCAACTCCAAGCAGGATTTTCAGCCCCCAAGCATAGAGGCATCTATGAATGGACTGATCCTGGCCTCCCCAGGCCTCCCCTGAACCATCCTACACTCCTTTCCTTATCGTGCTGCCTCTCCACTCTCTGCTTGGATTTCAGCTTCCTCTCATCTCTAAGGCTAGCTGAAAGAACTGCTTGCCAAAACAGTGCAGCTTTGCTCTATGAATGGAAAAGAACTCCTTCAGCAATTCACATGTTCAAGATTTGAGCTCTGCTTCTGCACCTCACTAAAGGCGTTTAGCTTCTCTCCATAGACAGAAAGGAACTCCTTCAATTGGGAACAGATCTTGATTCTGTATCCTTCCAAGGGAGTTCAGCTCTCCTTGACAAGCAGCTCTTTTAACCAGCCCCCCAGAGAGGAGAAGGAGCTTGCATACTTCTCAGCAGCTTGCAAACTTCCTTGATGGCTTCCCCGTTGACTTTCAGGGGAAGCTGTGGAGAAGATTGCAAATGACAATCACATGGTTGCAGGGTGTTGACAACTGGTTGTAAGTGTGAAGTAGCAAGATCTCCATCATGTGACCACATTTGTGGTGGTACAACATTTTGCAATCCTTTCTGAGCAGTTGCAATTCCGAACTGTTGTAAGTCAATGACTACTTGTAATAACCTTTAAAATTTTCCCTGACTGCATTTAGTATTGTAAGAAGGTAAAGGTAAAGTTCCCCTCGCACATATGTGCTAGTTATTTCTGACTCGTCTTAGTCATGTGGCTGGCATGACTAAAACACAAAGGTGCACGGAATGTTATTATCTTCCCACCAAAGGTGGTCCCTATTTTTCTACTTGCATTTTTACATGCTTTCGAACTGCTAAGTTGGCAGAAGCTGGAACAAGTAACGGGAGCTCACCCTGTTACGCGACACTAGGGATTTGAACCACTGAACTGCCAACCTTTCGATTGACAAGCTCAACATCTTAGCCATTGAGCCACCACGTCCCTTCCATTTAGTACTGATTATGTTTAATTTTCTCAGTGCTAATTGTGTATTTAAGTGCTGGTGGTTGTATTATGACTGCTGGTACTGAAGTTCAAAGACCTGCTCACTGAGCAGAGATTTTTCATAAATAAAAGTCTTCGCTTTGGTTACTTTGCAACATGTGGACAAATGTGCGCTGAAAATCTCTTCCATGGTATGTCTCTTCAATAGCTGCTTGCTCGACTAAAAGGAAACTTGGAAGAAGAGAATCATCATCTTCTCAGTCAAATCCAACTATTAAGTCATCAGAATCAAATGTTGCTGGAGCAGAACATGGAGAATAAAGAACAATACCACGAGGAACAAAAGCAATATATGTAAGAGAAGCAATCCTTTTGCATACTGATCTTGGCCTATGAGATTAATATTATGTCACAGGGATGAGGGAGCAGGAAAACTTTTTAAAGGAGATCATTGAGGGCAGCCAAAAAGCAACACATGAAATTTCTCTGCAACTGTAGCATGCTTTTGCTAAATGTAAGCATACAGTTCATTGTGTATGTTTTAGTCTGATGTTTGAGTATGAAAATAGGTGCAAGTCATTGTTAAATAAAAAAGATGAAAGGTTTACTCTCAGTCACCATTATTGTCAGCACCAATAATGCATGACGTGTTGTCCTATATGAGCTTTGATGTATAATTTCTGCTACGGTCAAGTCATATCACAGTGTATTGTAATTCTTGTCACCAGGTTTTTTGTGATTGGTTGCTAGGTAGGTAGGTGGGGGGAGGGAGAGGGAGAAGAAAGAAAAAGAAACAATCCTATTTATAGGCATATTTCTCAGGCAATATTTAAGTATGTTTAAGTATGCTTAAATTAGATATTAAGTTAGATAGGGATTTTTTATGTTGCTATCGGGGATATTGACTTCTTTTCCTGGAAAAATATTGTAATTCAATTTTAGCATTGTAATTTTAGCATTGTAATGTCTCCTCAGCAAATAACTGTAAATTTCTAATTTTCTCTTCATTGTATGTTTTTTTTAACAGTGATAAATTAAATGCCTTAAGGAGACACAAAGAAAAATTGGAAGAGAAAATAATGGATCAATACAGGTTTTATGATCCAACTCCAAAAAAGTAAGTTTTATATAGGAAAACATGTTTTATTAATTATCACATCCACATCAATTCATAAGATACAAGCTGTACTTCAGTCATCACACTTGGACTTACTAAGTTGACATATAAGTAAACCATGGTGCCCTTTCTATAAGTGAAAACATGAGAACGCCGTCACTTAGCTATAGGGTTCTGTTTCAGAAAAAAATATAGATAGTAGACAGTACATTGAATCAGTACTGCAAATTATACATCAAATTAAGACATGATTTCTAAAACCCCAATTTTGGATGTGGCACAATTGCATGTATAAGAATGGTTTCTAATTAGAATTAAATTCTGCATTGGATTTTCTTTTTAAATACAAAGTTAATCTAGGCATCAAAGCTTGTTCACACAGTTTAGTTAACCATACTTAGAGGCAGAGGTGGGTTCCAGCAGATTCTGACCAGTTCTGGAGAACCGGTAGCAGAAATTTTGAGTAGTTCAGAGAACCGGTAGTAAAAATTCTGACTGGCCCCACCCCGATCTATTCTCTGCCTCCCGAGTCCCAGCTGATTGGGAGGGAATGGGGATTTTGTAGTATCCTTCTCGTGCCATGCCCACCGTGCCACACCCACCAAACCACACCCACAGAACCGGTAGTAAAAAAATTTGAAACCCACCACTGCTAAGCGGGAATTAAAGATATTTTCCAATAAAAGACATATAAAATCCTTGCAACCATTAACATACACAATACTAACTCAGTATATTTTGAAGAGATATATGGTTTTAGTGCAATTTAAAAGGGAATATTTCTAGCTCAGTGTTGAAATTAGGGTCGTTGGTGGTCTCTGAGCTTGGTTGTTTTCTTGCAGATGTTTCATTATCCAGGTTAGGTATAACATCACTGATAGTGTTACCTAGTTTGTATAATGAAACATCTTCAGGAAAACAACCAAGCTCAGAGACCACCAATGATCCCTCATCAGTGCAAGTTAATAAGAATCTCAGGTTGCAGGGACATTGCAGCTTTTCAATTTTTTTCTATTCTACAATAAAACATTTTCTGTCATTGTTAGGCTTTGCAACTTTGCCAACATACACATGCACACGCACACACAAAAGATCCAACCTGCTTGTTACATTTTCAACAATGCCAAATATTTATTTTAGCTATCAAGTCTAGCATGATATATTGATAAAAGAGTGGAAAGTTCAATGGAAGAAAAATATGACATTACTTCAAATATTTCCTAGAATAAGAGGTCACCCAATTTCAATAGAATCCTGGAAAAATATAGCAAGGGGAAAAAAATACAGTGTGTAATTAAACTTTTGAATTTGCTACCACAAAATGTGCTGCCTACCAATTTAACTGCGTTCAAAAAAAAGGTTGGACCATTTCATAGAAAACATAGGATGTGTGTGTTGCCTTGATGGCGATGTGCCATCTGCTAAAAAACTAGTGGGATTCCTTGTGCCATTGGTTGACCACTGTGAGAACAGACTGCTGGACTGGATGGGTGAGGGGTATCAACGCAGCAGGACACCGCTTATATTTTAACTATCCTCTGAGAGAGGTAGTAAAATATTTGGTAATTTGTAAATAGATTGGACCATAAGGACTTCTTAGTTTTCTACCAAAAAGATTTTAAATAGATCTTTTATATGGCGACCCCATTTTATGGCCATAATAAAAAAGAACCTTTATAAGCAACAGAATTCAGAAATATTCCATTTGTACCACTTTTTAAAAGTCATAATTAATTAATTAATTAATTAATCTTGCTGACTTTCTTGCTGTAGAGTGGCTTTTTGTGGCTCTGTGGACTGGCCGCAGTAGTGTGGTGGGGGAAGAGGGGGTGGTTTTGCCCGTACCTACTGCTAATGCATATGGAACTTTGTATGCTTGCCTGCCGCTTGCACAGTCCGGGCATTAGGGACCCCTGTTGTAGAGAATGAGAAAATTAAGTGAAATAATTATTGTTTAAAATGTAAGAGGAAAAATATTGCTGTCCTATTAAAAATTTCCAATAATAGGAAAAACCACTGGATAGGAGCTAAAGCCTTGGCTAAATTCATGAAGCCAAAGAAAGAGCCAACAAGAGAACGAGTGAAATCTTCCACAGATAGTTCTCCATCTCAGTTAGAAAGCATGGAGACAACAGGTTCACAATCTCCATCACAGCTACCCAAGCAACAGAAGAGTCTGGAAACTACCTCCAAAGAGTTCAGCTTTGTGGAAGACAAAGAGCAGAAGGCAGGACCCATGGTCAAAGGTAGGCGTTGCATTTCATTGGAGAGTGAATTAGTTTTGTAGCACCATCCTGATTAGCTTTTGCTGACAATATTTTGTTAATTAAGAACATGTTGAGTTTGTACTCCAATTAATTATCACTCATGTTTGGCACTGATATCCTTTAGGTCAGGGGTCACCAACCTTCTGGACCTCAGGGACCACTAAATTCATAATTTTAAATCCCATGGACCACTAATTTGCATTTTTAAAAAACATAAATAGTATTTAGTGTAATATAAAAAATGCAAATAATTTTTCCGTGAACCACCAAAATTTTCTCACGGACTACCAGTTTTAACTGGTTAACAAAATGTTTAACAAAATGTTATTAAGTATCTAGGTGAAAGAACTAGCCATAAGTATAGACTTATCAATGGAAACTAATCAAGGAGATAAGCAACCTAGAACTAAGGAGAAATTTCCAGACAGAACAATTAAATCAGTGGAACAACATGCCTCCAGAAGTTATGAATGTTCCAACACTGGAAGTTTTTAAGAAAAGATTGAACAACCATTTGTCTGAAATGATATAGGGTAGTGATGGCTAACCTTTTCCAGACTGAGTGCCCAAAGCACGTGCTTGTGTGCGCGAACACACGTGCATGTGCCTGATCCTCAAAACATAATGTTTTGGGGCCGTGATAGCTCAGGCTTTTAAGAAGCCTGTTATTAGAACACAGCAGCCTGCAATTACTGCAGGTTCAAACCCGGCCCAAGGTTGACTCAGCCTTCCATCCTTTATAAGGTAGGTAAAATGAGGACCCAGATTGTTGGGGGGGCAATAAGTTGACTTTGTAAAAAAATATAAAAATAGAATGAGACTATTGCCTTATACACTGTAAGCCGCCCTGAGTCTTCGGAGAAGGGCAGGATATAAATGTAAACAAAAAAAAAAAATGTGTGTGCAGGCCACGTGCATGTGCCCCATCCCTGCACATGCGCACTTTGCCCCCGCACATGCACTCATGGCCCCCTGCATGCACCCTGTCCCCCGTGCATGTGTGTGCCCCATCCCCACATGCATCCTGCCCCCCCAGCACATGTGTGTGTGGCCCCCCTAGTGCCCCCCCCTGTGTATACGCAGCAGAGACCCGAAGACCAGCTGGCTGGCGGGAGGTGTGCGCGCATGCATGGCAGACCTGAACTAGGGCGACGACTCGCGTGCCCACAAAAAGGGCGCGGCATGCCACCTCTGGCACACGTGCCATAGGTTTGCCATCACGGGTATAGGGTTTCTTGCCTAAGCAGGGAGTTAGACTAGACCTCCAAGGTCCTGTCCAACTCTTGTTATTCTGTTATTCTGTTACGGTGTTTTCCCTTTCCTTTCATCTATTTAGAAATATGGACTAGGGTAGAGTTGTTGACACCAATCTTGTGCAAATAAAAAGAATCCATTGGCATGGAGTTCCTTGTCAGCTTCAGGCTCAAGCTTGCCACTTTGGAATTAATTCTGAAAATTAAGCAGATGTTTCTTTCACATGACAAACACGTTTGGGTTTTTTTTTTTTGCAATGCAGGCTTATTTATTTTTAATACTTAAGTACAAAGTGCATCATAATTCTCAGCAACAAACAGGGCTTTTTTAATGGTGAGACTCTTGTCTTTAGAGCCCTGAAGATTTATTTTTATTATGGTTTATCTTTATTCATAGATTTACCAAGTTGTTTTTGTTGCCATTTTGTTGTTCTGGGTATTGTTTTTGTGTTCTTTTAAGATTGCAGTGCTTTTCTTAGACTTGTATTTTAATTTTCTGTTTATTCTATCAATCATGTGGAGCTCTAACTAAACTATAACTGAACTATTGCACTATTGTTATATGCCATAATGTACATACTAATTCTACGTGTTTATCAAGTATTAGCTGCTTTAGGCTACATTCATAGTATAAGTGCATTCTTTTAATAAGCTTGGTTTCTAATTGCAATGATGAGTGATTTTTTGTATTATGGGATTTTTCTACAAAGCAGAAACATTCCCCAGAGTTTGTTTGTAATCTGCCTAATTTTTCTGCATTGAAAAGTGTGGTCTGACTTGGTGACAGCAGAGGGAGCAAAGAGGAAAGAATCAGCAACACAGATCCAAATATGAAAAATGTGAAGGATCCTTAATAATATATTATCTTTGCTTATGATTTTTATTGCATAATATGTAAAGAATTGAGTAGACTTTGTTGATAATAATTGATGGGTAATAATTGCTTCAATTAAAAACATTTCTGGAATAGACCTGTCCCTAATTCTTACATTGACTTAAACGCTACGAAACCAGGAAATTATGTTGATTATCCTAACACATGTTCTTGACCTGTAATGATACTGTGCAGATAATCCTTGACTCATAATCATAATTGGGACCAGCTTTTCAGTCATTGGATGAAGCAGCCATTAAGTGAGATGCCCATGTGACTGCTTCATTTAGCAAACTACAATCCTGTTTCTCCCAGTTGCAGTTGTTAATTGACCACTTGGATCTTTTTGCAGACAGAGGGAAACAATTTCCTGTGAAAGGAGGGCAGGCAGCTTCCCTGTGCTGGACTGCAGAAACAAAGCTCAGATCTTTGGGATGCAGGCTTTGTTTCTCCATTCCAGTTCAGGAATTCTCCTCCCTTCCTTGTACAAGCAGAAGAGAACTCTGGCACTGGGCTGGAGAAACAAAACTGGAATCCTCAGATCTTCACTTCCCTAAGCCTAGCACAGAAGTTTTTCCCCTCCCACCCCATGTGGAAGGGAACTTCCATGGCAAGCTGAGGAAATGAAGCTTGGATCCCAAAGATCCAAGCTTCATCTGTCCAGTCCAGAAAATATTTCCATCATCTGTGCAATCCCTTCTTTGCGAGGTGCTTCAGAGCTTGGTGTTCTCTCTCTTCTTATTTATCTTCTACATGAAGCTGTTGGATGAGGTCATCTGATGGTTTGGAGTGAGGTATCCTTAGTATGCTGATGATACCCAGCTTAATATCTCCACTCCAGGTCACCTGAGTGATGCCATGGAGACTATGAAGGCCTGGATGAGTAAAATAGGCTTCAGCTCAACCCAAGCAAGACTGAGTATCTCTTTGGGATCTCTGGTTTCAGAGACATTTCATGGGTTCTGAATGGGTTGGCAGTACCCCCAGACAGACCATGTGTCTCATCCTGGGCCTCATCCTGGACTTATGGCTCTTGCTCAAAGGCCAGGTAGTGGCCTCGAATAGGAGGGCTTTTGCACAGCTTCATGTTAGGTGCCAGTTACACCTGTTTATGGACTGGGGAAGGGACTGCTCATGGTCACTCATGCCCTTCTAACTTCTATGTTGGATTACTGCAAGTGGCTTTATGTGGGGCTGCCCTTAAAAGGTATTCAGAAGCTTCGACTGGTGCAAAATGCAGCAGCATGGCAGTTCCTGGAGCCAGTTACTGGCAGGAAAGGCATCCCCAGGTACCATCAGCTAGGGAGTATTGACTGGCGAGATCCAGAAAGAGAGACTTTTCTGCCATGGCAGCCGCTCTTTGGAACATCATTCCCTCCTTTCTGAGATTAGATTGGTCCTGTCCTTATTGGCCTTTTGCAAAGCCTTGAAAACGTAACTTTGAGTTTGAGCCTGAGGTCTTGACCATGGGTTTGAGCTGGCCTCCTGGTTGTATGGATAATGCCTGGTTGCTGTATGGTTTTATTTTTGTTTTATATTATGTATTTTATGTTGGTTTTTTTATTGTAAGCTGCTTGATTTTTATGAACTCAAATAAATAAATATGTTTATCTCATAAAAGAAATTATAATGTATATTTAATCATAAATACTAGAGCAGCCTTTCTTAACAGTATTGTACCCTGGAGGAACTCTTGAAATACTTTTCAGGCTTCAGAGATCCTCTGCATAAAAATTAGCACATCTACATTAGCATTGCCTAATGTGCAAAAATGATGTGAGGATTTTTTTCCCCCAGCCACAATCTATTGTGGAACCAGACTTGGGAAAGACTGTTCTAAAGGCGGCTGCTGTAGATAGTTATCTATTTCATGTAAACCTTATCTGCTTAACAAGGACTGTAGAAATGCTTAGTCCTTGTTCATGTCAAACAGTTTTCTTGGATGTTTGCAATTATGTTTTAGTTATTTCTGTTATATTTTTTTTCTCTTTTCTGGGGTCTCTGGGTGATAACACTTAGCAGCTCAACGTAAAAAGACTGCCTTTTTGAGAACCACCAGCAAGCCCAAGGAAAAGTCTCCAAAGTCTCCATCGAATAACTCATCTCTCTCTAATCGTCTCCGGTTCTGGTCGTCTACTGACATCCCATCCTCTCCTAATGAATCATTTTCTTTCTCAGAAACAAAAGATTTCTAACCTCTTCTCTTATCATTTATTCCCAATGCATTTCCAGTGTTTTATTTTTGAACAAATGAAATCTAGAGCCCTTCTATATACAGTCATAGATACTCAGCGTATAACTGAGACAGAATAAATCCAAGATCAAATCAAGTCAACACGGACAACATTTTCCCATCAGTAAAATGAAGGACCTTGGTGCACAATGTGGAATATTTCTTCAGTGCCATACACTTTAATGGGGCATGACATACTGTACCTATAGTTTTGCAAGTACTTTTGGTGATGGTGCACATATTGAGTAAGTGAACCTGTTGTGTACTACACTAATGCTTTGCAAATTTGCCCATGTGCCTCGTGTCCTGTCCAGATGTTAAAATAGATTTTTTGTTGCTGTGTCACTGGCAATGCATCCTTTTAATAATACTCTATTCTGCATTAAAAAAATAACTCCTAACAAATTTTGCAATTTCTCCTATATCCATTGTGCTGCTTGTCTGCTGTCTAATATTATTGCGGTGTAAACATGAAAATACAGAGACCTCTGCCATTGATGAAAATAGCTTGATAATAATCTATGTCTTGCTTTTTTTAAAATGCTAAGCCAACAGTCGCTTCAAAATAGGCATTAAAGTTGATTTTTGTTCTGATTGGCAAACACCATTGCAATTTGATAGTAAGCAGCCACAGTTGCAGCTGTGCTTAGACAGTTAACATTAAATGCCATAGCAGTGCAGCAGAATGAACACTATATTCAACAGATGCTTATCTACTTGCAACTACATGTAATTGATTTGTCTTCTGCTGCTTCAGCCAGGGTTTGCTTTATTAAGTTTAGCATGTTACTTCAATAGCATGGAATGGTTTGTGCCTTTTCTTTGCTGTTTTAGTTGACTTTAAAATGTTATGCTCTTAGACCAGCTTTGCTATGAGTGATTTCAGAAGCTTCTACAATGCAGGAGAAATTTTATATATAATTTTAGATAAATGGCTCAGTCTCTTTATATCTTTCTCAGACTTATAAAAATGTAAATAACTGAGGTTTTACTATTTTACTTTTTGGATTATCTGTGCCATTTTGAATTTCATGTAGATAGTTCTAGAAGGAGGTTTCTCAACCTTGGCCACTTGAAGATGTGTGAAGATTCTCCATGATGGCTGGAGAATTCTGGGAGTTGAAGTCCATACCTCTTCAAGTGGCTGAGATTGAGAAACATTGCTCTTGAAACAATTGGAATGTGAAGGCCTTCAAATTTATTCTTTAAAAAGTCAAGTAGGACATTTTTTTCCAGAAAAGAAGGAATTCTGCTCTCTCTCATAATATTGAATACATCTTGCTTCATTACTATAGCAAATATATTTAGTGGAGTGGAATGGATTGCAGTATTAAATAATATTAGCAACAGAAATCCCTAAAGGATATGTGTTGCAAATGTTGAACTGAAATATTGAACAGAGAGGCTCGGAACCCAAATCCTACTCAACTTTCTTTTTTTTTTTAATAAATAAATTCCACTTAATTTGGTATAATACTCAAAAACACTTGTGCTTAGGTTTTCAGCCAATAACTCAAGTTATTCCTCCCCTCCCCACAATCATATGATGTATATATGAGGGCTGAAATGCTCCCGGTTCGGACCGGATGGCGCGATCCGGTAGCGATTGGGGCAGGTAGTTTGGAGAACCGGTAGCAAAAATCCCTGCCCCCTCCCCCAATGCCCATGCCTCGCTGTTCCTCTTCTCTGTCCCTGGAAGCTCTCAGTGGTGATATAGCTGCAAACATGACCTTAAATGACTGCCACGGCACTTCAAAGAGCCGCACTACAGCTGATCAGCGCTGTAGGCAGCTAGTAGACCAGTGCCTCTATTTTTAAAGAAGGTAGACCGGTGCCTGCCAAAAAAAGGCACTTGGTAGACCATGGCCTCTCAGTAAAAGGTACTTGGTAGACCGTGGCTTCTCAGTAAAAGGCAATTGGTAGACCGAGGCTTCTCAGTAAAAGGCAATTGGTAGACCAGGCCTCTATTTTTAAAGAAGGTAGACCGGTGCCTCCAAGTTTTGTATATTATTTTTATTATTTATTATTATTGGCCATGCCCATTCAGTCACCTGACCACCACGCCACACCCATCAATTAAGCCACACCCACAGAACTGGTAGGGAAAATTTTTAGATTTCACCCCTGGTATATGTAGCTCATTCTGTTCCGTAATGTATGTAAAGTGCTATTCATTCCTTTGTCACTCATTCTTGCTGATCTAAAATTAGGTTAGAAAACTGGATAGAAATAGATAATATCTGTTCATAAATGAAAAGATTTTAAAATCAGAAGAATTTGATGGTATTTTACTCTTAAGTATGCATTTCTAAGGCGATGAGTCTCTTGTCACTCACTTCTTTGAATGTTTCAATGTTTTCCCATTTGATGTTAGGGGATTCAAATCTGAAGAGAGTTTCACATTGTGGAGGCAGCAATGACCACATTGAAAATACAAGAGATCCTGCTATTAAACAGTGCTATGTGGACTCCAGTTCCAGGACTTTCTCTGCTCCAATCTCTAGACAACCGAACAGACTAAAAGGTAGGTGTATAGCATGCTTATCTTCATGGGGATTTTTTTCCCAGTAAGATATTATTAGTTCCTGAGAAATGAAGTTCAGAAGAAAGAAAATTTTATGTATTTAAAACATTTACATAGCCACCAACTAAAAAAAAAAACCTTCAAGGTGGTTTGCAGCCAATGAAACAGTATAAAACAATATAAAGCTAAAAGCAGAAAAACCTGACACCACTATCACACTTCTCTGATGTACCCGCATTCTCATACCACCTTGACCTTGGCCTATCCCAACACTTGACAGAAGAGCCAGGTTTTAACTGCTGTCTGGAAGGATAAGGGGATCTGCTGGATATCAAGGGGGAGAATGTCCCATAGGGTACAGGCTGCAATGGAAGAGGCATGCTTCTGAAGATCCATAGATGATAATGTTTAAGGGAAGGGATCTACCTACTTTATCTTTGGTGAGACAGACATCCTTGAAGAGAAGCCAGCCTGCAGATAATGACTGACATACTAGCCATCTGAATATATCACATGTCAAAGAGCAAACAACACTTTTAAAAAATGTTACATTTTTCAGACCATACTTCGGATGATGATCTGTATGCTAATTCCTCTGCAGGACAACTTTCTAACAAGCAGCACAGTAAGTTAAGCTTTTTGCCTTTGATTCTGATCCTGGGCTTGGATGGGAATGATCCTCAAATATTCAGGGTTATTTTCACAGAAGAAAATGGCTGCAATAGGGTGGATGAAGTCAAAAAATTCTATTTTAAAGAGATGTTTTATCCCCTTGTGGATAAATAACATAACATGAGAAGAAATACAGACTTCTTTGGTGCTACTGAAGATGTTTCTTGAAAAATAAGCAGTTGTTTTATCCTGAGGCACCATAGTCCCTCTATCTTTTGCTGTCAATATGGACAGGTAGCAGTTTTCAGATAGAAAAACCCAACCTGAAAACGCTTGCTGCAGAGCATTTGTTCTACTGTTGACCCATGTCCTCCAATAAATTGGTTTTAGAGGGTGATTATTCCAATGGAGAAACATGGTCTTCTTTCTTTCTAACCTGATGCAGCCTAGAAGCTGAGAATCCTCTCTATCTCTGATTTTTTTGTTCTTTCTTCTGGTTTTTTTTTCTTTTTCTTTTTAATTTCCTGCAGTGTCTGGGTCAAATAGCTTAGAGAACAGTGAAAATGCATCCACTAACAGCTCCCCTTTAAACCTGAAAGGTATGATATTTTCACAACAATATTCATGTACTACAGTCCCTTAATTATTAGGCAGGAATGTTCATAAATTAAATCTTAATCTTTTGGGTAAGGCTTGCATTTTTCCCCTGTTCTGTAAAATGCAGACTCTGTGGAATGCAAATAATAAATCAGTATTTGTATATATGGGTGCCCCTAGTCCTTTTATAAGGATGTGTCAAATATTTTTAATATAATAAATGAAGGTGATTTTATATCTTTGAATTTCTTGATACAGGATCTTATGACTATATTCGTGACAGATCAGAAAGCTTTAGCAGTGAAGATATGGTGCTAATGAAAAATATGCTTGGCACATCTAGAGATGGTCTGTTTTGTTCCACCTCTTCTGCAGTTGTGGGTTCAAACACTAAACAGAGTCCCTCATTTAATAAGAATGGTTCATTGTTATATGATACATCTCAGAAAGGCAATCATGTACAGAAGCAATCTGTTAAGCACCGCTCTGCCTCTCCGGGTAATGAGATGGTAACCTTAGAAGAATTCCTGGAAGAAAGCAACAGATTATCTCCAATGAAAGTAAGTGAATTATGCAGAAAACACTTTGTTGTGTGTATGGGGATAGAAGATCATGAAAGGGAGATACTACATTGCATACTATGGGACACCTCTCTCTTATTGGTTCTGTTGATAAAAATTCACGGAAATTATTATTATTGAATGAAATAGAATAGAATAGAATAGAATAGAATAGAATAGAATAGAATAGAATAGAATAGAATAGAATAGAATAGAATTTTTTATTCTATTCTAGTGTGATTGGATACACAAGGAATTTGTCTGGTTGCATACGCTCTCAGTGTACATAAAAGAAAAGGTACCATCATCAAGTATCATAAGGTACAACATTAATGATAGTCATAGGGTACAAATAAGCAATCAGGAAACAATATCAATATAAATCGTAAGGATACAAGCAACAAAGTTACAGTCATAAGTGGAAGGAGATGGGTGATGGGAACGATGAAAAGATTAATAGTAGTGCAGATTTAGTAAATAGTTTGACAGTGTTGAGGGAATTATTTGTTTAGCAGAGTAATGGCATTTGGGAAAAAACTGTTCTTGTGTCTAGTTGTTTTGGTGTGCAGTGCTCTGTAGCATCGTTTTGAGGGTAGAAGTTGAAACAGTTTATGTCCAGGATGTGAGGGGTCTGTAAATACTTTCACAGCCCGCTTTTTGACTTGTGCAGTATACAGGTCCTCGATGGAAGGCAGGTTGGTAGCAATTGTTTTTTCTGCAGTTCTAATTATCCTCTGAAGTCTGTGTCTGTCTTGTTGGGTTACAGAACCAAACCAAACAGTTATAGAGGTGCAGATGACAGACTCAATAATTCCCCTGTAGAACTGTATCAGCAGCTCATATATTATATTTATTTTTATTATATGTAGGTAATTGTAGTAATTCAGTTTATTTGTCACCATAGAAAGCAGAATGGAGGTAAAAGTAAAGTGCATAAGTTATTAGAATATTTTAAGAGTAGGGGTGGGCAATGTTTGACCCATATGGATAGTACTGCTAATATACCTTTCAGATAGAAATAACAAAGACTAAACTTGCATGCAGGCAAAGTTCTGACCTTTATCATAGTTATATACAAAAAAGACGGCAGTGTTTGTTTGCTTGCTTGCTTGTTTTATGAGGGGAAGACAAAAGTATAAGATGGGGTGCAAATTTGAAGGCTAGAATTTTAAAAACAATTTTACTAGTTTTTCTCCTAGTAAATAGATGTTCTGACATGCCCTTCATGGCAGGAATTTTTTGAGACATGTCCATCTTCAAAAAGAATACCCACTCCTTAATTAGGTTGAAATGTCTGGTGGCCCTTAAAGAAAACAACCTGCACTTTTTGTTCTCATTGTTTCCATTAGGCTGTAATCCTTATAAGGTATCCACTTCTATGTACAATTAAAATGGACTTGTATTATATTAATTTAAGATTGCAGTCCTGTTCTCACTCTAGGCATATTCAGATGTACTGACAGTCATTAATCACAATATGGTTAGGAGGCAACTCAGTCTGAAGCCTTGTTTTTATATAAGCTTATCTTCCATCGATATTAGTATAATATTTTAAAACAAGCAGGTTTATGAATACACTAACATCTGTAGTCATGAAAACCTTTGAAAGGCTAGTGCTTTCCTACCTGAAAACCATCACGAATCCGCTCTTAGACCCCTTGAAATTTGCATACCGAGCAAATAGATCAACATATGATGCTGTTAATATGGCTCTGCACTACATCCTACAACATCTTGAGTCTCCAAAGACCTATGCAAGGGTCCTTTTTGTAGACTTTAGTTCAGCATTCAATACCATCATTCCAGACATTCTTCTAACTAAGCTAAACCAGCTACAGGTACCGGAACAGACTTGTAAGTGGATCACAAGCTTCCTAACAAACAGGAAGCAGCAGGTGAAGCTAAGCAAGATCACATCAAATACCTGTACAATTAGCACAGGGGCCCCCCAAGGCTGTGTGCTCTCCCCACTTCTCTTCTCTCTGTATACCAATGACTGCATCTCCAATGATCCATTTGTTAAGCTACTGAAGTTCGCAGATGACACAACAGTGATTGGTCTCATTCGAGACAATGACGAATCCGCATATAGGCGAGAGGTCGAGCGACTAGCCTTGTGGTGCAACCAAAACAATCTGGAACTGAACACACTCAAAACCGTAGAAATGGTGGTAGACTTTAGGAAAAACCCTTCCATACTTCCACCTCTCACAATACTTGACAACACAGTATCAACAGTAGAAACCTTCAAATTTCTGGGTTCTATCATATCGCAAGATCTCAAATGGACAGCTAACATCAAAAACATCATTAAAAAGGACAACAAAGAATGTTCTTTCTGCGCCAACTCAGTAAGCTCAAACTGCCCAAGGAGCTGCTGATCCAATTCTACAGAGGAATTATTGAGTCTGTCATTTGCACCTCTATAACTGTCTGGTTCGGTTCTGCAACCCAACAAGAAAAACACAGACTTCAGAGGATAATTAGAACTGCAGAAAAAATAATTGCTACCAACTTGCCTTCCATTGAGGACCTGTATACTGCACGAATCAAGAAGAGGGCCGTGAAAATATTTGCAGATCCCTCCCATCCTGGACATAAACTGTTTCAACTCCTACCCTCAAAAACGCACTATAGAGCACTGCACACCAGAACAACTAGACACAAGAACAGTTTTTCCCCGAAGGCCATCACTCTGCTAAACAAATAATTCCCTCAACACTGTCAGACTATTTACTGAATCTGCACTACTATTAATCATTTCATAGTTCCCATCACCAATCTCTTTCCACTTATGACTGTATGACTATAACTTGTTGCTGGCAATCCTTATGATTTATATTGATATATTGATCATCAATTGTGTTGTAAATGTTGTACCTTGATGAACGAATATTTTCTTTTATGT
Source organism: Ahaetulla prasina (assembly GCF_028640845.1). NCBI lineage: Eukaryota > Metazoa > Chordata > Lepidosauria > Squamata > Colubridae > Ahaetulla > Ahaetulla prasina. Next base: position 330,752,808 of record NC_080539.1, on the reverse strand, counting down.
ACACTGAGAGCATATGCACCAAGACAAATTCCTTGTGTGTCCAATCACACTTGGCCAATAAAATTCTATTCTATTCTATTCTATTCTATTCTAAACTTTCTGCTGCCTTGCATTCTAGAAATGCATCCTAAGATTTTTTTACCATATTGGAAAGTTGGCTGTCCAGTCATGCCCTGTTTCAGTGGAATCTACTGCAAATCACTATAGCTCTAAAATATCCATTTGGCCTGGATTTTATGGCAGATAGTTCTTCAATTGTGATTACACAAGCATTTTGTTTAAAACAGGGGTCTCCAACCTTGGCAACTTTAAGACTTCTGGACTTCAACTCCCAGAATGCCTCAGCCAGCTTTGCTGGCTGAGGAACTCTGGGACTTGAAGTCCACAAGTCTTAAAGTTGCCAAGGTTGGAGATCCCTGGTTTAAAACATTTATATTATCCTCTTTTCTGCTTAAAAATTATACTACTCAAGACCATCAAAATGTTTTCGGATTGTGTCTGTGTGTCTGCTTGGAAGTCAACAGCTATGGATACTTAATGCCTAAGTGCAGCTAGTTGCAAGTAACTTAGTTTGGTCTGAACCTGCATTAAAACTGGTTTGTATTTCATATTATAGATAAGTTATTATGAAGAATAAGTATTTTTGTGATAAATAAATAATATTCATTAAATTACTGATTAAGTTACTGCCCAGAGCTTCTCTGTGAGGGAAATGGGTATTTAAAAAGTTTAGTATATATAAATAAATAAAATTTTATTTCAATTCTCTTTTTAGGATGTATCCAGTAAAGATGACTTGCTTAGTGACTATTTCAGAAAAGCCAGCGAACTTCCATGCCCTGCAGGTCAGTTTCCACAGTCACACAGGAAGGAGCCAAGCAAGACACCCACCAGTTATGTCACTCCAACTATAAAGTTGCCTAGTGCTGCTGAAGATGGAAGACCAGCTAAACCAGGCCACTACCTGAAACCAAATCCTGGACCATCAGAATCAGAACCTGTGGCAAACTCCAACAAACTTACCCATGGACCTCGAAATCAAGCCAGTCGAGCATCAAAGCCATTGGCATCCTCTCAACAGAATAACAACATGGGCAAGCAGAGCGCTTCACTGAACCGGGCCTATAGCTTGGCTTCAGCAGATCTTCTGAGAGCCACTAGTGCCGATGTGTACAGACGATATGACAGTCTTCCAAAGCCTGTGGCTGCAGATAGGCAGATAGGCAAGGACTCAGACAGCCAGACTTCCCAGCTGCCTTTAGCTTCTATTTCTCAGAGCTTTCTGAGGGAAAGATCACAGCCTACAAAGATAATGGGTTCTTTGCAAAGTGTGGATTCTCGCTGTCGAAAACTTGATGTCAGGCGCCTTTCTCTTGCCCCTCCAAAAGATGAGAGGTCACTCTTGTTCCCCCCCTTTTCTTTTTCTTCCACCACTTCAAAGGATGATCTTTCCTCTCAGCCACAGGAACTGGTAAAAGTAGATTTAGAGCAACCCTGTTCTCTACAATATGGATCTAAAACCAAATCAAAGTCATTGCTGCAAAGTGGGGAGGTCTCCGCTGGGACTCCTGTCAGAATTGTTCCTAACAGTACGGAAGGAGACAATCTTCAGGGAGCTGGTTCAATTGACATTCACATTGCTAAATGCCCAAATCCATCACCAGAAAATAAAATTTTGGCAGAGGGCATTGAGGAAACAAACAAAGGACTTGGTTCCAAGAACCCTCCTTCATCAGCCGATCCCTCTGTTGATCAGCAAACAGTTTGGTATGAATATGGCTGTGTGTGACTCCACACTTCCACTTTGCCAAGGATTGTATAAGATATGTTTCACTACTGAAAATTGAGTGACATTGGATGATGCTGGGAGATTTGCTAAGCACTGTTGTCTTAATTATCTTCTGGATGCTTTATACCTCAGTAGAAACATGTATACTTGAGGTTCAAAACTAACAGTTCTGATGTCTAGAAGACTGTTTGAATGATTTAACCATCTCCTCTTCTTTATCTTCTTCAATTCCTGGATCGTATTCCCATAGTCTGGAGTGCTTACCACTTGGTCCTCTTGTGCCTTTTGCAGGCCTTTTTCTTTTACTATTTGGGAAATTGTATCTGTGTGTTTGTCTACTGAGCTCAAATCTTATTAATTTTATGCACAATTTTTTTAAATGCCATCTTTTTACAATACTAAAATATTCTGTTAAAAACAGCATAATGCAAGTGTGTCATCTTTGCACTGGTTACCTTATTATCAATTAGAGACTTCTTAGAATATCCTGGCTTCTTTGCTGCACTTAAGACTAATGTGCAGTACAGATGCTGCCATTTTATATGTCTGTGATATTTTTATTGAAAACACTGGAAGTAATGCACCCTTATTGAGTCTCCTTTAAATGACAACTTTCTTTGCACTGGGCTGATCTGTTTACCATTCCATGCATTCAATCACTTAATGGCCCCATTGGTTGCCTAGAGAACGTGTAGCCAGTCTGCCCTCCTAATGTGTACAGTTTTTTTGTCTAAATGATATATAGAAAATCTTTTAAAATGGTGTCAATGGATATTGGAATGTTGAAGCTTACAAGCTATCTCAATAAACAATTGCAAGTTCAGGCTCTGGTTCTAATTTGGTCAGCATGATCTGTGTAGAAACCATATTCCATTTATATACATATTTTTATGAAATCATATTTATATCCAGATGAAATATTTTATTGTATGAGTTTCATTGGTTCCTTGTACATATCTCCTGTTTTACTGTTTGCTTTTAAAGAGATTCTTTCTAACAGATTGACATAATCATAAAACTTCTCTGGATGTCATAGAAAAAACTGTAACAGATCTCACACACAACCAGTGATTAGTGTGTCATAGTTTATAGCAGTCACATTGTGAAAAGAGCAGATTTGTAATAAAGACTTTTTAAAATACAAATATCTGTCAAAACTGTCACTTTCTCCCAAAAAAAAAGTGTTATTAAGCATTGCTCCAAAATGTAGGCTGTCACATTGTACACCCTTTTTAACAGAGCTTTAATATGTGTGAGTGTATAGGCTGGTACCACCTTCTTGTAACTTCAGAGTATGATTCCCCATTTTTTAATATTTATAGAAGTGCTTGAGTTTACTTCCATAATACAGCAAAGCCTACTAGATGCATTTCATAAATGTGTAATATTGTACACATTTTTCCAACGTAGACAAGAACAATGTTAATTCTGCAATCAGTTACAGTCCTAGCACATCTGAAAACAGCTATGTTGGGGAAGACAAATTCTACATAGCTGTTAGTAAAGTTATATAAAAATTTCTTAACAGATGCTTAATGCAAGCTTGCTGTAAGAATTCTCTTTGAGGTGATGGATAGTCATGACAAAAACCTGAATTATATTTAATGGAATTACTCCTTGATTTTGCATGAATTCAGTACAATGTATTTCAATGGAGTTTATATGGAAATGGTTTTGTGAATGCATTATAAATCTTAATGCAAGCTTTAATAGATATGGCCCCATTGCTTCCCATGAGCACATCTCTAAATCCTTCACTTAAATCTCTACACCCTTCACAACACTATTGGGAAGATATGTGGCAACACTGCTGTCACCACCCACTTCCCTGGAGACATTCCTCCCTGTTTTGGTTTACTCTGGAGGGTGCAAGCAGTAATTTTCCTTTCATCAGTAGCTTGCCCATAGGAGAGAAATTCAGGAATTCAAGTATTTATTATGTATATCAAGATTAAAAATGTACAAGAAAGTTAAAAAGGAACAAAGAAAAAGACGTGAACAATGAATACATGAAAAGGCTGAGTTTCCAATACAGAAGATGATGAAAAAAGCCAATGTATTCTTAGATTGCATCAATCAAAGACTATTGCCAAGTTCAAGAGAAGTAACTGTTCATTTACTGCATTGGTTATGTACCTTGAATGGTTATGTACAGCCAGCAATGGACACCAAATTTTAGCAAGGGCATTATTAAATTAGAATGTGACTAGAAGGAGCAACCAAGATAATAAGGCACCTGGAAGGATAAATATACCAAGAACAATTAGAGGTAATAGGTTTGCTTAGCTTGGAAAAGAGAAGACAGGGAAATATACTTGATGATAAACTCTATATGAAGCCTTCAATGGGATGGGACTACAAAAACAAATATTGTTTTAGGCTTCATTGACACATGCATAATTTCCATATCATAGGAAGTAGTAGTTCCATTCTGTTCTGCCATACTGGACTTCATCTCAGTTTTTGTATCCAGTTCTGTGCAACATACCTTTAAAACAATTTTTAAAAGAGATTACCAAACTGAATTTATGTTTAGCTTTGGGTGGGGGGAACCCAACTGAGATCAGGTGTAATAACCCTTTCCTACAGATGTACCAATACCCCTTCTCTGTCATCCCAGAGTGCAGGACATGGAATAATAGTCTTAATTTACAGAAAGTCATATTGTAGAAAAAGCTGTTTGACAGCAAACCTAAATTGCCTGAGCTTGGATTTGTAAGCCGATTGAGGACTTACACTCAGTCCTAAATGTCAACTTTCTATTCTCCACTATACTGTATGCTACGTACATTGTACCCTCCCACAAATGCAGGTCTGCTCCCAAAGGAGTCACCAATTAAAAAGGGGGGTCAACAAAAGAATATGGAAAAGGGTAGGAGTAAGATGGAATGGGGGCAGCTGTAATCTTCTAGTTGTCTTTGTCATCTATCCAACGAATCCACCTGTCCTGACTTTTCATTTTTGATTAACATTGGTAGAAAACTGAGGAGGCAATGGGTAGACTATCCTCTCTTAATTTAAGTTTAAAATTATATTGATTGTAATGTTACTTAAAAAACTTCATTGGGATATCAAGTATAAAGACTTGGAGAAAAGAACACTTGCTCTTAAATAGTCTACATTTCATTAGTATTTTCAGAAAACAAAACAAAAAATACAGTACTGTAGTTTTATTCTGACATTTCCAAAGTTAAAGGGGGAAAGGTTGAGACAGTTCTATTCATATCATGTTTTTCCTCATGACTTTTGGTATCTTTTCAAAGTAAGGATTGTTATTTTTCCTGCCACGAGACAATTTTGAATCTTATATTTATATTAAATCCTTATCACTTGTCGCAGCATTAGGAAAGCCTACTCTTAAACAGTGTAAAATGTAAACAGTGAAATCCCTCAGAAATAAAGTACATAAAATACATACAGGCCCCTAACATAATCATGCATACATAAATGCCTGTAACTTTAGGATAATATCTTGTCAGATACAAAAATGAAATTAAATCCACAATAGATTATGTTGTTTTATTTGTATAAGTTAGATGTAAATGTGCATTCCTTGCTCAGTCAGTATAACCTGCAGAATGGAGCCAGAGGACTTTTCAACAGGTAACTGAGCAACATTTTGGAGGCATTTCCTTAAAATCAAGGAGAGGGGATTCAGAAAGTACCGATTCTGGGGAAAATAGGCAGAGGAAGGTGTATTGAATATATTCGCCCCCTTGAGTTATTTGTAAAAATCATAAAGGTAGAAAACAAACAAGCAAATGCATGCTTAACAGGGCAATTCGTAAGTCCTGAGATCTATACTGTAGAGAAGGCGGCCGAAGTGGGAAGAATACATCGCTTAGGATTCTGTGAAAATGGGATCTTTGGAATGAACATTTTGCTTTTGGGCCTTTCTGGACCATTGAGAGACCCTCACATGATAGCTTAAGCAAATGCTAAGAAGCATCTGGTGGAGTTTCCTCCAATTCATCTGAGCAGGGCAGGGTTGTGGTGTGGTACTGACAAACAAAGCAGCTGATCTGCTGCTGCTGCTGCTGCTGCTGCTCCTCCTCCTCCTTAGTCTCTGACAGCTCTCCTTTGGGAGGAGGTTAGTCAGACAAGCCTCGCTTAAACTCCGATGCAGAAGCTCCATTTCACGAGCAGGAGAACTTTTACCACTTCCAGGGCGCTTTCCTCTAGGTGAGCATCAACCCATTTTAAGAAATAGATGTGAAAACCGGGCAGCAGCAACAGTTCAATGCTATGTGAGTTTCCCTAAATAGTGACATATTTATTTCTGACCTTCTTTTAAGAGGTTGGAAATGGCTGGAATTAAGTAGAGAACCCATAAATATGTCCTTGACCCCTAAAAAAGCAAACAGAGCTGCTTCTTTTGAAATAACTCAGCTGGGTTTGTGTTCCTTATTTGAACTGAAATAGTGGGCAGCCGAAGTATTGAAATGTAGGTATATTGTAAGTGGATAGATTCCTGTTAAACTGAATGAAGTTTTGAATAGATATTGATGGGGGGGTATGTGTTATAAAATCCTTATTTAGAAGAGGAGAGTACTTGCTACTAAGCTACCTGGGGTTTTATATTCTGAGGCAAACCCAGACATTCTTAATGCTACAAGTCTAGTTCGTGCTCAGAGGAAAGTGGGCCTTTGAAGTGTTACTTTTTGTGTTTTGATTGCTTTGTATTTGATTTTTTTTAAAAAATATGCTGCTTTGAACGCTCAGATTGAAGACAATGACAGGATGCTAAATGAGTAAGTGAACAAGATGTCTGGGTGTGTTAGAAATTCAGCATTTAAGAGAAGCATTGTTAGGAAGTCAATTCTGACTTACTAGTGAGACAGTTCAAAAGCAGACCAGATAGGAGATGACAGTTCTCTGGAACTATTTAAGCAGAGATTGGATCAGAGTTGCAATGCTTAAATCTGGGTTAAGCAGATCATTTGGATCAAGAGATCTTCAGGACAGAAAAAATACGTTTGCTCATAGCAGAAAGGTATAAGAAACTAGCTCCCAGCCAATATTCTCTATCTGTCTGAATTTCACCTGCCTTAACCATGAAAGTCAGTTGGGTAACTTTGGACCAGTCACTCCCTTTCTCAGCCCAATTCACCTCATAGGGTTATGATTGTGGGGAAAACAGGATGAAGGAAATGTTTTGGCTATGTTTGTCATCTTGAGTTATTTGTAAAAATAATAAAGGTGGGATACAAATAAATAAAAATAAATATCCTTCAGCTTTTTAAATTGTGCTACTTTTCTATGTCAATTAAACAATGAAGTGGAAGGCCTCTGTGCATATATGTACATGCAAATTCAACATTTATATCCATTTTAGATCTTGATGGAGACCCATATTTCTCACTATCACTGTTCACATGTCTGATTTAAAATGTGTATCAGTACTGGATCTTTGTTTTGCCTGAGTTGTAGATATCACTGTTGTTGTTAGTTGCGAAGTCATGTCTGACCCATCGCGATCCCATGGACAATGTTCCTCCAGGCCTTCCTGTCCTCTACCATGCTCTGGAGTCCATTTAAGCTCAGGCCTACTGCTTCAGTGACTCCATCCAGCCACCTCGTTCTCTGTCGTCCCCTTCTTCTTTTGCCCTCAATCTTTCCCAGCATTAGGCTGTTCTCCAATGAGATATCATTGTAGATCTGGTCTTCCTGCTCAGACAAATTCCTCAGGCAAATTTACTAAACCTTTTTTTTATATGACTCTTTTTTCACCACAATACCCACGTGGCAGATGAAGCAGTCATTTATTTGCAGTTTGTTCCATTGCCAACTCAGTATTATATGCTATATATAGTTTTAAGCCATGCCTATCCTTTTAACTTAAAACTTCCTATTGTTTTCATCCGCTTCAGATGTGACACATTTCCCATAAGAAACCTGCTTGCGTGCAGGAAATAGCATGGAAATAAGCCCAACCTTCTGCACGTGAATATTTAATGTTTAACTCCTTATCCTAATAACATTAATGTGCATGCCATGGGGTAGTAGATTCATAGTGATTGCACTGTTTGTCACCACTTATATCTGATTAGCATGTTGAGGATAACAGAATATATGCTTTGGGTATTAAAAAGATCCTACAATAAACAAACATCCCTTTAGAACAGTACAAAAGACACACATTGGTAGCATACAGATAGTCCTCGACTTACAACAGTTCACTTATGACTGTTCGAAGTTATAATGGCACTGAAAAAAGTGACTTACGACCATTTTTCGCACTTATGACCATTGCAGCATCCCCATGGTCACATGATTTACATTTGGATGCTTGTCAACTGACTCATATTTATGACGGTTGCAGTGTCCCAGGGTCATGTGATCCTCTTTTGCAATCTTCTGATCAGCAAAGTCAATGGGGAAACTAGATTCTCTTAACAGTTGTGTTACTAATTTAACAACTGCAATGATTCACTTAACAAATGTGGCAAGAAAAGTCATAAAATGGGACAAAACTCACTTAACAAATTTCTCATTTAGCAACATACATTTTGGGCCAAATTGTGGTAGTAAGCTGAGGATAAGTTGTATATGCAGGGATCTTCCAAAAATTCTTGGGTTCATTTCACACGCACAAAAAAACATTCTGATTTTTTTCTTTTTTTCATATAGCATCCTAAGACAATGTAATCCCCTCCAATATTTGTTCCACTGAGCTCAGTGGCTGACAAACAGCAGTATACGTGAAATCAATACAATAGGTTTTTAATTGATCAGAATTGCAGCATTGAATAAAAAAGTATCAATCCATCTTATCACTTCAAATGCTGAACATCTGGATGGTCTCTTGTGTGAGTGAGGCCAGGATAATTGCCTCACTATAAAATCTCTGGGTAGGTACAGGATCTCTGTAACGTAAACTGAGATGCTCAGAATGTAGATAGAAGGTCTGTTGTCATGAAGCAGACAAATCAATTCTTTTAGCTATTGAGTTTCCTTTCCCTCAGCATCTTTAAAAAAATCCTGCCACTCCATTTAAAATATTTGTAATGAGTTTGTCTTACTATAAGCTACTACTCAATAGCAAATTGTGCCACTGTGAATTTAAAAATTGACCAGCTATTTTGGCAGCTTTTTAATATTTGTTGGTTTTGTTTTCCTGAAGAAAATGTTAAATTTCATAGCTCTGTATCTTGCAGCAGATATGGGGGTGCACCTTTGGGTTTCCCATTGACGTTTGCACATTTCTAGTAAATGCAAATGGATTTTCTGTTTACTTTTGCCTGAGCTCTATTAAAGAGCTTTTAAAGGTTAGTCATTTCTGATTAATCACCGATTTTAATTCTCTAAAGAACTAACTTCCAATGACACAAAACCAACAATCCGTCGGTGGTTATTTTTCTGATTATTGTCATATGGTGAAATATTTTCCTGGAAATGCTACATTAGAAAACATGAAACAACATTAAGAAATAAAGGAGCTGTCCAGCAAGGCAAAATTTAGCAGCTGCCGCCTTCTACTCTCGGTGCTGGTCTTCCAAAGCTTAGACTAGCAAGGTTGTTTCATTAGAATTGAATACAGCTTTAAGGGGATTGAGTATATTAAAGCCCTGTTCTTTAAAAAGCTAAATATTATGGATGCAGACAACATCTGGAAAAGATGCATTCTCTTTCTTCCCAGCAAAAAGTAATTGTGCATGCATACCCATGTGGTCTGAATACTTCATACACATTGTGAAACACATCCTCTGAATTCTTAGACCTCTACAAAATTCTATATCTATATCATCTATATCTATACATCTATATCTATATCTCTATATATATCTACCTGATATATGTCATTGTTCATAATTAACAACGTTTTAGAAAGCTGTAATCTTCACGTTTTAAAATTTCTGGTTTATCCATTTGTATTATATCTTTTCATTCTTCTTTCATGTTCTCACTTGTAATTGTTTATGTTTTTTCTGAAGTGTTCAATTAAAAAAATATTTTTGTTGCATTGGCACAAAAATCCAATAAATGAACTTATAGAAAAACTAACAGAAAATAGAACTTAACCCCCCTGGAATTTATTTTTCTTAAATATGAACTATTGCCTCCCACTGAAAACAGGAACTAGAATAAGACCTGGGAGATCCAGACCCAAGCCTGGCGTTAGCCAGGGAAACTCACTGTATGATTTTGGATCAGTCCCATTCTTTCAGCTCAACCCACTGCATAGGGTTGTTGTGAAGAAAAGAGTAGAAAAAAATCCAGTATAGAATATAGTGGGCTCCAAAAGAAGAGGTTAGACATAAAGCTAGCACATAGAAAGGCATCTGGCAAAATATTGGTAATTATGAAGGTATCGCTGGTGGATTATAATTACTGTTATGAGCAGAGTCTATTTTCTCCGGATATCTGGGTTTCCTGTGAGCGATTTAACGGGAAGGAAAAAAGGCACATTGTGCCAGAAAAAAACCAAGGTTTTTTTAAAAAAGAAAATAATTATGGACAACTAATCTTCAGATGACATGGATCATATCTTTAAGCCATTGTATTACAAACTTGAAAAAGAACGTTTGTGAACTTTTCATGCTAAAATACTGCACTGTCCTAACATTTGCAAAGAATGAGAGTAATTGATAGTATTTTAATAGTATCAGGAAACTTCCAGAATTGGAAGCAGATATCTAGCTGAACACTAATTTCGCCCCAGGTGATCTGGAGGAACCAGAAAGCTGCAGTTGAAACACTCTGGTGGGATTTAGTAGAATTCTTGCTAATGATCTTACACTCTGAATAATTTACAGGATTAGCAATCTTTTTTCTGAAATAGTATACAGATTTGAGGTGGTAGAAGGGAGTGACTGTAAAAGTTTAGCAATAAGTAAGTATGGACATATCTGTACTCATGCTCTCTCATTCTCAAACATGCCCACACAGACACACACAAATAAATTAGTGAAGATTCCAGTACATACATTTCTATTTCCAAAGATCTAAGCCTTTCAGGGTTTTGTTGAATTTGAAATTCAACACTATATTAAAAATATGTATTGTGAATGAGTACCAAAAAAGTTTTTGTTCTAGAATGCACCCTGTGGGACAAAGGCACTAAAAAGCTCATACATTAGAAACTCTTCATTGGTTGTTCAAAGTTTTGCAAAAGATGCTGTGATTTGTAAGTTGTACTGGCACATAGGAAAACCAGTCAGAGAAAAGAAAGGGAACTGACGACATTGTTATTTTCGATAAGACCATATTCAAGGCAAGTGGAATCTCAAGGTGATTAAGTAAAAGGTTTGAGGGAAGTTCTGTCTGCTGGGTTTTGCATATCTAAGATGCTTACAAACTGATATTGCCATTTCTGTGTTGAACGTAGCAAAAATTGAAATACTGCACATGGTAGCACACATATTACTTAATCCTGTATTAAATGCCACACACTCTAATTGTTGCTTTTGGAAACTATTAAACAATTTTTCCTATGCTTAAGGAATTTCACTGACCATTAATCCATTTACTTGCAGAATTTAAAATACTGATTATCTGGAAAATGATAAAAATAAGCTTCTAGTGAGCTTAGAAATCCAGAGTTTTGCTCCATTTCCTAATTGTATCTGTCTGGCCTCCAATAGTTTGTGCCATCTTAAACTTTATTATGCTATTTTCATACTGTTATCCTAGTACCACTTTCTCCTTGATCAAAGGTTTATTCTGCCAAAGTCCGAGTTGAACCAGGGTGTCTAATTCCCCATAATTATGCCCATAATTCCTGATATTTAATACTAATGTCCTGCTAGCAGCCGGTAACCTGTGACCATCAAAAGTAGATATGTAATTTTCTTGAACAAACTGCATGTATTGACAAGAAAGTTCAGTCACGGTTCCTCATTGATAAATTGGGAATAATGCCAAGACCTTCCAGAAGTTTTGCATGGACAAACACAATAACAGTTCTTTCTTATAGTGAGAGCTAAAATACTGTACCTCTTGATTACCTGTAGTCCTAGTCCTATTTGTTGAGACAGAATTGGCAGTTGGTGAGTGTTTAAAGAGCTTTTCTTTTTGTGTGTTTACTAACTAGCTATATTTGGATATAATCCATGGTTCATATTGCAAATTGCCAACATGGTTATATCTATAAGAATAGAACCAACAGAGGAAATTATTGAATTAAACAACACAATAGCATTTGAGTTCAGAGTAAACAGACTGAGAAGAGCTTATATTGATTCATGCATTGTCACATGATAGGTTAAAAATGACTTGTTTTGAACATACAGGTCCAGGCAATATATGTGTTTAAGTTGCCCATCTCTATATAAGATTTAGGCAGAGTTAGTTCAAATTAAATATGGCATTTGTGGGAACTAGCTCATAGCTGATAATTGACTCAAAATTTTATGTGGAACTCATGGTGCCATATGCATTTGCTAGAGTAACCTATCACAATTATATTCTGTCTTATTTGTATCATTATATTTCATATAGATCAAGTAATCAGTGAGTTTTTTCATATTTTTCAAAGGAGGAGAAAAGAGCTACAGGCTCTCCTATATTAGACTAACTAACTTACTAACAGGGAGTAAGTTAAAGAAATGTAAGTGGTAGGGACCTTTGGAGTGAGGGACCATGTAATCCTAGAACTCACCATATGTGACAAAAAGTATGTGACATTTTTATATAGAGTAGAATATCAGGAAAGAGGCAAAATCTGCATGGATGGGATCAGAAAAGCTAAGGATAATCATGAACTGAGGCTTGCAATGAAGGCCAAAAACAACATGTCTAAAACAAGAAGAAAGTTGAGGAAAAAGTTGGACAACTAGTTGGAGAAGGCCAATGGTTACAGGCAAAAGGGACAAAGTTGAATTAATTCCTACCTTGCCCCTGTCTTTTCACAAAGGGAAAAGGTTTGACTTTCAGAAGCAACACTAGTGGGAAGGGAAGAGAAAGAAAGACATAAACAGTGAGGAATTGGTGAGAGAACACTTGGTAGCTTTGACCAGATGGATTACATCCCAGGGTGTTAAAGGAACTGGTCATGTCACATGAGAGCCAGCAATTGAAATCTTTGAGAAGCTCAAAGCTCAGGCTATGTGCCAAAGGACTAAAGAAGAGCCAAGGTTTTCACAATATTTTAAAAGGTGGGGGGGAGTAGACCCAGGAAACTACAGACAACTGTCAGCTTGGGATCTGGGAAAATCTTGGAAAAATATAATCATTATATTTGCAAACATTTAGAAACAAACAGGATGAGTACCAAAAGGCAGCATGGATTCATTATAAAAAAAGTCAAGCCAGATAAATCTGATTGCTTTCTTTGACAATATGACTGAATTAGTGCACCAAGATAATTCTGTGTATTGTACAGACAATTCTAGGGTTCTGATGGCAATTAAGACCAGAATTTTTAGCTAAGCATAGCTAAGCAATGTGGTTGTGAAACTCAATGTCATGTGACTGTATCACTTAGCAATGACAATGAAGACAGTCCTGGTTGCCATTGTATCCCCAAGATGGACTTGGCACTAAGCAGGAAGTGATGAGGTCTCCACTAAGCAGGTCAGGGATGCCACACATGGGTAGAGTAGGTTTTATGGCTTGTGCAACTGAACTGCTGCATATGTGCAAGGGAAGGAGAGCATGGCTATGTGCAAACAGAGAGCATCTGAGAGAAAGAAGGCATAGTGCAGGTGAGTTCAGGGATTCTAAGAGAAGAAGGGTGCAGTGCAGTACGCAGGAAGGATGGAGGAAGATTTTCAGAGCACCTTGCAACCTTTAGCTTCCCCACTGAATTTGTGGGACGCCAGCAGGGAAAGTTGCAAATTGTGACTGTGTGACCATAAGGAGCTGCAACCAGTGTGAGCTGGTTGCCAAGCACCTAAATTGAGGTGCAACACCTAGAATTTTAAGGAAAGGTCACAAGTACTGCTCATTCAGGACTGTCAAATTTAGAATGGACACCAAATAGTCAGTAACTGAGGACTGTTTGTAGTGTTCTTAGTTATTTGATAAAGTAGACCAACTTCTTGATAAACTGCAAAATTTGGAGCGATCCCTCTACCAGATGGATTCATACTTGGCTGAACAACCATAACCAATGTGTGGTCCTTAATGGATCTATGTCCACATGGAGAGAGGGCAGGGGGCTTGCCCTGAGCTCAGTTCTTTCCAATATCTTTATAAATGATTTGGCTGAGGGAATAAAAGGGATGCTCATAAAATATGCAAAATTTCCCAACACTCCAGAAGATCAAGATTCAAAAGGATTTGAAGAAAATGTTGTTCAGTCGTAAAAACATTAAGGTGCTGCAGTTAGGCAGGAAAAAACAACTGCAGCAGTCACACCTATAAGAAGGAAGTGGGACCTTGGTAGACCACATATCAACCAGAAAGCAGTAGTGTACTGCAGCTACTAAAAGAGCCAATTCAGCCGTGGCTACTTCAGCAGAGGTATAATGTTTAAAACATGGGAAGTGTAGTATGTGTTATGCAGACCTGGTCAGATCACACCTGAAATGCTGTGTCCAGTTGTAGTGGGATAATACATAATGGATGCTGAGGAACTGAAATGAGTACAGACAAGAACATGGGGGAAGCTTTATAGTAAGAGATCCAGTTTGAAAAGGAAGAATTTTCTGACTATGAGAATTATTAACCAGTGAAAAGCTTGCCTCCTGAAGCTGTTGATGTTTGATTAGTATTCAAAATTGGACAAGCATTTGTCTAGGATGGAAAGAGGATTTCTGGACTGGGTAATGGGGGGATTAGAAGACTTCCAAGCATTGGTGAAATCCAAATTTTTTTTACTACTGGTTCTGTGGGCGTGGCTTGGTGGGTGTGACAGGGGAAGGATACTGCAAAATTGCTACCCTACTCCTGGGGGAAGGATATTGCAAAATCTCCATTCCCATTCCACTCTGGGGCCAGCCAGAGGTGGTATTTGCCAGTTCTCCGAACTACTCAAAATTTCTGCTACCGGTTCTTCAAAACCTGTCAGAACCTGCTGGATTTCACCCCTGCTTCCAAGGTCCTTTCCAACTCTATGATTCTACTGGTATGTCACTTTTTATGGCTTGTGACCTGCATTGTATGAGCTGACCAACTTTTCTTTTTTCTTTTTGCATTAGGACTAAAAGAGAGGGTAGAAAATTCTGTTTCAGAATATGGAAGGAGAACAATTTAATTAAAGACTTTATTCTTGCCACTTTGGCTAGCATATTGACAAGGAGACAGTTTTATTTTCTTATCATCTATCAAAGAATTTTGAGGCTTTGGAAAGAAAGTGAAATTATCTTGCCCACTTTTGGAATATGAGATTTTCCAAGCTTATCGGTACTCTTTAATTTAGGAGTGAATTATTATAATACCAAAGAGAAATTCATACTTACTCTGAATTAAAAGCCAGATGAAAGTAGAGTTTGTGGATCTTGAAAATATGAGCAGAGTTCTCTGTGATTTTAGTCCTGTCACCTTGGCATTGTCCCACCTGGCTGGCAAAAGCAATAGAATGGGGACTTTCAGAGTGCTGACTGAAAGAGTGTCTGATATTGACAATTTTCTTATTCTGATGCTGCAAACAATTGCACAGCACATAAGTACAGTATGCATTCAAATTTGCAGAAAGATATTACGCTTAACTTTGTACCATGTGGCAGTTGTATCATCTTCTGTTCACTTATGAATTAATTGAAACACACAATTTGGTCAGTGGTGCCTGTGCTTTTTAAAACATCTAAGAAGAGGAATAAGACCCAGAGGCAATTTAATTGTTAACCAATGCTAGAAAAAAGTCTTCACATCAAGTAAGGTACGAGTACACTTGATAGTGCCAAAAGTAAGTTAATGTATTGCAGAAAACCACACAAAAGTATGGACCTTGTGTGTAGGAAAAATCCAATTTCAGTTGGAATATAGTTTTAATTTTTGGAGAAAATATGAATAGGTTCTATGGGGAATTCCACATAGCAGCTTGTTTCCTGTGCTGTTCTTGAAATGGTTTCTTGAGTCAATGCCTGAAACTCCAGCCCAGATTGGAATCAAATGGTAAGAGTGTTAGGTTATTGCATTGTCTAGATCAGTGATGGTGAACCTTGTCAGCACCAAGTGCTGAAAAGGAACTGTGTGCGTGCGCATGCTCATTGGGGACACAACCCAGAAAAGGAGCAGCCCAGGGGGCATGTGCGTGCTGGGAAATGAACTTCTGGTTTCCAGCACTGGCCAGCTGGTCTTCCGGTTTCCGGCGAAGGCCAGCTGATCATCGCGCGGGCATGCACGCCAGAAACCCAGAAGAGGAATGGCCAAAGCCGTGTGTGTCAGGCAACATGGCTCCGTGTGCCACTTAGGGCACGTGTGCCATAGGTTCGCCATCACGGGTCTAGATTATGGCCAGTGCAAGATCTGGCTGGTCTTCTTCTAACTTTTGCCCATCCCATCCATGCAGGGAAGAACTTCTCTGATTCCTCCTGAGTGGGCTGTTCTCCAGTGCCTGACTTTTCCTTTTAGGGGCTGTTCCTTTTTCATTAGTCCTGGGGTCTTCCCTTTGCTTTTCCAGATGTTTGCATACATGGATACCAGTGGTGGGTTCTAACCAGTTTTTACCACCAGTTCGCTTCGTGCATGTGCTTTGCACGCAATCGCTGTGCACATGCTTGCTATGCTCACACGTGTGCCAAACTTGCGCTTTGCACAAGCTCATTGAATAAAAATACAGCTGAGGCATGGCAATCACTCTGCTGCACCTTATAGCTGGGCTAAAAACAAGGAATAAAGGTATGTATAGCGTGGAGACAGGTGGGAGGGCCCAACTGATGGGCAGAGCGAACCGGTTCGCTCACACATCAAGATTTCCTCTACCGGCTCTCCCGAACCGGGGAGAACCGGTAGCAACCCACCACTGATGGATACCTACCCATCACCTTCTCATATTATCTCCTTTGATACTAAAGCAGACCCTTTCCTTTTTCTTTCTTGCTCTTTTTGTTCTTTTGCAGCAATAATCAAAGTGATGAAAGGGGAACCCCCTGTTCTTTGTTTCCTACCTTGGTCTGAAGGACCGTGGAAACAAGGAAGGACTGGTAATTCAGCTTCACAAAAACAAAGTAGGGTAGCAACATTCCTACCTTTGAGCTTAAAGATGTTTTAAAGAATAAAGGAAAACGAAGTTTTGCAGTACTGTGAGCAAGAGCTGAGAAAGCAAGGGGAGCACACTTTATCCAGTAGGCAGCAACTGAGAAGGGTTTCCACTGGCTAATGTGAGGTTGAATGGAGCTCTCATTTCCCAGTGAGGATGGTTTGTCAAATTAAGAGGCGATTGGTGGATCAATCATAATATTACAAAATATTATGGGGCCGCAGTGTGGCTCAGGCTGTAAGATAGCCTGTTATTAAACACAGCTGCCTGCAATTACTGCAGGCCCGAGTCCCACCAGGCCCAAGGTTGACTCAGCCTTCCATCCTTTATAAGGTAGGTAAAATGAGGACCCAGATTGTTGGGGGCGGGGGCAATAAGTTGACTTTGTATATAAATATACAAATAGAATGAGACTATTGCCTTACACAATGTAAGCCGCCCTGAGTCTTCGGAGAAGGGCGGGATATAAATGTAAATAAATAAATAAAAAAAGCAACTGCCAGCCAGCAGAGAACAGAGCAGCCTGTCATCAAAGGACAGAATGGCTGCCCAAAGTAATTATCAGTCATGGAAGGAGAGACAGAGACCTACCAGCCACAACTACTGGGCACTGGGGTTACTACTGGAATAGAACCAGGGGTGAAATGTAAAATTTGTTACTACTGGTTCTGTCGACGTGGCTTGGTGGTGGTGGGCTAATATGACTGGGTGGGCGTGGCCAACTTTTTTAAAAAAAACTTTTAAAAGCATTTTTTCTACAACCTCTTCGGATGTAAAAAAATACTTTTAAAAGCTTGTGATGATCAGGCAACTCATCTGGGATCGCCAAAGGAAAAAAAGCTTTTAAAGGGTTCTGACGATCCCAGATGAGTTTCCTGGTTGCCAGAACCTTTTAAAAGCATTTTTTTACAACCTCTTCAATCTCTGATGATCGTGTGGCTCAGCTGGGGTGGGGAGGAGGGCAGGGATTTTTGTTACCGGTTCTCCGAACCACCCGCTGCCATCGCTACTGGATCGCGTGATCCGGTCCAAACCAGGAGCATTTCACCCCTGAATAGAACAAAGTGCTGGAGACCATCTGCTCTGAAGGACTTAAGATAGCTTGGAGCACAAAAAACAACAGCTTTTAACTGAAGCTGGAAAACCCAGGTATATTTGCCATGAGCTTGGAGGAGGGCAATGTTATTCATTCCTGCACCCATAAAGCAATAAGAGGCCTGAACAGGGGTGTATAAGAATGTATACCATAATCTGTTCCAATACTGCTCATCTGTGCTTGAGATTTTACTGCCTGAGATTTTATGAAAGATGGAACCAAAGTGATAACTGGATGTATAACTTCTGCTACAAAATTTTTAGACATTTGAAATATTTGTATAACCTACAGTCCTGATGTTTTACACATCTTGCTGTACTGATCTGAGATATCTGTACTGTGCTTTCTCTGTTGTATCATTTGCTTGTGTAATTTTCAAGCTGCTTATATTAAAATAGGTTCAGTGTGAGGTAACTTGTTGTTCCTATTCTCTCTGCTTGAGGTGGTTCAGCTGTTGTTGGCTGTAGCCCAGTTCTCTTTTTAGTTGGTTTCCTGTTTAACATTGGTTATTTAATTGCATATTGGGAGTGCAGCAGTCAGTGTCTGAGCCTGTGCCTGGTTTTGTTTAAAATAACTTGTATAAATATAATATAAGCCTCACTTTGTTTCAAATAAAACTTATTTGGCAAAATCAACAAGGGGATGAGTGAACAAAATATTCTACAGCTAGGAGAATCATTTTATTTCTCTATCTCTTGTTTTTACAGCCACTTGTGAGGATAGATTATAGCAGTGATGGCTAACCTTTTTGGCACCTCCCGCACGCCCTGAGCATGCGTGTGTGACCCCCCATGTGTGCCTGTGTATGTGTGTGTAACCCCCCATGTATGCCCCACCCCCACACATGTGCACATGGCCACCGCATGTGCCACACCCCATGCATGTGGATGTGCCCCACGCATGTGCGCACATTTCCTGCATGCGCCCCAGCCCCACGCATGCACGGCAGAGACCCAAAAAACCCCTGGCTGATGGGAGGTGCGTGCGTATGCACGGCGAAGCTGAGCTGGGGTGATGGCTTGTGTGCCCACAGAGAGAGCTCTGTGGCACGCATGCCATAGGTTCGCCATCATGGGGTTATAGTGATATGTCAACTAGACCTCTAGCTATTTAATGCTCCATTAAAGCTACATAGCAACTAGATCATGGTTAACAATGTTTTCCATTATTAACTGCTGGTGATAATCAATTTATTGAAAAACTGTTCACTGGAATAGATACTCCCTTTCTTTATCTTTGTATTTAGTCTTGTTTTCCACATCTGCTTTTTGGGATCACACATAATCTCTTAAATCTGCATTAGTCCATTGATCCATATTGCCCAGAATCATCAATACATATCTGAAGCACCACTCTAGAATTTCAAAAATTTTTGTAGACTTCTCAAAAATTAAACTGGGTAGAGTCTGCTGAAACAGATGTATGCTATCATATGTATATGATATATCAGATACATCTGATATATATCAGATGTTACTTTTGTTTTATTGGTTTGAGATGTGGTATCATGCCACAGAGTTCTTGAAATATTATATTCAGCATGGTTTTAATTGTCAGGAAGTTCAGTTAGATTTGATAGGAGCCTTTATATTAAATTTTGATAGATATGAATTGCATATTTTAGATTTAATATGAAATGCATTTTGATTGCATTCAAAATTTACCCTTTGTTATTAAAAATAAATGAATTATTAATGGAATCATTAATGCTGAACTGTACCTACATCCTTTAGGTGAAAAAGCTATTTTACAAATTATAGCCATAACTTTCATATGAATTATATGTAGTGGTGGGATTCAAATCATTTAACAACAGGTTCTCTGCCCTAATGACCGGTGGGTGTGGCCATGATGGGCATGGCCAGGGGTTGTGACAGGCAGCACTCAGCCTCCTGCACCCCCTGGGAGCAAAATTAGGCGGTGAGGGCCATGCTGCACCTCCCTGCGCCCTGTTTTTGGCCTAGTAGGCCTTCCTGCAGCCTCCTGGGGACAAAAACAGGCCGCGGGGGGACTTCTGGAAGGGGAGGGGAGGAGCGAACCGGTTGAATCCCACCACTGATGATATGCTCTTTGATTAAAAGGAAGCCAAGCAGACATGGAAATTCCAAGTGTAAATAAGCTCAGACCTCTACTTGATGTAATGAGTAATATGTGTCCTCTTTAAGGGGGAAATTATGCACTGATGAGTAATTAGCCTATTGTTTATGTCTCATTTAAATATTTCAGTCCTGTTTAAAATGGCAATTTTCAGAATATATCTGTGGTTGCTTACTAATGTGCTATGCAATCTAGCATTCAAATACCGACTACCATACAATATACAGTTCTAGGTTCCATTTATTAAAAAAAGGTAGAAAGTTTAAGAGAAACAGCATTTGGAAAATTGGAAATGAAACACTGAAGACAAAAAAAAAATCTTCTGTACTCTTTGGTCCTTTTTCTTTTCTAGTATACAGACATGGTAGGCAAATCAAGGCATGTTGTGCTCTCAGTCAAAACGTTTGCCCTAATAATCAAATTAAAATCTGGTGAGAAGCTAAACCAGGCAAAGGTGAATTGTAAATTCAGATAGTCCTTGACTTACAATAGTTCATTTAGTGACCATTCAAAGTTACAACAGTGTTGAAAAAAAGGACTTCAGACCATTGCAGCATCCCTGTAATCATGTGATCAAAATTTAGACACTTGGCAATGGGTTCATATTTATGATGGCTGCAGCATCCTGCAGTCATGTGATCCTCCTTTGTGACCTTCTGATAAGCAAAGTCAATGGGGAAACTAGATTCACTTAACAACCATGTTACTAAATTAACAGCTGCAGTGGTTCACTTAACATTTGTGGCGGGAAAGATCGTAAAATGGGCCAAAACTCACTTAACAAATGTTTCACTTAGCAACATGAATTTTGGACTCAATTGTGGTCCTAAGCCAAGGACTGCCTGTACAGTACTGAAGCCTCCCTGTCAATACAGATGCCAGACAGGCATCTGAATTTGGATATACATCTTCACCCAGGCATGGGCTTTAGCCCATATACTGAAGATTCCTTCAACTCCTCCCCTCCCAGGTACACAAACACTTTTTTTTTGTTTTTTTTTAAAGGACAACCAAGGCAGAACTGTGGGAAAACAGCAAAATGTACTTTTAAATTGTACTTGAGCTGGGAAAGCAAACAGGGTGTATGGCAGGGGTGAAATTTATTTACCTTCCCTACCGGTTCGCAAATGCGCACACGCACGCCTCCTCCACGCATGTGCAGAGCCTTCTGAGCAGAGGGTCAATAACAGGCCGTTAGTGATGACATCTGGGTGGGTGGGCGGAGCCTCCCACAGCCGTTGCTATCGGTTGGCCCGAACCAGATAGAACCAGCTGAATCTCACCCCTGGTGTATGGTCTCCCCAACAGCTTTGATAATTGGTTAGAATTATTGCCAGGAAGTCAGCGAAAGACCAGGAAAAAGAAGCAGAGAATTTTGCTTTCAAATTTGGCAAAAAACATTGTATGCCTTTTTATAAAGCAGGTTTCATGTATAAATACATTTTTTTTAAAAAGTTTGGCTCTCGGTCCTCATATAGTGTACTCTTATCAAAATGGAATTCAAAAGTATGTAACGTGTTGATGTTAGAAATAACATTCAATGACATGTCATCTTATGGTAGCCTTACCCAATTTCATGTTTCCCTGATATGTTAGATTACAACTACCATCGTCCTCCATCTAAGCCAAGTTGAAGAAAACTGTACAAGTGAGCATTTGTGCTCACTTGTAAAAATACTCAATTGCAATGGGAGTTAATGCAAAGTCAGTCTTTAGTATAGAAGTGAAATAACTACGGTATTTTTGTATGATGTTTGTGAAACTTTGTAGTAATCTGAATACATTAATACTTCGTGATTTTAGACAATGTCATTGACAAGAAATGGGAATGTTGCCTTTCATGGTTGTTTCCTGACATTGAGATTTGGAAAAATAATACACACATTTCCCCACAGTCCAGTCTGTTAACAATAGAAACATTGTCCAACCTCTGTATGTTCCTTTCCCTTTGAACCAATGCTTTGCTTAAATATATATAAAAAAGGTTCCTTTTCCCTCCTTGGAATTTTTT
Organism: Ahaetulla prasina; assembly: GCF_028640845.1. Lineage (NCBI taxonomy): Eukaryota > Metazoa > Chordata > Lepidosauria > Squamata > Colubridae > Ahaetulla > Ahaetulla prasina. The sequence continues at coordinate 330,730,730 of NC_080539.1, read as the reverse complement.
AAAGGTTTACTTGGAAGATGTTACTTTTACTGAACAAACTGAAGACATCAAAGTGGCCCTCTTTCCATAGCACACTTAACTACTGGGTTAATGGATATGTGTCTGCAGTAGAATTAGTGTATTATGGGAACGTCAAAAAGGGTCAATTGACCTGGTGAACTATATTTAAAAGTCCATTCATTTTGCCATGCCATGGAAATATCAAAACTCAGTCAATCTAATCCTCCAAGAAAAAAAGAGTTGGAAGGGAAGAAGAACTTAAAAAAATAACCCCTCATTATGGAACTCACTAAGAAGGCTTAGTAGTACAAAACCACTTCCCAATCCCTGATTAATCGCACCAGTTCAGCCTAGTGCATTGGCCTGCTTGGCCAATGGGGACAAGGCTAGTGATGCAATGCAGCATTGCCAGTACTTTCTGATGCAAAAAAATCCATACAGGAGGAGGAGGAATGTCCTCCATTAAGTGATTTTTCTGTCTGTCTGCCTTTCTGTGTTTGTCTCTGTGTGTATGTTCATGTCAGTTATGACCCCTGAAGATGGTTTGGACTAGTTCCTGCAGCTTTCTTGGCAAGATTTTTGGAAGTGGTTTGCTATTGCCTGAGAGCTGAGAGTCTAGCTCAAAGTCACCCAGCTGGCTTCATGTTGAAAGCAAGTGTCTTTTGCTTTCTAGCCTAGTGGGTTAACCATCACACCAGACTGGCTGGCTTATCTAAGTGAATAGGAATCCCGTATTTTAACAAAAGGAAAATGAGTCATTGAATGCAATTGTGTGCTGGCAGAACCATCAATAAGGGCATTTGATGGGGTTAGTGTCTGACTGGGATAAGTGGGTTTTGGAATAGTGCCAATGTTCCATCAACTCTCCCTCAGCATACTTCTTATCTCCAGAAAAGCGTTTCTGCCACTTTCAAATATGGGATGTTCTTTCATTGGGAACCTCAACCAAATGTGAATGAGGGAGACAGAAACAATTTTTCCCCACAGGAGGAATTCTTTCTTATGTTTTGTATGCCCTTGCATAGTGTTCAGCTTTAGAAGCTGAAATATGTGAAATCTGTCTAAAACTAGAACAATAGCATCTGCATTAGAACATCAAGCATTCTTCCTTCCTCAGGAATTTATCTTCTTCCTTGACATTCCTGGAGCATCTTCATCCTGATATTTGGATTACCGTATATACTCGAGTATAAGCCGATCCGAATATAAGCCGAGGCACCTAATTTTACCACAAAAAACTGGGAAAAACTATTGACTCGAGTATAAGCCGAGGGTGGGAAATGAGGCAGCTACTGGTCAATGTAAAAAATAAAGATAGAGCCAAGTAAAATAACATGAATATTTATTTGAACGAAAAACAATAAAAGTGCAAAAGGGGGAAGGAGGATTCCCAGCTTTAGAAAATTTAGAACTACGCCGCCTTTGGTATGACCTGAGCATAGCTCATAAAATTATCTGCTACAATGTACTTCCTATCAATGACTACTTCAGCTTCAACCACAACAATACGAGAACACAATAGATTCAAACTTAAAAGTGAACCTCTCCAATCTAGATTGCAGAAAATGTGACTTCAGTAACAGAGTTGTTAATGCCTGGAATGTGCTACCTGACTCTGGTCTCTTCCCAAAATCCCCAAAGCCTTAACCAAAGACTATCTAGTATTGTCCTCACCCCATTCCTAAGAGGTCTGTAAGGCGTGCATAAGAGCACCAGCGTGCCTACCGTCCCTGTCCTAATGTTCCCTTTAGTTGTATTCCTTTTATGTATTCAATTCATGCTTATATTTATATAATTATTTAATATGTATTTGACAAAATAAAATGAATGAATGAATGAATAGAATAGAATAGAATAGAATTTTTATTGGCTAAGTGTGATTGGACACACAAGGAATGAATGAATGAATGAATGAGTGAGTGAGTTACTTCAACAACATTGTCTCACAGAAATTGACAATACAACTGCAAGCATGAAAATGAGTCCTCCTTTAGCTTCCAAGGGACCAGGGTGCCTCTGAAGGTCAGTGCTCTAAGCACTAAGAACCCAGCACAAATCTAAGCCTGTATGCACACCAATAGTGAAAATACCCTGCACAGTGTCTCTTGGCAGAAGGTTAATTTTCATAGACGTTGGGGTGGCTCTTTTTTTTTTGGCAGGGCAATAAGGGTCTCTAATATCATTAAACCCAAGTGTGAGGAAAAGACAGCAGCTAAAATGTTAAGGCCAGTTGTGTGACCTTCTCCAATACAGTTGGCCTGGCTGTTTGCCAAAATTTAAAACACCCTCCATCCCCCCTCTCTGCTAAAGCTTCTTTCTTAAAACAATTGTGGTCTTTGCCTTTCATGTCGCTCAACCTTTCACCTGCCAGGTTCCTAGCCCTTCACCCTTGACCCACTGCTGTGTTTGCTTAGCATTGTGCCAATCGACTTTAGAAGTCTGTGTGTGTGTGTGTGTGTGTGTGTGTGTGTGAGAGAGAGAGAGAGAGAGAGGGAGGGAGGGAGGGAGTGCAAAAGGGGGAAGGAGGATTCCCAGCTCTAAACAAAGGGAAATCCCGGAATGCCAGCGCGAAAGGCGGTGCTCGCGTTCCTCCTCCCTTGCTCAAAAGCCCCAATAACCTTCACCAGCAAGGCAGACCCCCACGGGAAGGAAGGGGACGGGCTGACTCACCGAGCATCTGGCTGAAGAGCAGCTGCTCCAGGTCGCCCAGCACGGTGAAGCACGGAGGGAGAAGAAAGAATGAAAGAAGGGGAGGAACGGCCCCTCCTTTCTCTCTCTCTCTCTCTTCCAGCGCCGCGGAAGAGAAGGGGACTAGGGCACACAGGCGCGCACACACACGCCCAGCTTCTGAAGCACGGAGGGAGAAGAAAGAATGAAAGAAGGGGAGGAACGGCCCCTCCTTTCTCTCTCTCTCTTCCAGCGCGAAGAGAAGGGGACTAGGCACAGGCGTGCACACACGCCCAGCTTCTAAAGCACGGAGGAGAAGAAAGAATGAAAGAAGGAGGAACGGCCCTCCTTTCTTCTCTCTCTCTTCCAGCGCTGAAGAGAAGGGGACTAGGCACACAGGCGCACACACACGCCCAGCTTCTGAAGCACGGAGGAAGAAAGAATGAAAGAAGGAGGAACGGCCCTCCTTTCTCTCTCTCTCTCTTCCAGCGCGGAAGAGAAGGGGACTAGGGCACACAGGCGCACACACGCCCAGCTTCTAAGCACGGAGGAGAAGAAAGAATGAAAGAAGGGAGGCGGCCTCCTTTCTCTCTCTCTCTCTCTTCCAGCGGAAGAGAAGGGGACTAGGCACACAGGCGCACACACGCCCAGCTTCTAAGCACGGAGGAGAAGAAAGAATGAAAGAAGGAGGAACGGCCTCCTTTCTCTCTCTCTCTCTCTCTCTTCCAGCGGAAGAGAAGGACTAGGGCACACAGGCGCGCACACACACGCCCAGCTTCTGAAGCACGGAGGGAGAAGAAAGAATGAAAGAAGGGAAGGAACGGCCCCTCCTTTCTCTCTCTCTCTCTTCCAGCGCCGCCAAAGAGAAGGGGACTAGGGCACACAGGCGCGCACACACACGCCCAGCTTCTGAAGCACGGAGGGAGAAGAAAGAATGGAAGAAGGGGAGGAACGGCCCCTCCTTTCTCTCTCTCTCTTCCAAAGGGAAAACGCTCTTTCGCTTGAGGGAGAGGAGGGAGGAGGAGGTAGGTTGGCTTATTCAACCCTTCCGGCTAGCCATCCAGCCCTTCCCAGGAGAAGGCGAGGAGTTTTGGGCGAGCGACCTTTTTGCTAGAAAGCGGCAGCGGCTGCCCCGACACCACCAGTTGGGGCGGGAGCCGGGTGAGCCGCAGTAACTCCCGCCAGGCTATGCATTGGCGCGGGGAAGCCCTGGCGGTGCAGTCCTTCTCGGCTGAGGGAGGGAGGGTTTCCCCGACCGCGCGAGCTCGCCGCCGCGAGAGCCACCCCAAAGGCCAGAAGAAAAGGTCATTCCATCGGAGTAATGGAGCGAAGGCTCCTTCCTCTCCCGCCTTACCCATGCTGTGCGAGCCCGGCTGGGCTGCAACCCCGCCGCCGCCGCTCCTTCCTCAGCCTCCCGGGGCTCGCGCTCTAGCAGCCGCCAAGCTCAGGCCGGACTCGGCAGCTCCCCATCAGCACTCGCACGGCGCGATTCGGGCAGGAGTCGGGCTCGCTCCGTGGCGGTGGCGGCGGCGGCGACTCATTTTGGAGGTGGCTAGTAAATTAGTATAAGATCCAACCTCCACCCCATGTATGCATTGGTTATTGGCTTTATTAACTTAATGTTTTAATTTTGATGCCCAATATTTTAAACTTTTGATGTTTTGTTTTATATTATTAAGAAAACATTGTAATCTGACCAGAGTTGCTTGATAGGGGGATAGGCAATATATACATTTAATAAATAAATAGTAATATATGTAATAATAAATGGCACAATTATCTATGGCATATCTCAGAACTCACCAATAGATTTTTACAGCTGCTTGGAAGAACTAGCACACAAACCAACAAAATCTCTGCAAAGCATTTTAAGTAAAACCACAGACCTTGAACCAAAGAAGATAGAACTGGAGTAATTTATAAAACAAAATGCACGAACTGTGAATATCAAATTGGTAGAACATTAACAGAACATATTCAATAGTACCATAAGCAGTTAAAAGACATGACAGAACCTCATTAGTTTCACTGTGCACAGATACTTTCAACCATGAATTTGCCTCGGAAGCCGCTGAAACTCTAATTTGGACCAAGTACAAGAATACATAAAAATCCCTAATAAAACTGGCATTCTGATAAATTATCAACCAACAGACACATAAACCTAAACTCAACCACTGCCTCAATAAAATAGCCAAAGGTCAACTTGGTGAGAGGTTAAAAACAGCATAAAATCACCACATCCCTTATCGTACAGCTATTAACCAACACCCAGATAAACAAAAGGGGGCAACCTTTTCTGTGAAGCAAAAACTAGATGATAGAAAACAAAAACACCTAACAGTAGAACCGACTCAATCATATACTGAGGTTTTCTAATCAACAGACCTCAATTGTCTGATATTATAGTATTGAATATATTACCAAGGTAGGCAGTGAAACATCTGCAAAAATAAAAGTAGTCAGAACTCTTGGAACTTCATTTAAATCTTGAACTAAATATATTCTCCACAAAGTATCTGAACTTTTGGGTTATATTTACAAAGGTAATGATACCTTTGGTTGAGCTCAGATCCTAATGACTTCACCCGTGTACTTTTCTTGGTCACATTTTAAAAAGTTGCGTGTCATTAGCTTCTTCAGATGAATTTTGTACAACTTTCCAGTTTAAACAACAGCTCTTACAATTCCCACATTTTCATCCAAGTACCAAGTAGGTAGCAAACCTACTAGCTTTCTATAATACAGTAACAACAAACTAGTGAATTACAATTTAGCCTGATGTGGCGTTCAAATTTGGTCAATATAACTTATTGCTCAGTATCAATGGCTGAGTTGACTTTATGTAGATTTAATTCCATTGCTGATGATTATTTTGTTTTTTTAATTAATTATGGATAGTTTTTCTAGGTTTGTGTACTAGTTGTTAACTTGTCTTTATTGTATTATTTTTACTTGTGAGCCACCCAGAATTGCTTAGAAGAGATGGGTAACCATACAATTAGAATAACAGAACTATAGTATGTTATGTTATATTATGTTTCTCAAAGTCTGCCAGTATTAATATTTCCCTTCATCATATCCCCACAACTATCCTATAACCAAACTCAGATGAGATAGAATAATTAATCTGGGGATACCCAGGGAATCCCTTCGTTAGGACTATCAGATTTGGGCTTCAAATTCCAGACAGTGCTAATGACGAAGAGAACTTTTTGTTGCCATTTAGAGATCACCAGATCTTGGGAGCCCTCTACGGATAGGTTTACTATGGATAAGGGTGAATGTGAACTCTTTCTAGTCCTAGCCCACCACTGTTTATACTGCCTGCACCCCCCCCCACCATAGCACAAAGTGAGAAAACAGGTTTAATTAAGTAAACTTAATCACAGGTGAATATATTATGGCTGTTGTGGCCTGTTGGCCACTGGCCCCTCCAGCAGCCGAATCACAGGAGGAGGAGGAGTGGGAGTCAGGGTCGGCATCAGGGCAAAAAAAGAGCTCCGAGGAAGAAGAGGGAATGGAGCTGGCAGAGAGAGAGAGACAGACAGAAGCGGACCCATCCATGAGCCCTCAGATGGAGAGTCAACAGCCCCCAGGTCTGGAAGTGGTTGATGAAGAAAAGGAGGAACAGCTGGGTCCAGTGCCTGACACACGGCTGTGCAGAAGACAGAGGAGAGCAATGGAAAGCCGTGGGCCAATCCTGGGGGAGGAAAAGCCAACACTGCTAACTAGGCCCCACCCTAGTTCTGGGGGTAAAAGGCAAGAGGTAGAGATGAATAGATATGGTGGACAACTATTCATTTTCTGGCTGGACTTGTTAGCCTGTGAGAAACTTTTTGCTGGAGCTACAGGCACTCCTAATAAAGTAATCTTTTGAGTTCATGTCAGAGGGTTTGTCATGTTTGGGGAGCTGGGTCACAACAGTTGACCCAGGTCAACTGTTATTTACTCAAGAACTGATGGTTCAATGAACCATTGCTTGCTATGATATGGGACTGGTCACTAAGTTCAAGAGTTTTAAGTATTAGAGTATAGCCTTTGTGTTCCTGAATTATGAAAAAGACTGATTTATTGTTGAATTTAATAAGGGTTGTTTTGTGACTTTTTTCCTTTCTTGCAGATGATTTCAAGTACTGATAATCGTATAAAACAAACGTAGAGATAGTGAAATGGCAGAATAAAAAATATGTCTGCTGAGCTAACGGACTGCAGAACATAGGGATTCTTCCAGAAGAGGTGATGGACAATAACACTCAGAACTGCACCATTAATCACAACATACACCAGATGTTGTCGCCTGTGATATATATACTTGTCTTTGTAGTAGGACTCCCAGCCAATTGTCTCTCACTGTACTATGCTTACTTGCAAGTTAAGGTCAAGAATGAACTAGGAATATACCTTTGCAATCTAACCGTAGCCGATCTGCTTTACATTTTCTCTTTACCTTTTTGGCTCCAGTATGTTTTGCAGCATGACAACTGGACTTACAATGAACTCTTGTGCAAAATTTGTGGCATCCTCCTTTATGAAAACATTTATATCAGTGTGGGTTTTCTCTGCTGTATCTCCATTGACCGTTACCTTGCACTGGTGCATCCTTTTCGTTTCCATCAGTGTCGTACAATGAAGGCTGCTGTGGTGGTGAGCACTGTCATCTGGACTAAAGAAATTGTGACTTGTTTGCTGGTTTTTAGACATGGAGAAGTGAGTAAAGACTCGGAGAGCCACGTAGTGTGCTTTGAGCATTATCCCATAAAAATCTGGGAACATAACATAAACTTTTACCGTTTCACAGCTGGTTTCCTATTTCCATTTTGCCTCCTTATTTTTTCCTACTATGGAATTCTACGTGTTGTCCGGAAGAGCCACGGCACTCAGAAAAAGAGGAAAATTCAAATTAAACGCCTAGTTTCAAGTACAATCTTAATTTTCTTAATTTGCTTTGGACCATATCATGTTCTTTTGTTAATACGCAGCCTATTTGAGAACAGCTGTGAATTTGCTGCCAGAATCTTTAACATCTATCATATTTCTCTTTTGTTGACCACTTTTAATTGTGTTGCAGATCCCATACTATATTGCTTTTCAAGTGAAAATACCTACCAGGATTTTGCCAAAATAGGAGGATCTTGTTTAAAATGCCTAAGATGTATTCCAACAGAAAACAAGGAATCCTATCCATTAAATACTCCAGAAACCAAGAAAAAAGACAGCGAACAAGCTGATCTGAACACAGGATTGGTTAAATGAACTCGTTATTCATAAAATAGAAGTATGAACTCTTTCTCACCCAAAGATGATGTAAACTCTCCATGCATGGATTTGTTCACTTCACTTTTTTACATCTAAATGTAGCTATGAGAATCATTATAGCCTGTAAAATGGTTCATAATGTAAAAATACAATAAAATCTGCTATACTGGCATTCTTTCCATGTGGGGAATTCCTTTTTTCCTTTAAAAGAATCAGCTTCATTCAATTCAGAACATGACCCCAATGTGTTAGTTATGCAAACTATATTAACTTTGAAGTTTATAAGCTATTCAGACACATGCTCTTTGGATAAAAATAATATTCTAGATTTTAATAGTGTATTCTTGAAAAGTAGATGTCAAAATATATTTTTATAATCATGTGTTAAGTCTAGCAACTAGTGTGTGTGTCACAGTGTCTGAAATTTTTCAGATCCCTTCTGCTATATGAGGTAAATAGTTACATGGTTCACACATTGTGCTAAGCAAATGGTAGTGTTTTCAAAAAATAGCCACACCAAATTTTATCTCAGTATCTTGTGAAAACCCAGCTTATATGGTTAGTTTATAGTTAGGAGTGTCATGCAAACCTACACAACTAGGTTAATTTTTAATACTCCACAACTAGATCAATTATTATTAGTAGACTAATGTAAACATAATACAGTTTATTTGGTTTCAGCTCAGTCTATTGTATGAACATAGATTTATTCCTGGCCAATATTGGAACTCAAGTCAACTGAAGCTTATTTAAAAACTACCTTAAACAAACAATGCCATTGCAAGATATGTGGAGAAAAAATTAAATGCCTGTCTTCAGGGGCATTTAAGAAAAAATAGTATTTATTTACAATCAGTATTATTTCTTCATTATACTATTAATGCAGAATAAACAGCAAAAGTTAGTTTTGTAACATTTGTACATATTCTTTGGATTATGTGTAAGGAATTAATTTGAGAACTGCCAAACAAGCTTTAGCAGTAATCTTATGTTTGTAAATGTTTGAACTAAAATGTTACATTGTTAATTCAAACACTTCAGATATGCTTAGATCAGAATTATTGTGGATTTCGCAAACAAAAGCAATGAATATTAGGAATTTTAAAACAGTAAAAAAAATGGGAGGTATTAATGCTTCTATATTAATCTTTGTTAAGTCAAACTTGTTAAATCATGTGGTCCAATATAAATGCAAATAGTTCACAGAATAAAAACTGAATCTGAAATGAATTACATACATTGCTAAAATATATTCTGCACCAAAAAAGACTGACTTTGTCTGGATCAACAATTTATTAGTAGTTTTATGCAACAAAATTCTATACGAAGCCAAGTAGCTAAACCTGCATTTATCTGTTGATTATATTTTGCTTACAGTAGTTCTTTCTCCAATTTATTCTGACCCTAATGTGCTTCTTATGTCAGGGAGCAAAATTCTCTGAATGCAATAATATTGAGTCAAAATGAATACCCAAAAGTTTGGCATTTGTTATTGCAACAGAAATGGTCATGGTACCCTAAAACAGAAATAGCTGAAGATGATTAAAACTTTGATCTGACTGCAGTATAGCAATGATTAAAGCAAGAAGTCATAACTTAGCCTCTATGTCATATAGTTGTAGGAGGTCCATTTTAAGCATTCTTATAGAAAACATTAATTTTAAGTAGTTGGAAATTGCATCCGTTTGTAATTTAATTTAATCTCATTGATCTAATTGAGTTTATTGGAATATGCTCAGTTATAAGTTTACAGAATCACAACTAATTTTCTATTACTAAATTTGCATTCACCAATCAAAATAACTTCAAGAGCTGTAACAAAAATGTCCAATTCCCAGCCCAGAATTTAAGTGGACCTCTGTCATCACATAATAAAAGTGTATATAAAATATTTTTTAATGGGCTGTTTTGGAGGCAATGAAGTGAGCTGTTAATATATTTCCTTCCTTCCTTCCTTCCAACTCAGTAAGCTCAAACTGCCCAAGGAGCTGCTGATCCAATTCTACAGAGGAATTATTGAGTCTGTCATTTGCACCTCTATAACTGTCTGGTTCGGTTCTGCAACCCAACAAGAAAAACACAGACTTCAGAGGATAATTAGAACTGCAGAAAAAATAATTGCTACCAACTTGCCTTCCATTGAGGACCTGTATACTGCACGGATCAAGAAGAGGGCCGTGAAAATATTTGCAGATCCCTCGCATCCTGGACATAAACTGTTTCAACTCCTACCCTCAAAACGACGCTATAGAGCACTGCACACCAGAACAACTAGACACAAGAACAGTTTTTTCCCGAAGGCCATCACTCTGCTAAACAAATAATTCCCTCAACACTGTCAGACTATTTACTGAATCTGCACTACTATTAATCGTTTCATAGTTCCCATCACCAATCTCTTTCCACTTATGACTGTATGACTATAACTTGTTGCTGGCAATCCTTATGATTTATATTGATATATTGATCATCAATTGTGTTGTAAATGTTGTACCTTGATGAACGTATCTTTTCTTTTATGTACACTGAGAGCATATGCACCAAGACAAATTCCTTGTGTGTCCAATCACACTTGGCCAATAAAATTCTATTCTATTCTATTCTATTCTTCTGGTCACCACCAGCATCATTACTATTTCTCTTCTAGCATTTGACCTTTCAAATCCCAAGATAGTTTTTTGCTCTCTGTGTTCTGACCCAGCCTTCATGAGCCCCACTCAACAGCCTACTCATGAGGAGAAACCCCTTTTTATTTAGAAAGGCAGGAATACACTGCATTCTCTGACAAAGCTCCAGGTCACACATCCTTAGATGATTCACAAGCTGTCTCTGAGTTCCCCAAAAGTCAATTAGCATTTCAATTCCAACACAAAGAGTCTTGTCCAGCCTGAATAATGGTAAGGAAATTCTGGCAAGGAAACTGCTAGAGGGAACTTTTCTGGAACATGAACGGTTGTCTCAGACAACCACACCTCCCACATCCCTCCTCCTTATATCCCAGCCAGTGAGGGGCTTGTTAACATCTCCTTCTTTTCCTGGATAGCTGGCCTTCAGTCCTGTGTTGCCTTCCTCTCCACATTTCTTTGCACATATGCACATATGGGACAGGCCCCAGCTGTTCCTCCCCCTCACTCAGCTCCGGCCCCAAAAACAGCTGTCTCTCCACCTGAGCATGAGTAGATGGGCCCCGCTCTGCATCTGACTCCGAGACCTCCTGCTCCTCAGAGCCTTCCACAGGCCCCGATGGTAACGTAGGCACCCCCTCCATCTCCTCTGACCACAATACTCTGCTAATTTCTAAAATCAAGCTTGAGTATAGTGTTAGAATCTGTCCAATTTATAATCTCTTGTTTAATGCTTCATTTCTGAGATAAAAAACCTTGGTTCTACAATTAGGATATTTAACTGTATACAGTTCTGTTACTTCTCTTGAGCTACTTCTCTTTCTGTTGTTCTACATCATCCACCTCACATAAGCACAACATCCCACTTCGGCATAAAAAGAGATACTTTTAGAAAGGGATGAGATGAAGAACAGAGAGGTACTGCATGAGAGAGAAAAGTATTCTAAATGCCCAAGTATTCAACCATTTCACAGCTTTTTTAAAAATCGTACGTCAATTTTACCTTCCAGTTTTTGCAAACTACCACAAGCAACTAAAAAATAACAAGAATTATTTATTATCTGATTTATTTGGGGGTAGAAAAGGGCAGATAGGAAATAAGTTGAATGGATGCAAATATGAAATTAGAAATGCCACAATAAATACAATAAACCTGCTTTTCTTTGTTAAAACATACTGAGTTGGGTATGTTTGCCATAGTAAGGTGGCATTCACAATGGAAAGGTTACGATAAAGGAGAGAAAAGCACACACCCCAAGGAGGACAGCACAATTTAGTAACAAGCAAGTCCAGGTGGTCCTCAAATTATAACCATTTATTTAGCAATTGTTCAAAGATACAAGAGGATTGAAAAAGGTGACTTCTGATCAGGCCTTGCATTTACAACCACTGCAGCATCCCCACAGTCACGTGATCGAAATTCCAATGGTTGGCAACCAGAATGTATTGGCGGTAACATGACCACAGGTCCTGTGGTCATGTGACTGTCATTTGCGAGCTACACAACTGACTTGTGACAAGTAAAATAAATGGGGAAGCTGGAGTTACTTAATAACCATGTGATTCACTTAAAAACAGCAGTGATTGGCTTAACTGAGGCAAAAAGTCATAAAATTGGGCACAACTCACTTAACAACCACTTTGCTTAGCTATGGAAATTCTGGTCACAATTGTGTCATAAGTCAAGGACTACCTGTATAAGGGCAGAAAAGATTAAAACAACCACATTTAATGGTGGCAGTTATTTTTGCTGGCAGACTCTTGCTGTATAGTGTTTTATATTTCTATCATGGGCATGGCCTTTAACAAGGATTCAAACACTCCAAGAAAAGGACAGCAAGTTTAACTGTTGAACTAGAAATTATATTCTATGAGCAGTGAATAGAAAGAACTGAATACATTTATTCAGAAAGAAAAGGCAATTGAGTGGGAATATACTACCTCTCTCTTCATACTGGAAGGGATTCACAGAGTAATATCATAGAGAAGGCCACAACTCATTCTTTATTATTCTAGAGGACAAGACATGTAATAACTCAAGTTAGTGGAAGGCAGACTCTGGTTCAAAGTTGAGAATCTCCTCCTAAGAAGAGCAGTTTGACAGTGCAACCAATTGCCTACTAAAGTATTCAAGAAAAGCTAGATAGAGTTTTGTGGATTTTAACTTGGATGCTTGCCCTTAGTGAAGAGTTGAACTCAATAGCCTAAGTGTCCCTTCTATTCCTATTATTTTATAGTGTCTGAAACTTTCCTTTGGAAAATTCTCTGAGGTGAAATTCAGAGAAAAATAGAGTTGACTTACTCTTGCAATCAAATTAAATGGCTACTGCCTGAATTACAGTTTTAACAGGGCATCTGGCAAATGAGGCACAGATGAATCTTGTTTAAATCTAAGAAAATGCATTCTCGATTAATTTATTGTTGATACTTTTTAGTCAGAT